>NW_024609868.1:171533217-172153749 GCF_016920785.2 Ixodes scapularis | reverse complement strand
TCTGCAGCCCATTTCTCCTCCAACTACACCCTTCCAGCAGATCGGAATGGATCTACTTGGTCCTTTTCCGCCTTCGACGTTGGGGAACCGCTGGATCATCGTCGCCACAGATTATCTCACTCGGTACGCCGAAACGAAAGCTCTTCCTTCAGGGACTGCTGTGGAAGTCGCCAAGTTTTTCATCGAGTCCATCGTCCTCCGGCACGGCGCTCCCGAAGTTCTGATTACAGATCGCGGATCTTCGTTCATGGCCCAGCTGACGCAAGAGATCCTTCGTCTCAGTGGCACCGGCCATCGTCGAACCACTGCATACCACCCGCAGACCAACGGACTGACCGAGCGACTCAACAAGACAATCGCCGATATGATCTCTATGTACGTCGACGTAGAGCACAAGACGTGGGACGAGGTGTTGCCCTACGTCACGTTCGCCTACAATACGGCGGTTCAGGAGACCACTGGATTCACCCCTTTCCAGCTGGTACATGGTCGGAAGGTAACGACCATGCTGGACGCAATGCTGCCCCATGAGCCATCTGACAATGAGAGCGACGACGCCCAGGCGGTTGCTCAACGCGCCGAAGAAGTCCGCCAGCTCGCCCGACTCATGATTCAAGACCAGCAACGCGTCGACACGGGCCGCTACAACCTTCGTCGCAGGGACGTTCACTTCCAGCCCGGAGACAGGGTGTGGGTGTGGACGCCCATCCGTCGCCGCGGCCTCAGTGAGAAACTGCTGAAACGGTACTTTGGACCATACAAGGTACTTCGTCGCCTCGGCCAGCTGAACTACGAGGTGATGCCCGATGGAACACGGACTTCATCACGCCGCCCTCCACGACCAGAAGTCGTCCACGTCGTGCGCCTGAAGCCGTACTACGCTCGATAGGACTGTCGACCTTATGTGCTCCAAAAGACTCTTTAGTTTATCGTTCTTTTTTATTTTGTTTTGTTTCACACTGCATCGGGGCGATGCACTCTTAAAGGGGGGAGTAATGCCGCGCGCAGGGCTGAGAAAGCAACGCTCGGTCACGGACCTCCAGAAAGTTCCTGTTTATTCATGTACCGCACGTAGCTTCTATCATTTATTCCTGCTTTTGTTTTCTAGAAAGTGCGTGTCCATTCTCGCCCCGATCACGCGACGCTCCAGCCGCTTTCGCCGAATCTTCGAGATAGCGACGCACTCTAGATAAGAGGCCGCCCGCGACCTTGTCGAGTCAGTCTCGCCCCAGCGCTCGATTCTGCTGACACGCCGACTTCGACGCCCGCGACGCTCTGCTTTCTTCTGTTTCCTTCTTTATTTTTGGCACAAGTTCGCCACATTAAACGTTTATTTATTTCTGTTTATTTCTTGTTTATTGGTCACGACTCACCACCTGTGACAATATACATGTTAATATGATGACCTAACAAGCACCCATCCCCCAATGGTCTGTGATTATCTCCAAATCTTGAGTGGGCACTTGCTCGGTATTTTAAGGTAGTCTGCCACATGAAATCGAGTACTTCTAGCCTCTGAATTTGGGACGAAGACCATCTATATGCTATATAGAAGCTGCCCACCAGGAAAAAGATAGCCAGGGCTGGTCAGATATACTAGAAAACCTATTCTGGAGCACAAATACTGCTATACATGTACTGCGAGGATAAAATACAAAAACAGATACAATTGTCTTCACGAGTGCAGCAAGAAAGCATTCTACAGGGTGATACAAGGAGATGCCAGACTCTTTAAATCGACCGGAAAATTCGCTTTCTTAACCTATTGCTCTACGACTTTGTGCAGCGTTGCCCATAGATGGTGCATTTTTTTTTTGTAAAATTTGCAAAGAGCGAACTTACCTGAGGAAAAAGTAAAGAAAGAAAAAGGCTTAGCTCCTATGGAAACGCAGCGACGCCACTGGTCTGCAAACAACGAGGCGCCGTTTCGCATGGAGGTAGGAAGCTTCTGGAGGAGACACGACGCCCCCAACGATGAGCAAAAACCAAGAGACTTTTGTGGACGAAAGGGAGAGCTGGCTCAACAGCTGTCCAATAGCATCTCTTGGTTTTTGGCTATCATTGGGGGCGTGTTACTCCACGCTTGTGGCTTCACCCCTGGTAACCTCATGTCGCCTCCTGAAGCTTCCTACTTCCATAGACAAGAAAGGACGCCTTTAGAGGCTGTTGTAAAATAAAAAGAAGAGAACTTGGAGATGCCCGAGCAGGGAAGAAAGAGCGGCAAACGACTTCGGGACGAGCCGAGACCGAGGCACCGGCCCCTTTCTAGGAAACCGCGAAGAGGGACGGGGAGCCGCACCGCAAGGAGAGCGCGCCCCACTGTGGGGTCATAAATGACGAGCCCCCCTCTTGGACCTTGCTTTGTGCGGGCCACTTCTCCCTTCTTGTTTGACCGACGGTCGAAGGTGGACGTGCCTTCGCTCGCTTTACTTGAATCAGTTTTCACTAGAAATAAAACATGTTCTGTTACACTAAAAAACAATGAGTCCTTTCCCTAATTCCACACTGTTAAAAAGTTGGTGCCGAAACCCGGGAATGAAGGAAATTAGGACGTGACTTCCACACAGAACATCCAACGACAGAAAAGGGAAAAAGACGAACGAGAAGAAGGCAGGAGCCATCTTGGATTCGCCAACGGCTGAGGCAACGAGCTCCGGACCATGGAACAACTCAAGGGGAAACAAACTGCCCTGCAAACACAGGTGACCAAACTCCTTTCTGAAATTGATTCATACATCAAAAGCAATGAGAAAAACGAAAAGAACCTCAGCATCTTTTCCGCAAGGCTTGGCGCCCTCCAAGCCCAACTGAACGAGGTGGACGCCGCCATCGAGCCACTGGTGCCGGAAGAAGCCGAGCAAAACTTTGTGCGAACAATTGAATTCAATGATCAGGTCGTCACCTATATAGCAACACTTCAGGAAGAGTTGGAAGTCCGAGCAAAGGCACCACAAAATTCGGATTCATCGGCGATGCACAACAACGGAAACGCGACAACGACTGCCTGTCGAGTGAAGCTCCTGAAGCTCGAGCTGCACAAGTATGACGGCAAAAGCTTCTCCTGGCAAGAGTTCTGGGAGCAGTTCGAGCAAATAATACCTTCGACAAGTTCGGGTACCTCAGGGCTGCGGTGACCGGCGAGGCGTCAGGTGCCATCAGGGGTTTGCTTCCCACATCATGGTGCTACGAGGACGCGGTGCTTCTGCTAAAGAAACGCTTCAGAAATGAGGACATCCTCGTTCAGACACATGCAGAAGCTCCTAGATCTACAGCCAGTGCGAAACGCCGACGACGTCCGGGGTCTCCGTTGACTCTGCGACACCATCATCTCCCATCTCCGAGGGCTGGAGGCACTCGGACAGAAGCATCAGACCTTTGGTGCTCCTCTGTTTCCAATGTTTTACCGTGCACTGACAAAAGGAATCTTGCTGAATTTTAACAGAACGATCGTGAACGAGCAGGCATCAGACGTGTCGACGCTGGACGCTTCAGCTGGTGGGATGTCCACGAGATTTGAGGACTCTCGGGAACGGCCGATGGAGACAAGCACCATTGAACGAGGTATCTTGCCACTACTCTCATGACTGCTTGCCTTTTTGAGAGTCGAAGTCCAGAACCGCGGGAACCTAGCTACACAACAAGCTATAGGCACGAGGCAACAGCCACGTGGATTAAGGGCAGAGAAAAAAAACGAGAAGAAGGGAAGTCCTGAAGAACGCTATCGATCCTCCGCAGCATTACTGCATCAATGAACGAAACCTGATAGCTGTTTCTTCTGCAAAGAAAAAACCGTGCGACAGCTGCCTGCCCTGCTGAACCCGGAGAGCCCGTGCCACTCTGTCCGTCTTTCTTTTTAACGGGCAGACGACTGACGAGGCTGCCAAGCATAGGGAGGAAAGATGTCTAAGGTGTTCACACCAACCTTCGCAGGTTTTGGACCCACCGACAGATGACAACGGAAGCCTTCTGGCGCCAATGGAGCCAAGAGTACATGGCGGAACTGAGAAATGAGCAAAGCCAGAAACAACGCCAAGGAAAACTGCTGGAAAGGGGTGATCTGGTTCTTCTTCGCAACGGCCTGCGACCCCGACAGCAGTGGGGACTCGCTAGGATCCAGCAGGTGTTTCCCGGAAGAGACGGCAAAGTATGATCATGCCTGCTCAAGATGCCCAGAGGGTCAATGCTCAAAAAACCTATACAGCTTTTGCACCCTCTTGAGATCACATAACGGGACAAAAAAAAATGACGCTGTCATTTTAGGGGGAACGTGTTGTAAAATAAAAAGAAGAGAACTTGGAGATGCCCGAGCAGGGGAGAAAGGGCGGCAAACGACTTCGAGGACGAGCCGAGACCGAGGCACCGGCCCCTTTCCATGAAACTGTGAAGAGGGACGGGGAGCCGCAGGGAGAGCGCGCCCCACCGCGGGGTCATAAATGACGCGCCCCCCTCTTTACCCACTCTAGGGGGCCGCTTCTCCCTTCTTGTTCGAACAACGGTCGAAGGTGGACGTGCCTTCGCTCGCTTTACTCAAATCAGTTTTCACTAGAAATAAACCATGTTCTGTTACACTAAAAAACAACGAGTCCTTTCCCTAATTCCACAGGGGCGTTCCCACCGACCGCAAGCTCTACTTTTGGCTTCACTTGGGATTTTCTTGTTTGGCTGACTTGAGTTGGTATGTCGCCTCCTACTTCTTGCTATTTTCATAGTTGTCACCATTACTGATATCGATGAGTATGCATTCTTTAACCAGATTCTAGAGCAGATTCTGTTCCCGCAAGTGTGGGAAGCATTGTTTCATAATTTATGATAACGCACCAGTAAACCATATACAACACCAAAGCAAGTCTAAATATGTTGTTCAACTTGTATTTCTACGTGATTGTGCAGCAAGGTCTTACATGCTACAGCCAGCACGCCCCGCCATTTATAAAAATCAGACGCCCCTCAGTAGAACTTCTCAATTAAAGAAAACAGATTATACAATCCGAGTTCTAGCACAATTTGCAGTTCATCCTTTACAACTAATAAGCTCACATGCATTTTTATTTTTGCAAATTTAAACATGCGCGCTGCAAGCAGCGAACACACTCGTGCCAACCGACACGAGGGCGTGAAAATTGTGAGGTTTTGAATTACAGCAGCTGGATTACGTTATTCGTTCTACTTGTGATGATGATGGACTTTGAGATTTTTTACGTGCGAGGTGGACAGATATGAGACACTGAGAACTGCATTGACAACATCGACGTGCTTCGCGTCACTCTCACTAGTGACCGAGATACTTACCAGTGGCTGGAAAGCTACCTCCAAGCTACGAATACGTCATGGATCATGGACTGGGAACTTCCTAACCCAACAAGGTAATGGAAAAACTTTGCCTACTTTCCCTGCTCATATGTCACAGACCACACTTTGTGTTAATATCGTATGAATTTTAATGGGTTACACGGCCACCATTAGGAACTTCTAATTGGTTCCGTTGACACATGCTGGTCGTGATGAGGCCCCTCCAGGCTCGTCTGCGGTTGCTGCACCCCCTCAAAACGGCCCTCGGATCGTATGAAAGCGTGGCATAGTCATGGGATGATATTCTCCGTACATGCTAAAACTTGCACAATGTTTTTGTTCTGCAGCACCTTGGCAACTGTCAATTATCTATCTACATATCGGTTACAGTCTCTTAAACAGGCAGTAGTTGAAAAAGAGGATGGAACTTTGCAAGGAGAGGAAAGTAGCGACACATGAGGAACAAAGAAAGGATGAATATTAGCTGGTCCTGAACGGGTTGTTAGTAAAAGATACACCATGATACTTTCTTTCAACGGATGCTGCTGACATACTGCAGCTGATTCAATAAGAACAAAGGCGGTACCATTGCCTGGAGCAGGTGCTGTTAGAAATGAAGCGCACAAGGAGCTGCAGGCGATTCCTTTGCACCTGGCCACAAAGGCGGCCTACAGCAGTGCCAGGAAGCACGGGCGATGCATCAAGGTGCAGCCCACAGAGATTGCCAGGTGTCGACCGGACATCACTAGAGGCGCAGGTCCAGTGTCCGCTGACCGCCCTTCCAAAGGCTCCGGCACCAAGAGGAGCAAGCAGGTACATGCCCTGCACCTCCGCATCAAGAGTGGGGTGCCACACGTCAAGTACCACGGAACGGGACACTAAACAGGAGATTGGCAAGAACACTGTTGTCACCTCCGGCCGTTGCTGCCTCAACTTCTCACAGACACTTTTTAGAGCGCAGCTCTTAGGGGCCCGTTCCCGGCTTGAGCGGCGTCGCCGTCGGCGTCGGCGTCGCCGTCGGCGTCGGCGTCGCCGTCGCCGTCGCCGTCGGCGTCGGCGTAACCAAGGTCATCCCAAGGTCACGTGACCCCCCAAGGTCACGTGACCCCTCCCAAGGTCATCTCAAGGTCACGTGACCCCACGTGACCCCCTGAAGGTCACGTGACCCCTTCCAAGGTCATCTGAAGGTCACGTGACCCCAACATGACCCCACGTGACCCTTTGAAGGTCACGTGACCCCCAAGTCACGTGACCCCTTTGAGGTCACGTGACCCCCGAGGTCACGTGGTCGCCTCCCCAAGGTCACGTGACCCCCGAGGTCACGTGACCCCCAAGGTCACGTGACCCCTTCCAAGGTCATCTCAAGGTCACGTGACCCCACGTGACCCCCAGGTCACGTGACCCCTCTGAGGTCACGTGACCCCCGAGGTCACGTGACCCCTCCAGGTCACGTGACCCCCAAGGTCACGTGGGGGTCACCTTTGGGGTCACGTGGCCTTGAGGTCACCCCCAGGTCACGCCTCCCCGAGGTCACGTGACCCCCTCCCCGAAGTCACGTGACACCCCCCCCCGGAGCATATTAAAGAATGAGGGGAGGAGGAGGAGAAGGGGGAGGGGTCTACCCTCCCCTCAGTACCCTTCACTCCTCCTCCTCAAGAGCTGCGCTCCAATTCGGCGTTACAGGGATTTGTAAACGGCTTCCACTTTTTTTTTCTCTTTACCTACTGTAAAATATTAAGAATCTGCCCATGCAACAATAACCCCCCACCCCCATTTTTTGCAACATTTGCAAAATAGGCTAAGGATATTTTTGTACAAAGTTAAAGGGGCCCTGCAAGGACTTTTTTACTGGTTTTTAATTTGCACCAAATCTGAGCACACTGAACGTAGTACCTTAGTTAAACTTTATTTTTATCAAAATTCACTTTATTTTAATAGTTATAGGAAAATTAAAATGACAAAAACAAGCAAACAATACTGTTCCTCATGATGTCCTTGGTTGCTTGAGTGGCCGTGAACTAGAGGGGGGTAGTGAGCTCGGCGAGCGCTCACGGCTGCCGCACTCCGTGTCGACAGCGCGAGGGCGCCACTAAAGCATGTTCTGAATAGGCCGTACGCAGCAGGCAGCCAGAGTGGCTCTCATTGCATTTGCTGCGTGATTAAACACTAATTCGGCATGACACTTCATTGGCTACAAACGACAGCAACATGGGGTAAGGATCAGTTCAGAATGGGAGCCACTTCGCGCTGCAATACCGCCAAACAGCCAAACCGCAAGACAGAGCTTCTCGCCGAATGCCTTCGAAACGCTCGGAGCCGGTCGGCTCCTCCTGTCCATACGACCGCAGCGCCGCCTCGTACATCCGGGACCTTTCCGTGTCGGTGCCACCGCTTGGTGGCGGGTATGTCAACGGGTCATTTCTTGTTTCCGTACTTTATAAACTGCATTTGTTTCTTTTCTGACCTAAAATACTGAACAAAAACTATTTTTATAAATAATTGAAACGGTTCGCGCCACTTATATTTTGTATTTCGACTAAAAAGAAGCTTTTAGCGGCTCTGACCAGTAGTAAGCCCAGGACCAAAGACGTCACATTTTGCGCGCTTTCGGTACTGTGGGTCGCTCCCGTCGGCGAAGGAGGTTTCCGCGTCGTCCGGTTAAAATATGTCGCACTGATATTTAGTTACTCTCCCCGTGCCCACTGGCTTGCCCGAACCCCAAGAGACTTAGAAACCGCAAAAATGGTAGACGCTTAAATATGATTGCAGGGCCCCTTAGAGTACAAAATAAGCGATTTGATAACAGTATCGAACATGAGGAAGGTAACATAGAGAAGGGGACAGACAACAACAATGACTTCTAACTTGCAACAACATTTATTGACCTGAAGTTACCATATATAGGAGAAGGAAAAAGAGGTGAGGGTGAAACATGACTTTTTTTTTCTCTTATCACTGCGGCAGCTTTCACTTTCCCCTTTTCCCTCCTTCACCTATATATGTGAACTTCGGGTCAGTAAATGCATTTGCCAATGCGAAATGCATAGTGCCGTCTAGTGAGGCGCCGAAGAGCATGCTCTGTCTCACTAGTTGTTTTCGGTGCTGGCAAGGGCCAGGGTGCAAAAGCGTAGTTCTGTAAAGTCCTTTATTCGCACAAACATTCATGCAGAGAAAGCGCTTTCGAAAACCAGAAGCCCAAGCCCGTGCCCGCGCCTTTGCCGGCACTCAAAGCCAAATTTCATGCTGAAGTGTACGTCCGCCGTGCTGGTTGCGGCGAGAAACCAGCGACCGGTGTGGCAATAAGCATGTACATGCGCAAGAAAGGCGTAAAACAATACTAACCCTTAGCTCGCAGGTGTGAATGAGGAGCGATGGCTATGAGCAGTAGGCCTCGATTGCTACCGACAGCGCTATGAAAGTGACAAACAGCAGAGAAATCTCGACGCAACAAAGATGGCAGCGCACAGTTTCGCATATTGTCTATTGGAAGTCATTGTTGTCCATCCCCTTCTATAAGTAACCTTCCATATGCTGGAGACATATTTTATCCATATTGATGACCTACGAAGCACCCATCCCTAAATTCTGAGCAAATGTCTAGAAATTTTGAGTGGGCGCTTGCTCAGGATTTTACGGTACACTGGTTTATGTTGGCAAGTCATGCCTCTATGTGGTTTTGTTTGCTGTAGTTTCTTATCAGTGTTTTACGGTAGTGTCGTAGCTGGTATTGGAAGACACTTCACTCTCTGCTTCTCTACAAGCCCCTGCCTCAAGTTACGTAGCAAAGTCATAGCGCTATCTGCTTTCCTTCGCAAGGGTTTGTGTGGGGTGACAGAAGAGGTTGTCGCTCTTACCATCCAAAATGGTACGCCCCCTCCCCCCCCCCCCCCTCAGCCTATGTCATGAAACAGACAATGCACAGGGGCATCTCTATGAAATTATTTTTGCACCAGCGACTTTAAGCCTGTGCATAACACTTGTGGCAGAGGCATCTAATGAATTCTTCACCTATTGTAAGAGCTTGTGGTTTGTTAAAGGGGCCCTGCAATCATATTTAAGCATCTACCTTTTTTGCGGTTTCCACATCTTGGCAACTGTTTCAATCACTTATGAAAGTAGCTTTTGTTCAGTATTTTAGATGAGAAAAGAAACAAATGCAGTTTATAAAGTACGGAAACAAGAAATGACACGTCGACATGCCTGCCACCAAGCAGTGGAAAAGGCTGCGCATACTAGAAAAGGGTAGTGGGATGAGGCATGAACGAGCAGTGAGTTAGAAAGGTCCCGGATGTACGCGGCGGCGCTGTGGTTGTATACCGGCTCGAGGATACAACCGGTTCCGAGCGTTCTGAAGGCCTTCGAAGCAGGTTTCGCTTGCTGTTTGGCCGTTGCGCGGTAGGGCAGCCCGAAGTGGCTCTTGTTCTGAACTGATCTTTACCGTGTGTTTGCTGTCGTTTGTGGCCAATGAAGTGTCATGCCGAATTAGTGTTTAATTGCGCAGCACATGTATTGCGAGCCACCCTGGCTGCCCGATTCATATCCAGAACATGCTTTAGTGGCGTCCTCTTGAGCCGTCAAAACGGAATGCGGCAGCCGTGAGCGCTCGCTGAGCTCACTACCCCTTCTCTAGTTCACGGCCACTCAAGCGACCAAGGACGTCATGAAGGAGGTTATTTTTGCTTGTTTTTGTAATTTTAATTTGCCTATAACTTTTAAAATAAAGCGAAATTCGAGTTACTACGTTCAATGCGCTCAGGTTCGGTGCAAATTAAAAACCAGTAAAAAAAGTCCTTGCAGGGCCCCTTTAAGAGTGCAACTATCCTTCGTCTGGACTGGTAGGAAGTTAGCGTGAGCACACACATGCTGTGATTTCGGGTCTTAACATGGAATATGTTATAGGGCTTGCTTCCAAGTCTAGGGCATGATAAAAACAATAAACACGGCTGGTAAATTTAGCGGGCGGGTGGAGGTGTAAATAGTCAGTGTACATCAGTTTTGTCGGATATGACCAGAGTAATACGTTGTTCAAAATGTAACCAGGTTTTGTGTGGGCTAGCGAGAGCGTAACATTAATGAAGTGTGATTTTTTAGCAAAGAGTCCTACCATCCCCCTGCTGATGGGAGGCCAAAGTGTAAGTATATTCGGTTGTGCGATTTTTGTATTTGTTGCTAAAAGTGCAACAATCGTCTCTGCTGGGTCAGCTTGTTCAATGGGCTTTCAACACGTTGGCTGGATTCGCTCTTGTACAGGCGGCATCAAAGTGAGCTGGCTTGTCGCCACACCGGCCGGTGTGGCAAAAATATCGCATGTGGTGCCACTGTCGCGATAGCACTGAGAGCGAGGCTGGAACGGACCACCAAAATTTCATGCATGGGCGAGGCTCCAAGGTTGGGAGAACTCGTTGCAGGGCCAGCTGTTGGTTTTGATGCATCATCGCGCCTGTTATGTTCTTTTTGTTTACAATCAGTTGTTGTTGGCTAAATGCACAGCTCATCATTACTATTAACCTCCCCCACGCAACAAATCACAGCAGCCTGTTCCAGTCTTGCTCTACACGGCTTATCCCGTCAGGGGTAAGCTGAATCTGGTCGTCACTCCACCTCATTTTGATGCTGACTGATGGCGTCCTCCGGGGCCGCAGGGTCTCGCAAGAGGTCAGGCCGGGCCTGACGAAGCACGCGGAGGGCCTCTGCTACCTCCAACGGGCGGGCGTCAGCACGATGCGCAGCTTGGACAGCACGGTGGGCCCACTCGGCGGCGAGCCGAGACTGATGAAGGGCCCCGGCGAGGTGTGTGGCCCGGTGGATCTCTGGGACGCCGCAGAGGGGGCAGAGGAGCCGGCGTTCGGCATCACTGTAGATGGCGGGGGGTTCCACCGGGTGGCGGACTTCCAGGGTGTTCCCCGAACGGCTCAGGAACGGACTCTGGTGGGGCACCGCGTTCCGGGCGCGGCTGCTCGCGCCAACGCAGCCTGGAGGCGTAGGCCACGGGACGCTCTTCGACCAGGACCGTTCACGTGGCCACGCTGGCAGTGCGGGGGTAGTCACGACGGCCACGGGAAAAGCTCGGGTGGCGGGCCGAGAATCGGGTGCCATAACGGCGGTCGTAGGTGCGGGAGGATTCCATCTGGACAGACGGCATGACAAAAGAAAACACGAAGGGAGAAGATTACGGGTCTGATATAAGACTGAGTTCGGAGGTACTCGCGAAATCAGACAACCCTTTTGAGAAACAAAAGGCAGACCCGCGGGAAGGAGAGGTCGTCTCTCCCCCCCTCTCCGCGAAGAGGAATACAGCCAGGGAAAAAGGATATGGTCATCCAGCGGATTTTAAATCATCGCCGTCGCAGGTTGTACCGCCTGGGTGGGGTTCCGTGATCCAAGCGCTGGCTGGGGGCTGGATTGTCCGGGACCTGCGGAAGAATTGCTGGCTCGCAGTAACGCTTGAGCTCAGACACGTGAATTGGGCCGTACTGCTGTGTACCATGCAGTCGTGCTAGGCGGTAGCTCAGCGGAGAGACTTTTTCCGTTACACGAAAGGGTCCATCCCAACGGCTGGCGAGGGATGCTGCGAAGCCTTTCGACGCATCGCTGAGGGGATGTGTCCGACGAAGTACCAGGTCTCCAACCTGAAAGTGGACACTGCGGCGGCCTTTGTCGTACTGGGCGGCCTGTTGAAGACGAGCGACGTCGAGGTTCTCTCGTGCTTCACGAACGGCCGACGAGAGTCGGTGATGGACGTCCTGGGCGAACTGCGCGTATGGGCGTCCATTCTGCGCAACATCTGTGTATAGAAATGAATTTTCTATTGGGAAGGTTAGCTCCTTACCAAAGTTGAGACGAGCAGGGGTGAAACCAGTGGATCGGTTGACCGTGGTGCGCGTTGCAAATGCCATCTCGTCGAGCTTGGCATCCCAGTCCTTGTGACGGGCTGTGTGGGAAATCAACATCATTTTGAGGTTGCGGTTGATCCTCTCCGTGATGTTGGCTTGCGGATGATACGGCGAAGTCAGCTTGTGCCGTATTCCAAGCGCAGCGCAGGTGTCGATGAAAATGTTGCTTCGAAAGTAGGAAGCACCGTCCGTGATGAGCTCTGCAGGAAAGCCGAATCTGGTGAAAACGGACAGAAGGCAGTCCCAGATCCGCTGCGAAAGAAGTTTCCGTAATGGGAACAGTTCGACCCACTTGGTGAAGTGGTCAGTCACAACAAGTAGGTACTGATTTCCGCGAGGACTACGTGGAAACGGTCCCATGACATCACATGCAACAATCTGCCAAGGCGACTGGCTAACGACTGGCTGCATTAATCCTGGTGGTTGGCCTCCGCGAGGTTTCGCCTTTTGACACACTGGACAACTGCGAGCATACTTCAGTACATCCTGCCTGATTCCTGGCCAAGTCGCAACACGACATAACTTATCGTAAGTCTTACTGCCGCTGCTGTGACCCGCTAATGCTGAATCATGGGAGTACCTGATGAATGCCTTGCGCAGCTTCCGAGGTATCACGATACGGAAAGGCGATCCATCGGTGTCGTCGTCTGCCTGGGGGATGTAGCGGAGAAAAAGTCCGTCCTCGCTCAGCAGGTACAAGTCGTACTCGTCGTTGCTTCCGGTGCCGCTTGCTCTTCGTGCCGCAAGCCTCTCGCACACGCGTCGACAAAGTCCATCTTCCTGCTGGGCTTTGCGGAGGTCTGCTCTGCTCACCAACGTCCCCCAGTGCGGGCCACGATGTCGGTTAATCCCACCAACTCTGGTTCCGTCTCAGTGGGAGGGACCTGCAAAGGAGCCCGTGACAGTGCGTCTGCCACAATATTAGTTGCTCCTTTCTTATAGGCGATAGTGTAGTCGTACGCTTGCAGTGTCAGAGCCCCTCGTGCAAGACGTCCGGCTGGATTCTGTAAATTCTTCAGCCAGGAGAGCGCTTGGTGATCCGTCTGTATCTGAAAGGAAACGCCATCGAGATACATGTTAAACTTCTTGAGGGCGAAGATAATGGCGAGACATTCCTTTTCCGTCACGGAATAGTTTCGCTCGGCCGCTGTCAGCGTGCGGCTAGCGAAGGCGACTGGGCGAAGAACGTTGTCGTGTTCCTGAAGGAGGACTGCGCCCAGGCCGGAGTTGCTGGCATCTGTTTGGACGACAAATTGTCGGTTGAGATCCGGCAACTGCAAAGAGGCGACGTCGGTGATTGCTTTCGAAAGCTGAAGGAAAGCGACTCGCTGATCCTCCCCCCACAGCCATTTTTCGCCTTTGCGCAAGAGCGAGGTCAGGGGGTTAGCAATCTCGGCGCAGCGAGGGATGAACTGGCGATAAAATCCAATTAATCCAAGAAACCGCTGCAAACTCTTGACGTCGTGTGGCTGCGGATATTCTGTTATTGCACGCAGCTTGTCCTCGTTGGGGCGAAGAACTCCATTGTCCACTACAAAACCAAGGAGGTTAATGTGTGGTGAAGCGAGCTGCACCTTGCCGGGGTGAATCGTCAGGCCGGCGTTGCGCAGGCGCTCGAGGACGATCCCAAGATGCTTCAGGTGTTCCTCGAAAGTCTGGGAAAAAATAACGACGTCATCCATGTACGCCATGGCGAAGTTATATTTTGTGTCGCCGAGAACGATATCCATTAAACGCTGGAAGCTAGCGGGAGAATTGGAAAGGCCAAAGAGGAGGCGAGTAAATTCAAACAATCCTCGTTGGCAAGTGAACGCAGTCTTTGGTACGTGCTCTGGATGAATCTCAATCTGCAAAAAACCTCGACTGCAGTCCAGAGTGGTGAACGCTTTCGCGTTGCCAATCGCGTACATAACCGAGTCGATGGAAGGAAACGGGTACGAATCTCTCACCGTCACTGCGTTGAGGCGGCGATAATCCACGCAAAGTCGTACCGAGCCGTCTTTCTTCGGAGCCAAGACGACGGGAGAGGCCCACGGACTCTGGGACTCTCGCACTGCTCCAATATCCAGCATCTCCCGCAGTGCTGCGTCTAGTAGGGCTCGCTTGTGGACGCTGAGGGGCCTAGGGTTGCACCGCAATGGTCGGGCGTCACCAGTCTCGATGCGGTGCAGCAACACGTCGGTCTTGCCCGGGGTTTCCGTAAACATCGATGCGAAGGGCTGCAGGATGCTCTCGAGTTGCTGCTTTTGCGAGCTGGTTACTGGGCACGCGTTGAGGGAGTCTCGGATGCCGTCAGGAAGAACTGCAGCTGGCCGCGCTGTGTAGTGGGCCGGAAGGGTTGCGCCGGTGACGCAGTCTTCACGTTTGGTGAAGGGGGTCACGTGTGGTTGGTCGCCGAGCCGATATCCGCCGGCAGCGTAGTCGAGGGAAATTTTTTCGCCTGCAATGAAATCTCGGCCCAAGATAATCGGTACGGAGAGAGCTGGCAGATAAAGAAAACGCTGACGCCGCGTTTTTCCATCGAAGGAAATCCTCAGCCTTACTGCGCCTGCTGCTTTTGTTGGCGCGCCTGACGCTAACTGCAAAAGCGTGCTCGAACAACGGAGCTTAACCTTCCTCGATTTGCAGAGTTCGAGAACTACGTCGCCGATAAGCGAAACTCCCGCGCCGGTATCAAGAAGCGCGGCAAAAGGCACGCCGAGTAAAGAAACTGTCATGCGTGGCTCGATACTATGGTGTGTAAGTCGAACTCGACATACAGAAGGAAGGAGTGCTGGCGACTCACATTTCCCGGGGCTGGTAGCGGGCCTTGGCGGCGAGATATCCGGGTTCAGCGCCGCAAGCCTCGTTGGTTTCCCTGGTTAGGCAGCTCTCGCTGCTCACGGGACCGCCGTTGTGGGCACTGGCTGCGGAAGTGGCCACGCTGTCCGCAGTTGTAGCAGGAGTCGTTCTGCCGCTGGGTTCCCACGTTGCCCCGTTCACTTCCCCGTCGCCGGCTGCCTCTCGGCTCCGCCGGATCATTCCCACGATGCCAGCCGCCTCTCGGCTGCCGCTGGGGCCTTCCGGCCATCTGGAGATCTTGCAGGGGTTCGTGCAGCCGGCTTTCGCCGTCACGGAACTGCAGCCGGCCCCTTTCGGGGTTTCGCGGCACCCGCGGCGGGCTTCCACCCATGTGCGGGCCCTGGGGGAACCAGTCCCAGGCGCCTGGGGCTTCCCTCGGTCGGGAATTTAAGCTGTCGCTAACCCCGCCCGATGCGTAGGCATCGGGGTTCTCGTCGTAGGCGAAGGCGCCGTCCCTTTCAGGCGGGCGCCGAGTCGGAGGGGCACGGACGTGGACGCTGCGTTGCTGTGCGGGAGGAACCCATGCGCAGGAGGGTTCGAGGGCGTCTTCCGCTGGAGGCGGCGGCTTGTACTCGTCGCTGGCCAGGAGCAACTCCTGGACGCCGCGCGCCGCGCGTACGAGGTCTTCCACGTCGGTAAAGGTGCGTGCATGCAGATACACGTGGAAACGGGGGTGGCATTGGCGGGCGTAGACGTCCAGCTCTCCAAGGAAGTCGGCGACAGACTTCCGGTCGTCGAAACCCGTGTAGACGGGAATCGTGAGTCGTGGATGAAGCTCAGGCTCACGCGGTTGCTGGCCGCCGGTCCCGCCCGTGCCGGCTGCCAGGCGCTCTGTCACCAGCGTGAGGGTGGCGGACATCTGCTGCATCAGCGCCAGGACGTCCGCGGTGGACGGGCCGAGCTCCACGTCGCTTTCGCTGGAGTCGCCATCCGCGGGCTGGTCCGGGGGCTGCTTCTTGGGTGGCATGTTCAAGGAAAAAGAAAAAGAAACACGGCAAGAGAAAAAAAAAAAACAGGACGCGAACGCGAAAAGGGGAAGAAAACAACGTAGAGTAGAAGAATTCAAAACAAAAACCGCTTCGTCAGCGACGTGCGAACCGCGAACACTGTACTCGCCGGGCACAAAGAAGATAAGAAAATACAGGGAAAAGAAGAGACACTCGCGCGACAAATACAAAATAGGAAAACAGTACGAACCGTGTGGCCCGGACGATCCCCCGACGACGGACGAAGGAATCCCCGTTGGGCGCCAGGTGTGGCGTTCGACTTCCGTCATCCGCCGCGGGAGATCGACCAGACGGCTCGTCCTTTTTACAAACAGAGGTTTATTACCATCGGCCAGTACGCTTGACGGCTGGGCGAACCGAACAGACCTCCTGCTTGCTGCCGCACGCGCTTATATCTTGTCCGCTGAGCCGAGGAGCCGCCCCCCAGGGCGGTGGCGCGTCGTTGGCCGGATGGGCGCGGGGTGGCGGGCCGAGCGCCCACACATTGCAGACCTGTAAGTGACAATGATCCCATTTGCTATGGTTTATCCTCTTCATCTTTCATACCATTATGTCTGCAAACACTGGCGGTTTACTTGCACCTTGGGGTGCAAGTAAAATGGCGTTGTGAATACACTGGTCACGTGAAGAGTCAACAACACATAAAGAAGTGGTTGATTTAAAATCCTTACTCAAGAAAACCAACTCCCTCTACAGATACTGCGTTTGTCAGTGTGCATTTCGCCCAGGGAGTTAAACACGAAAGCCGTGTCATCCGACAGTGCTTGTTTGTCTATTTCATAGTCTTGTTGCCAGCTTAGGTCCCTCTAGACAAACAAATATGCATTCAGTGTGCTCTACGTCGTGTGCGCCAGATGGTTCGGTGAGCTCCGACAAACAGGTAATCTTTCCAGTGTACTCTTTTGCTTGTTTTCGTTGGTTGCTGTTTGTTGCACTAGTGGAACGGCTGCTGTTTTGTTGCACTAGTGGAACAATTGTTTATTTCCCTAGTGAAATGAGGCTATACTACTTTTGGTGTACAACCCCAGTGCAGATGATGATTGGATGCGCTCAGTAGCGGCTCCGGGCGTCAACGAGCTCGCGCTGTTTCCGCTACACAGCAAAAAGCGACTTTCTGTACACGCTGCTCCAGAGTAAAAGAGTCACACTCTCGTTCACAGAGTCCTGAGATGGTGCGCAAGGAGTGAAAGGAGCGCGGCATTACGTTTTTCCGGATCGCTCACGAGTAGCACAAGAAAGACGGGACACAGAAGAAGCAGAACGCAAAACGAGCGCTAACTTGCCACTGAAAGGTATACTGAAAAATTCTGCCGAGCAAACATATCTAGTGCACACACACGTGGCACAATGCCATAGCTATCTTGATGAATAACGACAACACAGCCCATTCGGAAAAAAAAAAAAAAAAAAACGAAGTTGTCTTTACGATTCAAGGTGGCAATAGAAACAATTGTCGTGATCCATGTATGTGCACTAAATACAGCGTCATGATGTAACAGGAAGGGCGCAAAATGAGCATTAAAAAGACCAGACTAAGGAAACTGCCTGTACTCTACGCAACCAAAACAGAAAAAAGCCTAATCCCTCTTGATAAAATCAAACTCTTTCCATTAAATGAACAAATGCGGCGCTAATACACGAGACTTAGTCACAGTCGTGTATCAGAGCCGCTTCTAGCGTCTCCATTTCCAACCTTCCTTTTCTACGCCTCACCACATGCACGCCGTAAGATCCCTACGAGGTCTGGTATTTGGACCGCCTGGTCAAATTACTGGGAGTAGGCCTTCCCAGAGCCACCGATGCCTTCTCTGTTGACATAGGAGGACTTTTACTCAGTACCACATAACCAACTCTTGGTACCAGAACATGAGCTGATTGAAGCGACAAGCCCTATTTTCTTTCGGAACACCTGCGGAGTCACAGTTGAGGCTTTTCTAAAGGTTTTATATTGCTGTTTGATTTCCATGCTACTTTGCTTTCATAACAAAGTTTATGTTTAGAAGCGTGGCATTTGTATTGAATCTTGTACTGTGTAAAATATTTCTTACAAAGTTTGAACACTTGATTTCAGTTGCCTTAGTGGACATTCCAATTGTAAAGGTATGTTGATGATTTTATCGTTTTCGTTCGTACTCAGTCAGAGCAACGCCTGGACTCGCTAGCCCAGTATATTTAAATGTTTTAGCAGCTGCTCCAACCATTTGAAGGTCACCCTGGAGCCTCCGGTGGAAAGTTTTCAGTTTCTAGACATCCAGTTGTCGGTCAACACTGCTGAACATGTGTGCTGGATGTACATGCCACGGAAAAAAAGTCCCTATGCCTTATGACTCGGCCCACTCGAAGTTGATTAAGAGGAGCATCGTTTCGTTATGCCTACAGTCGGCACTTACGAAATCCCGCCTGCATATCCTTCACAAGAGTTTCGACCTTCAGGTATTGCACCTGAGACAGTCAGGGTTCCCACCATCTGTTTTGGAGGAAGAAGTGGAATCCCTTAAAGGGATGCTTCAACGAAATTTGAAATATTCCCGTCGTGTTCAAAAATAGGTTGAATATGATCCACAATATCCGTGAATGACAATGGCACGTTTGTATTTTGAGCCTGGCGGCTGTATTTTTCGTTATAAACGGCCCACTTTGGCAAGCGCTCGGAGAAGGCCCAGCGGAGACCACGTGACATCCAACGCAATCGTGACGTAAGTCGTCTCGGGACAAGCGAAGCTATGGCGAGGCTGACGTCGAGAGGATGGCCTAGTCGTTCCAGCCACCGAAGCGGCGGCTTTTGTACGAATTTTGAGTGACGGGTTAATCTTCTATAATCTTGGAGGGGGACAATAGCGACTTCTGCGACACACAAAAGGCATTCTCCGGAAGAGGGGAGTTCCTCCTGCCCCTCTTCTCTCGTCGTGGCCGGAGGCGAGACAACCTCCGTCACTAGCTGTCAAGGTTCCTAGACGGGCACTACAAGCAAAGCGTTAGCGACATCCACCAGGTGCTCTTTGGTAATCGTTTAATTCGTTTTAAAATTCCTTTTCGTGACTTTTTTAACAACATATTGGTATGTTCGATGTGATAGTGCTCCTTTGAACACGTATAGACCATAAAATGAGCGCCGAAATTTCGTTGTAGTATCCCTTTAAAGGAACACTGACAGGGTATTTACGCTTACCAAAGTTTTTATTTGTATATGATACATGAGAGCCCGGCTACACAACACAATTTGCGGCTCGAAATTCGTTTTCTTTCCGCTCGAAAACCGCCGATCGAAAACTGGACGGTTTGAGTCGCACTCACCCTCTTCTCCATGGTTGCGTGCCGATTTCTATGGTTGAGACACAACCACCAAAGATAGTCAAAGTCGTGGGTTATCGAAGGCACACACTTGATGCTAAATATAGACAAAAAATATGATGACCATTTTTCGTGGCTTGTAAAAAGCTGCAACTATGTTGAATGAAAAAAAAAAAGTTGCGAAACCATGTGATTTTTGGTAACTTTCTCTATATTTCTTCTTCCCCAGTCCAGTTTCGGTTTCAAGCAGCTGCATTTTTTTACTTTATAAAAAATATATGTGACGCTGTAGCAAAATATTGATAGGGTAGTCTTCTGACCCCTATTGGAAAACCCCAATATGAACAGCATACTATGGATATTGGTAAACAATATATTTTTATTGTATTGCAATACAATATAGACAGTGTATTGGAAAACATTACATTTATTGTATGTATTACAATAAAGATTTGTTATGGGATTCCAATATCCATAATACGCTGAAAATATTGGAATCCAATACCGTATAAACCCTTATTGGATCCCCATGTGTCGTATGGGGATCCAATAGGGGTTTACGATTCCCATATACTCAGCGTATTATGGATATTGGAATCCAATATATTACATCGGCTACCAATAAAACTATAAACGAGTTGGAATATCACGTTCAGCGGAACATTTCTCTGCAACGCAGTCTCTTCTTGTGTGTATTTCTGAGTTATAAATTAAAAAAAAATGTTGCTGTTGTGAAATTGTGAATAAAGAAGCAAAACACTGGACTTATCCATACCAAATATATTTAACATATTCCTGAAGTGGAGGATCTGGCATTTACTACAAAAGAAAGTTAACTGTTTAGGACTCTCATTCAAAAACTTGATGTTTGAAAACAGAATGTGAAATCCTCACCTTAATGAAAACAGCACCTGCTCGCTGTAGCCATATAGAAACTGCAAAATAAAAATTTGTGATTAGTTTGCGACAAGTAGCAATCCTTCACCAAGGCGGATAGATTCAAAATTATGTCTGCGTTTGATTGTGGAAAAATAAGATTCAATGCCACTGCCACAGGTCATTCTCAGCTCGGCCAATTAAATATACGTATCCGCTCGTCTGGCTTCACTATTCCTGCTTTGCACCTAACTAGAGTATCTGGAATGCTCACCTTTGAGGAAAAACGAACTGGTGCTTGCTTGCTTGTAGGCTGTGGAAACTGGAAGAGAGATTTGCGGTTAGTTGCGTCCGAGTAGCAGTTACTTTGAGTAGCCACGTAAAGTACACTAAGTCTGAAAGATTCAAAATTACATGCGCGGGACATAGATATCTTCTTGCGACGTAACTGGGCACGTGTCAATGTCACCCGCTTATATTACAGAAAAATAAGCTTCAATGCAGGAGCTCCCAGTCGTTTGAGCTCCGTCAATTAAAAATGCTGTACCGGTCGTATGGCTTCAGTATTCCTGCTTCGGGAATCTGGAATTCTCACCTTTGAAGAAAAGCAAACTGGGACCTGCTGGCTCTTAGGCTGTGAAAACTGCCAGAAAGATTTGCGATTAGCTGCGTCCAAGTATCAATTTCTTTGACCAGCCACCTACAGCACACTAAGCCGGATAAATTCAAAATTACATGTGCGTGACATAATATGCCTCTTGTGACAAAACTGGGCACACGTTTTGTCGCCTACAGCAACACTGAAGCCAGACAGACAAGCGGTACGGCACCTTTAATTGACGGAGCTCAGAACGAGAAGGAACGCTTTCACTGAAGCTTGTTTTGCTGCAATACACACTTGTATTGCAGCAAAACAAGCTTCAGTGAAAGCGTCCCCAGTCGTTCTGTCAATTAAATATGCCGTACCGCTTGTCTGGCTTCAGTGTTGCTGCTTCAGAGCAATCTGGAAAATCTAGAATCCTCACCTTTGAACGAGAACGAACTGGCGCCGGCTGGCTTGTGGGCCATGGAAACTGCAAGAGAGATTTCCGATTAGTTACGTCCAAGGAACAATTTTTTTGGGTAGCCACCTACAGCACACTCAAAATTACATGCACAGGACACAGATGCTTCATGCGACGGAACTCCCTTCGTCCTTGTTCTCTGTTAACTCTGCTCACCTTCACCACTCGCCTCCAATTTCTGCGCTACTTCTTTAATCTCGATTCCCTGGTTCCCAAAGGCCATGCCATGGCTTGCGCCAGTCACGGATCTGTCAGCTCTGCGACTGGCGCTATTGTGGCAAAGACGCCACAGCACCTGGCGCTTGATGTGCTCTTTCAATATTTTGAGCACGGCTCAAAACAGGTGGATGGGTGTCTGGTATGCCCTTTGCTTATTTGCGGATCGTTCCGAATCAGAGGGTAGGCGCTTCTGCGACCTGGGCGCATGCTCGGTATTTTACAATAGTTGAAACCGAACTCTGCAGGAATCTTGAAACATAACAAACATTATGTGCACGCCAAAAGGCATAGCAAATGAAACACCCACCATCTATCTATTTTCGTTTCTTGTCCGCAAGAAGCTGTCGTATATGTAGCCTCCCTTGCTTAAGCCGTTCCTCCCTTGTGTCCCGGTTAGGTCTCGTCCTGATGAATCGTCGGTGGAGACCTGAGGAGCGGTCAACATCAGATTAGACCTTTTTGAGACAGAACCATATACTTGCTGAGAGGAAGTACACCCAAACAAATCTCGGCATGTCATTTATAGTGCGTTTTAAATTGAGACGAATGATGTAAAATGAGACGTCAATACTGACGCACCCCTTTTGCGAACCCAAAATTTTGAAGGCCTTGTCCCGCTCGCTAGGGGGACAAGGCACATGAATCCCGGCATGTGGATGAAATGTTTACCTTAACATCAAGACTCAATGCCCATCCCTGAATATTCGACCACCACACTTTTAGAAAAAAAAATATTTTTTTTAGAAAACACCGAGTCATCTACCACCTTTACAAACGCCTGAACCAAGCATACTCGTACCGTGGCTTGTTTGCTCAGTGCCGCCCCCGAGTTAATTCGGGCCGACAATGTTGTGTTTTTTTTTTTCAAATGGAACCCACATTCCTAGTTTTGGTTTGTCTTGTAGAAGCAGGTGGAGACTTTTATAAAGCGTCCTCCCTATGCGCTTCCGAGTCAACATTTTTGCAATGGCCAACCCCCCGGCTTTGATTTTGCGCTCCTTGATGAATGCTGAAACTCATATAGGCGGGCAATAGCTCGCCTTGAAAATACTTGCTTTTGGTGGCCGAGAACAAACTCGTCTTCCTGATTGGTACCCACTTGCTGCCAAGAATTGCTGCACATATCCTAAAGATTAGTCTAACACAGATGCTTTGGCCGGACAGAGACACAAAAGCCTGAAACAAGGCCACTATACAGACAGGTAGAGTGTCTGTGAGGAATGAAACAAACAACTCAGATAGGCATCAATCACTCACCTTGAAAACACTTGCCATGCGCAGCAAAAAACAAACTTCTGGCCTTGATTGGCTGGTTCTTGCCACCAAGACCTGCATGTGTAAGAAAGAACCCGGTCTTAACTAAACTTGGGTGCTTTTGCAGAAGAGAGAAAACAAAATACTAGTGCAAGACCACTACACATAGGTTGTGGCATTCAAGAGGAATGAAATACAAAACTCATATAGGCGGGCAATAGCTCACCTTGAAAATACTTGCTCTCGGTGGCCGAGAACAAACTCGTGTTCCTGATTGGAAGCCATTTGCTGCGAAGAATACCTGTAGATATCCTAAACAACCCAGTCTTAGTGTAACACAGATGCTTTGGCCGGACAGTATACAAAAGTCTGATACAAACCACAAAAAGCAGGAAATAGTGTCTGCGAGAGATGAAAAAAGACCCAAGTGGAGAGGATCGTTCTGTTTCACGTTAGTCAAATAGTGTAGCTCATTTTGCTAAAACGATGCATAGTTGCTAAAAAAAGTATATATTTTGCCCCATTTAGCAGAGTTTACTGCCAAGGGTACCTGCACACCAGAATAAGTCAGAATTAGTCAGTTTTTTTTTCTTCTTTTGATGAGCGACAACAGAATCCTAAACACGTGATGAAACAAAATATGAACCCAGCAAGACAGGCCAGTTTGCCTTGATGCAAGCACAGTGCCTCGGCCAACCAAATGAGGTTCTATTCTTTATCACTTGTCATATTTGGAGGGAATAGTAAAGTAAATGAAAATAAGGCAACCTCTCTTCTAGCCGACAGCTGCAAACAAAATTCATATACCTCAATGAACGACCTGGAAATAAAATTGGGTGGTGACCAAGTGGTTTAAAGGGTAACTGCAAAGAAAAAAAAAGTTTTTTTTTAAATAGCCTAATTGAGACAAGCATGTCAAAAAACAATTTTTCCGCGAGAAAAAACATTTTTTACAGCAATATTTATTGCGTGAGACTCATTTTAGTTTGCGGCTATTTCGTCCGTTTTAAATCGCGCGCCACGAAGTTGTGATTATGTGACGTCAATCCCAAAAGGTTCTCATTGGCTAAGAGTGTGATTGACAGCTTAGATCTTGGTTGTTAAACCTTTGTTATATGTTGCAATTTCCTTTTGAGTGGCATATTTTTACGTTTAAAGAATAACCCATATAATGAGAGTTATTATACTTTACAAAAGGTTTACAAGACGGGCACTTCCGTTTGGATTCATACAAACAAAAGCTTCGCCATTTTTTCATGGCCGCCGAAGTCTCTGCACCCGCCTGTCTCGCCTACCTCGACTGATCGTTTCGCCGAAGTGATCAGTGTTTCGTCGTTTCGTGCTGACCCAGGTGCTTGAGTGAGACTTCTTGAAGTGAAGTAGTGTGTGTTTAGCAGCTGTCGCAGGTGTTAGTGATAGGAAGCGACGCGGGGTTTTGGCTTTCATAGCGCGGTTCTTTCGTTTTCCTCTTTGCTTGCTTAGCGTGCTTTTTTTTTTTTTTTTTTTGTTTTGTTTTTCTTGTTTGCGCGTGCAAATGCTGACTTTTCGGAGATGTCAGATGCGTGATCCCGACAGTGAGCCTTCCAGCAGCTATGTCGCCCCGAAAGGAATGCTATTTGGCTGGAGGCAGTCGAGCGTTCGCGTAGCGACCGACGTGTCTAGTTACGTTCTCGTCATATCGCTCTGGAGGCCGTCGAGATTCCCCCCGTGTGCACCTAACGTCCGCGACTAGACAGGAAATAAAAAAGCAGTATGTCCACTACGGAAAAATGGTCTCAGTTCATGCATCTGTAGGCAGGTACGAAATCGTGCCCAAATTTATTCATACCGCACGATGCAACACGTCGCTGTGCAAACGCAGTCCAACACGAAGCATAAAAACGGCAGATTTAGGACAACAATTCGGAGTCCATTGTTTAATTAAAACGACGTAATGTTGTTGAAAACGCCCGCAGCTTTTTACTCACGGTATGCGTCGGGAAACTTCCACATTTTGAAACAGAACGAGGCAGATTTACTTTTAAAAACGCTCCCAGCGTCCTCCCGGACCAGTTTGACTGGATCAGCTGACGACGACGGGATTTAACTGGTTGAACGTCAACCCCACAAAAAACAATTTGCGCTCCGTGTTAGCACCGCATTACACACACCACGAACGTTTCAGCTCTGTCGCATCGCCGTGTTGCACCAAACAGAACGAGATCGCCGAAACCAACGCAGCGCTGTCGTGAACCTTGGCTTGTGGTTGCGCACTCGTGGATTCTGTGACTCCTTTCGCTTTCAAAGCGCGCACGACGATTACGAACGATACTTTCCGTCTTCCGGGAACATCACAGGTGCACTTCCCCGGTCACGTCTTCGCTACATGTGCTCGCGAACCGCGTCAAACCAAAACAATACCGCGGCCTGGCGTAGTTGCCAGATCTTGCCGGAAGTCGAGACGCTGCGCCGTTCAACTCCGCAACGCAAGGAGGGTGAGGGGCGGGGCGTACTGCTCTTCCGCGGGGGTCGAAAGAGCGGGAGTTTCAAATGTGGAGAGGTTCTCACTCTACTAAATTACGTCCTCTGGCGTAAATATTGATAAAAAAAAATCATTTTTTTCGCGGAACATTTGTTTTGTGACATGCTTGTCCCAATTAGGCTGTTTAAAAAAAAACTTTTTTTTCTTTGCAGTTACCCTTTAAGGTGTCAAATTTCAATCTTACAGAATGTAGTTTTGGTTTAAGTCCTCCTGGTGTATATTTTTATCCTTATAACTATATTTACATTGTTTTTTTTTTGTATTTTTGAGGCACAAGTACTTAATTTATACGCTAATTCACCTTTAGAAGCGTTTTAATTACACTCCATGCCTTTCTAGTGCTCGTAATTGATTCTTGGTGAAAGCGGTCTTAAATTTTTCTTTTCTTGCTGTCGCTGCTGCTTGCTTTCTCACCTTTAGAATGCTGACAACTCGACACAAAAGTAATGAAAAATGTGTTTAAAATGTCATGAAGATCAGCATTTCCAAGCTGTTCCCCTGCTTCATGCCCCGACCATGCCACCATACCATAGCTGAGTGCACTGACAAATGGTCCCAGGTTTGTCACCCGACCGTTTTTTGGGCTTTACGGTGTGGCGCGACTCATGAAGCACCTATGCTTCGCGATGGAGCCAGTGAGCGAGGTGTGACACACTAGAGCTGTGCAAGCCACAGCTTTACAGCCTGCAAAGCGTGGGAAGATCCCTCTCCCTTTGCAGAGCTGGCATTAGCTCACCGAGAAGCTATTGCAAGCACTAGAAAGCCACAGAGTGTGAATAAAAGCGCTTCTGAAAATGAATTAGTGTGTAAATTATGCATCTATATGTTAAAACTTAAAAAAAGTATATATGTATATATATATATATATATATATATTTAAATACTAAAAAAGGCAAAAAAGAAAAAAAAATTTTTCCAGGTGGGCTTGCACCCAGAGCTCCACGGCCCTTGAATTCAGTTCCCTAAAGCCCGCTTCAGACGGAACAATTTCGCCCAACAACTTCATGTCGCAACACAAGGAACACGGGCCGCCCGCGTTCACATGCAGCAACCGAATTGCTACGACTTGTCATCATCATCATGAAATTTTATTTTCTTACAGTATTTAGACGCACAGTTATATCCTAAAAACATGTTTTTTTATCTTTAAATTGCGCTGAGAGTACTAACTCATCTTTTTGAAACAGTTTATTTTCAAAAATGATCCATTTCAAACCTGAACTAAGTCCTCAGTTCTCATCATCACGACCACAGGGGTGTCACGTGAAAATATTGCATTCCTGATTGGCTGCTGCCGCTTCAAACATCTCCGAGTAGTCAAAGTTGCTCGTCCACTTCGAGCCGGACCCGATCTCAGCAATTCGTGTCGATCTAGGGAACAACCCGCCAGCAGCCCCAAAATTGCTGGAAAGGTTGCCCCGTCTGAAGCGATCCTATACTCTGTTTCATACATAGAGTGCAACGCCGTCAAAGCTAGCGCACCGGTTTGCATTGCTGACCGTGCCTACGTTCGCCCCATAAGATAGTGCGTCCCCTGCAAAAATATTTTAAAAAGTCGGAAAATGTGCCTCCTCGGGGCTAGCAACTGATAGTGGCGTTATGATTTCAACGGAGCACAAATGTTTTTTTAAGAAAAAGGAAAAGATAATGTAAACCACCTTAAATTGTTTTCGTGTTCATCCGTGTGGCAGCCGCTGTAGGTTTTCGGGTTGTGTGGCACTGGCTGGTTTTGAGAAGATGGCGTCTTACGCAGCAAGCTCAAGTACCTCTCCTGCTCAGATGTTTTCGAAGATTCGTTGTGCGAAAATTTTGAAAGAGTGCAAGCAGATGATCGCCAATGTGTACAGGAGTATAAGAACACATTCCCCGGAGAATTCGGTCGTGAAGTCCTGGAGACGGCCAGTAACGACACTGGAGTGTGCCCTGTACTGCGCGAAGTGCAAGGCGCAGTGCCTATCTGGCAAGGTGGCGTCCCCGAAGCAAAGACCTCGCAACGAAAAAGTTTCGAGCACGGGGAACGTCAAGCATGACGAGTTCACACAGAATGCCATTCGCCTGAAGGTGCATCGCAAGTGCTCCGAGAGGGAGATTCCTACCCTTGACAGCTATTTCAAAATAAACTGTACAGGCCACAACTATTGTCGATTAACGTCTTATTATAAATTTTGGGACAAGGCCACTATCAGGGTGATTCCTCATTCCACGCTGCACGAAAGAAAATATAACTCGGTGCTGGAGGCAAATAACACTTGCAAAGCGGCAGACCAGGTGGTAGAAATCTGGCCTCTCGGCGGCTTATAAATAAAAATCAAGAAGGAGGAACTGAAATATGCACTTCGTCCATGCGCACAATCTTGCAGAAAAAGTATGTCTAAAAAAGAAAAAAAAAAAAACCAAAAAAACTTTGCGCGTAAAATGGGTTCAAACCACGGCCACCGAGACGTCAATATCGCCAGAGCAGCGCCTTCTACCACTCGTCCACGAAACGCGCGGAGTAACACTTTTTCTATTTTTTCATGCGCACCACTTTAGTACCTTTGACAGCGTTGCACGCTAAGTATGAAACAGAGTATAAGACACCCTACTGTCTGGTACAGAGACCATTTATGAACGCTTGGATGTTTAAACGATGTACTACACATTTTACAAAAAGAAAAAAAAAATTAGGTGTTTAAACGTTGTACTACCCTTTTTTCAATAGAAAAAAAAAAGCAACAATAAAACTGGTAGACTAACCGCTCATTCACACTGGAAGCGGATCCGCGTTCGCAAAGCGGTTGCGAACGCGGTTGTGTAAAGATCCAGTGCAATTTCACGCACACTCGATGACATCAAGTGCGCGTGCAGATGTACTGGATCTTCGCAACCGCTTCGCGAACGCGGATCCGCTTCCAGTGTGAATGAGCGGTTAGTCTACCAGGGAAGAAAAAAGTACGAGCTCAGAGCCCAGCGTCGATCGCGACTTTCGTAAAGAGAAGCTCCGGTAACACTTGGGCGACTCGTGAGCGTTAAACAGCACCTCTTCGAACGAGCCCACGAATCCAACACGTCGAACGGTTTGCGCCGGTAAGCACGCTGGGAGCCAGGGGGCTGGAGGTTGAATATCCGAAAGAGACGAGGCGCTGGTTTCTACGTCTATTTCGCACATGAGATAAAAAGATAGCGAAGCTAGCCGAGTGTAAACACTAACTGACGTTACATCAGAGTACACGCAGTCGAAATGACGTCTGCAACAGAGCACAGCCAGACGCTTTCAGCAGGGGACGCATGCGTTCAAATAAGCTGCGATTTCAAAACATCATGCCTCCCCTCTGTCCTTCAGTGTTCACTTTGATCTGTGTATACCAAAGCACTCAATGCTGCAAGTAATAAAGTCGTCTATGCGTACCTTTCGAAGCGATTGAAAGTGCGTTGGTTTCACTTGGAACCCACAAGCAAAGTGCGCGACGAACTTCACGAGCTGTCATCCGTCGGTCCCGCCATCGCCGCTGCCTCGCCGGGTTGGCGCGGTCGCGGTCGCTGCGCAATGGCGCAACGGCGCAATCGCGTAATCTCGGCGGCTCGGCTAGGCTTGGCTGGATCGGCGGATTCGGCCACTCGGCGGCGCGCTCAGCCGCTCGTCTGGCTCGATGGGCTACTCGCGGCTCGCTCGGCTCGCTCGGCTCGCCTCCCTTCGGAGTTTGAACTGCCTCCGAAGCTCGAGCGCTCGAGCTTTCGCGCGCGCGGGTTGACGATGGAAACTTTTCTAACGAGTCTGTAATGTATCCTTTGATGACGCAAATGCACGTATTTTTCCCGCCGTTTTTTTACAGTGTGCGAATCTCGCGAAACAGGCGACGAAGAGTGGTGGGTGAAATGTGCTCGTGTGTGGTTCTGGATTTTGTGTACTACGTAGGATTACCCAGAAAGGTGGGTCAATATCGATAAATGTGCGGGTAAGAAGCACGTGACCTGTCAAGCCCATTAATCCTCATTATTTTATCGTGCGAACTGACATTGTCACGTATCGCGTTCGATTTGGGTTCCAACATCGGTAACCTAACTTTTGTTGCATTAAAACTGCAATAAACATTTGTTTGAAAACGATCACTCCAATGAGCACGTCGTTATTGGGCTTTCTCATTGAAAGGTTGGTCGCGCGTGTCCCAGGCTAGTTATTCTGAATGGTTTTGTAGTTGTCTAGCATTTCAAGCGCTCGAGGCTGTGTGTACTGTGTGCCGTACGTACACTTGCGCTTTCGATCAATGTGAATGTGTTTGCAACGCGGAACGTTTGTGTTCTGTGTGTATCCACCTCCAATATCGTTCTCTTTAGTATTGCCGTATGGTAACTCCTGCTGTTCTACGATATCATTCACGCGATGTCGTATATGTGGGCGTACCGATATCCACATGTTGCTTCACGGGCGATCAATACTGTGTTACGTATCCTCTTAGTCCGCGGTATATGCCGACGTAATTCATGTTGGTAACTTGGAATTCGTTCTGAGATTTATCCGCGCGATATTGTATTCTCCTTTGGGCCCGTGGTCGACGACCGATATTTATATATCGTGTGGCCGCACAGTATGTCCATGTCGGTCACCAATATGCACGCGGTGTCGTATTCTATTCCAATAACCGTAAGTTCTGTCGGGATATTGTGCTTCGATATCGTGTTGTATACCAATAACTGCAAGTTTTATCGGGATATTGTGCTCCAATATCCTGTTGTATACCAATAACCGCATACTATATCGGGATATTGTGCTCCGATATGAATTCCCGTCGTGCGTATTGGGTTAATCGGATAACAATAAGTTTTTGTTGGTTTCCATCAACTTCATTGGAATACAATATTTCCAATAAGCCGAGTTCATATTGGCCTTTTTCAATAGGGACTCCATAATGTATTGCCTGGCAAAAAATAAAAGCAATTTTTGGGGGGTGTCACTGTCCCTTTCAGAAGTTAAAAGCCATAATACTGTACTCAAGAAACATCACACAAAAATTGAAGTCATGCCTTATGTACATAAAATATTGCACAGCTTGAAAAGAGTAGCAGCTAAATTCTGTGTGGTTGTCATCGTTACGACCCTTTGCAAGTTCTCCAATATCTGCAATGCACAGGGGACCAAAGGTTAAGATGCTGGTTTGTGGTAAGAGGCATGGTAATTAGTGCGGCCTCACTTATCAATGGTTATGGTTCACACCTGCCAATGCATTGCAAAGCTTATGGATGTTCATCTGCATTGAATGGTGTGCAAGTGGCAAGGCGTAGGAAAGGAAGTGGAAAAGGAGATGCTAGAAGCGGCTCCGATACATGACTGACCAAGACTCATGTATTCGCATCGCATCTGTTCTTTTTATAGAAAATAGTATTTTATTTTAAAATAGTATGATTTTATTGGTAGGGATTAGGCTTTCTTCTTTTTTTTGGTTGCATAGAGTGCAAGGTTTCCTTATTGCGATTTGTTTTTAATGCACTTTTTGTGCCCTTCCTGTTGTCATGACGCTGTTTATTGTGTAGTGCACATACATGAATCACGACCACCTTGTTTCTATTGCCGTCTTCAATAATGAGATAACCATTATTTTTTTCGTTATGCTTCATATTTTTTGTTGGGTGTATTTGCGCGCCTTGTGTTGCACTGCCAGTGCTCGTGATGTAAACTTGCTCTCGTGCTTGCCTGCTCGCAAGTGCAATGTGCCTGAAATAAATGGATGGATTTCTAAAGTTGTGTGCAGGGAGTTTTGTTGTCGGGTCTGCTGCATATATAGTCGACCATGCTGATCATCTGAGAATGTCTTGCCTCGTATATTTTCCCTACTGGTTTCAGGAAAATTAGGCATTCCATGATTTGACTGCACATGGCCCAGTGGAGGTCATGCAGCCAGGAGTGTCAGTAATCTGTAGTGGAAATTTGGGTTGATGGAACCTCGCAAGTGGTTAACATCACCAAGTTTGGAAAAGAGGACAAACTGAGATGAGAGTGCTTATTTTTGTAGCTGCTGGAAACAGAAACGTCAATGGCAATGTGCCCAACATGTAGTGCATCTTTTTGCGGCTGCATTTTGAAACCCTGTTGCTGAAGCAAAGTTCACGCTAGCTGACCTCGGTTTCCCTTTATGTCTAGACTACGTATTCACCAGTGCCAGGTGCTAGTTTTTTGTAGTCGCAAAGAAAGATGGAGGTCAGGCAGGCAAAGCCAGCCCTCGCACAGGGGGCTATGTTGCACGTTTTGGACTCCCAGGATACTAGGAAGAAGGAAGTGACGTCAGCAATGCTCGCTGGATGTTGATTGGTGTAAACGCTGATGACAGTATCTGCAGAAGTTGCCAAGACAGGTTCATTCACACCTACGTCACTTCCTTCTCCCTAGTCTTCTGGAAGTCCCAAACGTGCAACATAGCCCCCCTATGTCGAGCACAGGCTCCAAGTCACTCAAGCAAAACTATCGGAGGCTTGCGGACATGTGTGAATACAATCCTTTGAAGATATTCTGAGGTAAGCATAGCTAGGACAAATCTGACACCTGCTGTCTGTAGCATGCGTACACATAACAGTGGGCATGTGGGCATATATCACATTGCAGAGGCTAATTGGTAAGCACAGCAAAGACGACCCTTGACATCAACCAATTCATTCACACACGTGCCCAGTCGTCGCTGCAGGTGAGGACGATGACAGTAGATGGCCAGTCGGCTTGTGGAATATTTTCTCACTGACCGCTTCCTTCGCTAAATTTGTAACAATCACTACGTCACTTCGCGTCACTCCACTGTGGGTGTACGAGTGCGTGCACGCTGCCCGCGGACATGCTTCAGCCCCTCGAATGATCACGCAAAAAAAAAAAAGCACCCCGCAGGGGGCACTTGTGAAAACAGGTGTTTGGAGAGTGGCGTCTCCACGTACCCCGAGCCCCGCATGGGGCGCCTGCACCTTTGGTGCTAGGTGCTTGGTGAGTAGCGTCACCACGGACCCCAGCCACGTGGGCAACCATACCCGCACGCAGGGGGCACCTGCCTTGGTAGGTGCTTGGTGAGTGGCGCCACCGCGAACCCCGAGCTATGTGGGTTTACCCACCCACGCCTGGCTGTGCGTGGCTTAACCCGTGTCCGGGGAAAAGGGGACCCTGGTGGTTGAGCTGAGCCCGGGGTATGTTTGGACCCTTCGAGGCCCCCCGGGCGAGGCAATGCACCGCTTCGACCTGTGCTTCTCGTAGACGGGTGTCCTGGCTTGGCCCGACCAGGATGATTCAGTCAGTCGCCTCTTCTACCGTCTTCTTCCTTCTTTCACTTTTCCTCCCACCTCTTTCTCTTTTCTTCTACACTCTCTTCCTTCCTTTTTTACCTTCTTAGGCGGCAAGGGCCAACCTTGAGTGGAAACAGGTCCTGTCCCTGCAACCACACTAGGGTATAGTGCCCGGGCAGCACTGGTAGTGTAATTGTGTCAGCCAAGCCTTTCTTGCTATGGCACATTACCTACCCCCTTGTTGGGCTCCGTGGTGGGCGGTGCACCCGGGTACTGAATGTTCCTCCCCATGTCATGGGTTCTCGTGCAAAAACCTTCCTCGATTGGCCCCCGAAAAGGGGCCGCACCGAAGTTCCAACCACAGTCAACACACCATCTACTCCTGCTAGGTTCCCAAAGTTCTTGGTTCTGCACTCTGAAACTGAAAAACCACTATCAAAGTTTTCTCCCTTCCTTGTAGCCAAGATACTTGAATCTACTGTCGGAAAGAAATTCAAGGCCAAGAAATTGCCCTCTGGCGACCTGCTTGTTGAAATCGAATCAAGCCAGCAGAGTGCTGCCCTTGTTGCTTTAAGTTCCATATCTGACCAGAAAATCACAGTTACACCTCACCGCACCTTAAACACCATCCAGGGGGTCATTTCTGAGGATGACCTCCTTGACTCCTCAGACAGTGAAATAGTTGAGGGACTTTCCGACCAAGGCGTTGGAGCGGCAAGGCGTATCTCCTTGCGCCGCGACGGCCAAGAACGGAAAACAAGGCACATAGTTCTTACCTTTGAATCCACTACATTGCCAGAGGCTGGGAAGGCTGGGTACCTTCACTGTAGAGTCCGGCCCTACGTGCCAAATCCTCGCAGGTGTTTTAACTGCCAGAGATTTGGTCATGGATCCCAGAACTGCCGAGGCAAAGCCACTTGTGCGAAGTGCGGTCAGGCTAACCATCAAGCAGATACATGCTCTAACGACGCCAACTGTGTCAATTGCAACAGTCCCCATCCTGCGTATTCCCGCTCTTGTAAAACTTGGAAAGATGAAAAAGCTATTCTTACCTTGAAAGTGAAGGAAAATCTCTCTTATCCAGAGGCACGCCGTCGCTTTGCGTTCTTGCAAAAAGGCGGCTTTGCAGAGGTGGTGCAGCGGGGGCCTGCACCACTGAAACTGGCAGTGGCAACCCAGACGTCTTTTCCAGACAATGGGAAGCCACTGCAGTCCCCCACGCCCAAGCTGAAGATTCAGCTCCCTGGGCATGCACTTTCAGCAGGTCGGTCTCCCGACCATTCCAGCAAGAGTGCTAACTGCCCTGCACCTTCAGGGCAGCAGCCTCTCCGTTCTGGCGGAGAGTGTACACAGGCTACCCCCCCTTCTCAGGATGGGCCGGCAGCTGCAGCTGTCGTGCCCGTCCGCACTCCGCGGTCCCCTTCCAGGGAAAGAAGTCGACGCTCTCGTCCGCACTCGTCGGAGAGAGCATCCTCTTCCAAGGAGCGGCATGTCTCTTCTGTCGCTCCTACATCGAAAAAGGCACAGGAACGGGTGGAGTCGGGCAGTGCCCTGCCCGACACACCTGCTGCCTCTTCTGCTGGATCAGGTCGTGGCCGGGGCCTGCAGCCCCGCGCTCCGAGCCAACCCAAAGCTTTACCCAAAGCCCCGTCCCAAGAGGTGGAGGCAATGGATGACAGCAGTGAGGTGTCTGCGCCAGCGTCTGATCAAGACGACATGGACTGGCAGACAGCTAAATCTAAGCATAAGAGCAAAAAACCAGTAACCCCTCCGAAGTGACGTAGGACTTTTTTTTTTGCCCTGCGCGGCAAAGTCAAGGTGTTACTTTTACTTGTCCTTTACTACTTTTACTTATTTACTAATCTTTTTAACTGTGTTTTAGAATAATGTCTAAATTTACTTTTATGCAGTGGAACTGCCGCGGTCTTTTACGAAATATTGATGAGCGTCCTATAGCTCTCTCCTTACAAGAGACATATCTTAATGATCATCATAATTCAGTGTTACGTCGCCATCAGTTTTTTAGAAAAGATCGTCCTTTATCAAATGCATCAGGTGGAGTAGCTGTGGCTGTTCAAAGTGGAGTCGCATGCTCGCAGGTTCCTCTCTGCACACCTCTTGAGGCAGTGGCTGTGCGCCTTCTTTTGGATCGCCTCATCACTGTTGTATCTATTTATATTCCACCAAACATTCCACTGCATCTTCATGATCTCCAAGGACTTGTTGCACAGCTTCCCCACCCTTTTTTACTTTTAGGAGATTTTAATGCTCACCACCTTTTATGGGGTAGCGCCCGCCAAGACTCACGTGGTGGAGTCCTTGAGCGGTTTTTATTAACATCTGGGCTGTGCCTCATAAATAAGAGAAAACCAACCTTTTTCAGTGCAGCTCACAATTCATTTACATCTATCGATCTTTCCATCTCATCCCTTTCAGTGTTTTCTTCATTTACATGGAAAGTCTTGGATAATCCTTTTTGGAAGTGACCACTTTCCAATCATTCTGGAGAGTCTTGTTTCAGTTCCAAGCCTTATGAAACGTACCCCTCGTTGGAAACTTGACAAGGCAGACTGGAGTCTATTTAACCTAAATACAGAGCTTAAGCCTTCCAAGTTCTTGTCCTTAACACACGATGAAGCCACCACATACATTACACAACAGATCACTAATGCCGCTTTTCGCTCCATCCCTTAAACCTCCTCTAGCATCCCCAAAAAGTGTAAACCATGGTGGAATGATGATTGTTCCAATACTAAGAAAAAACAGGACAAGGCATGGGGTATATTTCGCAGATATCCAACATTCATGAATTTGATAGAGTTTCAGCGAAATAGGGCCCAAGCTCGTTGGACCAGGAAACAGGCCAAGAGGAAGTCCTGGAGAGGCTATCTGTCCTCTAGAAGCTGTTATGTCCCAGCAAAGGAAGTGTGGGACCGACTGCACGAGGTTGAAGGCAAATACCGATGCTTTACAGTCCCTCTTTTTCCCTCTGTAAGCTCTTTACATGACCAGGCAAATGTGTTGGGTGCTTATTTTGCAGCCGTTTCAAACTCATATCATTACTCTCCAGCGTTCCTGAAGTTTAAAACAGATGCAGAAAAAACGAAAGTCAGCTTGGCAGGAGGAGCCTCTGCACCGTATAATCATCCGTTTACAATGGTTGAGCTTCAAATGGCTCTCAAAATCCGGAAGCATTCATCCCCCGGTCCTGATCGAATACATTATGAGATGATCCGCCATTTATCGGAGGAGTCACTCTCAGCCCTCCTGACATATTTCAATGAATTATGGAACAATGCACACTTCCCCGCCGATTGGAAGCAGGCAGAAGTAATTCCGTTACTAAAGCCTGGAAAAGATCCTTCACTTCCTACAAGTTACAGACCGATTGCACTGACTAGTTGCTTGGGTAAAACGTTTGAAAGGATGATTAATAAGCGTCTTGTTTATTTCCTGGAGCAACACAATATTTTGAATGTAAATCAATGTGGGTGTCGATCAGGACGTTCCACCATAGACCATTTAGTCCGGCTGGAGACTGTTGTACGAGAGGCGTTTGTGAATAGGCAGCATTGCGTATCTGTCTTTTTTGATTTGGAAAAGGCTTACGATACCACTTGGACGCATGGCATCCTACGTGACTTGTTCATGTATGGAGTACGCGGCAGATTACTTCATTGTATAAAAAACTATCTTAGTGGACGTTTCTTCCGTGTACGGTTAGGCACGACAGTATCCAACAGCTTTCTCCAGGAGAATGGTGTTCCTCAGGGTGGAGTACTGAGTGTCACCTTCTTCGCCATAAAAATTAACTCTCTTTGTCGTGTCACCTTCCTCAGTATCATATTCATTATACGTAGATGACATTCAAATTTCTGTAGCATCATGTAATATGTCTAGTTGTGAAAGGCAGCTACAACTAGCCATAAATAAAATGACTAAATGGGCTAACGAGAATGGTTTTAAGTTTTCTCCAGAAAAAACTATTTGTGTTCCATTTTCTTTACGCGGGGTCTCTGGTTAGAGCCCTCTCTCATGTTAAATGGAAATACCATCGAAGTTACAACTGAGCATAAGTTTCTGGGATTGATATTTGACAGTAAGCTTAGTTTTGTCTCCCATCTCAAATGGCTAAAGCAGAAATGTATGCAGACATTGAACATTCTTAAAGTCCTCTCACACAAGTCTTGGGGTTCTGATAGGAGGTGTCTATTTCGTTTGTACTTCTCTCTTGTACGATCGCGCCTTGATTATGGGTCTGTTGTGTTCGCGTCTGCTCGGCCGTCTGCCTTAAAAATGCTTGACCCTGTGCATCACCTTGGGTGGCGCCTTGCGACGGGTGCTTTCAGAACATCTCCTTGTATGCTGACTCCAATGAAATGTCATTGGAAAAAAGGCGGCAGTATCTAAGTCTGGTTTATGCCTACAAGGTGTTATCAGAACAAAGCCATCCAGCCCACAATAGTATTCGAGAGTCTAAGTTTTATCGTACTTTCGAGCATAAACCAACTGTTATTCGACCCTTGAGCCTTCGTTTTGAGAGTCTCCGTCTCTCCCTTAACCTGTCACGTGAGGGTGTCCATTTCCTAGAAAGTGCATATCATACTGCCCCATGGGATATGAAACAAATAGCTTGCAATTGGTATTTTACAAAATTTAATAAACATAAAGTTTCTCCACTCATTCTACAACAGGAATTCTTAGCTCTGCAAGAAAAATACAGACATTACCGCCAGTTTTAAACTGACGGTGCCAAGTCCATAATGTATGTCGGCTCAGCTGTTTATTCAAATTCGTTTACCCATGTTACTCGACTTCACAATGTCGCCAGCATTTTTACTGCCGAACTATATGGTGTTCTGGCAGCACTTGACTATATAATCAGGAACAAAGTGATGAAAGCCATTATATTTGTAGACTCTCAAAGTGTTCTTACTGCAGTATGTTCTATCACACCAACTACGAATAAGTTGACTCGACTTGTACGGGCCAGAGCTCAACAGGGACTCGCTGGTGGGAAGGACATTGAGTTTTGCTGGATCCCGAGCCATGTGGGCATCGCAGGCAACGAGGCTGCAGATAGACTAGCTGCTTCTTCACAGAACCTTTTACCATCGACTGTCTGCATACCTTACCAAGACCTTAAAGCGTCCGTAAAATTTTCAATCTCGCAACTTTGGCAATCTGAATGGAAGTTAGCCGATAACAATAAGCTTCATGTCATCAAGCCAGAACTTCGTGCATGGGAAACCTCGTATAATAAAAATCGTTTCCACGAAGTCCTCCTGTGCCGGCTGAGAATCGGCCATTCATTCCTAACCCATCAATACCTGCTTATAGGTGAGGAACCGCCGATATGCGAGCACTGTGGGGAAGCTTTATCTGTTCTGCATGTTCTCTTTCTTTGCCGTGGCCTTTAACAACAATACGAGATCTAGTTCTCTGAGTTTTTCAAGTACAACATCCCATTTCACCCTGTCTTATTTCTAGGGGAGCAGCCTCTCATATCACTTGAACGTCTTCTAGCTTTCCTCAAAACTACAGGTATCTTACATAAATTATAGCCAAATTCTAGTCTAGTGAATGTACTTTTACCAGTGTTTTTCAGCTTACCTAGTTTGGCGCAGTATGGCCATCGGAGCTCTTGCACCATAAAACCCGTAAAAAAAAAAAAAAAAAAAAAAAAAAAAAAGCACTGGTTGAAGCAGCTGCGTTCACGCTTTAGTACCTTTTCCAGTGGAGCACAAAAAAGCTGACATCGGGTATATATCAATTTCGCGGCAGGCTTACAGGCTTGACAATGCACTTCTCCACATTCGACTAGCTGCGGGAAGCGCGATGGATTCTTGCAGAGGCGTGACAGTGCATATGCAAAGCACAATTCAGACGTGCACTCGCGGTCCAGATCACCGCTTGTGCTCCGTTGGCGTCTCATACGTACCTGGCGCGATTCCTGTTGAGGCCAGCAACGGGCGAATGATGTTACACCCGTGAACAATGCTGCCAAGCGGCGAGTTGGGCATCGCTGTAGGGCAAACTACACAACACCGCAGCGGCGCGTCGTTCGAATGAAATAAAACATTAGCTACACTGGACGTTTTAGCGAAAGCCAAACGAGCTGGGTTTATTTCCACGCCGTAAATGACTTCGGAACGCTGGCAGCGGTCACGGGTCCTCAGGCCTAAACACACCCTTCCGCCCTGGCGTACGTGAACGTTATGGCAGAAAGCATAAAACGGCCGTAGCGTAGCTGCCCAGTCAGCATTGAGACCTGTGCGCGTATGTTATCCAATTTCACACCAACGATACCTTCCAATATCTAGGACTGTACCAATGCACTTTTTCGACAGGGGCGTGGAGTACTCCAAAACAAAACGGCAGGGCGTCTGCTCGCGTCGGCGGTAGCGGGGGGGAGGGGGGCTGCACGCAGCTTAGAACAGCCCGTAGCGCGCGCGTACCACGTGACTGCGCCAGCCAATCGCGGTATTCTTCCCTCCTCCCTTTCCTCCTGTCCCTCCTTCTTTTCTCTCTCGCGGGGCTTTGCCGTGGGGGGTCTCCGAATACGCGTCCGGTAAAACGGAAATGCTTGATGTCATCAAGCATCCTAAAGATGCCGTCTCATATGTCGTGGGGTTCTGATAGGCGCTGCCTCCTACGACTTTACGTATAACTCCTTCGTTCGATCCCGCCTCGACTATGGTGCAGTAGTATATGGGTCGGCGCGACCATCTGTTCTAAGATGCTTTACCCAATACACCCCTTTGGACTACGACTTGCTACAGGTGCATTTCGCACATCTCCTGTGAAGATTTTGTCTGCTGATACGCATTAAATGTCCCTCGAGAAGCGGATTCAATACCTCAGCGTCTTTTATGCTTAGAAAGTATTTTCAAATCCAAAACATCCCTCCTACAGTGCATTTCATACTTGCAGAACTTTACAACTTTTTGAAAACAATCCGAGCATTGTAAGGCCATTAGGCCTCGTTTCCAAGGCACTTGCCCATCCCTTAATTTCCCCCTCCGTGAGATTCCCTTGCTTAAAAATACTCATAGGGATGCACTGGGATGCTCTGCCGATTTTGTGTGACTGGTCACTCGCAAAATACTGTAAAAGGGTTATTTCATCACACCTTCGGCAGGAGTTCCGCTCCTTGCAACAGAAGTATGCAGAATACCTGGAGATTTGTACAGATGGGTCCAAATCGTCGTCTTTTGTAGGGTGTGCGCTGTACTCTGCCTCATATAGGAAAACCACAAAACCTGACTCTAGGGTAAGCATTTACACCGCAGAGCTTTGTTCTATTTTACTAGCGGTCGAACATATACTAGACAAGAGTGTAAAGAAAGCTGTTATTTTTGTCGACTCACAAATTTCCTTACTGGCTGCGTCCTCCATGATGCGCGCAAACAATCTCGACGCACAACACCTACATCATAAGATGAACAGCGCCCTTCCACGCGGTCGGGACCAGCTGGGTGCCGACCGCGTCGCAGTTCTGCTGGGTGCCGAGTCACGTCGGGATTTCGGGCAATGAAGAGGCGGACAAATTGTCCATGTCTGCCCGAGGCTCATCAATAACATACAATTGCTTACCCTACCAAGATTTGAAACCGCTTCTGAGGGAATCTATTTTTCACAAATGGCATCTGGAATGGGATACAGAGAGCAACAACAAACTTCACATTATCAAGCCCGTTCTGGGCGTTTGGGAGAGCTCTTGTGATAAGGAGCGTCGTGTGGAGGTTCTTCTGTGCCGTCTACTAATAGGTCCCTCCAGTTTGACACATCAGTATCTGCTTCGTGGTGAAGATGTTACACTATGTGAACATTCTAGAGAGCTTCTGACCATGTTACACATTTATGGCATTGTTCGTCTCATCATTCAATACGTCAAGCATGTTTCCTGGAACTGTTTAGAGATCACCTCCGATTTCATCCCTCGTTTTTGCTTGGCGATAAACTTTTAGTTCCTTTCAGCCGTGTTTTTGACTCTTTATACCAAGCTGGATATTTATACTATTTTAAATTTCTAGCCTCAAAGTGAATTTTTGTTATAGTATGCTCTTAATACGTTAAGCTTGGCGCAGTATAGTCCTCGTTGCTGCTGCGCCAATAACCTCCTGCGGTTATACCGCGGTTGGAGATTGTAATCTTGCACATGCTTGTATATGGCTTGTCCCAAGTGAAACAAGCACCCTTGCGAATTGTGTCTGGCAACACCTGAATGGTATTCATTGCGGCCTGCTCAAAGTCCGTCGACTTTGAGCAATGGACTCAGTGGCTTCCTCACACATATCCGAGAGGGGTGGAAACACTGTAAGTTCAATCCATCACTTGTAGCTGCGTAGAGGACACTCTTTTTAGCATTTATAATTTGCAGGGCGCAGGTAAGTATTGTGTTGCCCCTCAAAATCCTAAGAAAAATCATGTTATCCATACAAATATTATCTTGTGGTCTTTCTTTAAAATAACACTAAAAAAATGAAAGCCCTTTACAACTCCCTGTAACGCTAAATTCGAGCGCAGCTCTTGAGGAGGAGCAGGGAAGGGTACTGAGGAAAGGGTATAACTGCTCCTCCCTTTTCCTCACCTCCTCATCCTGCCTGCTACTAATTCCTCCGAGCGGCGTTGGCGTAACCGTGAGGTCACGTGACCCTTGTGACATCGTGTGACCCTCGGGACTTGATGGGGTCACGTGACTTTACGGGTCACATGACGTCACCGGGGACACGTGACCTTACAGCGGTCACGTGACCTCACGGTTACGCCGACGGCGACGCCACTCAAGCCGGAAACGGGCGCCTGAGAGCTGCGCTCTAAAAAGAAGCGATATTTTGCAGTGGACAGGAAGAGAATGCCAGTCCTTTTTTAGGGATAAATGAGTTGAAAGTTTAAAATTACTATTGTGATATAAATTTACTTTAAGTTATAATTAATTATATCTTGATGACACAAGAGTGCACGCAAAGCATGGACAGTGAACAGGAATGTACAGCCGTGCAGATACTAAAGAGCCCCACGCGAGGGACCATTTTTTTTTGTGGAGCGTTGACTGGTTGCTTAAGTGTGAACTAGCGCTGATGCGGGGACTTGTCGATGTGGAGCAGAGAGCCCGTCAACGCTAACTGCGGTTTTCATTTGCACCTGTGTCACCGCGGTCCGATTGAAAGAGAGACAGGATTCTCGAAACGGCCGATGATAATGGCAGTTTGCGTTGATGGGCTCCCCGCTCCCCCCATCTGCTCCAGATGGACGAGTCTTGTTGTCGGCGCTAGTTCGAACGTAAGCCACCAGTTAAGCGCTCCTCAGAGAAAAAGGGCCGCTCGCGTGGAAATACAGGGTGAATCAAGGATACGGCAGGCTCTTTAAATCGACTAAAAAATTCGGTTTCTTAACCTATCGCGCTACGACTTTGTGCACCATTGCCCACAGATGGTGCATTTTTTTTTGTAAAATTTGCAAAGAGCGAACTTACTTGAGGAAAAACTAAAGAAAGAAAAAGGCTTAGCTCCTATGGAAACGCAGCGACACCACCGGTCTGCAAACAACACGGCGCCGTTGCGCACGGGAGACAAGAGATGGCGCAAGCGGTCGCGACGCCAACTGCCGTCAACGAACGAGCAGACGACGCCGAGAGCCGGCGGCATAAGCAGACAAGGAACTGCAGTTCCTTGTTGTTACCGCGCCTGTTTTTGTTTCGGCGACTGTCGCCGCCTGCGGAACGCGAGCCGCTTTTGAGTTGAAAGGATCGTCTGCTAAAGTGCCGGCTCTCGGCGCCGTATGCTCGTTCGTTGGCGGCGTTCGTTGCGCCATCTCTTGTCTCCCGTGCGAAACGGCGCCGTGTTGTTTCAAGAACGGTGGCGTCGCTGCGTTTCCATAGGAGCTAAGCCTTTTTCTTTCTTTACTTATTCCTCAGGTAAGTTCGCTCTTTGCAAATTTTACAAAAAAAATGCACCATCTGCGGGCAACGCTGCACAAAGTCATAGTGCGATAGGTTAAGAAACCGAATTTTCCGGTCGATTTAAAGAGCTTGCCGTCTCCATGTTTCACCCTGTATTTAGTATCTGCATGACTGTACGTGATGCACAAACACTGTGTCACCATTGCGATCATGTCAATAAAAGTTGGCTCTCACAAAATCAGTATGAAAGTTGTGTGGATAAAAATGGAATTTAGAGCCATCACTGCTATCATAAAGAACTCTGTTCTTTTTTTCCACTATTCTTCTATTGTGTGTGACATGGTACAGAGCGCGACACTGTTAGCGCGAACAAGCGATCGTCGGTTTTTCCTGTCTTTCTTTTTTAAACCAAGGGATCCCTATTGAAAAAGGCCAATATGAACTCGGCTTATTGGGAATATTGTATTCCAATGAAGTTGATGGAAACCAATAAAAACTTATTGTTATCCGATTAACCCAATACGCACGATGGGAATTCATATCGGAGCACAATATCCCGATATAGTATGTGGTTATTGGTATACAACAGGATATTGGAGCACAATATCCCGATATAACTTGCGGTTATTGGTATACAACACGATATCGAAGCACAATATCCCGACAGAACTTACGGTTATTGGAATAGAATACGACACCGCGTGCATATTGGTGACCGACATGGACATACTGTGCGGCCACACGATATACAGAACTCGGTCGTCGATCACGGGCCCAAAGGAGAATACAATATCGCGTGGATAAATCTCAGAACGAATTCCAAGTTACCAACATGAATTGCGTCGGCATATACCGCGGACTAAGAGGATACGTAACACAGTATTGATCGCCCGTGAAGCAACATGTGGATATCGGTACGCCCACATATACGACATCGCGTGAATGATATCGTAGAACAGCAGGAGTTACCATACGGCAATACGAGAGAGAACGATATTGGAGGTGGATACACACAGAACACAAACGTTCCGCGTTGCAAACACATTCACATTGATCGAAAGCGCAAGTGTACGTACGGCACACAGTACACAGAGCCTCGAGCGCTTGAAATGCTAGACAACCACCAAACCATTCAGAATAACTAGCTGGGACACCCGCGACCTACCTTTCAATGAGAAAGCCCAATGACGACGTGCTCATTGGAGTGATCGTTTTCAAACAAATGTTTATTGCAGTTTTAATGCAACAAAAGTTAGGTTACCGATGTTGAAACCCAAATCGAACGCGATACGTGACAATGTCAGTTCGCACGATAAAATAATGAGGATTAATGGGCTTGACAGGTCACGTGCTTCTTACCCGCACATTTATCGATATTGACCCACCTTTCTGGGTAATCCTACGTCGTATACAAAATCCACAACCACACACGAGCACATTTCACCCACCACTCTTCGTCGCCTGTTTCGCAAGATTCACACACTGTAAAAAACGACGGGAAAAATACGTGCATTTGCGCCATCAAACGATACGTTACAGACTCGTTTTATGAGAAAAGTTTCCATCGTCAACCCGCGCGCGCGAAAGCTCGAGCGCTCGAGCTTCGGAGGCAGTTCGAATTTCCGAAGGGAGGCGAGCCGAGCGAGCCGCGAGTGGCCGAATCCGCCGATCCAGCCAGCCTAGCCAAGCCGCCAAGATTACGCCATTGCGCAGCGACCGCGACTGCCGCGACCGCGCCAACCCGGCGAGACAGCGAGACAGCGGCGATGGCGGGACCGACGGATAACGGCTCGTCAAGTTCGTCGCGCACTTTGCTTGTGGATTCCAAGTGAAACCAACGCACTTTCAATCGCTTCGAAAGGTACGTATAGACGACTTTATTACTTGCAGCATTGACTGCTTTGGTATACACAGATCAAAGTGAACACCGAAGGACAGAAGGGATACATAATGTTTTAAAATCGCAGCTTATTTGAACGCATGCGTCCCCTGCTGAAAGCGTCTGGCTGTGCTCTGTTGCAGACGTCATTTCGACTGCGTGTACTCTGATGTAACTTCAGTCAGTGTTTACACTCGGCTAGCTATCACTCGGCTTGTTATCTCATGTGCGAAATAGACGTAGAAACCAGCGCCTCGTCTCTTTCGGATATTCATCCTCCAGCCCCCTGGCTCCCAGCGTGCTTACCGGCGCAAACCGTTCGACGTGTTGGATTCGTGGGCTCGTTCGAAGAGGCGTTGTTTAACGCTCGCGAGTCGCCGAAGTGTTACCGGAGCTTCTCTTTACGAAAGTCGCGATCGACGCTGGGCTCTGAGCTCGTACTTTTTTCTTCCCTGGTAGACTAAGAGTGCCGACCAGTCATCTGTGGTGCCGACTGGCGCCGTACGAAGTTGAGAAAAGCTAGCGAGCCTGTCAGATTTTCATGACGCCGCCCAACTGCTCTGCTACCGGCTGCGCTCAACAAATAAAGTAAGAAAAAAACAAAACAAAAACGCGTTTTTTTTATTTTCAAAATTTTTTTTTTTTTTGCCATGTTTTATTTCAGTCGCCGCAAAGTAAATCGCGGCCGTACGTCGGTTGACTCCCGATTACTGTCACTACATCGTAGTTTGTCTCACCACAATGGTGCCTCGTTGGTGTGATCTTATTCTGATATCATTACATCTTGCTTTTTCATCTTGGCACACTTCTAGACGACCTTCTAGAAGTTGCACTCCTTGTCGACATGTCGCTGGTGTTAGAGACAAATCTGAAGTCGCTGTTTGCTCACTCCTTGGTGCACATATTTCATGTTCAACATCAGGTATCTGAAGGAGGCGCCATGAAACCCTGGAGTTTGTTTAGAGGTACCTCAACATACTGTATTCAAGTGTCGTTTTGTGTGTTATAGTTTCCTACAAAACCAAATTGCACTTTGTTCGTAATATACCCTATAACTGTTCACTACAATTAAAGTTGCTATGAAACATTGGCCACGAGAGGTGACTCGGCCAACGCAGCCTGAAAATTCCTCGCATAATTTTCTTCATGGGTCATTTTGGACATTGACAAATTTTCTTGTGAATAATGAGTGTTATGCACATGTGTTCTACTTTTCGCACAGGTACTTCAGTTAGATAAACCCCAGCAAAGGCAGCAAGACAGTCTCATGGGGTCACACCAACGATAACTGCATTCCTGCTCGAGTTTCGAGTCTTGTCACCAAACTTCACTGAACATAATGGTACATTCCGTTTCCTTAACTTTTTCTTCTGAAATGTGTTTTTTGTTTTTTTATTGTTGATTTTTTTCTATTGAAAAAGGGGTAGTACAACGTTTAAACACCCAATGTTTTTTTTTTTCTTTTTGTAAAATGTCTAGTACATCGTTTAAAAACCCAAGCGTTCATAAATGGTCTCTGTACCAGACAATAGGGTGTCTTATACTCTGTTTCATACTTAGCGTGCAACGCTGTGAAAGGTACTAAAGTGGTGCGCATGGAAAAATAGAAAAAGTTACTCCTCGCGTTTCGTGGACGAGTGGTAGAAGGCGCTGCTCTGGCGATATTGACGTCTCGGTGGCCGTGGTTTGAACCCATTTTACGCGCAAAGTTTTTTTGGTTTTTTTTTTTTCTTTTTTAGACATACTTTTTCTGCAAGATTGTGCGCATGGACGAAGTGCATATTTCAGTTCCTCCTTCTTGATTTTTATTTATAAGCCGCCGAGAGGCCAGATTTCTACCACCTGGTCTGCCGCTTTGCAAGTGTTATTTGCCTCCAGCACCGAGTTATATTTTCTTTCGTGCAGCGTGGAATGAGGAATCGCCCTGATAGCGGCCTTGTCCCAAAATTTATAATAAAACGTTAATCGACAATAGTTGTGGCCTGTACAGTTTATTTTGAAATAGCTGTCAAGGGTAGGAATCTCCCTCTCGGAGCACTTGCGATGCACCTTCAGGCGAATGGCGTTCTGTGTGAACTCGTCATGCTTGACGATCTCCGTGCTCGAAACTTTCACGTTGCGAGGTCTTTGCTTCGGGGACGCCACCTTGCCAGATGGGCACTGCGCCTTGCACTTTGCGACAGTACAGGGCACACTCTGGTGTCGTTACTGGCCGTCTCAAGGACTTCACGACCGAATTCTCCGGGGAATGTGTTCTTATACTCCCGTACACATTGGCGATCATCTGCTTGCACTCTTTCAAGATTTTTACACAACGAATCTTCGAAAACATCCGAGCAGGAGAGGTACTTGAGCTTCCTGCATAAGACGCCATCTTCTCAAAACCAGCCAGTGCCACACAACCCGAAAACCCATAGCGGCTGCCACACGGATGAACACGAAAACAATTTAAGGTGGTTTACATTATCTTTTCCTTTTTCTTGAAAAACATTTGTGCTCCGTTGAAATCATAACGCCACTATCAGTTACTAGCCCCGAGGAGGCACGTTTTCCGACTTTTAAAAATTTTTTTGCAGGGGACGCACTATCTTATGGGGCGAACATAGGCACGGTCAGCAATGCAAACCGGTGCGCTAGCTTTGACTGCGTTGCACTCTATGTATGAAACAGAGTATAGTATCGCTTCAGACGGGGCAACCTTTCCAGCAATTTTGGGGCTGCTGGCGGGTTGTTCCCTAGTTTTCCCTAGATCGACACGAATTGCTGAGATTGGGTCCGGCTCGAAGCGGACGAGCAACTTTGACTACTCGGAGATGTTTGAAGCGGCAGCAGCCAATCAGGAATGCAATATTTTCACGTGACACCCCTGTGGTCGTGATGATGAGAACTGAGGACTTAGTTCAGGTTTGAAATGGATCATTTTTGAAAATAAACTGTTTCAAAAAGATGAGTTAGTATTCTCAGCGCAATTTAAAGATAAAAAAACATGTTTTTAGGATATAACTGTGCGTCTAAATACTGTAAGAAAATAAAATTTCATGATGATGATGACAAGTCGTAGCAATTCGGTTGCTGCATGTGAACGCGGGCGGCCCGTGTTCCTTGTGTTGCGACATGAAGTTGTTGGGCGAAATTGTTCCGTCTGAAGCGGGCTTTAGGGAACTGAATTCAAGGGCCGTGGAGCTCTGGGTGCAAGCCCACCTGGAAAAATTTTTTTTTCTTTTTTGCCTTTTTTAGTATTTAAATATATATATATATATATATATATATATATACATATATACTTTTTTAAGTTTTAACATATAGATGCATAATTTACACACTAATTCATTTTCAGAAGCGCTTTTATTCACACTCTGTGGCTTTCTAGTGCTTGCAATAGCTTCTCGGTGAGCTAATGCCAGCTCTGCAAAGGGAGAGGGATCTTCCCACGCTTTGCAGGCTGTAAAGCTGTGGCTTGCACAGCTCTAGTGTGTCACACCTCGCTCACTGGCTCCATCGCGAAGCATAGGTGCTTCATGAGTCGCGCCACACCGTAAAGCCCAAAAAACGCTCGGGTGACAAACCTGGGACCATTTGTCAGTGCACTCAGCTATGGTATGGTGGCATGGTCGGGGCATGAAGCAGGGGAACAGCTTGGAAATGCTGATCTTCATGACATTTTAAACACATTTTTCATTACTTTTGTGTCGAGTTGTCAGCATTCTAAAGGTGAGAAAGCAAGCAGCAGCGACAGCAAGAAAAGAAAAATTTAAGACCGCTTTCACCAAGAATCAATTACGAGCACTAGAAAGGCATGGAGTGTAATTAAAACGCTTCTAAAGGTGAATTAGCGTATAAATTAAGTACTTGTGCCTCAAAAATACAAAAAAAAACAATGTAAATATAGTTATAAGGATAAAAATATACACCAGGAGGACTTAAACCAAAACTACATTCTGTAAGATTGAAATTTGACACCTTAAAGGGTAACTGCAAAGAAAAAAAAGTTTTTTTTTTAAACAGCCTAATTGGGACAAGCATGTCACAAAACAAATGTTCCGCGAAAAAAATGATTTTTTTTATCAATATTTACGCCAGAGGACGTAATTTAGTAGAGTGAGAACCTCTCCACATTTGAAACTCCCGCTCTTTCGACCCCCGCGGAAGAGCAGTACGCCCCGCCCCTCACCCTCCTTGCGTTGCGGAGTTGAACGGCGCAGCGTCTCGACTTCCGGCAAGATCTGGCAACTACGCCAGGCCGCGGTATTGTTTTGGTTTGACGCGGTTCGCGAGCACATGTAGCGAAGACGTGACCGGAGAAGTGCACCTGTGATGTTCCCGGAAGACGGAAAGTATCGTTCGTAATCGTCGTGCGCGCTTTGAAAGCGAAGGGAGTCACAGAATCCACGAGTGCGCAACCACAAGCCAAGGTTCACGACAGCGCTGCGTTGGTTTCGGCGATCTCGTTCTGTTTGGTGCAACACGGCGATGCGACAGAGCTGAAACGTTCGTGGTGTGTGTAATGCGGTGCTAACACGGAGCGCAAATTGTTTTTTGTGGGGTTGACGTTCAACCAGTTAAATCCCGTCGTCGTCAGCTGATCCAGTCAAACTGGTCCGGGAGGACGCTGGGAGCGTTTTTAAAAGTAAATCTGCCTCGTTCTGTTTCAAAATGTGGAAGTTTCCCGACGCATACCGTGAGTAAAAAGCTGCGGGCGTTTTCAACAACATTACGTCGTTTTAATTAAACAATGGACTCCGAATTGTTGTCCTAAATCTGCCGTTTTTATGCTTCGTGTTGGACTGCGTTTGCACAGCGACGTGTTGCATCGTGCGGTATGAATAAATTTGGGCACGATTTCGTACCTGCCTACAGATGCATGAACTGAGACCATTTTTCCGTAGTGGACATACTGCTTTTTTATTTCCTGTCTAGTCGCGGACGTTAGGTGCACACGGGGGGAATCTCGACGGCCTCCAGAGCGATATGACGAGAACGTAACTAGCCACGTCGGTCGCTACGCGAACGCTCGACTGCCTCCAGCCAAATAGCATTCCTTTCGGGGCGACATAGCTGCTGGAAGGCTCACTGTCGGGATCACGCATCTGACATCTCCGAAAAGTCAGCATTTGCACGCGCAAACAAGAAAAACAAAACAAACAAAAAAAAAAAAAAAAAAAAAAAAAAAGCACGCTAAGCAAGCAAAGAGGAAAACGAAAGAACCGCGCTATGAAAGCCAAAACCCCGCGTCGCTTCCTATCACTAACACCTGCGACAGCTGCTAAACACACACTACTTCACTTCAAGAAGTCTCACTCAAGCACCTGGGTCAGCACGAAACGACGAAACACTGATCACTTCGGCGAAACGATCAGTCGAGGTAGGCGAGACAGGCGGGTGCAGAGACTTCGGCGGCCATGAAAAAATGGCGAAGCTTTTGTTTGTATGAATCCAAACGGAAGTGCCCGTCTTGTAAACCTTTTGTAAAGTATAATAACTCTCATTATATGGGTTATTCTTTAAACGTAAAAATATGCCACTCAAAAGGAAATTGCAACATATAACAAAGGTGTAACAACCAAGATCTAAGCTGTCAATCACACTCTTAGCCAATGAGAACCTTTTGGGATTGACGTCACATAATCACAACTTCGTGGCGCGCGATTTAAAACGGACGAAATAGCCGCAAACTAAAATGAGTCTCACGCAATAAATATTGCTGTAAAAAATGTTTTTTCTCGCGGAAAAATTGTTTTTTGACATGCTTGTCTCAATTAGGCTATTTAAAAAAAAAACTTTTTTTTCTTTGCAGTTACCCTTTAAACCACTTGGTCACCACCCAATTTTATTTCCAGGTCGTTCATTGAGGTATATGAATTTTGTTTGCAGCTGTCGGCTAGAAGAGAGGTTGCCTTATTTTCATTTACTTTACTATTCCCTCCAAATATGACAAGTGATAAAGAATAGAACCTCATTTGGTTGGCCGAGGCACTGTGCTTGCATCAAGGCAAACTGGCCTGTCTTGCTGGGTTCATATTTTGTTTCATCACGTGTTTAGGATTCTGTTGTCGCTCATCAAAAGAAGAAAAAAAAACTGACTAATTCTGACTTATTCTGGTGTGCAGGTACCCTTGGCAGTAAACTCTGCTAAATGGGGCAAAATATATACTTTTTTTAGCAACTATGCATCGTTTTAGCAAAATGAGCTACACTATTTGACTAACGTGAAACAGAACGATCCTCTCCACTTGGGTCTTTTTTCATCTCTCGCAGACACTATTTCCTGCTTTTTGTGGTTTGTATCAGACTTTTGTATACTGTCCGGCCAAAGCATCTGTGTTACACTAAGACTGGGTTGTTTAGGATATCTACAGGTATTCTTCGCAGCAAATGGCTTCCAATCAGGAACACGAGTTTGTTCTCGGCCACCGAGAGCAAGTATTTTCAAGGTGAGCTATTGCCCGCCTATATGAGTTTTGTATTTCATTCCTCTTGAATGCCACAACCTATGTGTAGTGGTCTTGCACTAGTATTTTGTTTTCTCTCTTCTGCAAAAGCACCCAAGTTTAGTTAAGACCGGGTTCTTTCTTACACATGCAGGTCTTGGTGGCAAGAACCAGCCAATCAAGGCCAGAAGTTTGTTTTTTGCTGCGCATGGCAAGTGTTTTCAAGGTGAGTGATTGATGCCTATCTGAGTTGTTTGTTTCATTCCTCACAGACACTCTACCTGTCTGTATAGTGGCCTTGTTTCAGGCTTTTGTGTCTCTGTCCGGCCAAAGCATCTGTGTTAGACTAATCTTTAGGATATGTGCAGCAATTCTTGGCAGCAAGTGGGTACCAATCAGGAAGACGAGTTTGTTCTCGGCCACCAAAAGCAAGTATTTTCAAGGCGAGCTATTGCCCGCCTATATGAGTTTCAGCATTCATCAAGGAGCGCAAAATCAAAGCCGGGGGGTTGGCCATTGCAAAAATGTTGACTCGGAAGCGCATAGGGAGGACGCTTTATAAAAGTATCCACCTGCTTCTACAAGACAAACCAAAACTAGGAATGTGGGTTCCATTTGAAAAAAAAAACACAACATTGTCGGCCCGAATTAACTCGGGGGCGGCACTGAGCAAACAAGCCACGGTACGAGTATGCTTGGTTCAGGCGTTTGTAAAGGTGGTAGATGACTCGGTGTTTTCTGAAAAAAATATTTTTTTTTCTAAAAGTGTGGTGGTCGAATATTCAGGGATGGGCATTGAGTCTTGATGTTAAGGTAAACATTTCATCCACATGCCGGGATTCATGTGCCTTGTCCCCCTAGCGAGCGGGACAAGGCCTTCAAAATTTTGGGTTCGCAAAAGGGGTGCGTCAGTATTGACGTCTCATTTTACATCATTCGTCTCAATTTAAAACGCACTATAAATGACATGCCGAGATTTGTTTGGGTGTACTTCCTCTCAGCAAGTATATGGTTCTGTCTCAAAAAGGTCTAATCTGATGTTGACCGCTCCTCAGGTCTCCACCGACGATTCATCAGGACGAGACCTAACCGGGACACAAGGGAGGAACGGCTTAAGCAAGGGAGGCTACATATACGACAGCTTCTTGCGGACAAGAAACGAAAATAGATAGATGGTGGGTGTTTCATTTGCTATGCCTTTTGGCGTGCACATAATGTTTGTTATGTTTCAAGATTCCTGCAGAGTTCGGTTTCAACTATTGTAAAATACCGAGCATGCGCCCAGGTCGCAGAAGCGCCTACCCTCTGATTCGGAACGATCCGCAAATAAGCAAAGGGCATACCAGACACCCATCCACCTGTTTTGAGCCGTGCTCAAAATATTGAAAGAGCACATCAAGCGCCAGGTGCTGTGGCGTCTTTGCCACAATAGCGCCAGTCGCAGAGCTGACAGATCCGTGACTGGCGCAAGCCATGGCATGGCCTTTGGGAACCAGGGAATCGAGATTAAAGAAGTAGCGCAGAAATTGGAGGCGAGTGGTGAAGGTGAGCAGAGTTAACAGAAAACAAGGACGAAGGGAGTTCCGTCGCATGAGGCATCTGTGTCCCGTGCATGTAATTTTGAGTGTGCTGTAGGTGGCTACCCAAAAAAAATTGTTACTTGGACGTAACTAATCGCAAACCTCTCTTGCAGTTTCCATGGCCCACAAGCCAGCCGGCGCCAGTTCGTTCTCGTTCAAAGGTGAGGATTCTAGATTTTCCAGATTGCTCTGAAGCAGCAATACTGAAGCCAGACAAGCGGTACGGCATATTTAATTGACAGAACGACTGGGGACGCTTTCACTGAAGCTTGTTTTGCTGCAATACACGTGTGTATTGCAGCAAAACAAGCTTCAGTGAAAGCGTCCCTGCTCGTTCTGAGCTCCGTCAATTAAAGGTGCCGTACCGCTTGTCTGTCTGGCTTCAGTGTTGCTGTAGGCGACAAAACGTGTGCCCAGTTTTGTCACAAGAGGCATATTATGTCACGCACATGTAATTTTGAATTTATCCGGCTTAGTGTGCTGTAGGTGGCTGGTCAAAGAAATTGATACTTGGACGCAGCTAATCGCAAATCTCTCTGGCAGTTTCTACAGCCTAAGAGCCAGCAGGTCCCAGTTTGCTTTTCTTCAAAGGTGAGAATTCCAGATTCCCGAAGCAGGAATACTGAAGCCATACGACCGGTACAGCATTTTTAATTGACGGAGCTCAGAACGACTGGGAGCTCCTGCATTGAAGCTTATTTTTCTGTAATACAAGCGGGCGACATTGACACGTGCCCAGTTACGTCGCAAGAGGATATCTATGTCCCGCGCATGTAATTTTGAATCTTTCAGACTTAGTGTACTTTACGTGGCTACTCAAAGTAACTGCTACTTGGACGCAACTAACCGCAAATCTCTCTTCCAGTTTCCACGGCCTACAAGCATGCAAGCACCAGTTCGTTTTTCCTCAAAGGTCAGCATTCCAGATACTCTAGTTAGGTGCGAAGCAGGAATAGTGAAGCGAGACGAGCGGATACATATATTTAATTGACCGAGCTCAGAATGACCTGTGGCAGTGGCATTGAAGCTTATTTTTCCACAATCAAACGCAGACGTAATTTTGAATCTACCCGCTTGGTGAAGGATTGCTACTTGTCGCGAACTAATCACAAATTTTTATTTTGCAGTTTCTATATAACTACAGCTAGCAGGTGCTGTTTTCATTAAGGTGAGGATTTCACGTTCTGTTTTCAAACATCAAGTTTTTGAATGAGAGTCCTAAACAGTTAACTTTCTTTTGTAGTAAATGCCAGATCCTCCACTTCAGGAATATGTTAAATATATTTGGTATGGATAAGTCCAGTGTTTTGCTTCTTTTTTCACACTTTCACAACAGCAACATTTTTTTTAATTTATCACTCAGAAATACACACAAGAAGAGACTGCGTTGCAGAGAAATGTTCCGCTGAACGTGATATTCCAACTCGTTTATAGTTTTATTGGTAGCCGATATAATATATTGGATTCCAATATCCATAATACGCTGAGTATATTGGAATCATAAACCCCTATTGGATCCCCATACGACACATGGGGATCCAATAAGGGTTTATACGGTATTGGATTCCAATATTTTCAGCGTATTATGGATATTGGAATCCCATAACAAATCCTTATTGTAATACAATACAATAAATGTAATGTTTTCCAATACACTGTCTATATTGTATTGCAATACAATAAAAATATATTGTTTACCAATATCCATAATACGCTGTTTATATTGGGGTTTTCCAATAGGGATGTTATCCAAGTCAATATTGCTATGGAAAGAGCTCATTTGGTTATATTATGTAAGCGATGAAATTCCGTGCTCGCTATTTCTATTTAGCAGTATTATGCGAAAATGCGCCGATATCGTGTTTGCGCTAAGAGTGTCGCGATGTGTACCATCGCAATTCACTACCAACTATCCCAGTGTACAGCGTGCTGGTACTATTTACTTTACACCATTTATTGTTGCCAAAATTTAAATACTGAGTACTAAATGCAATCTGACTTTGCATAAAATATGGATTCAATTCAATTTATTTATTTACTCCCATTTGTACATATAGGTGACGGAGACAGGGAAAAAAGTTGCAAAATGTGCAGCTTGACAAAGCCCCTGCCTCCTATCGGCAGATCGGCAGACAGGAAACATTAACAGAAACATTTTAAAGGCGAAATAACAAAGCAGGCAGTTCTATGCAGGAGAAAAAAGTTTAAAAGTTAGAAGTGAATATTGCGCGTATTGTTTTCTTATTTAGTGCATCAAGACAGACATGGTGGTCTCTTAAAAAGTTCAGTAATGTTGGCAATGTATGCTGTAACATTTGAAGCCCATAACTTGTTCTAGGACGAGGTACTCTCAGGGACCCGGCGCTACGTACTCCGGATACCGTATTTTTAACACTTAGTCTAGAAAACCGCAGTAATGGGTGGTTAAAATACTTAACGGATGCCGCGTATACTGTCGCAAGCTTATATTTGTTATATTGTTGTATTTTTATTACTTTATGCTTACAGAAAAGTGGATCGGTGTGTGCGTAATACGACGCATTGGCTACGACTCGAATTGCTCTCTTCTGCAATAAAAAAAGTTTATTAAGGTTTGTACTGGTCGTGGTTGCCCACACCAGGTTACAGTAGGATATACGAGAATTGAACAATGCATTATAAATTAAGAGTTTAATACTAGATGGTAATGTATAGCGATGCTTATATAGAATTCCTACGATATTTGAAAGCTTAAGTGTAAGATTTTGAATATAGGAGTCCCATAACATATGTTCATAACAAATTATGCCTAAAGTTTTAACAGTGCTTGCAAATTCAATTTCCGAAGAATTCAACATTAACTTTACATTAGGATTGCACACTCTACATTTTGATTTAAAGATAACGGCTTTTGTTTTGGTTTCATTTATTGTTAGGGAATTTGAGACAGTCCATGAACTAAGCTTTTGCAGACATGTGTTGTCGGCAACATTTCTTGCAGAATGCAAGAAATGTTGCCGTTCTCACTAATATGAATGTACAGTGATCCCAATGTTTGATTGGGCATGTACTATTTTGTTGATAAACATCCTATAGATAACTCTTCATAAAATTAGATCTACGATATGCTACGTGATGTTTCAACAGCTAGAAAAACAATCAGTATGACAGATTAGTGCTTGTTTGATTGGAGGTAATGAGCCTAATTAGTAGTCTTATACATGCATTGTCATATGAAACAATGATCACTTTGCTGTCATAAACATATGTTATCATGCACACTTAATTTTCAAAATTATAGGAAGGTTAGCGTTCCTGTGCATCCTGAATAATAAAAAAATATCAAGAACAATTTTTAAATTATGTGCCAGTGAAGTGGATTTTTCAGAAGATATCTGTCGATTTAACAATCTGTTGACTACATCGTAATGTAGACACAATGTTTTCGTTATGAATTACCTTTGACAATACATCGGTCACAAACCTTCTTCTACAACATATAATGTGGGGAGGGTGTCAACCAAAGTAGTGTTTTCGAATTCCCTGACTTTTCCAGGCTTTCTCTGATGATTTTATCATAATTCTCTGACCGACCCAAGGACAGGACATGTCTGGACTCAGAAGCTTTATTTTTAAGTGAAAAACACTGGTATATCTGACGACCAGGAGGCCGGCGTATACGCACTGGATCCTATTACCTTGTCAGTGTATTCTTTGCTATTATTTGCTAAATAAATGTCTGGTTTAGAGTAAACCACTGCACAAAGAAGTATTACAAGTGCAAAAGAAAAAAAGTTTGTCTTAGGGCGAGCATTTCTAGACGATGCGATTCAAGTACTACCAAGACTAGTTTCCGAGCAGGGATTTGTGTCAGCACGCCAGTTGAGTTGCATGCAACGTGTTTCACACCACAGACGCTTTGTTTGCAATCGCTCAGACAAAGGAAAGCTCAATTTCCCTGATCAAGGATGATTGAGGTGGAAAGAGAATCCACAATGCAGCCACCATACTTACAGCAGAGCTCTATTGTCTGTTTAGCTGTTGATTATGCAACGAAAAAAGGCTTCGCCACTCAATTTTTTACGCAGATCCCTTAAGCTTATTAAAAGTACTTACATCACTGAAGCGCATTACAAATCCACTAGAATTACGAAGTAAAGTTATCGCTGCCTCATACAAGCAGTTTGAGATCATTTTCTGCTGGGTTCCAAGCCACGACGACATCCCAGGTAATCAAAAGACCGATAGTGCGGTAACTTCGTCATATGAGATACAAATAGACCTACAATAAAATACTATACAAAGACTACCATATTTCTTTGAACTGTTGCATTCGAACTAAGTGGCAGCGTGAGTGGAATAATAAAACATATAACAAGCTGTATGCTATAAAACCTTTTCCAAGTGTGTGGGAGAGCGCCCGGCATCGCTAACGCTTTTATGGTGTGGTCCTGTGTCGGCTACGGATTCGTCATACGCGTCTCACCCATGGGCATCTCTTGCGTGGAGAGGATGCCTCACAGTGTGAACACTGGAACATTCCTTTAACAATATCGCACATCCTACTTGAGTGTCCCAAATATAACCAAGATCGTATTAAAACATTTTTACAAATATATAAAGAACATATTCCACTGTACTTAGTCATTTTACTTGGCGATCAGCCGCTGATTCCGCATGCTTGTCTGATTAATTTGCTTAAGGACGTCGGCCATATACACCGATTATAATTTTAATTAGTAATCCGAACTCCCCTTCATCCCGTATATATTTATACAACCTAATATACATAGTTTTATTTCACCATCAGCTAGAATAGCTCTTTCTTCTTCCAAACCATTACTTATACAATAGTTTTCACTTTTGGCGCAATTTGGCCTTAGTAGCCCTTGCGCCATAAAACCGCAATCAATCAATCAGCCTATCTTTTCTGCCATGCCACCGACACCGGCTTTTTTTCGCCACGCCACCGATGTCGGCTTTTCTGTGACACAAGCTCCTTAGCGCTATCGCGTTAAAAGTCTGCTGGCCACAATGAAAAAGTAACGTCACGGCAAGGCAGCGGTTCCCTTTTCGAACTGTTCGCTTTGCACCCCACCGATTACTGGCAGTTTCATGGTGTCAAATGAATGCTTTGGAAGCTCGCTCCAGCGCCCACGCAGGAACACAAAACAAATACTTGGCATAGTCTGTTTCTAGACTGGCCGCTGGACCTCCAAGCCTGACTTCCCATGGTGTCACGGCACTGAAAAGTGCGGGTATATTTGTATCTTAGTTTTGACTTTAGTTTCTCTGACCGATTTCTTAATAACTGTTTTGAATTTTGTGATACTGAATAGCATACTGAAAAGAGCAGAGGCCGGTGATTCTGAAAATATACTTATTGGGGTAGCTCGAAAAATCGCCGGAGTACCCCTTATGAAGGCGTTCGCAATATCCTCTGGAGAAACTAAATACACACCCATGGTGGTGCATGTTTAAGTAATAATTCAAAATTGTTTTGTGTATGTTCATACAGCCGGAAGTTAGTCTGCCTCAGTGGGCGTCTGGTGTCTCAGCTGTAGATGAGCAATTTAGTCAAGTGCGGTGCCACCGCTAACGAGGGGTCTTTAACGTGCACCAGGCAGTAGTGATACATGACCGCACGCCGGTGCGATGCTCATCCAGATCGAAACGGGCAGGGGCGGGGATTGAACCCAGGATCCCTGGGTTCTGCAGCGCGCGCTTTCGCTCCACGCGCTCCGAGCTGGTGTGCGCTCACCACTCAGCCACCGATCCCCCTGGGTGATTCCACGTCAGTTCATGCAATGATGGTCCGGGTCATAATTTAGATATTTTTGTTAAAAATATATATGAAAGCCATGTCTTTGGGAGGAACATTCAGCTAGATATGAACGCCGCAACAATTTTTTTCGCTGAGATATAAAATAGAGAAACTTGAGGCGTGTAAATTGAGAAGATTTCACAATGCTACTTTGCACAGTCGTCATTTCCTTATCGAACCTTTCGCGGCACCATAACTTTTTAATAGGTTTTACAAAGGTTATACAACACATACACAAAAAATTAAAAATATCAATAAAATATTTCTATGCAAACAAAAATACCAAACATGGTATAAAAACGCGTTATAGAGACATATTCACAATTTTTTTGCAAATAAACCATCTTTCATAATGCTTCACAAGACATATCAAAATACGGGTATTTAAATATTCTTTACGGATATGTAAAAATTATATGCCCACCCTTAATTGTCTTCTTGTTATTACCGCGGAAATGCGGCTGATTTCTCAAAATGTGGCAAGATTGGGCGTCGATATTGAAAAAACTCCATTTTTTTATTTTTTTTTAACTTCCCGTGGCACTTTACAGTGACTTGAACTAACCTGTGATGGCAAAAGATTGAGTAACATATGACCTCCGAGCGGGAAAAGCTACGACAAACCTTCACTCGGAGCGAGCCGACGTCTTCGTCAAGGCGGCTTTGCCGCACAGCACCAAACGTTTTGAGCGTTAGTTATGGCATGTATTTTATATTATTAAAATTATTTTTTTCATAAGGGCTGAGTATTAGTGACGCGAAAATGGACTTTGAGCTGGAATACCATTAATTAGCTTACAATTCACAGGAACAAAACGGCCCCACTGTGCGAATTCGCTAACTATGCATAGATAAGCTTAAAACTCTCAGTTATGCGAGTGGCCATGTATACATCCGGCCCCTGGGCATATGATGACTTCCACAGATGAGAAGCCTGGATTCCTCTCACAGGTTTTATGGTGGTCCACTCTGCTTGCTTTACCGCACGAAACTCTCGAACCCGTTCCACAGACAGGTGGAACATGCAGACATTTGTTACTTTTTTACGTAGCACTTCCACAAAGTCTTTAACGGTGGCAATCGTTGAGTTGAGCGAAGATCTCAACTTGGTGAGCGTTGGTTCTTCCACCTACTTCATCACAAGCGCTTTCTCCGTGTCCAGTGGCTGAAAAGATCCATCTTGCCGAAGAGTGCGGCTTCCGAGACTATTCGTGGAATTGGAAGCGATTCTTGAAATGCGCCGCCGCTCCGTCTCATACAAAAATTATTTCAGAAAGGACTGGGAAATGAACATGAACATACTCTTTTATGGCCTATGTGGCTAGAAGAGCGTGAGCTGTGTCATGTGTCGTGTACCATCGGTAACAACGGCAAAGCTTTGCGTGCCTTGCGTGGACGTAACCACACTTGTGGAGAGAAACACTTGAGATTTTTTTCAATGAAAACTCTGCACTTCGGTTGGAAAGAGTACTGTCCATTTTTCCGCAAAATCGAAGTGTAACATCACTGCCTTGGGTGGTAAGACGGTTCTTGCTTCATGTATCAGGCTTCGTTCAAGGTCAAGGATGTAAGAATGCCTCATATACTTTTCGCTCTCCTATTGCCGCAAGAAGGCACGAGTGTTTATAACCTTTTTGACGAGTTCGCCAGCGTCCCATAACGCGATACAGATCTCTTCGTCTTCGTCGAGATGAAGCGACTGCAGCGAGATGCTCTGCGTTTTTGGGCACTTTTCGCAACGGCGCAGAAAGCAATCGCTCTGTGGAGCGCAGCAGAGGTAGATGCGCTTGAGGTCGTCTTGAGTTAATGTCTTCTTTGGGACATTTGTTATTGCCGTTAAAAGCAACTGAAAATTGACGAAATATATGCATGCGCACACCTCGTGCTCGGGACTTTTTTTTTTTTACCCATTTTGGTCGTAGAGAATACAATTTGGAGATGCCTAGTTCGGGATGGGGATGGTCCTTCCTAAACAGCTGGTAAGCTTCCTTAATAGAGCGGGTCATAAACCTTTTTACGACTTTGGACATGTCGTTGATCATGGCTTTGACGAGGTCCTTTTTGTTGGGGCTTTGAACAGAGCATGCGAGGTCGTCGCGTGTGTAGTACTCTAGTGCAACTCTCACGTCTTCGGCATTCGCCTTTTTCCCCATGTAGGGATCAGGGGTTGCCCAAACACCACCTTTGCGCTTCAGTTTTCATGTTTGATCAATCATGTAGGCAGTCGCTTCCGACACCAGACGCAATGTTTTTTTCTTCAGGATGATTGGTGGCAGAAGCACGTACAAATCGCTTGCGTTCCTGGTGGGAACTACATGCCTTCCGCGCTTCGCAAAACGCGTCAAGCCACTCTGCGCAGTGCTCACAACTGTCTTCGAGTTCGAGAGTTTCGTGCGGTGAAGCAAGCAAAGTGGACCACCGTAAAACCTGTCAAAGGAATCCAGGCAACCCATCTGTGAAAGTCATCATATGCCGAGAGGCCAGATGTATACATGGCCATTCGCGCAACTGAGAGTTTTAAGCTTATGTATGATACATAGGTAGCGAATTTGCAGAGTGGGGCCGTTCTATTCCTGTGAATTGTAAGCTAAATAATGGTATTCCAGCTCAAAGTTCCATTTCTCGTCACTAATACTCACCGCTTATAAAAAAGAATTTTAATAATATAAAATACATGCCATAACTAACGCTCAAAACGTTTGGTGCTGTGCGGCAAAGCCGCTATGACGAAGACGTCGGCTCGCTCCGAGTGAAGGTTTGTCGTAGCTTTTCCCGCTTGGAGGTCATATGTTACTCAATCTTTTGCCATCACAGGTTAGTTCAAGTCACTGCAAAGTGACAAGGGGAATTTAAAGAAAATAAAAGATGGAGTTTTTTAAATATCGACGCCCAATCTTGCCACATTTTGAGAAATCCGCCGCATTTCCGCGTTGATAACAAAAAGATATTTAAGGGTGGGCATATTATCTTTATATATTCGTAAAGAATATTTAAATACGCGCATTTTGATATGTTTTGTGAAGTATTATGAAAGATGGTTTATTTGCAAAAAAATTGTGGATATGTCTCTAAAACGCGTTTTTGTGCCATGTTTGATATTTTTGTTTGCATAGAAATATTTTATGGATATTGTTAATTGTTTGTGTATGCGTTGTATAACTTTTGTACAATCTATTAAAAACGTTATGGTGCCGTGAAAGGTTCGATAAAGAAATGACGACTGTGCAAAGTAGCATTGTGAAATCTTCTCAATTTCCACGCCTCAAGCTTCTCTATTTTATATCTCAGCGAAACAAATTGTTACGGCGTTCATATCTAGCTGAGTGTTCCTCCCAAGAACATGGCTTTCATATATATTTTTAACAAAAATATCTAAATTATGACCCGGACCATCATTGCATGAACTGACGTGGAATCACCCCCCTGCATTCACATATGAAGAAACAACGCTGCAGACGCTCACTCTATACTTGCGCGAGACTGTTGCGAATCTTTGCAACGAACAGTGCAAACCTTGAAGGTTACTTCACGACACTGGCGATGACGCACCCTTGTATCCCAACAAAGCACAAATTTTCAAGCGCTTGGCTAGCGCGCGGAGGAAGTCGAAGCAAATAAACAAAAAAAAAATTAAAGCCGCTTACCTGTAAAGCCAAATTAGAGCACAGCCCTTGAGGAGGGGGAGGAAAGGGTACTGAGGGGAGGGTATATCCCTCCCCCCTTCTCACTCCTCATCCTGCCTGCTGCTCCTCCAACCGAGCGGCGTAGGCGTCGTCTTCGGCGTAACCGTGAGGTCACGTGACCCTCGTGACGTCGCGTCACACTCGGGACCTCAAGTGGCTCACACGTGACGTCACCGGGGTCACGCGACCTCACGTGGGTCACGTGATCACACCGGGGGTCACGTGACGTCACGTAACGTAACTGGGGTCACGCGGCCTCATGAGAGTCACGTGACTTCATGGGGGTCACGTGATGTCATCAGGGTCACGTGGCCCCCCTGAGGTCACGTGACCCCGAGCGAACGTTTCGGCACGGCGCCGAAACGCCACCGCGGTTACACCGACGGCGACGCCGCTCAAGCCGGAAACGTGCGCCTAAGGGCTGCGCTCTGAGATACAAAACATTCCGCTTGGCGACGTAGTGATGGCGCCGGAAAGGTGGAAGACATCAGCGACCGTGACGGGGTTGCAAAAGCCAGGCAACCCGCGTGCAACACGAGCATCAGCGCTGGACTACGGTGGGGGCAAGGTCTACTTCTGAGCGAGGGAATTCAGTGAGTGTGTGAGCTTACGAGCTCAATGAGGTGCGTGAGTTTGTGAGTTCATTAGTTTGGCGAGAAGTCTGAATTCATAAGTTCGGTGAGGGGCGCGAGCTTGGTGAGTTCATGAGTTCGGTGAGGGGCATGAGTTAGTTGGGTTCATGAGTTCGATGAGGGGCATGCATTCGGTGAAGGCATGAGTTCAGTGAGTTCGATGGGGCATGCATTCGGTGAGGGGCGTGAGTTCAGTGAGTTTCTGAGTTCGGTGAGGGGCGTGAGTTCGGTGAATTATTAATGCTTGGACTTGGGTCTGGGTCAGGTGAGTTCATGAGTTGGGTGAGGGGTGTAACTCTGGTGAGCTCGTAAGTGAGGCCTTGAAGGTGAGTGCGGCCGCGTGAGGGTGAGGGCGAATCAGTTTCTAAGTTTGTATTTTGAACTGGCTGTGAGTGAGTGAGTTTAACCAAAAATGACGACTTCTGCTTCAGGAACCACTTGAAAAACTTGTTATCGTCCACCCATCGGGTGTAATTGTTGTGTGGGTAAGTCCATAGCCCAGCCTCGCTCAATGTCTGCTCAGTGGCTTGGTCCCAGAGCAGCCACAGCAGGTGGTGAGCATCAGCCGTAGCCACAGGGTCAGTGCACTTAGTGCATGTTCCCAGCTCGACAGGTGTGGTCGGCGGAAGACACGCTGGGCTTGTCTTCCGTACAACACGCCATTCGGGCTGGGCAGGAAGAACGCTGGTTCGGTGCCTTAGATAGAAATCGTTAGGAATCCATGTCCTGGGTATGTTCCGTAAGGGCAGGTGATGTTGCTGGCTTCCGGATAAGGGAGGCCGTGATCTAAGTCCATAATGGGCGCGATGTGACGTCAGAAGAGTAGCGCAAAGAGAGTGGCACCGAGGACGGCGCACTGCAGGCTGCTGTGGTTGCTTGCAGAGCCTACGGTATAGAAACATATATCCGTTGGTTTTAGCCATATCCGGTGGTGAAAATGCGAGCCTGTGGAACTTGTGAACCCTACACGGGCAAAAATTATTTTTAACACGAGGTAAAACTGCGGAGTGTTCGCAGGGGAACTCCTCAAACTCTAAGAACACGAAGCTTCTTCGAGTTTGAGTCACTTTCTTGGAAAGGTGTATGCTCTCTGACAAGTTGGTTCCAGTGCTTTCGAGAATCTGTGGGTTTCAATTCAAAACGACTAACTCCTAGATATGAACATGTGTGTTTAGAGATTCGTTGGGGCATTATTTTAGAATTTCAATAATACTTTGGTCATGTTAATCAGTAGATAACATAAGGGTTCAATGTTCAACAACAACCTTTCTGGCGGACAGATTCAGCGCTCATCTTTTGTAAGGAACCTTGGTCCCTGCAAGCTTGATTTTCACCAACATATTTTAGATGTATTGTTAAACAATCAGTGTAATGTCGTGGTGCAATTTCATGCCAGACAAAATGTTTTTGCAGCCCTCACTATGTTCGCACTCTTTGTTGTTTCCTTGTTTGGCCGCATCTCAAGTTTCCATCTGTAGCATGGAACTATGCGCGTCTTTCTTGCAGCAATTCAATTGAAAATGTCTAGCAGTTTATTCAGTTAAGGTAGCACTGCAGCCGAGTTGGTTCATGGTGTCGTATACGAAATCCCGTTGTCATGCTGCCGAGTTTATATAGGGCGATCAGGATGATGCGATAAAAGAATGCTACAGTGAAATTTCGACGCTTATTTCTCTTTCTATCCCTGTTCAAGGGAGCATTATGCCATCAGACACACCGAGCTATTCTTGAGAAAGAGACGAAAAGGTTAAAACGAATTAATTGATTAGCACAGAGCACCTGGTGGACGTCGCTCACGCCTCATTTGTAACGCCCGTCTGGGAACCTTGACAGGTAATGATGGTAACTGTCTCGCCTTCGGCCACGACGAGAGAAGAGCCGAGGGAGGAACCCCCTATCCCCAAGCTTTTCTCTTGTGTGCCCAAAGTCGCTATTGTCCATCTAAAAGATTATAGAAGAATAACCTGTCACTCAAAATTCGTACAAAGGCAGCTTTGGGTTTACATGCAGTGGCCGGATCGCTGGTGTGCTTCGGCTGCTTTCAGCAGATGCTACGAGCCATCGGGGCCTCTCCAAGGCCGTGGGAATGTCACGTGACCTTGGAGAAGGGGCGCAGCGACGCGCTCAAAGCGTATCACAGGCCACGTCCACAAAGCGGGATTGGCTAGGCTAGCTCACAGCGTCTGCTGTGTCCGGACGTAAGGTTGGTAAGGTCCCGAGACAAACTACGTCACCATTGCGGCGGATCTGACGTGCTCTCCGCTGGCTGCCTTCTGAGCGTTTGCCAGAGTGGGCTGTTTAGAACGAAAAATAGTCATGAGGCTCAAAATACAAACCTGCGATTGTCATTAACGGATACTGTGGATCATACTCAGCCTATTTGTGAATACGACGGGTATATTTAAAATTTCGTTGAAGTATCCCTTTAATGAAAGAATGCGTGAGCATGCCCTTTCTTTGGGGTCAATGACCGGAGGCCACTTCTACCTGTCACGCCATCTTCAAAAACTCCGTAATCATAGGCAGCGGACGCACAAAAGTGGAAAGAAGTGCTGGAAGCACATGCAATGGAAAAAGCAGGCACGATGCAGTGCGTACGCCAATCAATTTACTTACATAAGGGACAGAGATTTTATGGATGTTTAGTGAGTAACACGTCATCGTTGTGCGGTGTTGTTTGATTTAAGGTGGTTTCTTGTTCGAGCCAATTGTTTCAGTAAATGTTCAGTTAATAGTTAAACGATCCTCTTATATCCTTCTCTTGTCTTCTGCTGCTTTTAATTTAATCAGTTTATTTATATTGTTTATAATAGACACATTGGTCACTGCTCTTCTTATATGTACCTAGCTCTCTCCTGGCAGACCTATGCCCCATGTGTTTTTATGACTGGGCTTGCACGTGACATGAATTGATTACGCCAGAGTGTGCGTGGTACGCTTGTGCATGTGATCAGCTGTTGGCGTCGGCGCAATTCCAAATCCTCTATTTTCATGGATTGGTTTTCTTGCGTCTCGTGTGCAATACAGTCACTAATGAACGTGAATCAAACCTAGCAAGTGTAACCTCAGGGGTACCACAGGGTTCCGTTCTTGGTCCACTGCTGTTTGTTATCTTCATCAACGACCTTTCACGAGACATATCCTGTAAATTATGTTAAGGTATTCGCAGATAACTCTTTCATTTGTTATAACACCATCTCGTGGGAAATTGGTAATCTCAAGCTTCCAAGTGATCTCATAAAAATTAATAACTGGTGGGAAAAATGGCGGATGTTATCTAACAAATGGAGGTATAAACTAATCCAATTCACTCGTCAAATATCTTCTTTAACTTTTCAATATACCATTGAAAGAGACGCAATTGAAGCTGCTCCAGTGTGTAAATATCTTGGCATACTACTAACGCCTACTCTTTCCTGGAAACCTCACATTGAAGCTATTGCCGCGGAGGCCTCACGGACACTCGAATTCATCAGGTGTTATTTACGAGACGCCCCATCTTATGTCTGAAAGAGGCTTACGAAACCTATGTAAGACCTAAATTAGAATATGCTTCCACCATCTGGAGCCCTCATCAAGTTTACTAGTCGACCATCTATAATCGACCCAAAATCAAGTTGCCCGATTCATCTCATAATCATATAATTCCTCCACTGGTATTTCTTCTAAAAAAGTCAACTTAGACTCCCACCCCCTCAAACCCAGAGGAAGCAATCTCGCCTTTACCTTCATACAATTTACTACCCCAGTTCAGAGCTTAAAGTGCCTTCCTCTCACCCCCTGGCAGAAAATCATCCCGCCTGAATAACTCTTGCACAATTAAACAAATCTCCGGTAAAATTAATGCGCTGAGCGAATCATTCCTTCCTCATGCCGTCGCCGAATGGAGCCAGCTGACATACTCCATCATTAGCATCAGTGACGCAGCAAAATATTAAAATCCTTTGCTAACCCATTTAAATTGAGAACATCTATAGCCTCTGCTGTTTTTATTTTTGTATACATTACATTATTTTAAATGCATTGTTCGATACATTGCACACTTGTGTAATACCCTAACCGGGTTTTAAGGGTGAAATAAATAAAATTCAATGACATGGTATCACGCAACGCCACGTCTTGACGCCATGATGTCACGTCACATAATGCCAATTTCCTCTAAATTTAGCACGCACATGCTTCTTACGTAGATAGTAACTTCTGACGTGGCCTAAAATGATCTCTAATTGATGTGATGTCACACGACGTGGTCATGTGGCATCGCATCACGGTGTCAAGTCGGTGTTTCATGATACCATGTTATGTAATGCCAATTTCCAGTTTAATTTAATTGAATGTGGAAAAAATAAACGTTACACTCTTTTTTAGTCTCTGAACCAACTGTTTAATCTCTTGTAACAAACTATTCCATGCACTGCATGACTGGAGGTCAAGGTCGCTGGAATTTTATTTAGAAGTAAGCTCATTATATACTCTGAAGGGGCAGGGGGAGATTCAACTGTTGCATCCGTAGAAGCTATGTCAACCTTGGGCAGTATTTAGTTGCTAGTAACATCTTCCCAGTAACTAGGTCTTTTTTCAGTAACTTGTAACTGCAACTCATTACTGCTTAGTGACTTGTTGCTGTAACAGGATTACTATTTTGCGAAAGTAACCGTAAAGGCTAACGTCGTTACGGTTATTTCTCAGATTTACGTGAAAAAATATTGCAAACACGACAATCAAATCGTCTCGCAACTCGTGAGAGAGTCCCAAATCCTGATACGGGGTGGGCACAGCAAAAACGGCTGCAGAACTTCTGGAGCACGAGAGTAAATATAAATAAAAGGTTTGGGTGACTCTCCTTGGCCAAGCTGGTCCCACCAACTCTGAGGATGATGCCCTTTGTGTCCGTAGCTGCCGTGTACGGCACATCGCCCACAGCGTACGCAGATGTAACAAAGCACGGCATCTCTAAGGCGCTTCTATTCTCTTCATCCGGTGGAGGGACGACTGCTTTTCGCGGAGGACAGTTTTTGGTGATTGTCGCTCCAGACGCCCGCAGGCTTACGGCACATTCGATTTTCCGAACCTTGTTTCTTTGCTGCCAAGCGTACGTTTCCTTCCCCTCTAATTTGAATTGTCCAATTCCCAAATACACTCTTGCGGGTTCTCAGCTTTACGCCCATTTGCTCTCCCTTCCGTTTTTCATGCAATCCAATTATCGGCCTTCCCTCTCGTCACCCACTTGTGTCTCCTCATTGCTCTGCTTCTCGGGTCCTGCCACCTGAGAAAGAGTATTCGCTCGAAACGTCTCTGTCGTTCTGCTTGGCGTCGTCGTTCTCATGGGAACTTCAGGGTGGATTCCTTGGCGAATCCTGGGGATGGTAGGGCTGATGTCGTGGCCCAATGCAGAAGAAGCAGTGATACTCGAGTGTCGATTGTGGTGGCTGGCTCTTGCGTGGCGAGCACGTTCGAGGTTCATGATGTTTTGAAGAAATCTTCCACGGTGGAGGGGGGGTTGCGAACAAGACCTAAGATGTCATCCTCTACACCTCGCTTCAGGAGCCGCAGCTTCCTTTTGTGTCGGTTGCTTGAGGGACGGCGCGACCGATCATGCGCAGATCATCCTCGACGAAAATGGTGCTGGTCACGTTTGCGCACTGGGTCGTTATTCGAGGAAGGGCCTCGGCCCACTCCTGTCAATACGGTTGGTGAACGTCCCTCTCAGCGCAACCTAGCAGGTGGTCCACGACCACCTGCAAGGTCTACGGCCCATCTACAATTTTGTGTAAGTTATCTAAGACGGCCTCGTGTCTGATGTTGTCGGATGCTTTCGTTAAGTCTAATCTGAGTATTGTTTGGTGTCTAGGGACGAACCCTCGTCACCGTCAATGATTTGATGTTTGAGGCGCAGCATCGCAACCTGGGTAAACAGTTGAGGTCTGAAACCAATCATAGAGGTGGGGGGGGGGGGAGGGGGGAGGGGGCGGAAAGTTCTTTGTCGTCGACGTAGGCATAAAATCTGTTGAAGATCACGTGTTCCTTTAGTTTACCGGCACACGACGTGAGTGAAATATCTCTCAAGTTTTCCAACTGTAATTTATTTCCAGGCTTCGGAATCAGGACCACGAGAGCCGTCTTTTATTGCTGAGGAATATAGCCTTTTTACAGCACGTATATATGTACTTGGTCAGTATTTTGGTCGATTCGTCCTCTAGATTTCTTAAGCTTTCGTTGGTTATACCGTCGGGCCCGAGTGTGGATGGAACCCGGAGTCCGTGCAGAGCCGCACGAAACTCGGCTGCCGTGATGGACCGATCCAGATCTGTATTCTTTTCTAGTGTACGGTTTCAGTGCCTTTTTCGGGGCATTCCCCAGGTATCTATCTCTAACTTCTCTGAGGAACTCGCTCCGAACTCTCGTACGCGTGAATGATCTCACTGAGGTTGTGTTTTTGAGTGGTCTTGCTTCCTTCGGGATCTATGAGATATCGGAAAACGTTCCACGTTTTAGCGAGACCCATGTGTGTTTCTATCCCGTCGCACGTGTCGTTGGAATGCTCTCTGGTTAGTTGGTTCGCGTAGTCCTCAATGCCGTTATGTAAAGAAGCTATATATTCTTCTACGCAAGTTTCGATAACATTTTGGCTTACTGAGCCTTTTCTGCAGTCCGTTCTTAGCTTTCCACATGTGTAAAAGTCTGCTATCAACCTCTTTAAGTTGGGCTTCTTCGGGGATAGTTTTGGTAGCTCCTTCTGCGGTATTACTTAGTTCGTCGGTCCACAACTCGATGTCCTGGATCTCACGGCCCAGAGTTCGCAGGATTTGGCGGAAGGAATCTCAGTCTGTTATTCTAAGTTTGTAACCTTTAGGCTTGGAAGGTCTAGCCTTAATCGCGTTACCTACGATGAAGTGATCACTTCCTAGGGTCTCTTGAATGTTAGACTACTCAGGGTCCGACACGTTCTTGACGAACGTCGGGAGTGGTATTGAGGCACGCGCTTTTGCCCGTTCTGGTGGGAGGGTCCCACCAGAACGGTGGGAGGGTCCACGGGTGCCTGCTCTTTGCACTCTCCCTACCGTACCTCCAAGTAGGATGGGGTGAGTCGCCCATCACGACTAGCGCTGTCCCTTGGCTATGTCGAGGACTTTTTGGAAAAGGATTCCAAATCTATGTCACTTTTTGGAACGACTGTAGAGGTTCAGAATCCTGCCTCCATCCTTTCTTGGGCCATGAATGATTTCTACAAGAACGTGGCCTACTGTCGTGACTCCAGTCTCGTGCTCGATAGCCGGCAGATTGCGTCTAACGAGGGTGGTTACGGGCTGTTTAGCGTCCAAGGCATCGCCGAACGATTTGTATCCGGATAGTTTTGCATTACGATTTGTATCCGGATAGTCTTGTGTAACGCTAGAATGTCTGGCGCCTCCTGACCTCGACTTTCTATGAACCGTATCAAATTGCCCCTTTCCGACAAAAACCACGACAGTTCCATTGCTATATCACGTACCTCGCCCTACCTCGAGCCATTGTTCTGGTTCGGATCCTCTGCACTGTACCTAAATGTGTCTACCTGGGCAGGTCTGCTATAACGCTTGGAGGATTTAATCGGGACGACGCCGGTCGTTCGAGAGCTTGCCTAGGCCTCCAGGGCTGTCATCCTGGCTTCCATACTGGCAAACTGCTATTTTATGGCTACGGTAAGCCTGGAAGTCGCGGTCGCAGTCTCGATTGCGGTTTCAATTGTTCTGTCCACGAGTTCAAACCTCCTAGCTATATTGTCGCGGGGTTGATGAAATCGGTCTTCGAGACTGACCTGGTTCTGCGGTTTTTCCTCAGCCTTCTTTTTAAGAGGAGGCGGAGGGTTCGGATTATTCTGCGTCGTTACTATGATCGGCGTGGCTTCGGCTTAAGCTACCTTCTCCGGAGGTGTAATTGCGGCCCGCGTGGAGGCTTGCATGCCTTGTTTCAGTGTCGCTAACTCCTCTGTAACCACTTTATTTTCCCTGGTCGCCTGCTCTAGCGTGAGTGTGATTCTCGATAGTTCCTGCACTGGGGGAAGAAGGCCCTGACTGTTTGCCGACCCCTTTCTGAGGACCAGTGCGGGAGGCCGCGGCCGCCCAGCTCACCTTGTACGAGACGTCATCTTGCTTCCTGTTTTGAGACTTGGAGCGATCTCTTCTCTCTCTGGACCCGGGCCTGGAGCTGGACCTCGATGGAAGCCGCCAGTGTTCATTCCTGGCTTTCGACGTCGAGCGGGAGCGACGGCCACTGTCACGCGTTACTCCCTCGTCTCCCAAAGGGGAGAGTCGGAGAAAGGAGCCGGGGCGCTTCCAAGTCACCGGAACGCAGCCCGGTGATCTTCTCCGCGGAGAATCTCCGAGTCTCTCCGTCTGGCTTCTTACTCTTGCCACGGGCGTCGGTTCCGCTCCCAACGCCGCTGCTTGAGTAGAGACGGCGTCTTGAACCTATTGCGACATCTCTTGTCGTCCGTGACGTGACACTTGCCGCAAATGCCGCATTTTGGGTCGCAATCCTGATTGTCTGGCGGATCTCGGACTCCGAATCCCTTGCAGTGTCTCTCAGCCGGGTTGGGACAGACGTCCGTACGATGTCTGAAAAGGCCGCAGGAGTCGCTGACCTCTGCATTTTTCTTGTGCAGAAAACATTGATTTTCCGCTGCGCGGTAGGACTCTTAATACGGCACCTTGTGTCCTCGAGGACTATTTTAACTGAGTTCGTCTTCCCCATGCGTCTCGCTTGGAAAATCGTGGGATTATTCGTGTAAACCAGGCTCTTTGTGATGTCCTCTTACGTGTCGTAGTCAAGGATGTTGTGGATCACGTCCTTCGATGTGTTCTCGGGTGGCGTCGCGTGCGCCGCCGTGGCGTAGGTCTGGCATCCGATCCGGATTTCCTTGATGCTACCAGACCTCATGACGTTTTCCATCTTTGGCATGCTGACAACTATGATATTCTGCTTGGCGCTGAAGCGAAGGACGTCAGTACTCGCCCCCTCCATCGACATTGCGGCGGCACGTAGGACGGCGTCTCGAAGTTGCGCGTAGCTCACTTGCGATGTTCGCAATCCGTCGCGCGGTCACAGAACTCTCTTTATATTTTCCACTGGCAGCTGCGGCGTGCGCGGCTTGCGTATTCCTAGACGTTCCTGAGCCTTTCCCGCCTATCCTTGACGGACACCAGCTTAGTGTCGAGTGTCCCGAGTAGGTACGCTTAACCTCGCCTGGGCTCGATGTCTTCGTTTTGATGGCTGGCAATCCAGCCCGTTCCATGTTCGTATTCTTCGGGTGATATCAACTCACTTTCCACTTCGACGATCTGTATGACGCCGGTCTAGCGGGGGCTGCGACCTCCTCCTCCCAGGCCGGAGAGGTTCTCGGCGATGCGCGCCGTCGACGGCTGTCATGGCGCAGGGGCCAAGTCCTCGTAGGCCTCGTTAGGGCTAGCGGGCTTCAAATCGATCCAGGTAGAAAAGAAAGGTGTAGCACTGCGGACGATCAGCCGCCCTCCGAAAGTCCGGTGTCGTCGTGGTGCTGGGACCTTCGAGAACCCCGTGGAGATTTTTTACCGGGTAAAACTCTGCGAATTCGGGCGCACAACTGAGAGGTCGACGGAGCACATACAAAGGCGCCTCTCGACGCTCGTGAAGCCTCATCTTTTTCTAACGGCGGAGGGGCCCAAAGAAAAGAAAAAGCAGCAATAGGCAGCTTGACTGGTCCTGGGGCGCCCTACACTGGTCGGCAGCAAGCATGCGAAAACAACTACAGAAGATACAAAGTATGCACCGAAATTACCGTTGCGCATCGACGGTTGTCATTTGTACAAAACAAGGTTCACCCAAGTGCAAAACATAAAAAGAAAAATCACGTACAAAAATATAAGCGCAGGTCCTTGAAAGTTAGACTACGCAAATCATATTGTCAATGCAAAAATTATTTAGCAAATGTGGGAGTGTGAAGTCTAACATTTCATAGCCATAATTTGTTCGTTGCGGTACCATCCTCCATGTACGCCTACGCCGGCGGCGACGCCGCACAAGGCGGAAAGCAGCGTCAAAGTGCTGCGCTCTAAAAGATGTATTCGCTATAGGCATCGAACCTCTGCACTTCGCGTGGGAGCCAAGCACGGTAACCGCTCGGCCACAGGTGCGCTGTCTACTTGGCTAGCTGCGCCCGCGGCAATATATGCTGACGATACGACGCTTCTTTTTACTGCTGATCAGGCACATCAACTTATATATATATGGCCAACACAGTACTAGATATATTAGGAGTATGAACTGATAGACAGGATTTAAAAATAAATACCAATAAAAAAAAACTCACGATATTTAGGCCCAAGTATAAACTTATGTCTCCAATGGGACGCAGTTATAAAAACTCAGCAAATATGCAATTGGTTGCCTCGTTAAAAACGCTTGGCTTTGTGTTTTCACAAAACATGTCATGGCACCATCATCTTGAGTATTTAAAAATAAATTATTAGAGGTTGTAGGTCTGGAATATCAGAATCGGTTTACCAGGTGATATTTTTTGTTCCAAACAGATATTTTTCTAAAAGCGGTTTTACTCCCATGTGAATGCCGATTTCGCTATCTGATTCTTGAGCTCGGCGGATACTCGAGGTGTCAACAACCGTCATAGTTTGGTGAGTAATTAACTAAGCTCGTTAATTAATTTTTAATTCGTGCAAATAAATTTATAGTTTCAATTAGAAACCTATTGAGCGTTATCAGAAACCACTGAACCAACTCTTTTAAGAACGACTTGAAGCTCGTGGGAAACTCGGGGGCGCACTAAGGTTACCACTCGTGCAACAGGCGAAAAGCCAGCATTGGCGGAACGCGGATGATTAGATTGTTATCGCATTCCGCCACCGCTAGCTTCGCGCCTGCTTCACGAGTGGTGATTTTGGCGTGCCCCCGAGTTTCCCACGAGCTTCGAGTCGTTCTAGAAAGAGTTGATTCAGTTGTTTTCGATGAGGCTCAGTGAAATTCTAATTGAAACCGTGTGTCTGATTTCACTATTTAAAAATTTATTTAACGAATTTTAGTTAATTACTTTCCAGACAGTGACAATTGCTTGACCCTCGAATATCCGCCGAGCTCGAAAAACACACAATGAAGACGGCATTAACGCAGCAGTAAATACGCCTTTTTAAAAAAATCAGTTCCGAACAAAAATATCACCCGGTATATTTCCGATGTCAGTTAAAGTTTTACTTTTGTTAGTATGATGCTGTCGTAAGCTGTCCTTTGTTCTTTATGTGTCATTGTGAGTGTACTCTGTGCACGTATTCACCGGCCGGGTCGCTCGTCGGAGAGAGTACTGTCGGGAAGACAAAGACGGCGACAGGACAGAGGCGCGCACGACCATCTCGCGCCAGGCCCCACGGGTTCACCATGGCCTCCAGAAAATCCTTCGATCTCATCACCTGTCCTATCCTCTATGCTGCCGACAGCACCATCCTAACAATAGGGTACAAGTGCGGGGTCCCCAGCGAACTACGAAGTGACTCCCGGTGTTCCGCCCCGGGACAACCGCTAAAAACCTACTGAGGTCGTCCACATCGCCCGACTGAAACGCTCCCACCGCCAAGGTCCCTAGCTGCATGGCCGGCGGACCGGTCTTTTTTCAGCGGGGGCGGTTAGGAAGAAAGGAGCGAGGCTCAACCAAGAAGGGCCGCGCATCGCGGGCAGCAGCCGAAAAGCTCGTCGTGTGCTCGGACGATTGCTCCAACGATTGTACTGGCGACACCATCATGGTCAATCTCTCCTCATTGCATTAAAGCCAGACAGGTACAAATTACTCAAATAAGGTAGTTAAGTTACTGAGTATCGACGCCAAAAGTAATTGGAGTAGAGTAGAAATTACGCATTTGTAATAGTAATTGAGTAAACTACTAACTACTCTAAAAAGTAGCGAGTTACTTTGAAGTTACTTTCCAAGTTACTTTTTTTATATTTTTGTGGAAGCAAAATGAACAGCAGTTTTGATCAATGAAAAACCCTGCGAGCCTAAAATAAATGCAGTCTATTTATAGCTTGCGTTTTCGCCGAAATAGTTTATTCGCTCGCAGAAGCAATTGACTTTCAAAGTTCTTGATAGGAGAATTTTCCCCTTTTTCTTCTAAAGACGTCCCCAGCCAAGCTAAATAGACGTTCCACCGTTGCACTAAAGGGAACGGCAGCGTTGCATTTGAGAAACAGGCTGTGCAGGGTCGGGTAAGCGAGTGTCGGCATCTTAGGTGTGCATGGCGGAACATGTGAGGCTTGCCTCGGGTAGAGGATCTTTTATAACAAACTTTCCTCCTTTTTTCTTTTTTCTTCGCCAAGTTGAGATTGTTACGACTGGCCCCTCTTTATTCCGACGTCGTTCTGAGAGTACGCTGATAGAGAGCACCAGACATTCGAGGGTTCAAGTCTCGCGATACGACGATGAGATCATCCGGACGACTGCGCGTTCCGTTGTAGTGCTAGTGTTACGCTACTGGAAAAAAAAATGTTTTGGTTCAACAGAAGATGAACCGAAGTATACTTCGCCGCTGACGCCGGGTCCAACAAAATGATCTCCCAAGGGTAACTCGCAATCCTCGCCGGCGACTACAATATTCTGACGCGCCTGACACGCCTGACAAGTAAATCGTTTTCAACAAAGAGGAGGTCTCCCAGGCATGGATGGTCGGAAGGACTCGAAGGAGTACGTGAACAAGCATCGTCGCTCGTATACAGTTGCAGCTGGAAGCGGGAACGTGCTCCCATGAACGGATTATCCGTGCCAGGGTTTGTGCGCGGGGGAGTCCGGCTTTGCAAAGGCGTATGCGCTGACGACGAGGCGACCGTGGGAACAGGCACCCAGCTGCGAGGTCATTCCAGTGGCGGCTCCAGTGGAACCTACCGCTTGAGTCAGAACTCACTAAAGACAGACAACAACTCTCGGAGTGTCCCCGTCTTTCACGGTTGCAGCTGGAAACGCGGCGCCTGCGTGCATTACCGGATTAGGTCAATACCCGACCAAGCCTTGTTAAGCATTTCTTCCTGCGTTCGTGCGTGCCGGTGTTATGTTTTGGCTGCTCGTCGCCACCTTGACCCAAGGACGCCTTCCCGAACAAGGGAATTGTTCGGGAAAGTGGCATTCCCTTGTTAGGGAATGCCACTTTATCTGCCGGCGTCTTATTCATTTCTGCGCTCAAACTTTCGTGATCGGCAAAATTAGCACTATTAAATTTCGAAAGTAGTTAGTAATTTGAGTGGAAGTTACCTGAAAAAGTAGTTAAATTAAACTACTAATTACCCAAATCAAGTTGTAATTGAAAGTTACCAAGTTACTCGAAAAAGTAGTTAAACTACTGTAGCTTGAGTAGAGTAGTTGAACTACGTCCAAGTCTGTATTAAACCCATTTATTGACCAAGAGCCTGACACGATATCTCTATTTTTTGCTCATTTAAATTTCTGTCACCTAGTTTGGGGTACTACCACGGCAACAAATCTTTAGGTAACACAATTAATCCAAAAACGTATGTTACGTACAATTGCTAATGTTCTATTCTGCTCGCATACAGGAAACGTGTTCAGCCAGTCTCGCCCTCGCTCCCTCCCGAACTTTCTAGGCCGCATGTTCGAGAGTCCGAGTTAAGTAAATAAAGAGCCGAGCGCGGTCTTGCCGACTCATTAACTCTCGCGCTAGCCAGCTGTCATGCCGGCGCAGCGTCGCTCGCTCCTGCCGCCTTCGAGGCTCGCTGCGGCTTTTTCGACGCTTGTTCTTTCTTCTCTTTCTGGCGAGGCTTTGCCGATTGAACCTTTGTTTCTGTTAGTTGTTATGTTATGTTTTCTTTTTCGTTCGTGAAAATGTAACTTACAGGCCTGTATGGAAATACCGGTACCATTACGAGAATGACGGTCGCCTGGCAATGTGATCTGCCTCCTACAACATCGTACCGGTGTTGACTCTAGCCCATTACCGTTGACCACGAAACCCATGTCGGCGGCCAGTATTCGATGCCGGGTGAATCGTATTCGTGTACCGGAAACCGGTGTCGTCACGTAAGTGGACGATGCGTGAATTCTAATGGCCTGTACTAACCTGTGTAGTCCGATATGAAGACCTACAGGTTTTTTTAATTAAAAGTATACATGAAATCAACATAAACCACAAGAACTGAAACCTCAATCAAAGCATGTGCTTCTCCCCAAGCGTTTTTTTTTTTTTATGACGACGCTTTGCACAATTTGGTCACATTCTAGGCGAAGTGTATGTGTAGGTTCTGAAAATTTAAAGGTCGTCAGATGATCGCAGATGTGAAGCACAACAGGAATGTGACTTCAGCATATATAAGAAAAGCTCAAACGCAGTACAGTACAATATCATCCCTTCGACAATTTGTGGTGTTCAAACATAGAAATCGAGAGGCAAACAGGGAGGTTTCGAATATAAATTTTATATAATTTGAATATTAAAAGTTCCGGGACTTTCAAAGTCCTTATAGAATTTTAGATCAGGTTCTCTGTAGAAGAACAGTTAGTTGTTATCGTATAGTTGAACGCAGCACCTTTGCAGTACTCTTTGAATTTTTGTTGGCATATTCCTGGTGGTTGAGAAAAGTGTGTTTTTGTGACCATCAGGTAACAGGCTGAAAAATGAAATCAGTTTTAAATATAACATTGAACTGTTGTGTAAAATCTATTTTCACTTCATGCCTGGTTGAATAGTTTAATACCTAAACATAACATTAAAGCAATTTTAGCTGCCATAGCCAGAATCTGAAAACACAAAAAGACTGCAGAACGCTCCTGTATTTATAAAAACGCAATTTTGCAAATTGAAAACGAAGTTGTGATTAGGTTATAATTATAATGCAATTAAATGCAAAGGTGCAAGCGAGCTGGGCAAGAATGACGAAAGTAATCCCTGGAGAAGGGGAACAGAGGGCAAAGGACAAACATAAATCTCCAAACACAGCTAGGTGACTAGTGAGCGACCGAAAAAATCCGCCTGGTCCGGGTATTGAACCCGGGACCTCTCCATTACAAGTGGAGCGCTCTACCAACTGAGCTAACCAGGGGTTAGACGTCAGTAGAGCAAACGGGTTTTATCAGCCGCCACCAGTCGAACACCAACAAGGGTGAATGAAGCTTGCAATTTAAAGTTATAATTATAATGCAATTAAATGCAAAGGTACAAGCGAGCTGGACAAGAATGACGAAAGTAATCCCTGGAGAAGGGGAACAAGAGGGACAAAGGACAAACATAGCCAGTCACCTAGCTGTGTTTGGAGATTTATGTTTGTCCTTTGTCCCTCTTGTTCCCCTTCTCCAGGGATTACTTTCGTCGTCTTTCGTGATTAAGTTAGTACTTTTAAAACAAATAATAAAACTTGCGTTATGGGTATTTATATATAGAATTATGGATACAAGAAAGTATATTTAATACACTCTCGCGCTACATTCGCATGGCAGAAAGTGCCCAGCTCTGCTCTATAGCATTATCTAGTCGTTATATTCTTTGTTTTCAAGTCTGAGGCACTTGAATTCATTTTGCTGCTTTATTACGTTTCCTGTGGAATAACGAAAACCATAGAAATTTTTTTAGCGTGATACTTTGATTGAATTGTAAGGGACGTTGATAATACAAAAATCGTATAAAATAGATAAATACACAATAAGGAATTGCGTAGTGTATGCCTTTCATCCGTGAGCTTATAGAGGACTGATCAATCGCTTCTACCTCATAGGCGTTAACAGCACACAGCTGAACGAGGCAATTGTTATTTGGCACGGAGTACTTTATGACAAAAGGCTTTTTGAGTTTACAAACTTTTTAGGGGAAGGTGTCAGCCTCAAAAAGTCTGTATGCGCATTGGTTGCCAAACTTAACCGGAACACAGAAACGGTGTCTTGTTTTAAGGAAGATCTATCCTGTCGGCGGCTCAAGAACGGCTTGACGTAGCGGTCACAGAATAGGCCAAGCAGGGATGGCCACTTGCTGGGTCGTGGACACGACAATGTATTTACCCGTCGGCCAATAAGTGCTTGCCGCCACCTTTTGCATGAAGGTGCATAGATGAGGTTGCAAAGTCAATGTTTGAATATTTGAATCAGTAAAACATTTGATGTTTCGACGGTATGACGTAAAATAGCATCGTATAGGCAAACTGTTTTTTTTTTTTTTTTTCTCCTGTCCAGCTGCGGATTCGGACTTGAGCGAGCGGCCACCCCTGCTCGGACTGCTTTCCCCATTGAGCGCTATATCAAACAGCAGTTCTTCGGATGCCGTCAGAATAGAGCTCCCGGGAGTTAAGCAAGCGATAAAACGAAGTCCTGGATAAGTTAGTTGAGCACTCTTCTGTGGTTTTAATCGAAGATTCCAGTAGGATCAACCACCTATGCATAGCTAGACTCCCTTTCACCTTACGTTTGGTCCCAGTCTACGCCACGAGTCGATGAGACCAATCAAAAAACGTAAAAAGTGCAACTTATAATGTTCTTTACATTTATGCGTGCGTTATATTATCGCTTAACCATGCCTTAAACATTGCTTTTAATGTGTGTGTTCGTGGCTCTATATGTGTTTATGCATTCGACTGCGCCCGTACGTATGAAGAAATGAGATAATAGATGCCTTCAAGCGTGGAAAAGTTATTATACTTATAAGGGGTAACGAGTAATTAAATAACGTTGTAGCTACTTTCTTGTAATTAAATTACACCGCACATTTTTAACGGAAATATAACTTGGCAGATAAAAATTTATAAGAAATTCATAAAGGAATATAAGTAAACCGTGATTGTAGCCGAGGGTCATTAAGTAAAACGTAATAAAAATTGACTTATTAAACACCGTTGATAAGTTGATTAATTGATAATTTCCCAATTTCGTAAGCGCGCTCAAGCGCTTTGTGTCCCAAAGAGAGAGCGTTGACAGCCCAACGCACCGAACGCAGACTACCTGTAGAGCTTTAGATGCGCGTGCCACTTTGCAGGAAAAACAAATCGCGGCGAACGAATCTTCCAGTGTGCGCGAAATTGAAAGACGAAATGAGGAACATCCAGATCGGAAATATGGTGGCCGTTGTTTATAATCGTCAATATGCCGAATCAATCCCCCCCCCCCCCCCCCCTCCAAAAAAAAGAAAGAAACTTTGCTTTTTTGTATCACCCTAAAACTCGAAATAACTTCCGGGGAATAACCTGAACCAAGTTACCGCGGAGGCATAAACTGATATTCGTCAATTTAGGCTGCCGCCCATTTGCGGAGATCGGGGAGGCAGGGAATATTCAGCCATTGAGTGCAGGGAAGGCTTTTGTGTGAGACATTAATTTAGCATGTGGTTTTTGGTACATCGGACAGACTGGCGGCGGCGTGGACGATACACTTTCAGTAGACAAGAGGACGGTTTTGTGGAAGTTGACGAATTCAAAGGGTGTAAAGCATGTACAGGAGTGCAACAGTAGTTTTCCTGAATGGAACTGCACGAAGAATGTAAGCGGAGAATCTAATCAATTTAAATCTGTCCTCAAGTAGTCTATTAGTATCACATCTCAAGGAAAATGTGTTCGTGTTCCCAAAATTTCCTAAAACAAGCCATAACTGGAAGTAAACATGCATTTTGTATGCTGTATTGTGACGAGAAGAATGGGGGTAGGAAGTTAGTGTAAGATCAATACCACTTGCTGGGTACCGTGCCTGCTCCATGCGGATGTCGTTGGGGGTGAAGGTTTATATTGTTTCCCTTTGAGAAGCTAATAGAGGTGAGCTTGTAAAGAGATTTTTGTCGTCGACTGGGGTGTCCTATCCTTATGAAAGGTATCTTTTTATTAAACTTAAAGCTCCGTTCGGAGACGTTGCGCGTTGTCCCTTCTTATTATGACTTTTTTTCCTCCCCTGCCCCAGGTCAAGTTATGTCAAAAGAAACTAATTCTCGTGTCAAGTTACCTGAGTTCGCACGCATAATTAATGTTGTAACTGCGTCTTGGTATCTCTGTAAGTGCGATATGCTTGTGGTACTAATATTGTCACGGTCGGTGACCAAAAGAACAATAAATAAACAGAAATAAATAAACGTTTAATGTGGCGAACTTGTGCCAAAACTTAAGGGGTACAAAGATTAATAACAGAGCGTCGCGGGCGTCGAAGTCGGCGTAGCAGCACAGTCGAACGCTGGGGCGAAACTGACTCCGGCTTGCCAGGCGGAGCCGCTTTTGTACACGCGTTGGCTTCTGGAGCATTCGACGTAGAAGGTTCGCGCGTAGAACATTCTAAACTCGAATCAGCTAGACGGTTCTCGAATTCACCAGAACATCACATTACAGTGTCAACAAAAATACGTAGACGCGGCCAGGAATCGAACCCTTCGCGTGGGCGGCAAGCGCGATAACCGTTAGGCTACGGCCGGGCTTCCTACTTGGCGCGCGGCAATATTAAAGGTGGACGCTACTCCAGAGCCAAATGTTTTTACGCAAGTTTAACTAACATTGCTGCTAAATCGTAGAGCTAAAAGGTATGTTCTATTTTTAAAAGGTGTTCAATACCTTGAGCACAGGTAATATTGTTATGCGCGCTATTCAGTTGCCTAATGTAATGCACAGTTAACTCCAAACATTTAGTTCATGTAAATGTTTTGAACTGTCGACAGACGCCACTTGTGCACAATATAGTTTTTCGTACTAACCGTCAGTATACCCTGGGCGCGGGTTTGTTATTATGAAACAAGAATCCATGTTCGAAAACAATATTTCCCGACTGATCTTCGCAGGAGACGATGATTCTGTTGAAAAATGTACGAAACATTGTCATAGACAAAAACTCGACCAAGGTAGCGTATTGTAGAAAAGCAGAGTTACTGCAAATAAATTGTGTAGGGAGCAATCTCTGATAACTTTGCTGCAAAGATTGCTGCAGCATTTGAAGCATATTGGCTCACTGCGAATTTCTATCTTTAAGCACACGCATGCTTTCGCGATTAGTACGAAACCTCAGATTGCACACTGATTAAAATGCCGTTCGTGGCACAGATATCCAGCGAGGTAATGAGAAAGCTGGCACGCATCGTACTGGCATATATTCATATCACATATACGATATTAACACCGCTCACTTGTTCCTAAAGCACATCAGCCCGATGTTTAGAGAAAACCGTCTCAAAAGCTTCTCAAGTAGAACGAAAAGAATGAGACACAGCCATCAAAGCTACTTGAATATGAATGACTAAATTACGAATTGCAAAATTGTTTTTAAGATATTCAAGGTATTTTCTAATTTGGCGTTGACATAACTATAAAACAATACGCGATTGCCTACAGACTGAGCGAATAATTCGAACGAACTATACTCATTAGTCAATATCCATTTTGTGAGCAAAAAAGTTCAGACGTTGTTCGTAATGTCACCGCTTCCCCGATTGAACGAATTAAGAATTTAAAAAAGAAACCTGAGCTCACCTGGTTGCTTGCCCAAAAATATTTTGTACCCAGTCACATTTTTTACATATAGAGGTCTACTAAAGCTGTAAAGTAAACACGTTAAAACTCAGATTTTTGTTTGATACACGCACGATACAATTTGTAATGTTATTAATACATTTAGTACTCACCTGCCTTCTGGGATATAAAATTTAAGATCATATTTTCTGTAAGTCTGAGCTCCCAGGGTCTCGTTGTAGAAATGTTGGTAGCCACATGTTAAAGGCGGAAAATCTCGAAGGGACTGAAGCATGAATGTTTCAGGTAGCTTCTCCATAACCTGCAAACGTATTTAAGTATTTAAATAAAATGTTCAATATTATCGATACAAGCACCTGAATGGACTAAAGGGTGAAATAATTTTGAGTATCACAAAGGAAGTTGGAAAAAGAAAACCTAAAGAAACATGTACCGCAGCATTTTCTTTTTATACATGCAACTTATAAAACAGGTTTTAGAGCGCAGCTCTTTGGCGCCTGTTTCCGGCTTGAGCAGCGTCGCCGACGGCGTAACCGCGTGGGGAATTATGGGAAACGTCCCATGATGCAACGCGCGGGTCTCACTCGTGACACGCATGGTGCTTTATGGGACGTTTCCCATAACGACGTCACTATGACGTCACGAGGGTCCCGCGCGTTGCATTATGGGAAACGTCCTATGATGACGTCACACGTGACGTCACGGTCATTCGCGAACGTCACGGCAAAAGTCACGACCTTCACGTGGCCTTCACTTCCCGAGGCCTTCAACAGTGACTTCACGAGTCACGAGTGACGTCACGAGGGGGCAGGCAGTGAGGGGGAGGTGGACGGGAGTAGAATGAGAGGAGGGGGAAGAGGAGGGTAGAGGAGAAGGTAAGGTAGGAGGAGGGTTAGGAGGAGAAGCCGAGAAAGAGGAAGGGGGAGATGGGCAGGGGAGGAGGAGGAGACGAGGAGGACCAGAGGGTATGGAGAAGAAGGAGAGGTCTACCCTCCTCTCTGTACCCTCCTCTTTTCCTCGTGAAGAGCTGCACTCTAATTTGCCATTACACGGAGTTTTTAACGTTTTTCTTTTTTTTTTTCATCAACTTACAAAGTCGCACGACGGGGTCACTTTTATATAGTGAGGGGACTGGTACATTAGTAATTTACAAGCGTCATCAGAATGCTGGCGAAAATTTCACACACTCTACAGGCGTTTTATTTTTATTTTGCCTCAATTCGTCGCCTCTTTTGGCTAGCTGAGTTTTGGAACAGTAACCATGAAGCGACCTCATCTTCGTCGTTAGTAATCTATATGTTAGCCACATTGGAAAGAGAAAATATGGCATTGCGGAGCTTAGCCTCCTCATCCCGTTTGTCGTAAAGGCATACTCGCTGGTCGACGACCAGCCAATCTTCCACGTCATCTTCAAGGATTCCAGAAGAACCTTAGGATGTCGGACCAGGCAGGGAGCAGGGCAGGCTGTAGCGGCTGGAGCGCACGTCAAGGATTGTCTATTGGAGTTCATCGGAGCCGGCAGTCGTCGATTTCGAAGCTCCAGAATGCGATAAACTTCTCTTCAGGGACGCGAATACTCCGCAAGACCTCAACCAAATAATGTGAGGAAGACGGAGACTTTACTACCGGTCTCGACGGTGCTCATATTCAAACTGGCCTGCGCTGCCCGGTCGGGCCACGCCAACACGTATTTAGTTTTTGTTGGGTGGCTATGTTTTAATTGGCACGTCCTCTAGCGCGTAATAAAAAAAAATATTTTAGTTGTTAATGTACGATCCGGTTCGTAGATTTGTACGATTGTGTTCCCAATGACATGCCAACGTTGCGAGGATTGTTTAGCGTATTAGAACCGCGAATTCCTGTCTGCCATGCTGATATTCATGTGAAGTAATTGGATGTGAATTTCCGTATATTTGTAATGCAACTGTAAAGTGTGTACCAAGTCGTTATCGTGCACACGAAGGGAAAAGCATTTTGAAGTCCTCCTCTAAATGCGAGGCTTTTTATATTTCCACCAAAAGACGCGGTGGTTTCTTTCGTCGTGCGTCTGAAGGGCACAGAATTGCAAAATTACTCACTTCCCCGCCATAAAAAAAAAAAAAAAAAATGTGTGGCGCCGAACAAAGACATTTGGCTGCGGTTTGCATGGTCGACAGTTTGACTCCCACTGAGCAGCTTGGTGGATCTCTTTTCTGTAATTTCGCCTGATCGTGAGTTAGTGTGTTTTATGACGACTAATACTTTTTTTCTTGGAATGTCACGCATTGCTTTGTATGGAATGTACATGCTTTATATCGACTCGGCTTGTGTGTAACGATTTTTCGTGACACTCGTGCGTTACATTTTTTGCATAAACTCTCGCCCATGAACATTATGTGTTAAAATTTATCGCCGGTGTGACAAGGTGTTGTAAATTTAGCAAAAACCTGCGACGCGATGAGAATCACCTTTGAGATTGAACATGCTGTTGGGAAGGGTAAGATGACGGCGGGGCAGTGGCGACTCTCTTGCGCCACGCCCCACATAATGGCCCGGCCTTCATGATTTCCTTGTGTGTTCTCTCATCTTGTGCTATCCGGTGCTCGCTCCTGCTGACAGCACCATCCTAACAATACGGACGTCGTACGTTGATCTATGCACCTTCATGTAGGGGGTTTAAGCTACTAAACAAACACCTTATCCATTACTTTCCTTTAATCGGGTTACATGAATTGTATTTTCTTACCTCGTTGGCATCAGGATAATCGCCGCTGCAATTTTGAGATAAAGTAGCCTGGTTGTGACATAAGAAAAGAATTCCCAAGAAGAGGGCAATCATTCTCACTCAAGGTTTACACGTGCATATACACGCAGGCACGGTATGTGCTTTAGTACAGCGTTACCTTTTTATAGCTCCTCGCTGATATATGTTTCTGATGTAAGATCGCCTTCCTTTTGGTTGTGAAAAACAACCTGTCACTCAGCTGCCAGGGAACAATAGTCCTTGTTCAGGCATGAAAACATATTTTTCTCACACACGTCCTCTTGAGTGCACCAACCTTTTCGGCTTGAGGGGCGCATAAAATACCCTGGCTCCACGTATACCGTGAAAGCAAAGTTATAAGTTGAGCCTCTTGAACAATACGGTTCAAATACCTTTAGGAAAAGGAAATGCGTGTGACCCTACCTGTTTTTTTATGAATTCAATGGTGATGTCGATGAGCTCCAGGTGAAAGTTTACTATTGTCGTTGTTCGAATATCGCTTTTGCATTTCTTTTAGGAAACCCCGCACGACAATTTCGGAAGGAATTATACGTCGCTCCATGTGACAATTCAGGGATTGAGAACTAAGATCAGGCTTAGCCAGAACGCGCTAGAAGAAAACTGAGGAGTCCTATCTGAATTCACAGAACAGCCAAATCCAGAGCAGCGACACTTCACGGCGAACGGCCGTCGCGTTCATGCATCGTGGAACGCGTGAAAAAAAGCGTAAAAAAAGTAAACATTTTCTTACGAACACTTTTGGTTGTTTTTTGTTCCGGAGCGGCGTAAAAGCGCATCTTCCTGAAGGAGCTCTTGGCATTGACACTGCTACGACGGTATTTCGTTATCGGCTATTAATTCATATTTTCCCAAGTGCTTCGAAATGGCATAAAATGCAATGCAATACACTTTATTGTCTTTTTTTAATACATTTCTCTCTGTACCCACGTAAGCCGAGAAGGGTTGTGTGTGGGACGCTGCAGGTGACTAACAACCTGAATGACTACAGTTTCGACTCATTCCATGAGTTTCATCAAACAATCAAATTATAAGTAAAGAAGGGGTTTATACACATCTACACAAAAACCCGTGGAACGGGCCTCGGTACATACTGCTAATTACTAATATTTCTCAAAGCGTCGTTTTAATAATCAATACAATTCGAAAAGTCGTTACGGCCGAATGTCGGTATATTTTATTAATTGTCACTTTTTATTACTTTCTCCATATTATTAATATTTTTATTGCATGTGCATATCTTCCCTCAATCAGCTCTTCAAGTATTTGGTTAAAAAGCTTCGGCACATAATATTTTCTTGTAGGTTCTCCATACTTTGTCTTTCTTAATGGTTTGAAATAGTTCCTATTTGGTCGTCATGTTCTTTGTTTAACAATATATACAGGGTGTCACAAAAGAAAATTTACACGGTCTTTTTTACCGCAAAAATGAACTAGGCATCGCCGACCGCTCATTCTCCGCCCAAAGGTAGAGCTAGAGGTCACAACCAGATGCCAGAGTTTCAGCCCGATCCGATAACTTAATCAAAAGTTATAAGTGATTTTCTGAAAATTTCAATGGGAAAATGGCGGCCGACGGAGTTTTCAAACACATGGGGCTCTATGGCACCAGAAACCGAAAACGGGCAAAAATGGGCTCCATTTTCCCATTGAAATTTTCAGAAAATCACTTATATCTTTTGATTAGGTTATCGGATTGGGTTGAAACTTCGGCATCTGGTTGTGACCTCTAGCTCTACCTTTGGGCGGAAAATTAGCGCTCAGCGATGCCTAGTTTATTTTCGCGGTAAAAAAGACCGTGTAAATTTTCATTTGTGACACCCTGTATTTTGTGTTAATTGATTAAAAAGAATTTTGTGACTATGTCATATTTCAATCGATCACTAAAGTAAATTACGCCTAGTTCAATATGTATATCACCTATTAAATCATTATTTTTTTTTTATTTACCAACCCATTTTTCTGAATATCTGTTTTTGCAGAGTTTCAACTGCAACCGAGTTGAAAGCTGGGCTAATTGCTGTAGGCTCTACATAACGTAGGTAAAACAGCGCAGAACGACCAAGACTAGAAGGAAGGGACAAACATGGCGGGAGAGGTGTTGACTCGCAACTGAAGGTTTAATTACAGAAAACATGAAAAGCAAACACGTAAGGCAGCAATCTACACATGCGCCAACCTTTCTGACACGTCACATAGGGCACCGGTCATCCACGTGCCGCGTGCTCCATCCCCCCACTCCCTTTTTATTTTGTCGAAGTCAAAAACCACATCCATTTCACAGATAGCGTCACAGACGGCTCGCTGATGCACTGCGCCCCGCTTTCTGCTATGCTAAAAGCCTCTCTCACTTTCCTCGTCACCTTGTGTTTGTGCCTATCTACAAGCTTGGTCTCCTCGAAGGACTGCTTGCACAAACAGCTATTACAGTGCACCGCCTAATGCCCTTCGACCGTGGCTCTCACCGAATAGGTGTGCTCTCTGAGCCTATTATTTAAAGACCTCCCCTTCTTTCCAATCTAGACTTCACCACACCAGAGGAGGATTTTGTACACCACTCCGGAAACACAGCTCAGAAACGGATTTGCGTGTTTTTTTGTACACTTGCTCTTTGTGCACTTGCTCTTTCAGTTCCGAGTCAGCGCCTGTCCTGTCCTGTTTGTACCTTCCTTTTAGTCTTTGTCGGTCTGCGCTGTTTTACCTACATTATGTATAGGGTTTCAACTCTTCTTTGGAGGTATTTGGCGCAGTGCCCGCAAACAGTTATTCTATATCGTATTACAGATTTTCCTAAGGAGTTATAAATCAATTTAAGTTAAGAATTGAGGACCATATCTTGAATGTGGAGCATTAAGGCTATCACTGTCCTTAATTTTTCGCATACTTGATCTATATGAGAGTCCCATTTAAGATGTTTGTCTATATACATTCCAAGGTATCTTACATTTTTTTACATATTCAATTGCTAGGCTTGGACAGTGATTACAATTTTCATCCTGTATTTTAATGGGTGATTCAGTTAACAGTATTTTTCTAGGGTCTACGTTGCACATTATATGAGTTTTATAAGTATTTACGATAATGTGATTTTCACAGTACCACTGAAAAATATTGTGAATTCTGGGGTACTCCTTGCACTTCTCTTATAACGACTTCATATTTTTTGTGGGCGTATACAATTACTGTATCATCTGCGAACTGGAATAATTTGCTTGTTAGTCTTACCAGAGCATTCTCATTGACATATTAATTAAACAGTAGAGGGCCTTGAACTGTACCTTGCGGTACTCTTTGTTTTGCTCTAATTGCCCTACTACATTTCGATCCTAGTCGCACTATTTGATATCTGTCTAAAAGATAATTTTGTAACAAGTCATGTACTTTTCCCGAATCCCGATGTTGTACAATCAATCTAATAAATAGAATAATTAAACTTTTAGAACGCCCGTGTTAAATCTATAAAACAGCTACTTCGTATTTTGTACAGTCAAAGTTTTTTTTTTCCATAATCAAAAAAGTCTTCCAGAAGATCTGAAGTTCCCATTTTTTCTCTGAAACCAAATTGCGTGTCAATTAATGCATTACGTTTCGCGATAAAACTCCCAATTATTTTTATTGATATATTTTTCCATTATATAATTAACTACCAAGAGTATACAAACGGGTCTATATGTAAGGAATTTTTTTTCTCGCCCCTCTTATAAATTGGCCGAACATAGCAGTCTTAAGTTTGTCAAAAATGATACCACTTGAGAATTTACAATTGTTTAGCTGAATCAGAATTTTGTTTTCTTTTGCGGATGTGGCATTTAGTGTTCCTTGCCCTTATTTGATCGTATCCTCCTGCTTTATTGGTTTTGATTTGATTCAAGATGTGTATTGGGTCGTTATCAGTCATCTCCGGTAGAAAAATTGCATCAGAGATTCTGATTTGATTAGGTTGCCCTAATGTTGGCATGGAACAATTTTTTTAAAGTTGATTGAGCATTATCTGAACTAAATTCATTTGCAAGAAGTTTCCATATCACGATAGTTTCCTGAATTAACTTTAATTTCGTCTTCAATCGTTTTTTTCTTTTCTTTTCTCCTCCTAGCAGTTGATTTACTAGTGACCAGCATTGTGCTATGTCTTTTGTTCTTGCAAATTTGGTTTAGTATACTTTGCGCTTTACTATTCACTAGCCACGTAACTAGGCTCGTCTCTGCGCGCGCTGGGTGTTGCCTCTCGCTTAACGAAGGACTTCAAACATCCTTCGGCGTTTCTCACGTTGTACAGAGCGCGACACTGTTAGCGCGAACAAGCGATCGCCGGTTGTTCCAGTTTTTCTCTTTGAAACCAAGGGATGTCATCCAAGTTATTATTGCTACTCAAAGAGCCCATTTAGTTCTATAATGTAAGTGATACAATTTCGTGCTCGCTAATACTATTTAGAAGTAAAATGCGAAAATGCGCCGATGATGTGTTCGCGTTAACAGTGTCGCGATGTGTACCACTCGTTACGCTTGCCCCAGATAGAATACGCCTTGGTTGTGAAGTACGGAATCCCTAAAACTAAGTCAATGGAAACAGAACAAGTTCTGAAAATGTTTATTCCATTTCTAAACATCCCTACCTTGTGAAGGATGTTCATTGCTCAACTTACGACGCAACGTTAGGGTGTGTTGACGTCCTTAGCCTGCACCGGAGTCGCAGAAGGCGATCCTATTGTTTTTGTTTAAAACGTTACATGGTTCGATTAATTCATCGAGCCTCTTGTCTGAAGAGTGGCTTAGGGTTCCACGTGTGTCTACTCGGAATCAAACATCATTTTATATTTTTGAAAATTTATATGCTTTGAAGCCCAATTATAAACTGACTGATTGTTATGACTTTGTGCCTTGCGTTGAGGGGGTTGTCTATTCATTCCTCTTTTCCTGTGGAAGACAATACGTCGGACAAACTGGGCGATGTTTGAATGACCGCCTTCGAGAACACTCCAACAACCATGTAAACGCTAACTCTGGCCACTTGGGGATACACTGTCGGGATTGTGGGTGTGTCGCGCACTTCAACAACAGCACCGTGTTGGGCATAAGTGTAAACCAATTAACAAGGGAAATCATCGAAGCCGACAATATCATACGACTAGAGGACAAATGTGTCAGTACGCCGTCAATAACATTAGCACGAAAAGAGATTAATTGTTTAGCCTAAGCGTGAAACAGGAATTTTTACTCTTATGTCGTCTTTTTCTTTTCGCAAATCGTCTAAAATCTGAAGAAGTAGAAGCCGAAGTAAAAACACGAAATACAAAGTTGTTAGTGAGCGCTGTGTGAAAGGAGTGTTCTTTGGGTGTGTGAATGCTTGAATGACAGTTTTTCGAGTGCGCTAAACGTCGACAAACATGAACAACCAACTCGCCCAATCTCAAGTTCTTTAAAGCAGTCATTCATCAATTATTGGCTTTCAAATTTCGAACCGTAACCCTCCCTAATCACCATGGGTTTATGACCGGCAGATCAACGGCAACAAATCTTGTTTTATGTCTACCGCATCCCAGGTAGTCTGCAATAGAGGTGAGCTAGACGAGGTCTACTTTAACCTAAGCAAGGCGTTTGACGTTGTTTATCATACGATCCTTTTATCAAAGCTTTTCGCCTACGGGGTTTGTGGCACAGGATACGACTGGTTTCAAAGCTGTTTGTCAAACAGGAAAGCGTACGTTCGAGTCAACAATATGAACTCTTCATTGTACGAGGCAAGTTCTGGCGTTCCTCAGGGATCCGTCCTAGGACAGTTTCTGTTCACAGTTTTTGTAAATGACGTCTCTGATGCTATTTCTAATTCTTCGTTCCTTCAATACGCAGATGACATTAAAATTTACAAAGAAATAGTTACTTTGGATGATTGCGCTAGGCTTCAGGAAGATATATGTTCTTTCTTTAGGTTGTGCTCAGCCAATTATCTTCTGTCAAACCGCGCTAAAACCAAGGTCATCACATTTACTCGAAAAACACAGAATACATTTTTCGCATATAGTATACATGGTGAACCCCTGTCCCGGATATGTGCAATAAAAGATCTGGGAATTATGTTCGATTCTAGCCTGTGATTCTCTAGTCACGTAACTAGGCTCGTTAACTCGTCTCTGCGCACGCTGTGTGTTGTCTCTCGCTTAACGAAGGACTTCAAGCATCCTTCTGCGTTTCTCACGTTGCACCGCTCGTTGTGCATGCGGCAGTTAAAATATGCCTCAGTTGTGTGGAACGGAGTCTCTAAGACCAACTCATTGGAAATCGAACGAGTTCAGAAAAAGTTGATTTCCGTTGAATTCCTTAAACATCGCTACTTTATGAAGGATGTTCATTGTTCAACTTATAACGCAATATTAGAGCGTGTTTACTTGCTGTCCGTGCACCGGCGTCGGCAGAAGGCGGACCTATTGTTTTTGTTTAAATCGTTGCATGGGTCGAATAATTCACCGTGCCTCTTGTCTCAACTACGCCTTAGGGTTCCACGTGTGCCTACTCGGAATTAATCATCTTTTTTTACTTCCAAGAAATTTAGTCTTTTAAGCTCAGTTATTAGACTGACCGAGTGTTATAACGAGTACGCTGAGAAACTCGATATTTCTACCTCGTGCTACAGGGCATTTGTTATATCTATCGAAGACCTGTCCGGTGGGTGAATAATGATTGTGGTACACTTTAAGATTGATTTCGAAGATCACAGACATGCTGCCTGTGCTACTGCTTCGTATATTATTCGCTTTCAGTGCCTCTCATACTTGTTTTTACGTTACTGCAATTTCTCTGCATTGTACACAAGACCTAGAAATTGTATTTTGTTATCATTCAGCTCAGTGTATGTCGTGTATGCTCTTCTGTATTTGTGTGTTTTATATATTCATTTCCATCCAGTGTGCTACTACCAAGACCGCAAGTTCGTTCCTGGGCACTATAATAAACATTGGTAGATTGATTGATTAATTGATGGATTGATTGATTGGTTGATTTTTCTATTATATGTGGAGGATGGATATAATATTATGTCTATCTCGCACATTGCATCGCACCTCTCGTTTCGAAGTGAAGGTTTGTTCCACTCGATATGGCAAATGTATGCGTGAGTACTATGTTTCGTTTTGGTTCAACGCCCTCCCGAACTCTATTTACCAAGTTACATCATTGAAGGCTCTGCAACAAGAACTCGAGCGCTTAAAGTTGGACATTAGTTAATTGCCTTTTCAGGATGTGTGTATAGACTGTTTGTGAAATGCTAATTGTGTGCTAGTTTAAATATTTTTGGGGGGTGTGAATTTTACTTTACCTTCGTACCTAGGCAGACACATATGTTCTTCTTTTAGGGTGTCATCACAAACCTTTATCGGCTTTGATGTGCCCGTATTCACATCCTACTTCTTTCCTCTGAATGGGTCAATAAATTCAATATTATTATTATTATTATTATTATTATCCTATACAAACGTACCCACGCCGTCACTGATTGCACGCTATTGACGTCTGGAGTACACTTACAAATTTCCTTAAAAATAACAATGCAAGATACGTCCTCCTGCAATAGGCATCTACTTAACCTCCACGATCCTGTGTCCAGACTTGGGCAGACTTATAATTTTTCTTTTTCTGGAACACTCGATATATTTAACAATAACACGCTGCAGTTTGTAAAAACGTTAAAGGTCTTCATTTAAATTTGAACTGTATCCACTAACTTGCGATGTTCACACCCGAATTCTGAACTTTGGATGCCTTTTTTCCTATCTAACGATTGGTGGTGGCGGTAGTACTATCAAGCTTATCTTGTGTTGTGGTTTTGTGTTTATTTTTGTAAATTTTTAGTGCATTTTTGTTTTTAGGGTTTGTCTGTTGTGTGTGTTGTCTGTATTATTGATTTACGCCCTGTTATACCCTACATGTTTACTCAGTGCACCTGTACCAAAACCGCACGGTTGTTCCTGGGAGCTTGAACAAAATCAATGATTGATTAATATTATTATTATTATTATTATTATTATGCAAAGTAGCATTGGAGATGTCTTAATAGTTGAGATATTTTTTCTTGCCTATTCTGAATGTGTCGTACCAAAAGAAACTATTTTTATTTAACAAACCTAGAAAACGTATGCATTTCATAGCGTGAATAAATACGAATGACTCAATTTCTCTGTTGTATGTAAAGTGATCTTTCTTAAAAACAGTATGTTTTCTCATCCCATTTATTTATAGTATGCAGAATTAAACAAAGTCCTGTTATAGATTAAGCTTTCGTGGTGTTAGCACTAAATGCTTCTTTTAATAGGCTAACTGTAGAGATTTGCAATGTGAAGCGAATACGTTCTTGTTTTATGAATAAGCACTCTCAAAATAATTTATGCTAGCAATTTTGGTTTTTATAAAGATAATTTCTGCACATCTCATATAATGAAAGTAAACCATATGTTTCTTTTCTGCGAACTTATCACTAGGAACGCTGGAACAGATGACACACACTTGTGCTATCGTACAGCCCGTAGGAAAATGTGAGACGATAAAGCAGCGGTTCTCAAATGGGGGTCCGAGGACAATTTGGGGTCCGCGAAGCCCTGCCTCATCACTCAAGCCCAGCAAGAAAAGATGTCGTTTTCAGGTCAAGAAGAAACGTTTCAGGGTTCGGGCGAGTTTTCTCGTGTCAATAACAGAGGTCTACTTCACACTCGCCCTTAGCTATAGTCATTTGTTAAATCATTATTATATTTACCCTTTTCCCTCCCTCAGCACGAACGGGGTCCTCCATCATTTCCGCCGATCCACAACTGGTTCCCGAAACATCAAGGGCTGAAAACCGCTGCAATAAAGTATACTAGTTTCGATTGAAGAAAGAGTAAGTAACAGGCTAGGTAAGTAATGTTACAGATACTTTAAAAAAACGGAGACGACGGACGACTCGAGTGAATGAGTGAAAGCGATGTTTATTATATTTTTTTGAAAAATCGACTGCTGCTTGTGCACTCAGTGTGCACATGTCACTGTTGATGGGGAAGGGGATTGGCTGAAAAAGAAAGGATAGAAAACGAGAGGTTTAGGTTTGGGGGGGGGGGGGGGAGCGGGGTGCAGGGAAATAAATGACTTGACATGCGTCGCTCGCATGTCGAGTCGTGGGCGATCCAAGCTTCAGGACGGAAGTCCTGTCGAAGTTTGATGTGGAGCCGTCTTAGGGCGAATAGCTAAATATCTTAAAGCTGCGGTGGCTGGTAGGGCTAATATTGGCATGAGCACTCCGTTGAAGGAATGAGGTTTGTTGTCTTGGTAGAACAACGTGTGTTCGAAATGCCGGTTTCGTAATCAAAAGATGGAGCGGTAGATTGGGCAGTCGTGCCTTGCTCTGGCGTGTTGACCGCCAGGTGGTCTCCTAAAGAACTTCTAGGAGCGCCGTGTCCTTCAGGTAAGTTATTAGTTCTTTTTTAGTGCCGTGTCTGTCGCAGCTTGCGTTTCCAGCGGATACAGAAGTTTCTCCAGGCTAGAGCTAGAGAGTCCGCGGCGGGAAGAGGCGCTATTGAGGGCAAAGCGCTCGTCATTGTAGTCGGTGCAGTGTGGGAGGAGGTGCTCAGCGGCAGCAGTTTCGTGGCAGGTTTGGCAATCGGGGTTGAGATCAGGCCTAAAGCGGACTATCTACGCTGCTGTGAAAGCGCTTCCAGTCCGCAGATGGTGGAGCATCACGGCAGTGTGACGGTCCTTGTGGGAGACGGGTTGAGAACGTGCCTGGCCGCCACTCTCGGGTCCGGATTCTGTCGTGTGATGGTTCTTCTTACTAGGAGCCTGGCGTCTGAGAAACGGGGAACCGTAGATAGCGGACATCCGGGGCCCGTGTAAGCCTGCGCTGCTAGGGAATCGGCGACTTCGTATCCCCTGGTGCCACAACGACTGGGTATCCACTGAAAGACGATCTCCTGGCGTTTTTTCCTGGAGCTCGGCTGCATCTTTTGCGACTGACCGCGCCAGAGGCGTTGCCCTTTCTAGCCCCGATAGTAGCCCGAGGGCCGCTCTTGAGTCACTCAGGATTACCCAGCTGAGCCCCCATGCGCAGCCTGTCCGAATTCCTCAGAGGGCAAGTCGTATCGCCGTCAGCTCTGCGGTAGTAAAAAAGCTTGATGGGACAGGCGCTCGTGTACACCTACGCTGCGGCCTCAAACAAGGCCGTTGTTGTTGCTGTGCCTCCAGAGGTGTCTACCGACCCGTCGGTGAACACGCGCATCCGCCCATCGTACTCCGCGTCCAAGTGGCTTTCCGTCAGCTGCCGAGCGGTTACCACTCTTAGGAAATAAGCGCCAAAATAACAGGGACAAAGAGTAAAATAACGACGACACAGAGCGCACTCTCAACCAGGGATTTCCCTAGACCCCCCCCCTAGGGGGGGGTTGAGACCCCCCCTAGTTTTCCTGGACACCCCCCTTTGCATCTAAAAAAAAAAGAGAGGAAAAAATAAAATAAAATTCTTTTTTTCAGATTAAGTAGAAAACACCACCTCTCAAGTGTACATATATAGAAAGGGAAACATACATTACGGGTATGAGCATTTGGTTAATAGACGTCGGTAATTTAACTAGTGGACTGAAAAAGAAACAGTTTTATATTTTATCTAGCCTCGCCTCGCATCGCATCGCATCGCCTCCCCCCCCCCCCCCCCCCCCGGAGCCATTGGGACACCCCCCCCCCCCCCCCCCTTGATTAGGATCCTGGGGAAACCCCTGCTCTACACTGAATTTATTAGAAAAAAACACAAACAAATATACCAACCGGAGCACTCCATCAAACACCACACGTCACGTTAGTCCCCCCCCCCCCCCCCCCCCCCCCCCCAGACCACGTTTCAAATATTCAAACTCATCCGTAGACAGAGCCCGAGATGTAACGCTAATGCATTTTTCACCCCTACTCCTAATCTCAAATGCCTCGTGAAGCTCGCGTGACACTTTGTTTTTTTGTACTTCGTCAATATGTTAGTGCTGTCAAATTACGAGGCGTAAGCGCATCTGTTGCAATGCACAGCCAAATTCCCTGACGGTGTGGTTCTAGTTGGAGCGGCGTGCTCACGGACCCGATCATTGATACATCTTGCAGTTTGACCTACATAGCTTAAGCCACACGTCATGGGATTTCGTAAACGACGGTGGTTGTGCAATCAAAGTATTTATGTCTATGCTTGGTATTGCACGGGTCTGTTATAGAAGCGTTACAGCGTTACAAGAAGCAAACCAAGCCAGCACATGGAATCAAAAGTCGAAATCAGAACCACGTTTAAGCACTTACCCAGGCGCATATCATCCCGTGCACGTTTGGACAGTAGTCATAATAATCGCACTTGCTTTTCAATAGGCCGAGGACCGTGTAACGCTGGCAGTCGTAATGTGACTCGTTACAACGGCCACGAGTCACACAAAACAAAGTTTTGTTGGTGAGAGCCATCGCCAGACATGTTCCATACGCGGCGAAACGTTCAGGCTCAAGAAAGAAGGGCAGCCGTGTTCCAAAATGCATTCGATCTCATTCCAGAGTAAAGGTTTTGTGGCCTTGCGTTCGAAAAACTTACCCGCGTCCAGGGTTCCTCTATACGAGTTGTCACGTGACATGATCTGCCGGAGTAATGGGGGTAACTCGGGTCTATTCGTGCGAACGGGGAAATTTTTACGCTAACATTAGCGGGGAAAGCCTTGCGCTACCCATAACGCACCGCGCGGTCATGCCGACGGCGTCGCTTCCGCCGTTCAAGCCAAAAACGGGCGCCTAAGAGCTGCGCTGTAAAAAAAGGGCAAGGTTTTTGAATAAAAAATTTAAAAAAAAAGACATGGTTTAAACTTCAAAGTGGCAGGCGACGTTTCATTCAAGCTTATATTCTCTCATGTTGGACGCCTCTTTCGGAAATAGTACCTACCAATCTAAGGTTTCCTAGACGTACATTTCGTTCAGCTTCACACGTTGTGTCAGGGACAAACCGTTAAGCCGTGATCATATTGGAAAACATAATAATTGAAAGACAGTCTCCAGATGCTCTCTGAGGCATGTGTTATTATTGTATGACAGTCGTGTGATATCTGTTCCAGTTCCAGAACGTGCTTGGAACATGCTCAATAGGTGTTCGCAGATTATTGTGTAATTGTTGTAGTGAATATCGTATTTTTGTATAAGGTTAATGAGTTTTACACGTTCAGAAGAGCGTGATGAAAAAGCGTGTCTGAATTGAAAAGAGCCAAAGGTCGTCTGATACATGTCTTAATGACTTGCGCACACCAGTATATTCAATTGAGTCAAAATTAAATGCAGGGGCAAACGTTCTCCATTCTGAACGACATGTAAAACATGGTAGGAAAGGGAAAATTATCAAGACGTTCTTTCTGCAAAGCTTCAAGACTTTAAAAACGTAGCAGTCGATGCAATCTCCTTTTCTATGGACTTCAGGACACCAGCTTATGGGAAACGTCAGTGCCATCGGAAGCGCTAGTTACGGAGCTCCGTAAATTTAGGTTGAGATTTGACGTTGTTGGAATTCAGCGAGTTCATAGATTGGGCACGTTTCTTGCAGAAAAACATCGTCCGATTATTGTTAGCTTCAGATAGTTTAAGGAAAAGCAAGACACCCTCGCCATTGCTCGAAAGCTGAAGAATTCTGCGTCATATCCGATGATAATTGGGAAAGTTGTTTGCGAAAAGAAAATAACACCTGTGGGGTTATGCAGGGACAAATCGGCGAGAGGTCGCAAAAACAGTCCTAAAATATGACAGCGTGTTTTTAGACAATGCAAAATGTTCCTGGAATCCTGTCACAAAGTAGATTGTTTGGCCCTGACTACGTAAATGCCCGGGAGCAATGTGCTCGATGCCCCTTGCTATTGTCAATTGTAGATGCATGAAAAATAAAAATCAAGAATTCTAACTGCTGCTCTTTATGACTATAAGAACCGAGACTTGGTTGGACGCTTATGTGCGTTACTGGGAGTACCGTATTTACTCGCTGTTTATGAAGAACGCCTGAGCGTTCGTTTTTCCGCGGAGCACGCAGATTGCCGATCACCGCGATCAACAGCATGCTTCCAGCTGTTTACGGGACAGAGATAACGTCTTCGTGCAAAAATATCATCGTTGAAGATTGCATGTGTATGGAGAATCGTGTTCTCGATATGGTTATTCGCTCCGTTATTTCTGCGCAACGCAATGATTGGCTGTATATCTGTTCTGTGGGAACGGAGACGCAAGGGCCTTGTTTATAAATAGTGTGGCTATTACTCGAGTAAATACAGTAATTGACGACATTTTTAATTTTTTAGACGTGGCCGCTCCTCCCTTGGAGGCGTCGTGTTTATTCCAGTTGATAAAGCTTTTTATTGCGATACCATTCTTCAGCTACTTCAGGCCAGTTTGTGGTATGGGATCTGGCCTCGAATGTGCCGTGAGCCGTGCGTACAAATGACGTCCGCATACGCAGTTGTCGCTTATACGCGGACGTTGTCTTCGACGTTGTCCTAGACTTCGCCTTTGAGGTCGACCTCAAGGATAGTCCTTGAGATCGCCTTAAAGGTTGTGCTAGAGGTCGATTTCGTAGTCGTTTGTGACGTCACCTTCTAGGAAGTTTTCCTCGACGTCCTTTTAGCAACCAGATAAACCCGCACCGCGCATACAGGAAGCGGCAGTACGCACAAATTCATATTTGCGACCAAGCTACGAAGCAGTTATCGGTTTACATTGAGCTAGTTCGTACATGGACAGTGAGGGTCGTGAAACATGTTGAACCTTAAACGATTACACAGAGAAACAACAAGACACACTCGAAGCTCCAATGGTGGTGTGGAGACAACTTAAACGTTAAACGATTACACAAAGACAGAAGAATAAAGGGTGACAGGGAGACGAAACAATCACTCAATTCCTTAGTGGCGCCCTGCAGTCTCGCTACGTGCTGTGTCGTAAACCAATATTGAAATAAAGGGTTTTCTCAAGATGGTACGTCGTCGTATCCAGAGGGAGCTGCGTCGTGTATCTCATGACGAATGATTTCGAGACTCATAGGCAACCAAAATAGTGGTTTCTGCAGCAAATATTTCGTCTACCGAGATTCCGGCAAACGCTCAAGATGGCGAAATGTGTTTGCCACATTAGGATGACTAAAGGCAAATGATTAGTCTTTTTTTTTTTGAGCCGCCAAGGTCAATGCCTAACTCAGTTAAGCGCGTTTACACTAATCTAGGAGATCGCATAATTATTAGTGGCGATTTGAATCTCATAGCGATTGCATAGAATAGTGAAAACTTGAGGATTGCCACTGGTGGTAAATTGTAAACTAAGTTCGTGTACTTATTGGACGTTTTTTCGCTTCAACAGTTTGTTCGCGATCTAACAAGCAATGGTAATATGAGCCATATGGTTACTTTTTTTCCGTTGTAACACTCCTTGGACGTTTGAAAACTAGCATACTGTCCTAGAGATTAGTGACCATGAAGCTATCGTGCCTGAGGTCAGCTTAAATTGTGTGAGCATGAGAAAATGACGTGAACGATTGACATCTTAATGACGAGGCAGATTAGGCAAAGATGGTATCTCCGCTCTAATCTTATCTTGCAGTTTTTGAAACTTTGTGGAAATTCTTGAGCATCAATGACCTCTGAATAAAACTAAAAAAAGAAGTACTTATCTTGTTGCGAGAGTTTGTTCCATCGCGTATGCTTACGCCTAAACGAGCACGTGCAAGCCGGGGTTTACACGTGAGTGGCGTGTATTACTGAACAAAAGAGGAAGGGCCTATCTTAACTTCAGTCAGATACGGCTTCCGAAAAATCTTACTAAAATATTTCGCAAGAGTGGTTCAAAACAGGCTGGAGCATACTAAGGCTACTTCTCTTCTCAATTTAGAAAATAGCATACGGCGTTCTCCAGAGCCGTTCTGGAAATACGTCTGCAGTAACGGCAAACACGACTCTTCCTTTCCAACGCTCACAAACAATGATACTGTCATCGATAATGATCCTGAAAATGTGAAGCATTTTTTTTATACTTTCTGTAGGTTTTTAGACCTTGCATAGCACTTTCCGTACACCTCAATGATCCATCGATGACTACTGTGATGCCCGAAGTTAAATTAACCATGCCTAGAATTTCAAAACAATTGAGTAACTTAGACAAAACTACATTGACTGATCCAGATGATATCCTTTCGTGTATTATAAAATCTTGTTCTAGTTCACTGTGACTTTGCTTTAAGGTATTGTTCAAAAAATCACTATGCGAATCGTGTGTCCCTTGGATTGGAAAGTTACCCGAGTAATACCAGTGCATAGAAGTGGTCGTAGAAACAGTGTCGGGAATGATCGACCGATATCGCTGACAAGCCTTTTTTTGCCAGATACTGGAAAACATTCTTTATAGAGACGTCGCGATTCACCTTCGCGGGTTTAACTTTTTGCTTTCCTTGCAACGCGCATTCCGTCGGGGCTATTCTTGGGGTACACTGGTTACATTTTTTAACGACGTCCCAATGGCTATCCTGTAGCGACGGAGTGATCATTTGGTATTTCTTTACTTCAGTAAGGGTTTTGATGTCTTTCCTTGGGATCTTTTATTTATAACTCTGCGCCTTTGGAAATTTTGACCAAGTTCGTAAATTCGTTTTTAAAAATTCGTCGCCCAGAAACCGATAGATGGTTATAAATGGCTTCCCATCCCATTTGGGTGATGTCCCTTCAATTGTGCCGCAAGGCTTTTTTTTATTGTGACCACTATATTCTTTATTAATATAAATATCGTTGCTGTTGATATTTGTTTTAATACTAGTTTTGCAGATGAATTTGTAGTATTGTAAAGAGATGAATACCGCACATGATAGCCTGATTGTGCAAAAAGACTTGGTCTCCATTGAATCATGGCGTCGCACATGTCAAGTTACTCTGAACATAAAAAAGTGTACACATCACCTTTACAAGGAAACTATTACCGCCAGCATTTTGTTGTTTACTAAATGGAAGAGTCGTAGAAACTGTTAAGGAATTTACTTTATTTGTGTGTACATTTCACTTTCGATCTGCACTCGATTGCAAATGTTGAACACATTTTCTGAAGGCCTAGCGTATGCTTGGCTTTTTGATATACAATGTTAAATTTGAACTCTAATCTCTCGAAGAATCAGTTTATTTGTCACGTACTCGTTTTATACTCAAATATTCCTGTTTTCCCAGACCCTTTTACGGCATTTTAAATTTAAAAATTTGAAAGAAATTCAAAATATTGCGGTAAGGTTCGTTTTTGAGAAATTATGATTGGCAAGTTAGTATGACGGAGTGTAAACACCAGCTAAGAAGACAATTATTTAGTGATAGTAGTAAGCTCCTGCTTCTCAAATTCTTTTACAATATTCATCACGAAAAAATCTGGGTTAGAAAAGGGTAAATAGATGAAAGTCCCCGTTCACGTATCAGGTAGAAATGACCATGCCTTAAATTTGAGGAAGATTACTTTTTGGGGTTACATGTCGCGACCATCTTTTTACCAGGGACCAGGCACGATTAGAATTCCTCTCCGTCACGCACGGTCACTATAATTAACGATTACGCCATTTTTTACGCCATGAATATCTAACCTTTTTCATGAGGTGTTTTTTGGTTGAACAAGTTAAACCTTTCGGAACCCTATCGGAAAATTTGTATAACGTACGTGTGATGGCGAAAGTGGCATACAAGCATTCCGTAACATGTATTGTTATGGGCAAGTCATAACGGGTGGGGGGACGTAACAACAGCAGATCGATCATGCTTACGTATCCATTATGATCCGTCATTAATCCACTACGCTTACGTCACCCCACCAGTTATGACTTGTCCCATAAGACGATATGTTACGACATGCTCGCATGCAACTTTCGCCATGATAATTGCTTATCTAGATTTTCAATAACGTAAATATTATGGTGAAAGCGTCAGGCAAGCATATCGTAACCTATCGTAAAGTGCCTGCGAATTTTCGCTTTTGCCAGTGGTTGACACACGCTTCGTGATGAAATTTTTATTTCAAAACAAAACTAAGAGATCTAGAATTACAAACAACTAATAGATTGAAGGACACTTCTCAACGACCAATATTCAAATAAGAACACTGTGGCAACCCTGAAGACAAGGATTACATATATATATATATATATATATATATATATATATATATATAAAGATTTCTTTTGCCACGAGAACAGGTGGTAAATAATCAAATAAAAAATTGATTTAGCTGCAAAAATGGCAAATTACAAATATATTTTAAGGTTGTTCCCCGTAACCTAAAGGAGTAGTCACTAAAGTCATATTGAAGACTGGTAACAATTCAAATACCTTAAAGCATTCTGCATTTCTTCACACCTAAAATACTGGATTACGAGATTATAAAAACACCGACCACCTCTGTCAAGAAACAAAAACCTGGAACCTGTGGAAGCAGTAAGCTGTCGTCAGCCCCTAGACCACCGAGGCTTAAGGCACTTTTTGTTCCCCGCCTTAGTCCGGACACTTCGTGCGATAATGGAGGAGCAGCTCTTACTGCCTTTCTGGGAGGGAAACCTTTTACCTGCATCGAGTTGAAAACAAAGCATGATAGTTACTCTTCTTTCCACATAACTGTGAATGAAGAAGACTTCCACAAAATTAATGTGGCGGACGTCTGGCTCTCTTTTCAGACCATTTTTTGGAGCGGTACGGGGCAATGATGATCGTGACACAATCAGGACAAATTAGATCACAGCATGAATTGTTCACACTTTTACCAAAATGTACGCGGGTTGCGCAAAAAAGCTAATATATTTTTGTTAACAATGTCGTTCTAAGTGATATCGATATTATTTCACTAACCAAAACTTGGTTTGACAGCTCCTTCGCAACAAATGATTACTTTCCCCCCGAATACACAGTCTTCCGCCGGGACAGGGAATATGAAAATTTGACTGTAAACTTCGGTGGCGGAGTCCTCATTGCAGGTAAAAATCACTTGCATGCGGTTCGCAGGTTTGATCTTGAGTCAGACTGCGAATCCGTTTGGATTGAAATAAATCTCCGTGATAACACTAGCCTTCTATCGGCACATTTTATTTTCCTCCTAACTTTAATGCATCTATGCTTTCTGATCAGTTAGATATATAGTGGGAGATAAGCTAGATGTAGACCAACACAGTATACCCATATTTGGTGACTTTAACATCCCTAATATAAATCGGAATCCAGAACACTCAGCTCTGCCCACTAAATATTCTTTTGTCTTCTATTAACTTTCAGGGACTTAACCAATGGAGTAGTCTTCAAAACCATGCAGGAAATGTCCTAGATCTTGCTCTATCTAACTTTGCCATCGACAGCCTAGTGTGTGTCCTTAACCCATTGGTATCACCCGATGTTTGGCACGTCCCATTTCTTCTCTCCCTTAAGCTTTTCGTGGGGAACGTGAAGCGGAAAACAGACCCTGACTCGTTCTCCTTTTCAAGAGGCGATTACTTTGGTCTATTTCAATATTTAGATAACGTAAACTAGGCACACGTATACAACCTGACTGATGTAAACTGTGCGGTAGCAGCGTTTACTAAACATATTGTATCTCCACTTGAGCGCTTCGTTCCTAAGAAACGTCCCCAAACAACTCGGTATGCTCACTGGTATTCTTTCGAGCTGAGATCAGCTTTAAGAACTAAATTTCATTATCACAGGAAATATAAGGCTTCTGACTCAGCGTTCTGGTACGCCAATTTTTCGAATTGCGTGCGCAGGCAAAGTCGTTGTTGCAGCGCGATAAGAGAGTGCACCATGAGCCACCAGAGCGCAGTTTATATCGTGACCCACTGCAGTTCGGGAGGTACGTCAAGAACCGTACAGTCACAACTTCATCGACAACAGACATCGCTGACTCATCTGGAATTCAGGTTCGTGAACCCGAAGATGTAGCGAACGTTTTTTGCGGGCTATTTTGCTTCTGTGTATTGCCGCGAGCGCAGCTGACCAAGTAGGTGGTGCGCCCGTGGCCTAACGGTTATCGTGCTTGCCTTCTACGCAGAGGCCAGGTTTCGATTCCTGGTCGCGACACGTCTTTTATTTATTGTTGCAATTTACTGTTCTCGAAAATTCAAGAGCTCGGTTGCATGTTCGAGGTCAGAATGTTCTATGCGCCATACTTCTACGGTCGATAATTCGAGAAGCCCACGGCTGTACAAAAAGGGCTCCGCGTGGCAGGCCCCGGTCAGTTTTCGCACCAGCGTTCGACTCTGCTGTCACGCCGACTTCGACGCCTGCGACGCTCTGCTTTCTTCTGTTCCATTTTTATTTATGGGCACAAATTCGCCCCATTAAACGTTTAGTTTCTTCAGTTATTATCGCCTCATCACTTGTCATTCGTGACATTTTGGTGGAGGTGCGGGGTAGTGCATTCTATGCCCGTTAATCGTAGCCCTCCGCAGACATCTCGGCCAAGCGACGTGCTCAGCCCCGGAAGGCTACCTTTCGTCGAAGGCGCCGAAGCCCAAAGAAGCCTTCGTGCCAGAGGTCAGTCTCCCGGACTTGGTCTCTAGCCCGAGATACGGAAGAACAAGGTCCCTACCATGACCACTCCGCCCGTCGTCGTCCCGCCCGTCGCTCCGCAGACATCTGCTCCGTTCCTCGGCGAGATCTACAAGGACGTCGAAGACTGGATCAACCATTACAAACGCGTGGCTCGCCATGACAAATACCTTGGCCGAAGGCATTTTTACAACTATAAACTCCTGCTCGACAAATTTGGTCTACAGTGTCTATCCCTCAGAAGATTATCGCGCGATGTTGCCTTCTTATATAAAATAGTTCACAGGGACTTTTGTTCACAGTGAACTTTAACGTACCGACTCGCTCAAATAGGACAGCTCTCACTTTTTATCCCCTCAATCAACACATGACATCACCAACAACAAGAATGCAGACAAGTGTAAACAATTTTGGGCATGAAAAGTTTGATATTTTTGATAGCTACGTAAATCTCAGTAGACAATTAGATGAGATTATTTTCCGTCGCTAAAAATGTACTGTCGTGTTTTGTTGCATGCTAGTTTTATCAGTTGAGCATGTTTTACAGTTGTGCAATTTGTTTTGTTTTTTTTCACTGTGCCACATTGTAGACCTTTGTTGGTTGTTAATTGGCACAAATAAAGGCATTATGATGATGATGATGATAACGTGTGGAGTGAAGAACAGCGCCTGCAAAACCTTTATTTCTCGCTTGAAGGGACTGCAAGGCGCTGGTTCGAAAACCGTGAAGCTTCGTTGACCTCGTGGGACCTCTGCAAGAACGAGCTCACGCGAACAATCGCCAGTCAACACCGAAGGGTGAGGGCCGAAGACCTGCCGCAGTCGAGTACCCAGGGCCCCAATGAAAGCGTCACGAGCTTTGTGGAAGACGTGCTTCGCCTGAGCTCCCGGGCCGACCCTCAGGGCATCGAGGGAAAGGAGCTGCGCATTTTGATGCCTGGCGTGAAGGACGACATCTTTGGTGGACTCGTACGAAACCCGCCGACGACCGTTCAAGAATTTGTCACGGAGGCGACGAGCATCGAGCGTGCTCTTCAGGCCCGAGCCAGCCACTACCGGAGGCTACCCGGCGTCAGCGCGGTTCCGCAGTCCCCTTGCGACCTTGCCCACGGCATCCCGGGCATTCGAGAGCTCATTCGCGAGGTCGTCCGGAAGGAGCTTAAGAAGCTTCTGCGACTGCTGAGCGCCCGGCCTCAATCTCTATTGCTGAGGTTGTTCAGAACGAGGTTCAGCGAGCGTTCCTTCCCGAAGCCCCTGTCACCGTGGCCGCAGCCGATGAGCCCACGCTGACCTAAGCCGCAGTGGCTTAGGTCAGCGTGGGCAGACCTAAGCAGTTTTCAGCAGACCTAAGCAATGGCTTAGGTCTGCTGAAAATTGCAAGGTGGCGCCACGACGAGACCCACCAACGCAGGCGTACCCCCGACGCAACGACAAAGGACATCAGTACGACCGCCGAGAACAGCCGGCGTCGACGAAAACCAACGTGTGGAGGACAGCGAATCGACGTCCCATATGCTGCCACTGCGGGGAGGCCGACTTTATCTACCGCCGCTGCTTTTACCGGCAAATAGGGCTGCGTGGCTTCCATTCGAACGATCTACGTCCACGCTACGGTGAACGACCGCGGGAGATCGAAAAATACGTCCGACGACCTCAGTCTCCCCCTGCAGCTCGCCGCGTATCCCGGTCGCTGTCGCCAGGACGTCCAGCTTCGCCGATGCACCGACTCCGACGTGAAAGCCTGTCGTCCCTCGCTCCTCGCCGGGGAAAATAGGCGCGGCAACCCCTGTAGGTGGAGTTGCCGAAGACGACCGACGCCAAGATTCTCCACGAACGTCGGAGGGCCCCCACTCAAACACCACCAAAGACCGAAGCGACGCTCATGCTGCAATAAAGAATAGCCTACACGTCGTTATCGACGACCACGACGCATCGGCTCTCGTCGACACTGGAGCAGACTACTCCGTCCTGAGTGGGAGGCTCTCCCAGCGCCTTCGGAGAGTGACGACGGCGTGGGATGGCCGACAGATACGAACCGCCGGTGGGCACCTCATCATTCCAGTCGGGATTTGCACTGCTCGCGTCGAGATCAACGGTGAGACGTGCCCTGTCAAGTTCGTCGTTATGCAAGACTGTTCGAGGGATGTTATTTTAGGAATGGACTTTCTTTGCGAGTATGGCGCTGTCATCGACCTCGGAGAAAACCGGCTGACGCTACGGAAACCTGCTCCTGCACTGGAGGAACCCAAAGCGACGTCATTCGCGGTCCGAGTCCTCGCAAATCACGTGAACTTATCGCCGCGGTCGAGCGTTTTCGTAGCCATCGGGATCGACGAGGCTTTCTGCGGCGGCGATCTGCTCGACGGAAGCCTCCAGTTGCTTCTAGGAAGAGGGATCGGCGTCGCAAGAGGCATCGCGGAGCTCTAAGACGGACGCACTGTTGCACTCGTAACAAACTTCCGACAGGAGGCACAGCACCTTACGAAAGGCACCGCCGTGGGTCACGCCGAGGAACTCGCGGACTCAGCCGCAATCCCCGGAATAGCAGAAGACCTCTCTTCGTGGCCACACAAGACAACGCCGCTTTCGCAGTTCGACATCGATCCAGTCCTGCCTACCCCACATCGACGACAACTCAGTGAACTTATCGCTGACTTCAGGGAGTGCTTGTCCACGTCGTCAAAGGTGCATCAAACGACGGTTGAGAAACATCGAATTATTACTGAGGACGACGGGCTTCCTGCTCATCGGTCGCCGTATCGTGTTTCTGTGAAAGAGAGAGAGTCATCCAGAAGCAGGTCCAAGAAATGCTTGACGACGACAACGTCCAGCCCTCAAACAGCCCTTGGGCTTCACTGGTAGTCCTGGTGAAAAAGAAAGAAGGGACCCTTCGGTTCTGCGTGGACTATCGTCGACTAAACGCCGTAACAAAAAAGGACGTCTACCCGCTGCCACGCGTCGACGACACTCTGGACCGGCTGCCCCACGACCGATACTTTTCGTCGATGGACCTGAAGAGTTGGTACTGGCAGATCGAGCGTCGATGAACGGGATCGTGAGACAACTGCATTCGTCACGCCAGACGGACTGTACGAATTTAAATTGATGCCGTTCGGAATGTGCACAGCCCCGGCCAAGGTCCAGCGCGTAATGGACACCGTTCTTTCCGGCTTTGAATGGCAAAGCTGCCTCGTCTATCTCGACGAAGTCGTGGTATTCGCAAGCGACTTCGATGAGCACCTGAGACGTTTGCGAGCCGTACTACAGGCTATCCAGAATGCTGGACTGACACTAAAGCCGTCAAAATGTCGGTTCGCTTACGGCGAGCTCAAATTCCTGGGTCATGTCGTGAGTGCTCAGGGCGTAAGCCTTGATCCTGCATTGACATCCGCTGTTGCCCAATTTCCGAAGTCATCACACAAAAATGCCGTCAGAAGATTTCTTGGGCTGTGTGCTTACTACAGACTTTTCAGCGGTCAACGAACTGAAGGAAAGACTCCAGCTACCCCCTAGACTCGGACACTTCGATCCATCAGCGGAAACGGAAGTTTACAAGGACGCCAGCAACGACGGACTCGGCGCGGTACTCGTCCAGAGAAAAGACGGAGCAGAGAGGGTGATCGCTTACGCAAGCAGGGCAGTGTCCAAGGCGGAGAAAAATTACTCAACGACTGACAAGGAATGTCTCGCTGTCTTCTGGGCGTTAACCAAGTTGCGCCCGTACCTGTACGGCATCTGTTCCGCGTTGTCACGGACCACCACGCTCTCTGTTGGCTCGCCAACCTCAAGGACCCGTCAGGACGCCTCGCTCGCTGTAGCCTTCGACTGCAAGAATACGACGAACCATTGTGCATACGTCTGGACGCAAGCACAACGATGCCGACTGTTTGTCTAGGGCCCCAGTCGAATCTCCTTCCGAAAGCACGGACGACGACGATGACGCCCGTTTTCTTGGCGCAGCAACAGATACCGACATGGGAGCACTTCAACGAGACCACCCAGAACTTCGCGCTGTGATCGACCACCTCAAAGGTCAAGGAAGTTATGTTCCGCGAGTCTTGGCCCGAGACTTGTCAAGCTTCATTCTGCGGTGAGACGTGCTCTTCAAGAAGAACTTCGGAACAAGCAACCCTGCCTGGCTGCGGGTTGTTCTAACCAGCCTGCGAGAATAAATCTTTCAAGCACGCCACGACCATCCGACGGCTGGTCACCTTGGCTACAGCAGGACTCTCGCCCGAATTCGTGACAAGTACTACTGGCCGAGACTCCCAAAAACAGTCCATCTGCACACACGATCGTGCCATGAGCGCCAACGACGTAAGAGGCCTCCGACGAAACCAGCAGGACTCCTGCAGCCGATACCCGCTCCGACTACGCCCTTCCAGCAGGTCGGAATGGACTTACTTGGGCCGTTCCCAACATCGACGCAAGGAAATCGGTGGATTATCGTCGCTACCGATTATCTTTCACGATACGCCGAGACAAAAAGCCCTACCATCGGGAACAGCGCTGGAAGTCGCCAAGTTTTTCGTCGAGTCCACCCTCCTTCGTCACGGCGCACCCGAAGTGCTGATCACAGATCGAGGATCACCTTTCATGGCACACCTGGCTCAAGAGGTTCTTCGGCTCAGTCACACCAACCATCGACGAACCACCGCTTATCATCCGCAGACCAACGGACTACCGGAGCGACTCAACAAGTCGATCGCTGACATTATCTCCATGTACGTCGACGTGGAGCACAAGACGTGGGACGAGGTGTTGCCGTACGTTACGTTTGCGTACAACACAGCGGTTCAAGAAACCACGGGAGTGACGCCTTTTCAACTGGTACACGGCCGGGCAGTTACCACAATGCTCGACGCCATGCTGCCTCACGTGCCAACCGATGATGGCAACGACGAGGCTCAACTGATCTCCCAGCGCGCGGAGGAAGCTCGTCAGGTGGCAACAATCAAGATTCGAGGCCAACAGCGAGTCGACGCACGCCGGTATAACCTTCGTCGCCGGGACGTCCACTTTCAACCCGGAGAACGGGGATGGGTTTGGACACCAATAGGCGCCGCGGTCTCAGCGAGAAGCTTCTGAAACACTATTTCGGACCCTACAAGATCATCCGACGCCTCGGCAATCTGAATTACGAAGTCCTTCCCGACGGAACGCGCCCATCTGCAAGACGTCAGCCGCGACCCGAAGCGGTGCACGTCGTTCCGGCTGAAGCCGTATTACGAACGATAGAACTTTCCACTCTTGTCGACGAGTGAACTTTGGACTGTGAACTGCGGCTCGCGATACTGCTGTCCTTTTGTTTTGGATTTGTTTTTCTTGTTTTTCGTTTGCACTTTTTTAGAGGGAGGAATAATGCCGCGAGCGCTGCTGACCAAGTAGATGGTGCGCCCGTGGCCTAACGGTTATCGCGCTGCCTTCTGCGTAGAAGGCCAGGGTTCGATTCCTGGTTGCGACACGTCTTTTATTTATTGCTGCGATTTACTGTTCCCGAAAATTTGAGAACTCTGTTGCATGTTCTAGGTCAGAATGTTCTATGCGCCAACTTTCTACGGTCGGTAATTCGGGAAGCCCACGCATGTACAAAAAGGGCTACGCGTGGCAAGCCGCGGTCAGTTTTCGCCCAGCGTTCGACTCTGCTGTCACGCCGACTTCGACGCCTGCGACGTTCTGCTTTCTTCTGTTCCCTTTTATTTTTGGGCACAAGTTCGCCCTATTAAACGTTTAGTTTCTTCAGTTATTATCGCCTCATCACTTGTCATTCGTGACAATATTCTTGCAGCCGGAATGGTTTATCTGTGCCTGACGTTGGTGACAGTGGTAGCGATTGGCTATCAATTCCATTATTTGAAAACGCTGACATTAAACTCGCAGTCTAAAAACTAAAACCTAAGTTATCGGTCGCATTTGACGGTATCCCGAGTTTTATTCTCAAAGGATGCACCTCCATTTTCACACCCATTCTAACGCATATTTTTAACCTTTCATTGTCGACTTACACTTTTCCTTCAATTTGGAAAGAACGCGACAAACGTGCCGATACATAAGAAGAAAAGAACAGATGATCGAAAAAACTATAGACACATTTCATTATTATGTTCATTTGCAAAGGTTTAGGAAATAGCACTTTCGGAACATATTTCGAGCTTTTTTCAACATAAGATCCTGCCCTCACAACATGATCTTGTGCGCGGAAGATCAATGGAATCGAACTTGGTGTCCTTTCTTAATTTCGTTTCGCCTATTGTATGTCCGCGGGGTCAGGTTGACACTGTATATTTTTATATGTCTAAGGTATTTGAATTGGTTGACCACTCGCTACTTTTACAAAAGCTGAAATCGTACGGTATGGGTACTACACTATGCACATTGTTTCACAATTATTTGTCCGATAGACAGAACTTTGTACGTATCCTTGGTCTTCTCTCCCGGCTTTTTGTCACCGTGTCTGGTGCTCCCTAGGGGTCCATTCTTGTTCCGATTCTTTTTAATGTTTTCATAAACGACCTTCGCTCATGTGTTCTACATTCACAAATCTTGCAATACGCTGATGGCATCAAGTTATTTAGGCAGGTAGTATCTGTAGAGGACTGTGTGAAACTAATGGATGATGTAAAATCAGTGAGTAATTGGTGTAGTCTCAACAGGCTGACATTTAATCCCACTAAGACTGTTGTTATGTCATTTGCTAAGAAGCTAAGGCTTTTCATTTCTGTTACCGACTCGGCAATGCCCCATTCCAAAGGGTGGATTGCACTCGTGATCTTGGAGTTTATACAGACTCTTCTCTGTCATTTAATATACATGTCAATAACATTGTCAACGTGTCTTTTTGTATGTTAGGTGTCATATCCAAAATTACACGTGAGTTTGCCATGTCGGCGTGTATTATGCAGTTATACTTTTTATTAATTAGGTCTATGCTAGAGTTTTCCTCAGTTGTGTGGAATTCTATTGGGCGTACGCACCAGCAGTCGATTGAAAATGTCCAGACGTTTTTTTTTCGAATTTTTTTACGACCGCTATGTTGGTTGCACTGTTTACTTTGAATATAAAAGACTTTTCGATAAATGCGTTTTACTTTGAGTGCCAGACGACGCGACAGAGGTCTCATATTTTTGTTCAAATGCCTTCATGGAGTCATTGATTGCCCTGACCTAACTTCATCGATAAATATTCATGTTCTGAGAAGATTTTTGCGAATTTCTTTTCCATTTTATGTTAATGAATTCTTCCCAACCTGCCCCATGACTCGTATTGAGACCTTGTATAATACTTTCAATGATTCTTGCATTGACATTTTTAACCCATCTTTTGCAGCGTCCAAATTTTCTCTTACAAATCTATAACCATCTTTTGTACCGTTCAAGTTTTCTATTGTCAATTTGTAGGATTATTCTTCTTTTTGCTGTATGTCAATTGTCCATCATTATCAAGGCTTCAAGCTGTCGATGAGCACAAAAAATAAACAGATGAATGAAAAAGACAAGAATTAAAAATATCAAAATGAGAGGATTTGCTTCTTTCAAATTAAATAATTACAAATATACTTTAGCATTTTTTGCTTCTTGCGATAACATTATATAAGCTAGTTTGTATGAGCTGCCGCTCAATGGGAACACTTGAAGTCCGTGACTTTCTACAAAAGGGTAGTGTCTTCCAACCAGCATGATGCTTGCACACCGTCACACACTTGTCCAAGGTCGTCGTGGATCATTGAAGAAATAGAAATATGTAGTTACTAAATTTAGTAGGAGGTATTCATTTCTAGAACAATTACACGCAGCTACGTAAGCTCTACTCGAAACATGATAGTTATAAATTCATAACTGAAGAAATGAGCCACCGGAGCTGTCGTATCAACCTCCCATTCTCGCCACTCAAGAGTTCCTGGCATGTGTTTTAAGGGCCAGCACAGCCCAGGTATGTTCTGCGAGCGCACCATCGATATAAAAATGTATATACATAGGGCACAAGACTAAAGGACTCACATGCAATAAAGAGGAAATTACGGTCATGACAAAGGAAGGAGAATCGAAGATATCATACTACTATTATTCCTTGTGCCAGATTTTCAATTTTTTTTTTATTTCAAGGAATGTCTATCTTTTCACTCATCGCCGCGATAACCGCTCCCAGTCTCAGCATGGATGCAATATATCATTGCAGAAAGAAAGACCTTGTATACCATAGTGCGCATTAAAATGAGTATTTGCCACATAGTCATGCATGGAAGGCTGGCTCAGACCTTCTAAATATATTTGCAGTGACTAAGGTAGTTGAATAAAATTTATAGGGTGTAAACTGGACTTTAAAAGACTGCAAGGAATTAAGTTTTTTTGTGACATCAGAAATGGGCAGCACTGTAATCCAAGGTAGTATAATAAGGGTGCATGCGTGCTGGTGAACGTTAACCATGATGAATAAAACGGAGACTGGGGCAGAAATTAACATATAAGTTGAAGGAACAGAAAGGGACAGGAGGAAGTCTCAATTGAGGCGTCGTCTTGTCCTTTTCTGTTCCTTCGACTTATATGTTAATTTCTGCCCCAGTCTCAGGCTTATCTAAAATTGTGATGCAGTGCATACCTAACAAGAGATTGCATTTCTTAGCACGGTATGAGGTATTTTGATATCCATACAACAAAATTTCCTTTCAAAAGCTTTCTATTGGCTCTCACCACACGTGACATGTTCGGTACCTTAAACTTTCACTCAAAATCAGCACTTTTATATAATTCCGTAATAGTGAAAAACAATATGTATGGGCTTGAGTTCGACTCAGCAAGCCCATATGAGAGAAAAAGTACTGTCGAAGGCACGAAGGCCAAATTACAAATAAGAGTTTTAGGTAATGTAGATAAAATTATGGATATATTCATGGATACAGCGAGCACATTCAATTTATGAATAATATATGTCAGACGCACTCTCTAAGATACATGTTGCCTCTACTTTCCTGCAAATTACTTCGCACGATCATTCGATGCAGCCTATAGATGCAGTCTAGCTCGGTGAATCAGTCAACTAAAATAAAAGTAAACTTAAAAACGTACGACGACACCTAACCACTTCTTATGAGTTGCGAATGCGAAAGCATGAAAATCGTTCTTCCTCTCCCTCAGTTCGTCTGCGGCATATTGGCGTGACCGGCCACGTTTCGCCGGCGGACGGCTGAGCGCGCGTTCTCGTGAAATGTCCGCGACACGCCGAGCTCGGCCGTGCCACCTCTCTGGAGTCTGCCAGGGCGGTCTATGCATGGGTCTGCCGACACCACTGCTTCCTCTTACCGGCGGCCGCGCCGCTGCATGCGGTGCGCCGCCATAGAAAGAGCTTCTCTGGAGGCTTTTTTTTTTGGAACTACGCCGCACTAGAGCCAATGGGAGCCTCGTTCCTTGATGACGCGCGCCAGACAATGTTAGTCCATCCTGCAGATTTCGGTCACAGTCGACATTGGGACGGGGGAACGTTCCGTTTGGCGCGTCTTCAAAGCTCATGTTGTAGGTTCGCTCCGTGGGACAGGGGTTTTGTAAAAACATTGATCCATGAAAGCCACTCTCCGCCATTTGGAAAATAGCTCGAAGCCCTAAGTCTTCTCCTCAACGATATCACCCATTCCGAGCACAGGCGTTGTCGGTGACATCTTCTCAAAAAGATCTTGCAAACGAGTTCTGCACATCTCTCACGTCGAGCGTTTCTATGCCGAAAATTCGTTCTGTCCGTACTACTTCAGTGGCTGTATGGACGATGCCTTCACTCGTGGCGAGCTAGATGCCGCTCTCTGTTTATTAAACAACACTCATATCCCGGTCCGAATGGGATAAAATAATATTTCTTAACAGATAGGGGGACTGATGCTCGCAGTTGGCTGCTGGAATATTTTAACAAATCATGGGGAAATGGAGAAGTACCTAGCACATGGACACACACAAGAATTGTTTCATCACCTAAGCCTGGCAAGTCGCCCTACTTCTATCATCGTTCTGTCCTGTTGCTCTGGCAAGTTGTGTTGTCAAATTGATGGAAAATACGATTAATTGTCGTTTAGAACGGCATCTGCATAAACGAAGATCTTATTCAAACATTGCATGGTTTTCATCGAGGAAGAAGCTCCGGGGACCTTGCCCTTGATCTGGTCACCTGCGTCGAAGAGGAAAGATCTCAACGGTGGATCACAATAGCAACCTTTGTCTACGTCAAAGGGGCGTTTGACCTTGTTTCTCATAATGCCATCTTTCATGCGCTACAGGAGGTTGACATCGGTGGTCGTCTCTACAAGTGGATCTAACGATATCTCTAAAATTGCGTGACCACACAAGATGGTGGCACGTGGAACCCTTTCAATTCTCGGGCTATACCCCAGGGAGGAGTGTTACGTCCTACCTTACTTAATATCACGCTTATCAGTCTCATCGAGTCGTTGCCCTCAAACGCAAATGCGTCCTTATACTGAGACGATCTCTGTCTATGGGCTTGTGGCTCTACTCGCGTACAAGCTAAATCCAGAATACAATTAGCTTTTAAAAAAGTTTACAGATACCTTTGCGTTCGTGGCCTTGAAACCTTCGCTGCCAAATCTGCCGCCATTTCATCTACTCGAAGGAACATGGACTGTTATTCACTTTGCATTTAAAAGCACGCAATTTCATACGTCAAAAGTCACTTATTTCTTGGATTATATATTGATAGGGGACTAACTTGGACCCCCAAAATTAATTAGCTTAAATAGAAGCTGGTCAGTTTCATTGACCTCTCCGGGTTGCACTACCTGAGGCGCCTCAGTGCATGTGTTGCAATGTCTCTATCACGCCCTATTTATTGGTTGGCTTAGGTACAGCCTTCCAATTATCAACGGTATAAGCAGTACAAACGCAGACAGACTTCAAAGCCTTCAAGCACGCACTCTTCGAGCCTGCTTTGGGCTTCCAGTTTGTGCGTCAACAATTGGAACTATAGCAGAAGCACGCGTCATGCCTATGAGTGTCCTGCTTGTGCAGGAAGTTTAAAGTCGCCAAACTCAAGCTACTTCAAGGCGCCGTTCCAGGTACGGCAATGGTTGCCTAGAGATCTTACACAAGCCGCAGTTTGCACGACGCCTCCGTGTTGATTTCCGGAACCAGATGTATCACTTGATATTCTCGGTATCAAGAAAAAATAAAATATGCCAATGATCGTAATATTACAGGTTAGTATGTCCCATATTTACGGTAACCATCTCTCAAGAGCACATGTCTAAACAGACGGCTCATGTACCTCTGCTAGTTCTACAGGTTGTGTAAATTTTCCAAGTCATTGTACAGCCGTAAGACTCAAGCTAAGCCATATAACTTTATCTGCGCGCGGTGTCAGAGCTAGTGGCAATTCATCAAGCACGTCAAATCATCTTCATAAAATCGTCCCATCCCTGGACAATATTTTCTGACTGCAAGCCGGTTCTCTAAGCAGTATCAGCATTTTTTGCGATGCAGCCAAAATTACCAGGTAGTTCTACAAATAGTGACCCCTCTGATATAGTGTGTGGATCTGGGACACACTATCCAATTTCAGTGGATACCAAGACACTGTCTGTTATTTAGAAACGAGGCTTGAGACACAGGCACGATGTCAGCCCATTCTCTATATGAAGCTAAAATTCCGTATTATCGGAATGATATAATTTAGATATCTTATCAATCGTCGTGCCGCCAGCGTCTGGAGAAGGCGATGCCACGATGTCTCCTACCATTATGCTCCCCTCTACGCGTTGAACCCAAATCTCTCCTTTCAACTCCCATGTGGTCTTCCCCGCAGGACAGAGGCAGTCATACGTCACCTCCGGCTTGGTGTCGCTTATACAGTCCTTCCTTCCCCGCATCGGGCAAGCCAGAACATCGGAGTGTCCAACGTGTGAATGTGATAAAACACTTGCTCACCTATTGTGCGACTGCCAAATCTACGACCCGGCAAGAGAAGACATCAAGAGTACGCTGTGGCAACTTTACAACCGACAGTTTTTTACCTTGAAAGTGCTCGGCAAATGGGACATCCCTCAGAATACAGCGACGGCCACAAAAGGTTTTCTGCGTTTCCTAAAGGAAACGCGGCCGAACTTCCGCCTCTAAGGGACACACGTACTTCATTTGTAGTGTTTTACATTTTGTATTCTCACTTTACTATTTTTAGACGCGTTTATGATTTATATTCTCCTATTCTTTCCATTCTTTCTTAATTACCCACAACCCCCTCTCCAAAACAGAGTAGCGAACCAGGACTGTTAGTCAAGGTTCACCTTTCTGTTATTCTTTCTTTATAAAAGTGAAGCGGTGCACACTATCTGCTGGTGCAGACTACACATGTTTGTTTTTTCGAGATCGCTCATCATGACAAGACGCGACTGGTTTTGTGACGGGCACATTATGCAAATCAGTATTTATGTTTGGCACAGGCTTGTCTCCATACTAATGAACCTAACATTTGTCGAGGTATTATAATTATGAAAAAAATTATACGTGCGTCGGAGTATCTAATAATTTTAGAGCGCAGCTCTTAGGGGCCCGTTTCCGGCTTGAGCGGCGTCGCCGTCGCCGTCGCCGTCGGCGTAACCGCGCGGTGCATCATGGGAAATGTCCCATAATGCACCGCGCGAGCCCCCCACGACCCCCCCGAGGTCACGTGACCCCCCGAGGTCACGTCACCCCCCGAAGTCACGTGACTCCCCTGAGGTCACGTGACCCCTCCTCGAGGTCACGTGACACCCGAGGTCACGTGACCCCTCGAGGTCACGTGACCTCGAGGGGTCACGTGACCCCTCGAGGTCACGTGACCCCCCGATGTCACGTGACCTCCCGAGGTCATGTGACCCCCGCCGATGTCGCGTGACCCCCGATGACGTCATCGTCACTGATGACGTCACCGGCATCCACATCGTCATCATCACTGATGACGTCATCATCACTGATGACGTCACCGGCATCCACATCGTCATTGTAATCATCACTGATGACGTCACCGGCATCCACATCGTCCTCGTCATCATCGCTGATGACGTCACCGGCATCCGCATCGTCATCGTCATCATCACTGATGACGTTACCGACATCCGCATCGTCATCGTCATCATCACTGATGACGTCATCAGTGACGTCACTGATGTCGTCACCGGCATCCGCATCGTCATCGTCATCATCACTGATGACGTCATCATCACTGATGTCGTCACCGGCATCCACATCGTCATCGTCATCATCACTGATGACGTCACCGGCATCCACATCGTCATCGTCATCATCACTGATGACGTCACCGGCATCCACATCGTCATCGTCATCATCACTGATGACGTCACCGGCATCCGCATCGTCATCGTCCTCATCACTGATGACGTTACCGACATCCGCATCCTCATCGTCATCATCACTGATGACGTCATCAGTGACGTCACTGATGTCGTCACCGGCATCCGCATCGTCATCGTCATCATCACTGATGACGTCATCAGCGACGTCACTGATGACGTCACCGACATTCGCATCGTCATCGTCATCATCACTGGTGACGTCATCAGTGACGTCACTAATGACGTCATCGGTACCCGCATCGTCATCGTCACTGATGACGTCATTAGTGACGTCAGTGATAACATCATTGGCATTGGGGGTCACGTGACCCCCAAGGTCACGTGAACCCCCAAGGTCACGTGACCCCCCGCTGGTTAGTTTAACCCCCCCAGTGCCCTTCCCTCCTCCTCCTCAAGAGCTGCGCTCTAATTCGGCGTTACAGGGAGTTGTAAGCGGCTTTCACTTTTTTCAACCATAGTCTTTGTTTCTTATTGTACACTGGGCACAGTCTGTTGTCCGTAAGATACATATTTAAGTTCTCATTCAGGGGTGAGAGGAAACAAACTTCTTTACAACTCTATACCAGGGTGGGGCGTATCGCGATAGTGGTTCAGAAATAGATTTCGTAGCTGTATTTCTGTATCGCGATACATTTTTTTCACCGGTATCTATATTCTTGAATCGAAATACATTTGGGGTGTTTCATTTGTATCGCGATACAATCAAGATAAAATGTATTTCGCTACATTTCTTGAGAAATACTCTCCCCCCTCCCCCCCTCCCCAAAAAAAAAATAAAAACAAGTACGCACGAAGGTTTTTTTTTAACTTCTGAAGGCACCAGGGTCAAGGAGACGCTGGGGCATTGTTAGGATGCTGACCAAGGTTCCTTCCGATTCTCCAAGCTATTTTTCTATGCGTCCTCTCTGCCTCGTCTGAGAACTGTTGCATAGTCGGAGAAACAAACCCGTTGGCGTGCCAGGAGTGGAGTCCGAGCATCTTCTGCCGCAGGTCTTTAGGTAGGGATTTCTTGAGTCATCGCTTGTTGGCATCTAATGACCGCTGCTAACTGTCTCTCTTGCCTTAGCGTACACAGTACACCCAGTCGGCAAAGCTGAGTCACAGTCTGTTGCTGCACGAGCCTGGCGGCGGTTGACTTGAAATAGTAGAATGACTCACGCTGGGAAGTCCAACACATATTCGAATGCGTCTGTGGCTGGACCCCTAATATTGCACGGCTCAACGGTACGTCATCAGCCGACGTGAACGTCACTCGCTGCTCTGGTGATCCGAAACTTAGGGAAGGAGGCCAGACATGGCCTCCCTGTGCCGACCCAGACTTCGTACACCTGCGACTCGTCTCGATCGCGCTGTTTGTCGGAGAGCTCGCACCTGTGCAGGCAATATCAGGCCGCAATACACGAGGTCTGCTTGGATGATGCTAGGCGAAACTTGAGGACTGGCAATCCATGCGTCGGTTGTGGAGGGTTGGCAGATAGGACCTTCACAACAGGGATGCCGCCGTATCGTTTTTTCAACCGTAGCAGAAGATAGGACATGTGTTCCAGGATGCTTCAGGCGATCCACTATACTGGAAAATTCCAAATGACATTGCCTGCACGATCTTGAACGAGGTAACCAACAACGAAAGTACGTATTGTCCCTTCATACAGCAGCGTCGTAAAGTTTCACGTTCAAAGCCACACTCACAGATAAAGATTACAAGTTCATTTCACCGTGGCGTCATGTGATCAATGTTTACAGGGGCCTCCTTATTGGACAGCGGCGTGGTGACGTTTAAGTGGGATTTAGGGTGACATAGAATTTATTTCGAGGTCGAAGTCTTTTCGCCTCCTTCTTTAGGCAGACAGGATGTCAGGGAAGAGACCGCGGTCAGTCCATGATGGAACGTTTTTTTGAGCCCATTGAAATCTCCTCTTCGTCCAAAACCACTACCTTCAAGGCAAAGTGCCAAGCCTACGGGAAAGTAATTTCGGGACCAAAAACCTCCACTTCAAGCTTCATCTCAGTTGCCGTCTCAAACAAATTTGAAAAATGTATTCCAGTATCAGTATTTCAGTATTTTTATTTCTCCCTCCCTAAAATTTATTCTTGTATTTGTATTTTCAAAGACTTTTTGCGTATTTTTAAAATGTATTTCCAATACGTATCGCGGAACAGTTTCAGAGATATATTTTAGTATCAGTATTTTAGCTACTATTTTCATGTATCCCAGCATTTGTATTTCTAAATACATTTTTGAGTATTTCTGCCCAACCCTGCTCTATACAGAACAAATCAAAACTGCAGAAGATGTTTTCTTTTTAATTTTTAATGACTAAACGCCGAGACATAGAATCGTTGTGGCTTGACTGTCATCAAATGTATGAGCCTTTAGCATGATAGCGGCCACATTGTAATTACTGAACACCTAGGCAGTGTAAAGGCGTCATTTTTGTTGTGTTCGAAAACACGCTGCGCAACTTGAAGTCGCAAGACACGATTCATAAGAAATAACAAAAGGGAAGTGAATGAAATTGACAACAATTGGGAATCATCCTGTGTCGTCATTGCTTTATGTATTTTCATTAACTGATAAAGGATGCTTTGAATTTTCATAGGGAGAAACAGCAGGTAGGAATTTGAATTTTTCTATGTAGAAAGCAGCAAATAAGAATACGCAGAAATTCAAAGCAACTCTCTACGCACCAAGATTTATTTATAATTAAAAGGGCTCACGTTCTACAATACATTTCATGCATAAATACGGAGCTGCGTAAAATTCAAACAATAAAGCAACATACGCTGGATGTCAAGTACGTGAGTGAAAGTGGGTGGTAGAGACCAATATGATATCCATAAACTAAGTAACGTTAGTAAAAAACAAAACAAAAAAACATTGACAAGTATTTGAGTTTTGTTTAGAGCATATTATTATCTGCGGTAAATTTCAATTTTCCCTCGTAGTTCGCTTCAAATGCATAAACTATGCAACTATTATCTGCGAACACCCTGCTTTTTTAAGGCATGAATGGGAATTGAGAAAATATGAGTGTTATCAAGTTTGGATATTATAAAAATATCCACCACACGAACAGAGGATAAGCATGCATGACAATCTGACCTGTACGCGACTAAGCTGCAATGGAAGGAAATTGTCCTGCTCAGATAAAACGTTTTGACAGGATCTATTTCACTGCATACGGAGTGCTCATTTTATTTCGCCCAGATTTAATTTCAAATAGAACCGGGAAAGGTGGAATAATATGCTCTGTGCAGGTGAGTTGTACCGCAAAAAGGCTTGCTGTTGGGCTAGTTGGTGGTAGATACTTGTTTGTTTGGAACAGCGCTAGAAAGCGAAGTGCCAAGACGAGGAAAAACGCATAGTTACGCAGCCTGGGGGCATATTACAGGGGGCTATCAGTCATGATAACTTAATTATTCAACTTATATCTGTATTTTACCTGTTCATTACTCGAAACAAACAAATGATTTCATCTTGAAACTTGCTGAACGCCATGGGAAACTTCTAGATAGGTAAGTTTTAGAAAGATGGTGTGTGGGAAGTGCGGCGTACCACTCAAGCGACCACCGGTGCAACAGGCACAAGGCTGGCGATGTGAAAACGTGGATGAAACGCAGATAAACCCGCAGATGCCATTTCACGGCGAGAATCTCGCGCGGCATTTGCACGAGAACCCTTCCTTAGTGATACAGGACGGTGCTCATCCAGACTGAAAAGGGCAGGGGCGACGATTGAACCCAGGACTTCCTTGGTTCCGGAGGCATGCTGTTGAGAGAAGCTTGTTTTAGCGAACGCCGTTTTACCGACCCCAGTTTATAGAGAACCCAGTTTAGAGAAAATGGCGATGAGCCTCCTTTTAGTGAATTCGGCCGCCGCGAAGCGGCGTGTACGGGTAAATCAGGTGAGTTAACATGTTTGTAATGAGCCGCCGCAGACTGCCGCCGCAAAGCAGCGGGAGCGCAGCGGGGCATGGCTTAACACACGCAGCAGTGATACACGCGAGAAGTAGGCAAGCCTTTTCTTAAAAAGCGTCCTCTTTTCGATGAACGGCGTTTCTCTGAACTGAGGCTCTGCTTTCTCTAAACCGTGCTTCGATAAAACGTGCCCATTCTCTAAAACGTGCCTGGATGAAATGGCATTCGATCAACCGCAGTAAACCCCCTTGGTTCTACAGCGTGAACTTTCGCTTCATGCGCTCTGAGCTAGTGTGCGGTAGACTACTTGGCCACCGATCGCCTTGTGGATTTACACCAGTTTGCACCTTTCTAGCCACCGATCGCCTTGTGGATTTACACCAGTTTGCACCTTTCGTTAAGTGATTACAACGCAACTTATTTTACTTGCCTATCGTTTACAGTTTTCTGGGGCAGTCGCGAAATTTGGAAGTTTGAAGCTATGCGTATGTCTACGGTACAGCGAAAATGATCGTACGTTCTGTTGCGCCCTCTTTCTCTTTCAATTTCTCGGCAACTTTCCTTGAAGCTGGAGACGATGCGGCTAGTTGCTTCCCTGCTCGCAGCCAGGTTGGTCGTCCAGCACCCCTTAACGGCAAAACGTAAGAGTCCTGTGATTCTTCGTGCGAGCACTTCATTGGATTCACTATCGCTGATATGAATATCTTGATTTAGCTTGAAAATATCCAACTAGCCCCAACTATACTCGGCGACAACTTTTCTTGGCAATGCAGTGGAAGGTACAGGCCCGCGTCCCCTCTCCCATTCTTAGTGTACGCAGGCTCTCCTCCTCCCCCATTTCCGAGGAGAGGAGGAGAGCCTTCGTACACTCAAAATAGGAGAGGGGACGCGGGACGTACCTTCCACTGCATTGCCAAGAAAAATTGTCGCGGAGTATAGAGGATCGGTCCAGATTCAATTCATTCCACTTGGCTTGAGAATTGAGTCGTTTACCTGAGCAATTCGATACGTTATATCATTTCGATGCGCTACTACCGCATGCATGTGAAGACACGAAACGCCTTGAGTATAAAACAATTTACGGGGGCTTTTTCATGTAGATAATTATCGCGTCTTCAAAACAGTCGTTTGCGTAGAATAACCTGCTCCAAACTGCAAGCAATTGTGAATAAAGAATTTTTTTCAAATTTGTTTAAAAAAGAATTTTTAAACAATTCTTTTTGAAACTTCAAAGTGGCAGCCGACATTTCGTTCAGGCTTTTATTCTTCTGTTTTGAGCGTCTCTTTGGGGAACGAGTACCTACCAATCTAAGACTTCCGGAACGTACTTTTCTTTCATCTTCACACGTTGTGTCAGGGACGTACCGTTAAGCCGTGGTCACACTGCAAACATATCAGGGATGGGCAGTATTTCAAATACTTTGTGTATTTTGCATTTGTATTTAATTACAAATTGGTTAACGTATTTCACGTGTGTATTTAAATACTAAGACGTGGGTATTTTAATTACAATTGTAATTAAATACAATTTTGTGGGCGAAAATACATCCCTCAAATTTATTGTCACTGTCCAGAGCAGGAAGAAAACTATGTTCTGCACCGAATGCAGTGTCTTTCAATCAAGCACAAGCGTTTAGTGACCTTGTGATTACGGTGCTAGTCCAGGGCAAGAATAGTGACGAAATCGACACTCCATCTATACTTTTGCCTGAAACATTCTAAATGCGCGGGTCGTCTAGATTTTCGTAACTGGTGCGAGTTGCAACAATAAAAAATTCTCTAGCTAGTGCTGCGCGTCTCGGTCGTCTCGGTTCTTTGTTGGTCTATACCAAAATGTAATCGACAAAAAAATCTGCTTGAAGCTCTGTACTTTTTTTACCTATTACGTCCAAGCTGATTACATGTTTTTTTTGTGATTATATTTCTATTTCGTACTAGAGCCTCGCACACAAACTCCCGAGTGTGCGATGCAAAATTAAAATGAGATACTCAGAAACACGTTGCAGGTGCCCTGCAGTCGCTGACGCAAATTTTGAGGAATGTATTTGGAAAAGTATTTGTAGGAGACCAAATACATTTGGTTGTATGTGCATCTTGTACTTAAATGCTTTTTTGGAAATGTAATTAAATTTGTAATTAAATACATTTTTGACGAAGTATTTTGTATTTGTATTTCGATACATATTTGCATGTATTTTGCCCATCCCTGAAACATATCATATGAAAGACAGTACAGAGATGCTGTCTGATGCATGTTTAATTATTGTATGACAGTCGTGTCATATCTGTCACAAAATATTTGCAGAGATGTGTTTGAGGCAGACATTTGTATGAACCGAACGTGCTTGGAATATGCTTGATACGTGCTCGCAAATTATTGTCTACTTTTTGTAGTGAACATTGTATTTTCGTATAATGTTAACGACTTTTCAACGGTCAAAAGAGCTTGATGAATAAGCTTGTCTCAATTGAACATTGTCAAAAGTAATCTGATATTTGTCTTGACAACTTGCGCACGAGAGTATTTTCAATGAAGCCAAAATTTGGAAGTGGGGCGCAAACGTGCGCGATTCTTAATGACTTGTAAAAAAATTGCAGGAAAAGCAAAATTTTTGAGACGTTGTTCCTGGAAAGCTTAGAGACGTTAAATAACGTAGCTTTCGATGCAGTCTGTTTTTTGTGGATTTCATGACAATAGTTCATTGGGAAACGTCAGCGCCATCGGAAGCGCTAGTTGCGGAGCTCCGTAAATTTCAGTTAGGATTTGCCGCTGTTGGAATTAAGCGAGCTGATAGATTGGGCAGGTTTTCTGCAGAAAAACATCATCTGATTATTGTTAACTTCAGATAATTTAAAAAAAAGCAAAACATCTTCATAAATTTTCGAAAGGTAGAGAATTCTGCGTCATATCCAATGATAATTTGAAAGTTGTTTGCGAAAAGAAAATAACACCTCTGGGGTTATGCAAAGACACGTCGGCGAGAGGGCACAAAGACAGTCCTAAAATATGACAGCTTGTTTTTAGACAATGCAAAATATTCCTGCAATCCTGCCACAAAGTAGATTGTTTGGCCCTGACTACGTAAATGCCCGCGAGACCCGAGCTCAATGCCCCTTGCTCTTGTCAATTGTAGAAGCCTGAAAAAAAAAATTACGACTTCCAACAGCTGCTCTTTGTAACTATAAGAACCGAGACCTGGTTGGACGCTTCTGCGCGTGACTGGGAGTACCGTACTTACTCGAGTAATAGCCGCACTGCATAAAAAGAACACCTGAGCGTTCGTTTTTTCCGCGGAAAACGCAGATTGCCAATCACCGCGATCGACAGCATGATTCCAGCTGTTTACGGGACAGAGATAACGTCTTCGTGCAAAAATACCATCGTTGAAGATTGCATTTGTATGGAGAATCGTGTTCTCGATATGGTTATTCGCTCCGTTATTTCTGCGCAACGCAATGATTGGCTGTATATCTGTTCTGTGGGAACGGAGACGCAAGGGCCTTGTTCATAGATAGTGCGGCTATTACTCGACTAAATACGGTAATTGACGACATTTTTAATCTCTCAGACGTGGCCGCTCCTCCCGTGGAGGCGGCGTGTTTATTCCAGTTGATAAAGTTTTTTATTGTCGTACCATTTTTTATCTACTTCAGGCGGGTTTCGTGGTATGGGATCTGGCCTCAAGTGTGCCGTGCGTAAGCGCGACGCCGTGCATGCAAAGGACGTCCGCCATATGCAGTTGCCGCGTATACTGTGGGGTTATGCAAAGGCAGATGGACGAGAACTATCAATGGCAGTCTTAAAAGGTGCCTGTGTGTTTTTAGGCGCCGCAAAGTATTCCTGAATTCCTGTCACAAAACAGATTGTTCGGCACTGACTACGTGAATGCCCGCGAGTAACTTTCTCAATTTCCCTTGCTATTGTCAATTGTTGAAGCTTGAAAAATAAAAATGACGACCTCCAGCAGCAACGGGGAGGTATTTCTCAACGGTTTTGAATGTTACAGACGTGAATGTTGCTCCCGAGGAGGCGCAGTGTTTTTTTCTACTTGATAAAGCTTTTAATACCATTACATTCTTTGGCTACTTCGTCCTGTTTTCGCGGTACGGGATCTAGCCTCGAATGTGTCGAGAGTAAGCGCGGCGAGCGTATGGTCTGTGCATACGCAGGACGTCCACATACGCAGCTGCCGCATATATGCGGACGTCGTGCTCGACGTCGTCCTAGTGGTGGTCCGTGAGGTCGTCCAAGAGTTCGTCCTACATGTCGTCTTCGACGTCGTCCTCTTGAACGTCTTCCTCGACGTCGACCCAGGCGTCGCTCTGGAGGTTGTTCTAGAGGTAGTTCTTAAGATTGCCCTAGAGGTAGCCTTAGAGATTATTCTAGACGCACTCTTTGACGTCGTCCTCTAGGACATCGTCCTCGACGTCGCCCTAGACGTCGTCCTAGACGTCGTTCTTGAGTTCATCCCAGAGGTTGTCCTGGCCTTAAAGTTCGTCCTAGAAGTGGACCTGCTCGTCGTTCTAGACCGCAGCTCTTATTCGCCCGATTCCGGATTCGCGACATTGGCGTCAGTGTCGGCGTCGGCGTAACCGCGCTAAATTCAGCAGAAAAATTGACCTCACGTGTCTACAACACCAATCGAATTCTCCGCAAAAATTTAGCTGGGAAAATGACATCACATTACTTGGTGTCACATCACCTATTAACAGATTCAGTGTGTCTACTAGATTTAGAGGGAAAATTGACGTCACGTGACCTCAAGAGCAATTCAATTCCCCGCTAAATTTAGCGAAAAATTGACTTCACATGATCTCAACAACAATTCAGTTTCTTAGCTAAATGTAGCAGAGAAAATGACGTCACTTAACTTCGTGTCACGTCACCTATGAACAAATTCAGTTAATGCTCTTCTACATTTAGCGGGAAAATTGGCGTCACGTGACCTCACAGCAAATGAACTCCCCGCTATATTAACGGGGAATGGAATTGGAGTTAAAATCACGAGGCATCAATTTTTCAGCTAAATTTAGCGGAGAAACTGGACTAAATTTGGAGGGGAATGTTTAGAGGAGGAGAGGAGGGCAGATAGGAGGAGAAGAGTAGAAAAAGAAGAGGAGGGTGAGGGAAGGAAGGGGAGAGGAGGAGGAAGAAAGGAGAAGGAGAATGAGGGGAGAGAAGGATGAGCGAGGAGAAGGAGCAGAGGAGGGGAGTAGGAGGGGCATACCCTCCCTTCTTCGTCTTTAAAAGCTGCGCTCTAATTTCGCGTTACAGAGATTTGTAATCGTATTTTATTTTTTTTTTTTAAGTCGTGCGGTTGCAGGTTGTCTTCGACGTCGTTCTAGCAACCAGATAAACCGGCGCCGCGCATAGAGGGACCGGCAGTACGCAGAAATTCACATTTGCAATCTGCAGCTACAACGCGATTATCGCATTGAGTTGAGCTATACTCCGTTTCTCTGAAAGTGTGAGCGTAGCAGAAGCTACAAGAGCGAGCTCCGGGCTTTCGGCGTCCTTACCAAGCACGCGTGTTCGTGCAGAGCAAGCACTGTTCAGGACCACATGCATCGGCTGCGTCTTGGCTTAAGTATAGTGGGTACATGGCTAATAATGATCAAACAATTTGAACATTAAACGATTACAGAGCGACTGGACATGACACACATGAAGCTGCAATGGTGGTGGAGATATAACTTGAACATTAAATGATTTCACAAATACGTAATAATAAACGATAACACAGGGACGAAGCAATCACCCCATTCGAAAGTGACGCAATGCTGTCGCGCTACGTGCTACGTGATGAACCATTAATAAAAGAAAGCGTTTACTTAAAATGTGCTTCGTCGAATTCACAGTGAGCGGCGTTGTGAGTCTCATGACGTAGGCCTTCGCAATTCATAGACAACCAAAATAGCGGTTTCTGAAGCAAATATTTCTTCTATCGAGATTCCAGCGAACGCTCATGATGCCGAAACTGTGTTTTGCCAGATTGGGCTGACTAACGAGAAATGCTAAGTCACTGGTTCTCTGTATCGCCCAACAAGCTCAATGCCTAACACAGTTAAATATATTTCCAGTACTATAGGTAGGGCTCCGTGTTTTCGGAGATTATGTTTTGTGAAATTCGGAGGGTGTTTTTCAGAGTTTATTTTTTAGCAGAAATTCGGTGTTTATCGGAGTTTATTTTTCGTAAATCCCCAATTCTCCAAAATTCGGAGATTAATTTCGCAGTGTTTCCTATTAAAAAATAAGAAATAATAACCGGATGCAAACGTATGCCAGATAAAAAATAAAACGCGCTTGTATCAATTAAGATTTCTTCAGTTGAATTTGGCTTTGGTGTCATTGGTGATACTAATTGATCCCACGAAAAAAGTCGCACACAAGTGTGGCTTCGATAAACGTCGATACCTTAAAATCAATAAACTGCCGGAGGTAGCCGCAAGGAAGCTCGTAGTCATCCCATCAATCTATCCCGCGGCCGCGGTAGGTGGAGTGGTTAAGGATGTAATAGAGAAGTTTCAACTGCCCCCCTTCCCTATTTTATACAATCTCTATGGTCCATAGCTCTCACTGTTACCCCCAGAAACATATCCTCACCTTTCTCTGAATCCCAAATCCCATGGCCCAAACTGGAAACCAAAAGAGTGGCTTTTGTCGTGACACGAATGGTACGAGGACCTGTTTCACTAAACTAACCTCGACGAGACAAGCCATAAGATCCCCTTTTCACAGCGGTCCGAGGCTTGAAAGGTAATTATGGTGTCATTTTCCCGGGACCATTTGATCCTGCGCTACTCAAATTGTAGAAAAAAAAATTACATTTTTTTTTTCGCTGGGGGGGGGGGGGGGGGGGGGGGGGCTGGCATGGGCACATAGCAATTCGGAGTTTATCGGATAAATGTGATTTCACAAAAATTTTTACCGGCGGGTGTTTTTCGGAGTTTTTCGGATTTATTTGAAAGCACGGAGCCTTAATTATAGGCGATCACATCATTGATAGCGGCGAAGATTGCTGGAAGATCAATCTTCCAGCAATTGCGTAGAGTAGTGAAAACTTCAAGGGCGTTTGTGTGGTATACTGTATACCCAGTTCGTCAGCTTATTGGATGTCTTTTGGCGTGAACAATTTGTTCCTGAGCCCAAACGCAATGGTAATATGAGCCATATTCTGTATTTTTACGTTGTAAAATTTTTTGGGATTTTTGAAAACACGCATACTGTACCAGGAATTAGGGACCATAAAGTTATCCTATCTGAGGTCAACTTAAACTATGTGAGCATGAGCAAACTACGTGAAACAATCGAATTTCTATTTTATGAAAGAGCAGATTATGCAGAAATAAACTCCGTACTCGACTCTTATCTTCCAGTTTTTGAAACTTTGTCCGAATGCCTTTTGCATCAATTACTTATGAATAAAGCTAAAGAAGAAAAAAACACTTAGCTTGTTGGAAGAGTTTGTTCCATCGCGCATGCTTACGCCAAAACGAGCTCGTGACAAGCTGTGGTTTACACCAGAGTGGCGTGTATTACTAAACAAAACATGATGGGCCCATCTTAAATTCAGTCAGATACAACTTCCGAGAAGTCTAGCTAAAAAAAAAAAAGATTGCAGGAGCGGTTTCAGACAGGTTGGTGAAAGCTAAGCCTACGCTCCTTCCCGATTTAAAAAATAAGTTGGTCGTTCTCCTAAGCAGTTTCGTAAATACGTGCACCATAACGATAAACGCAATTATTTCGTCCTGACGCACAGACACAAAGATACTATCGTCGATAACGATTCTGAAAAAATGGCCTTTTTTAAATTTATACTTTCGGTCAAGTTTCAGACCTTTCATGTCACGTTCGGTACGCTTCAATAATCCCGCGGCGAGCACTGTGATGCTCGAAGGTAAATTCGATATGTCTAGAATTTCAAATCAAATAAATATACACAACTCAATTGCCTGGTCCAGGTGAGATTCCTTCGTGAATTTTAAAATCTCATTCTTGTTCATTGTGCCTTTGCTTAATTATATTTCCCAAAAACACGCTACGCGAATCTTCTCTGCCTTGGATTGGAAGCTTGCTTGAGTAACACCAGTGAAGACAAGTGGTCCTAGAAAGAGTGTCGGAAATGATCGACAAATATCGCTGAGAAGCCTTTTTTTTTTTTTTTTTTTTGCAAGACTGTGGGAAACATTCTTTATGGAGACATCAAGATTCATCTTCGCGGGTTTAACTTTTTGCATCCCTCGCAACGCGGCTTCCGTCGGCGCTATTCGTGTACCACTCTAGTTTATTTTTTTTTCATGGCCTTTTTATGGCAACCAACTAGCGACAGAGTATTCGTTTTGTATTTCTTGGCTTCAGTAATGATTTTGATATCGTTCCTTGTGATCTTTTAATTTCTAACTCCGCGCTTGTAGAATGGATGACAAAGTTCGTAAATAGGTTTTGCAGAATTTGTCGTTTAGAAAGCGATAAATGACTTGAATTAAAATATTCTGGCGGGCTAGTTGGTTATACATATTAAATAACAAATAGCGCTAGGACGAGGACAGACGAAGAAGTCCACTTCTTCGTCTGTCCTCGTCCTAGCGCTATTTGTAATTTAATATGATAAATGACTTTCCATCCCAAATGGTTGATGTCACTTCAAGTATGCTGCGAGGCTTATTTTTGTGGCCACTTTTTTTATTCTTATTTATATAAATATCACTTCTGTCGGTATTTGTTCCACTTTTAGAATGTTAGCAGATGAATTTGTAGTGAGCAGAGAGATTACCGACCATGATAGACTGATTGTAGAAAAAGACTCGGTCTGGCTTGAATCACGGTGTTGCTCATGACAAATGTCTCTCAACGTATAAAAAAATGTAGACATCTCCTTTACAAGGAAATTTTACCGCCAGCATTTAGTTGTTCACTAAATTCAAAAGTCTTAGAAACTGTTAAGAAATTCTTTTTTCTGGATGTATACTTCACTTTCGGTCTGCATTAGAATGCAAATGTTCACTGCACTTTCCTCAAGGCCTTGCGTATGCTTAAATGTTTGTTATAGAATGTTAAACTTGAACACCAGTTTCTCGAAGAATCAGTTTATTTTTCACCATGTTCGTTCTATATTTATACATGCCTGTGTTTTCCGGGACACTTATACCGCATTTTCTATTCAAAAGCTTCAAAAAATATCACAATATGGCTGTAATGTGTGTCTCAGGAATTTATGATTGGCGACTTGGTATGTCGGAGTGTAAACAGAAGCTAAAATGACAATTATTTGGTGACAGTAGGATTCTCCTGCCTCTCAAAATGTTTCACAATATTCATCACGAAAAATCCGGTTTAGAAAAAGATAAAGATATGAAAGTTCCTTTCCACGTATCCCGTAGAAATGACCATGCGTTAAAGGGACACTGAACCGAAATTTCGAGCTTACAAAACAAAGCTAGACTGATAGTAGGGACGCTGAAAAATTCAAAAATATCACTCATATCTCTAACGGATCGCCGTATTTTTCGAAAAGAGGGGCGCGAGTGAAAACGCCCAACGAGGCCGACGACACAAGGCACGTCACGATTCTCATTCCCTCTCCTCCTCGCTTCGTACCGTCGAGCTGGTGAACCGAAGCGAGGCGGAGAGAAGCGAGGATGCTTCCTCTCATTCTCAAATTCTCAAGGGGGACAATCCCGTAAAAGACCTCGCGTGAACGCGCCCTTCTTTTTCAGAAATACGGCCACCCGTTTGAGATATCGATGCACGGGTGAGGTTTTCGAGCTCGTAGCGTCCTGTTCAATACTTCTGCGACCTTGTCTTTGCGAGATCCCAATATCAGTTCAGCATGCCCTTAAAAATCAAAAAGTTTCCTTTTAGGCGTCACGTGATGCGACACTCTTTTTTTTGTAGAGGCCATAGGTAATATAAATTCCCTTCCATTTTGCACGGTCACTGCGATTTCCGATGACGCCGATTTTCACGCGCCGAATATCAAACCTTTGTTTATCAAGTGTTTTTTTTACCTCCTACAGTAATGACTTGAGTTTGTGGCGATTTGACCACCATGTGGTCACTGCATCCAATAAAGAAAGAGAGAACATTTTTTTCATCAAAATAACGTATTGAATGATTTGGCTAAGCTTGAATTGCGATGACTCATGTGGAGAACAGGAATACGCAAAGCCGAGACAATTCCCGTTTGCATTGCGAAAGCTGCTGTCTCCATCGCATAAACAACTCACAATCGGGTGATTCCACGAGAGATCGAACCAGCACGTCCATTCAACATTTTTATTATTTCTCTTTTTTTTTATATGTGATGTGCACTTAAATGAAACGCACGAAACGGAACTTTTTGTCTCGAAACCGCGCTTTCAATACGAGAAAAAAAATGTTTCAGGATTGCGCGACGGCTCCGCTCCTACCGCCCCCGCAAAGGGCACCTGTGCAAGTAGCTGGTGTTTGGAGAGTGAAGTCTCCACGGACCCCGAGCCATGCGGGTTCGCCCGCCCACGTCTGGCTGTGTGTGGCTCTCCCGCGTCCGGGGAAAAGGTCATCCTGGTGGTTGAGCCGAGCCGGGGGTAGGTTTGGACCCTTCGGGGCCCCCCGGTTGAGGCAATACACCACTTCGGCCCCCGCTTCCCGTAGACGGGTATCCTGGCTTGGCCCGACCAGGATGATTCAGTCAGTCGCCATTTCTTCTACTATCACCTCTTTTCTTTCTATTTCCTCCTTTCTCCTATTCTCCGTTTTCACCTTCTTTGGCGGCAAGGGCTAACCTTGGGTGGCGGCAGAACTCTTTCTTGACCCACACTTGGTTATATAATCCTGGTAGCTCTGATAGAGTAACATACTCAGACAAGCCAGACCTGTTATGAGACATTACCTATCCCCTCGTTGGACTCCGTGGTGGGTGGTGCGCTACGGACGCCGAAGTTTTTTGCCCTTCATATGGCGCCCCTCCTTTCTAAACCCGGTTCAAGGCAGGCTTCCAAGAGGCCTCGCCCTGAGCCCCAAGTCATTGGAAAAACCCCTGAAATGGGAACATTTGCAAAGTTTCTTGTGATTCACTCGAACCTTTAAAAGAAACCAGTGTCCAAATTGTTCCCCTTTGTGGTATCCAAGGTGCTAGAAAACCTTATCGGGTTTTCATGCAAAGCAAAAAAACTCCACTCCGGAGACCTTCTCGTTGAAGTAAACACGAAAGCGCAAAGTGAGGCACTCTCCAAGATGACCAGCATAGTCGACGTCGAAGTGTCCGCGCGTCCTCACCGGACGCTCAACACAATCCGTGGAGTCCTTTCTGAAGACGACTTCTTCGACGCTAGCGAGGAAGAAATTCTGGAAGGACTGAAAGATGCCGGTGTTGTCGCCCACGAGACTACAAAAAGGCCACGACAGCTCTTCAGCGTCAGAGGGCATGGCGGCACTCCTCCGGGAGCAATGGCTAACCCTATCATGCTCTACGTGCAGTTTTTGATCACCTTGGCTGGACTGACGGGGTCGCCGACGCATCAGGGCGATTTCTCGGAACGCCAAGTCATCATGACGCCGCTGCCACCGAACTGGACAAGCGACGCCCATTTTCAAGCCAGCGAGGAGCCTGGAAACATCTTCAGGAAACTCGTGTTCGCCAAAGAAGCCAGACCGACATCGACAACTTGTCTCGCCCACGAGACTACAAAAAGGCCACGACAGCTCTTCAGCGTCAGAGGGCATGGCGGCACTCCTCCGGGAGCAATGGCTAACCCTATCATGCTCTACGTGCAGGTGAGCAGAAGTCACTCCTTGCATTGTAAGCGTACTAGCAACGTTTGTCTTTTCTCGCCGCCATGCCCCCGGACGTGTGTACTGCTGTTCCTTGAGTGTATTGCTGTAATTCGTGACCTGTTATCATGCGGGGATATCGAATCCAACCCGGGTCCGGATGATGATTGTATACCTACGATGGAGGAAATGGTTAAGGATATTTTGGCTAAACAGATTGTGATCCTAACTGAGCTGGCTGGAATAAAAACTAGTCAACAAACATTTGAGAACAAATTTGACAAACTGGCCAAAAAGGTTGAACAAATTGAAGTCACAGTCGAAGAAACAAAAGAGCTTAGGAATCAAATGACGAGTATTGAAAAAAATGTTTCGTCCGTACAAACCGAACTTACTGAATGCCAAAGAAAGTTGGTCGACTTAGAAGATCGAAGCCGCCGCAATAATCTTATGGTTTTTGGTGTTTCCGAGGACGCCGGTGAAACGGCAGATATACTTCGATCAAAGGTACTCGACGGTATTTTCGTAGAAAAACTTGGAATTCGAACTAACTCTGTCGAACACTTGCATGGGGTTGGACGAAAGACAAATAGAAGCCGGCCTATTATTGTTAAGTTCTTCGACTACAATGAAAAGAATAATCTTCTAAAAAAACGCAGACTTCTAAAAGGTACCAAAATAACACTTGAGCACGATTATTCATGGGTGACGCTTCAAAAGCGCAAACTGCTATGGGAAAGTAGCAAACCAAATCGTGATAATGGGGAAACTGCTTTTCTGATACACGACAAGATTAAGATTGGAAACGACATTTTCGAATGGGATGACGCCAAGGGGCAAGTGTGCAAAGAAAAAAATCGGCCAACAAACCGAAGAAATGTGAAATGACGCCAATTATCTCTGAAAATGCATCCTGAGGAATCATTGAAGATCTTGAGTTTTAATGCTCGGAGCATCGTGAATAAAGTGGATGACCTGGAACTTATCTTGTTGACTCATGATCCCCATGTTGTTGTTATCACCGAAACGTGGTTACACAGTGGTATTGGTGACAGCGAAATTCTTCCCCCTTCATACAGGATGATTAGAAAAGATAGAGGATCGAGGGGCGGTGGCGTTGCTGTTATATTTAAAGATTCAATAGAATTGATGCCAATGAATTGTGTTATCAGTGGAGAAGTATTATGGTGTAAGTTAACATTCCACGGAAACGTTTTTGTTGTAGGCGCCGTTTACAGGCCACCAAATGCCCCGCCAAAACTCTTAGAAGATTTACATGATTACATGGCACTGCACTTCACCGATAAAACTAAGGTAATTTTAACAGGAGACTTCAACCTGCCCACTATTGATTGGACGTCGTGTAAAGTAGGTAAAGCAGAAGTCGCATCCTCTGAACGTCTGTTAGATATCTCTCTTTGTTTTAATATGCGACAGTTAGTGAGCGTCCCAACTAGAGTATCCGGCACAGGCCCAGCAACACTAGACCTGCTTTTCGTTAGTAATACAATCGAAGCAGACGAGGTCGGTGTTATTGACGGGGTCTCTGATCATAAAATCCTGGTATTCATTATTCAACTCTCTAAATCGTCGTCCCAAAATTTTTGTCCGGGAAGTGTTGTTCGAGATTTTCAAAACTCCGATGATGTGTCTATTCTCGACTACTTGGAATGGCATTTTGATGATTTTTGTCAACTCTCTGACGTCGGTGAGCTATGGGGGAAATTTAAGAGTATTGTATCTCACTGTATATATCATTTTGTTCCTTCAAGAAACGTCAGAGCAAAGAGGGTCCATCCTTGGATTACGAGGGAAATCCTACAATTAAAACGAAAAATAAAACGCCGAAGGAAAAGCAAAGTTAAAACTTCCGCGGAGATAGCAGAATTAGGGCGAAAGCTAAAGAATCTCGTCACGCAAGCTCGAGAGAGCTACTGTGGTAACGCGCTCTCACGGTTCTTGAAGGAATGCCCACAAAAATTTTGGCGTTTCTTTTCATCACCTAAGGAGGTGACCTCGCAAATCATAGTTAGCAGTGAAACTTTTTCTTCTCCTTTTCAAATTGCAGAAGAATTTAACAAGTACTTTCAGTCCGTTTTTACTCTGTCACGTGACCCGTCGGGAGACCCTGCCTATGTTTCTTATCAGTCACAAATGCCGGAGCTCGTTCTGTCGGAAAGCGGTATCTTTAACTTGATTTTGAATATAAACGATAAAAAGGCATCTGGCCCAGATGACATTCCGAATGCTTTTCTAAGACGATACGCAGAGTGGGTGTCTCGGTACTTATTTGTAATTTTTCAAGCTTCACTTCGGCAGAGCAAGCTACCGGCAGATTGGTTATGTGGGAAAATTGTGCCAATTCACAAGTCCGGAAACAAGATGGCAACTGAGAATTATCGTCCTATATCCTTAACATCGACATGTTGCAAACTCCTAGAACATGTTATATCAAAACATATCAATCACTACCTGGAAGAAAATAACTTACTGTATAAGCACCAGCATGGGTTTAGGCGGGGTCTGTCAATGGTCACGCAGCTACTTGAATGTACGCATGAGTTCGCGTCTGTTATAAATGAGCGTGGTCAAGTTGATGTAATATGTATGGATTTTTCGAAAGCCTTTGACCGTGTTCCTCATGACAAATTGCTCGAAAAGCTACGTAAATTAGGACTGAATCGGAGTTTGCTATTATGGATACGTTCATATTTAAGCAACCGAATGCAGTATGTCTGTTATAATAACGTATGCTCTCCCCCATTAGCAGTCTATTCAGGAGTACCCCAGGGTTCCGTTTTAGGGCCACTCTTATTCTTAGTCTATATCAATGACATAGCTTCGAATCTGCCTTCTTCTGTACATGTTAAGCTTTTTGCGGATGACTGTATGCTATTTTCTAAAATTACTACAGTTCAGGATCAGGAGTTACTAAATGAGTCTTTGGGGGTAATCAGCTCATGGTGTGCTACATGGGGCATGGTTATTAATTTTAATAAGACGGTATTTTGTAGTATTACAAACAAGAAGAAAGTGTTAGATTTCCGCTACACTATAGGGAGCACAGAACTTGCAAAAGTAGATGAATTTAAGTACCTAGGTGTGATTTTTTGTAATACGTTGCGCTGGAATAGTCACGTGGACTATATATGTGCAAAGGCATATCAAAAACTAGCGTTCCTTAGAAGGCACCTAAGACATGCAAATAGAGATGTTAGATTAACTGCATATAAATCCTATGTGCGTCCGATATTAGAGTATGCAAGTTGCGTATGGGACCCCTACAGAAGAAAACAGGTCACACAAATAGAAAGAATTGAGAACCTTGCTTTACGGTTTATTTTTTCGGAATATAGGCGTCCGTCGTCTGTTACCGCATTGAGAGCTGAGGCGCGGCTGGATCGCCTAGAAAACAGAAGAAAAATTTCTAGATTAAAAGAATTATACCTTATAGCAAACGGACTGACAAAAATAGATCCTGAAACATATCTGCTACCTTCGACGTCTCGTTCCCGGAGAACGAGCAACACTAAAGCCATTTCACCGTATCAATACAAGAATGATGTATTAAAATATTCATTCTTTTGCAGAACAATAATTGAGTGGAACGCTTTACCAGAAGAACTTGTCAGTTTCTGCAGCCTTGAGCTATTCGGAGCCAAATTGACCGAATTTTTTAATTAAGTGATGCATGTAAAGAATGCGCAGGCACTTCGAACTGCCTGCGCACGCTTGACCCGCACAGAGTGCATGATCATGTATTTATTATGTGCTTTTGTACTTCCTCTCCTGCGTAGACCGAAAGGTCCGCAGTATTGTAAATAAATAAATAAATAAATAAACGTATTATGTTCCGGAAGGATGGCAAGGAAACCCCGTCCAAGCACGTGATCTTGACCTTTGAGAGACACACCCTCCATGAAACTGTGAAGGCAGGCTATCTCCAGTGTCACATCCGTCCCTATGTTCCCAACCCGCAACGGTGCTTCCGCTGCCAACGCTTTGGGCATGGGTCACGCAGTTGCCGAGGGAAAGAAACTTGTGCGAAATGTGGAAGCCAGGAACATGTTGCTGACATCTGCGAGGCAGCAGCCCGCTGTAGTAACTGCAGTGGGCCCCACCCAGCTTACTCCCGCACCTGTCTCCTTTGGCGTCAAGAAAAAGAAATTCTTTCCCAAAAGGCAAAGGAGAACATCACCTACTTGGAGGCTAAGAAGAAGCTGTCGTCCCTCTCAAAAGGAGGTTACGCCGAGGTGGTGCGAAGAGGCCCTGCACCACACTTGGAGACTAGGGCCACCCAGGTCTCTCCTGAGATCTTGGCGGCTGACCTGAGGGCCCCATCCCTTCGACAGGAGCAGCATGCTGCTCCCCTGGACAAGGGTGGGCCGGCAATAGCCGTGCCCGCCCTGCCCTTCAAGATTGTGGCGCAGGGTCAGCAGGCTTCCTGTCCTCGTGGAGGGGGCGCTTTGGCTGCTTCCTCTGCTCAGGACAGGCCAGCACCGTCTGCACCTATCAACACTGGCCGCTCTCCTCAGGAGGAGAAGAAGCGAGGCCCTCGGCCTCAGTCCCTGGAGAGGCAGCGAGCAACCAAGGAGCTGCGTGGCTCGCACGCAGGTTCCTCGTCGGGAAAAGAGGTAAAACAGATGGACGGGGTAGAACCCCTCCCCAGTACATCGACCACCTTTCCACCTAGTTCTGGTCGTGGTCGCGGATTGGGGCCCCGCGGCACAGACCCTCCCGGGCTAGCAAGCAAATCTGCCTGCGAGGCTCAGGAGAACACTGGCGCTGCCTTGTCTGCACCCCCATCGACTCCGGGTTCTGACCAGGATGAGATGGAGTGGCAGACTACGAAGAAACAAAAATCGAAAAAACTCGTAACTCCTCCGAAGTGAGGCAACTGACTCACTTTTCCATGTGCTCTGGTTTTTGTGCCTAAAATGGCTTCAGTACTCATACAGTAGAACTTTCGTGGCCTTCTAAGAAACCTGGATGATGTAGAGCATCTTCTGGAGGAGTACAACCCGAAGGAAAAATCCATCAATGTAACCCTGTTTGGCAGTCAATGTTTTCTAGTGGACCGCTGACTGTGCCTGATTGTACGTCAAGCACGTCTGATTGGCCAACAGGTTACTCTGACCGACAGTCAAACTCCAGTCAGACTCCGCTTGTAGGCTTTCTGATGGTTTCCTGGTGGCAGTCGGCCGCCGCGAAATGCCATCAAGAAGTCTTGGTGGCGATTCTGATTGTACATCGATGGTCTCCGACTTTACGTCAAAAAGCTTTGACGTGCAGACAGACGTACGGTCAAAGGACGAAACGATCGTTCGGATACCACTATTTCGTCAAATCTACGGATACGAAAAATAATCTATGCACAACAAAGCGATTTCGGGACGTGAGCCCATAAAACCGCTGATGTTAGAGATATGACACGCAGCCGACCGCCAACCTTGACCAGAAGCCCGGCGAACGCCGAACACGCCACTTAGCTTTCTAATACAGGCCAGCCAACCTATTTGAGTCCATGATCTTTGTCATCAACTTCCATCGACCTTTCAATTGGTTCTGCTAGTTTACTTCCAGATTTTTCCTGAAGTGTGGATTTCAATCCACGTGGAAGCGATCATTTTTCTACTCTTTTAACCTGTAGGGTAGCCCCTCTTTTAATTCATACACGCCCGCCTCGTTGGAAGCTCGACAAGGCTGATTGGGGCCTTTTCAAGCAGGCATCGCTTTTAGCATATGCTCGTCTCGAAAGTCTTACAATTGACGAACTCGATCATCTTTTAACCGAGCGCATTATCACAGCAGCCAAGTTGTCCATCCCGCAGACATCTCAATTTCTTCCTAGGAGGCCAAAGCCCTAGTGGAATTCGGAATGTGAAGAGACACGCAAGAAACAAAATCGGGCTTGGGGTATTCTGAGACGATACCCCACTAGAGATAACCTCATATCCTTTCGGAAAATGAAGGCACGTGCACGCTACGTCCGAAGAAAGGCCAAACGGGAAAGTTGGCAAGGCTATGCTTCCACTATAAATAGCAGTACCTCACCTAAGGAGGTCTGGGATCGAATACACAAGATCAATGGTTCCTATCATGCATTTAAAATCCCCCTGCTTTTTAGGAATGGAACATGCCCAGACACACTCGAGAAAAAAGGTGATATTTTTGGAGAATATTTTGAATATATATCCAGTTCACATCATTTGTCATCTACTTTCCTTCGACACAAGCTGAAGGCTGAGAGCAATCCCTTGAAAACCTCAGGAGGTGAACAGGAGGATTACAATGCTACATTTAGCTTGCACGAGCTCCTCGCAGTTTTTTCATAACACAAAGCCCTCAGCCCCTGGACCAGATGGTTTACATTATTCAATGCTACAGCATCTTCATCCTTCTTCACTCGATGTCATTTTATATCTTTATAACCGCATATGGCAGGAGGGCTATTTTCCTTCATCGTGGAAGGTAGCGCATGTCCTTCCACTTTTGAAGGCTGGTAAGGATGCTTCTTGTGTTTCCAGTTATAGGCCCATTGCTCTTACCAGCTGCTTCTGTAAGACACTGGAGCGAATGATTAATCGTAGACTAATGTACTATCTCGAACATGGTAAGGTGCTCGACAATTTTCAGTGCGGCTATCGTTCATCAAGGTCCACAGTCGACCACTTGGTCCGTCTCGAAACTGTTGTGCGTGAGGCCTTTGCACACGGGCAGCACTGCCTCTCCGTGTTCTTTGATCTCGAGAAAGCGTATGACACGGCTTGGCACTTTGGCATTTTGAGAAACCTGTTGGACCTCGGACTACGTGGTCGCATGCTTCGTGCAATTCAGAGCTATTTAGACAGGCGCACTTTTCGAGCCCAGCTGGGAAAAACACTTTCCCGTGAATTTCTGCTGGAAAATGGAGTGCCGCAGGGGGAAGTACTAAGTGTCACCTTGTTTATAGTTAAAATGAACTCCATTGCTTCCGTAATCCCTCCGTTGGCTCAGTATTCACTTTAGGTCGATGATTTACAAATTTCAGTTTCCTCCTGTAAACTCAGTCTGTGAACGCAGGGTTCAGCTACGCATCAACAAGCTTACTGAGTGGACTGACAGTAATGGGTTTAAGTTCTCTCCTGAAAAGACTGCATGTGTTTGCTTCACCCGCAAACGTGGAGTCCTTTTTGAACCATCCCTAACAATCTACAATAGTAATGTTAGTGTCCAACCTCAGCACAAATTTTTGGGTCTTACGTTTGATAGTAAACTGAATTTTAATGCTCATGTAAAAAGCCTGAAACTGGATGTTCACAAGTCTCTCAATATCTTTAAAGTTCTCTCTCACCGGTCTTGGGGCTCGGATCGATTCTGCCTCCTGTGGATCTATCGCTCTTTGGTGCGCGCCCGATTGGACTATGGCTGCTTTGTTTATGGGTCTGCCAGGCAATCTGTGCTCAAGATGTTGGATCCCATTCATCCCCTTGGGCTTCGTTTGTCTACGGATGCGTTTCGTACGTCCCCTGTGCCCTGTTTGTATGCAGAGGCTAATGAGTGTTGCCTCGAAAGACGTAGATTCGCATTGGGCATGATGTACTCTCTTCGAATCCGATCTGTCCTCCAGCACCTCACTCGAGAAGTTGTTCAAGAAACACGCTCGGAACGAATCGTTCTCGCAAAACTTAGCGTGATCCCTCCATTCAGTATGCGATTGAAGACCTTGGCCGAGTCTGTCGGATTAGATGTGGCATTCCAGGTAGCCGAATTCCCTGGCACCATAGCACCTTGGGAGCACCCTGACATACACTGCAACCTGTCTCTTGCACAGTATAACAAGAAAAGCACTCCAAGTTCTGTGCTTATGCAAGAATTTCATGAACTTGCTCAATTGTATGACGATTATACAAAGGTCTATACAGATGGAACAAAATCTGCGACCTTTGTTGGTTGCTCTGTCATTGGCTCTTCAGTGGATGTTGTAAGGCGGATAAATACTGCTGCTACCATTCTCACAGCGGAGCTGTATGGCCTCCTGTTGGCTACGGAACACATAGCCCGTCACAGGATACCGCTGGAAGTGGTTTTCACTGACTCTCTTAGTGCCTTATGAGAAATCTCTTCACTGATGCCTACAAGGAACGCCCTTGTTGTTGAAGTTCAGAAGAAAATTATTGTGGCAGCCAGAAAGCATTGCACCATTGTCTTTTGTTGGATTCCCAGCCATGTTGGTATCCCAGGCAAGGAGGCAGCCGACCGTGCTGCCCGCACATGCGTCAGCAGAGAGGTAGATATTAAAAGGATCCCTTACATGGACTATCGCACTTTTGTAAAGTCCCGCATACGAGCACAATGGCAAGCCGAGTGGAATGAGAAAATCTACAACAAGCTGCATCTCGTTAAGCCAGACCTGGGTGAATGGGCGAGCGCCCGGCACCAGGAACGCTTTTATGAAGTAGTACTGTGTCGCTTGCGCATTGGCCACACTCATCTGACTCATGGCTACCTGCTCCATGGGGAGGATGCCCCTTCGTGTGAACAGTGTGACAAACCTCACAGTGCTCTCCATTTTCTAATTTAGTGCCCTTTCTATGAACGGGAACGCCGATCTCACTTCGCATAGTTATACAGAAAGCACATTCCTTTACACCCAATGCTGTTATTGGGTTATGAACCATTCGTAACTTACAAGCAGGTTTTTAAGTTTTTAGAAGCTATTGGTCTTCTACATCGACTGTGAACTTCAAAGCTTTTCACTCATGTCCATTTTTCTTTGTGACATTATCCGATTCATGTCTCATTCCTTTACTTTTAACCCTGACCACTAGAGTCCTTTCTTCTCGCTTACCCTCAATGCAATAGTTTCCTTCTTTGGCGCTCTTTGGCCTTAGCAGACCTTGCGCCATAAAAACCCGATCCAACCATCCAACCAACCAACCCGCTCCCACCGCGGACTGCATTAGGTGCCAACATTGCGGTCCTGTGGAAGGCAGGCAGGCAAAAAGTGGTACGCCAAAAATGTTTCCTGTTTCATGTAACACACCAAAGTTTAAGTCAACTGCATGCAAATATTGTGTGCTTTATGAATTAAAAAAATTATATAAATAATTCCTAAGTTTACACCAGGTGCAGCAAACACACTAACTTTCAGGCCATCTACCTCAATCTGTATGGCATTAACAAGTTCAAAAGCTACCAATAATATAGGCAAGGACATCTAAAGTATTCTTAAAAATTATGAGCTTCCGATAAAAATATAAACATAACAATGCATTATTTTTGAAAAAAAAAAACAGCAACAGATTTTTTTAAAAAATACCCATATTGAAAAGACGAAATAAAAAAACCCTGTCTGGATTTCATTAAAACGTTGGGGTACAACTCTCCTTAGGCCAGGCAAATAGAAAGTGCAAAAACATGTTGCATCATTTGCTCGGTGCAAAAATTGTAACCGGTCAAAGTAGCGGTTGCAAAGCGTCTTGAATCCGGCGCTTTTCGTTTCTCCCCGCTGCTAACTTTTTGTTTTTGCTAAAAAATTGCAACTTTTTTTCTTTTTGTTGTTTAAAATAAGAAAATTTATGTGTTGTAGCTTGCTGATAGAGAAGATATGTTTACGGAATTTCTTTTGCTTGTTGGTGTCTACGGGCACTCATGAAAGTTTACGATGGGTGATTGCACGACAGATCGAACCTGCAAGACATCTCGACATTTTTTTATGCAATTTACACACAAATGAATCACACGAAGCTCAACTTTGTTTATCGAGAAAGCGTTTTCACTTCGAGAAAATAAATGCTTTAATTAATTAAGATTACGTGACGGCCGTGCATCCACCGCGGACTGCAATAGTTGCCAACTTTGCGGTCCTGTGGACGGCAGGCTAAAAGTGGTACGACTAAAATGCTTTTTTTTCCTTATAATGTACCAAAAGTGAAGTCAACTGCATGCAATTATTATATTTTCTATAAAATAAAAGATATATAAAAAATGCGTAACTTAGACTAGGCGAAACAAATACACCAACTTTGCGGCCTTCTACCCCAATATGTATGACGTTAACGAGCTTGAAAACTATACAGAATATTAGGCCAGGGCATCCAAATATATACTAACAAAATATGACTTTGGGAAAAATATAAACATTAAAAAAATCATTCTTGAACAACACACCTAAAAAAATACACATATTGACAAAAGAAACGACCCGGTTTTATTCTATTAAAACTTTGGGATTCAACTTTCTTTGGGCCAGGCAAAAAATACGCACAAAAACATTGCACCATTTGATTGGTACAAAAGTTCTAACCGGTCAAAGTAGCGGTTGCGAAGCGCCTTGACTCCGGCGGTTTCGCTTCTCCACGCCGCTGATCTCTCTTTGCACTCTTTGAAAAAGTTCACTTTATTTACCGCTCTATATGAGAATTTAAGTCTGACAGCATGTATTTACAAGAAACACCACAAAAGTTAGCGATGCTTCTGTCGCTTAGAACGGGCACACATAAATTTAAATTGTTGTTGGCCTTCCTGGCTGCCTTGCGAGTTCGAACCAATACCAAGATGGCACATTCGCTATAATCATATTTTAAAAAGGTTTAAATGCAGTGAGCTTGGTTGCAGCAGTTCCCGCCATCCAGAGGACATGCCCGCAATGCTCATCTTGTGTGCCTTTCGTGGGCACACACGCACAAACACACAGCTGTCCAGATGATATCGCTGCCGCGAAGACATCAATTCTGCCACCGCCCATTCTAAAAGAGTCTAGATGAACTGTCACAGTACTCCACCTTGATGCGATCAGAGTTCGGCGGATTCTCCAAATTTCCTTCAAGGGGAAGCGTTGACGAGCCGTCCTCTTTAGGTAACTGTTACGTTTTTAGACACAAGGAGAGGAAGCGCATGCACGTTCGTGCCGCAGTCAGGCTGAAGGCTGCTCGAGTGTCGTTTATTAGAACTGTAGAGAATAACGGAGCGACGCCTCAGGAGTACGGTGCGCTTAGGTTACGGCGGAGCCAAGGAGGATGTGTATTTTTGCCCAGCGGTAAACGCGAGCTCAAATATCTTACCAGCTCCTGACAGCGAAAGCGACTGCGAAGTATACCGCGCGGCAAACGTAAACCTCCTCCTTGGCTCCGCCGTAACATAAGCGTCCCGTACCCTTGTACCCGAAGCGTCGTAAATCTTATTTAAAGAAAAACACGAATAAAAAAGTGCCTAGAGTTGTTTAAATGTACACGTAGCAGAGCGCGTTGGATGGAGTACAGTTCACACGTAAGGAATAAAAACACAGAAAATATACGAGGGACAAGTACACGCAGTTCCTTCAACGAGCAACTACATTTAAATGATGCCCATTACACTATAATGAACCGCTTTTGTCACAGAGAAAATTAAGTGAAGACGAAAATACAAGAAGATACTAGAAAAAGATAAAAGTAAAGATAGGTGAATTTGACTTCCTGGAAAGGAAAAAGAAGAAGAAACTGGAGCAGATGCTTTCTACGACAACTCCGGCGCTAGGAAATCCATCTCTGATGTCGATAACGGCATCGAGGGCTCGGAACCATTGTCTGTGGCAGTTTTGATCTTAAAAGCTTCGATTACCTCTCGGCCGTACTTGTCCTTGTGGGAGCCTAGCACGGTAGTGTTTTCACAGCTAGGAGAGCAATCTTGGCAGGTGCGGGCATGGACAACAATCGAATGGTAGGAGTCAGATGACGTTTTGTTGGCTTCGAGAAAGTGTTTTCTAAGGCGAACGTTCAAGCATCGTCGCGTCTGGCTGATGTAGTGGCTGCCACAACTGAGCGGAATAGAATAAATTGCTTGTCTTGGCATTTGACGTATTCGTTGAAGTGTTTGATGGTGCATTCTGGTGGACGACTTTCGCTATTTACCCTTTGGCACATTTGTTTTAGCTTCATCCGACATGTGAATACCACCTTCGCGTTGAAGCGATGGACAGTATTATGCACATATGGAATACAGGCCGGGCGTGTGTGGCTGTGTCCTTCATTGTTAGATGATCGACGGTTGGGGCCTGTAATGAGATGCTGAAGGGTAGTACGGAGGAGGTCTGCTGGATACCCGGCTTAGAGAAGGTGGTCATGCTGACGTTGGACGCTTGCTGATGAGAAGTGGGGACAGGATTTTGCACGAGAAGAGGCAAACAGGGTTCGAATAATTCCAAGCTTTACCGATTTAGAGTGGTTGCTGCGGAAAGGGAGGACCGTTTTTTTGGATCGTTGCTGGAAACTCCAGCATATGCCTTGGGGATGAAGATGAAGCCTTAAATCAAGATACTGAAGTCCCTCTTCTGTTGGTTCTTCACTCGTAAACCTAAGACCCGACGAGCGGGAATCGAATGCTTCAGAAATGGCCCGGTAGGAGATGGAGGTAGGATGAATAACAATATAGTCATCTACGCATCGATACACGCGGCTTTCGGGGGTGAAAATATTTAACCGGGACTTAACTGATTGGTCTACGTACATGAGAAACACTTCACTGAGTATTGGGGCTAGGCAGGAGCCTATACAAACACCTTTCTTTTGTCTTAATATTTTGCCGTTGTATTCAACGAGAGTTGACTGAAGGTATAAGGCAAGGAGATCTGAGGTATTTTGAAACTTACAGAGACCGTGTTCATGAATGGCCTCAGACACATAATTCAAGAGAATCCGGGGGGCTGGACTAAAGAAAACATGGAGAGTGGCTGGGTGGTGGAGGTAAGGAAGGTAAGGTGCGAAATAAGATCTGTGGAGTTAGAAATCCTAAAGGGTTGGAGGAGCGTCACCGTGGAGAGATGTTTTTGTAGGAATAAGGCCAAAGGTTTCTGCCAGCAACTTCTTTCGGATACAATGCTTCTGAGCAGCACGCCATCCTTATGTGTCTTAGATGTGAAAAATACGGATAAAGATTGTTTTTCAGGTGAACCGATGGTTTTCTTGAGAGTGGGCAGATTCATCGAAGTGCACGGTCTTTTTGCCTCTGCGCGCAGAGATCCCGATGGCCTCTTCTTTAGTTGATCAAAGTTCTTTTCCAGTGCATTTGTGACCTTCTATTCATAGGTTTCTTGATCCATGACCACGAAAACACCGGTCTTGTCTGATTCAAGCAGTTTGAGTTGCCCCCAGCGCAGCTCTTCAACTGCTTTCCGAATCGGGAACTTGCCTGCTTTCGGAGGGGGGTTACGCGGATAGGCGGATAGAGCGAACTGCCGCGTTGAAAAACTCGGACCTCCCCTGTTCTGGATTATGCGAGGCTACTTTATGTACCGAAGTTAATTGGTCAACTTTTGAGATTCGAAGATCTGGAAAAAATTTGGGACCATATGAAATCACTTCCAATATACCAGGGGAAAGTTGCTGGTCACAAAGGATAACTGGAGGGTCATACACTGCTTTGCTGGCCTTGCGGAAAGATACATTCATTGATGTACTGATGGTGTTCCATACAGATTCCAGCATTCTGGTAGCTGAGGTTTGAAGAAAGTTGAACAAAGGATGAGACCCATACCCAAAACCAAAGAAATGAGTCATGAGACCGGGGAGCAGATTCTCCATCAGCCTGATTTCTCGGGAGAATTCTTTCGAGATGTTTGCATGATGCGGTAGATGGAAGTCCAATTGTGAGGAGAAAAACACTACCGTGCTAGGCTCACACAAGGACAAGTATGGCCGAGAGATTATAGAGGCATTTAAGATCAAAACTGCCACAGACAATGTTTCCGAGCCCTCGATGTCGTCATCGACATCAGAGAAGGATTTCCTAGCGCCGGAGTTGTCATAGAAAACATCTCCTCTAGTTTCTTCTTCTTCCTTTTTATGAAGTTAAATTCAGCTATCTTTACTTTTTCTTTTTCTAGTATCTTCTTCTATTTTCGTCTTCACTTAATTTTCTCTGTGACGAAAGCGGTTCATCATAGTGTAATGGGCATCATTTAAATCCAGTTGCTCCTTGAAAGAACCGTGTGTGTCTGTCCCTCGTATATTTTTTATGTTTTTATTCTTTCCATGTGACCAGTTGGTTAAATGTCCAGACCTCAGTATATCAGCAGCATTGAATCCGAGACTTCTGACTTTGATAACACTTGGTTGCACGCGGAGCATGAGCCTGTTGGCATGGAACGATCGCGTGCAGGAGGCAGAGCTTCTACTCGGTTATCATGCTGTCACCGTCTGTAGTTAGATTACTTGAACCATTTGAGATATTGGACCGTTTGTTTCCTAATAAAACACGTGCTGAAGAAAAAAATACTTTTCTTTTCTAAGGCAGTGACTTACTTTATTTTGCATTTTTTGAATCAGTTTTGAATCAAACATATCACCCGGTACATTTTCGAGGTCAGTTAAAGTATTATTATTGTTAGGATGATGCTGTTGGGAGCTGTCCTTTTTTCTACGTGCGTCATTGTGAGTGTACTTTGTGCTCTTATTCACCGGCCGGGTCGGCCGTTTCCGTCCGAGGGAGTAGTCTTGGGAAGATGAAGACGACGACCGGGCAGAAGCGCGCACGACCATCTCGCGCCAGGCCCCACGGGCCGGCTCGGCCTCCAGAAAATCATTCTATCTTCTCTCTGTCATCCCCTGTCCTTTATGCTGCCGACAGCATCATCCTAACAATGTGGTGGAGGTGCGGGTTCCCCAACGAACTATGAAGTGACTCCCGTCATTCCGCCCCGGGACAACCGCTCTAAGCCTACTAATGTCGTCCACATCGCCCGACTAAAACGCTCCCACCACCAAGTTCCCTAGTTGCATGGCCGGCGGACCGGTCCTTTTTCAACGGGGGCTGTTAGGGAGAAAGAAGTGAGGCTCAACCAAAAAGGGCCGCGCATCGCGGGCAGCAGCCGAAAAGCTAGAGGTTTGCTCGGACGATTGCTCCAACGATTGTACTGGCGACACCATCATGGTCAATCTCTCTTTGTTCTAATAAACCAATCTATTCACCAAGAGCCGGACACTATATCAATCTCTATTTTTTGCTCAATTAAATTAGTGTCACCTGGTTTGGGGTACTACCAGGGCAACAAATTTAAAGATAATACAACTAACCCAAAAACGAATGTTACTTACAATTGCAAATGTTCCGTTCTGCTCGCATACAGAAAACCTGCTCAGAATGTATATTGTACTAAGTATTTACAACATGTATAATTATAGGCTTTCTCCGAAGTATAAACATGAATTGTTAAGTAACCGTACTTACATACTTTATGTGTCTGGTTCAAACTAACGCGTTCCCAAAGATCACTCTCGCAACTCTGAATATTAAAATATACCTACTTGCCGATTAAACCTAGAAAAAAATGTTATCCTACATATTGCCTAAACCGTTTCATTTTTTATTCTCTGTAATGTTCATTTAGATACCACCAACGCGAAAGAGTTACGCGCCTCAATGTGCCATTTTGTTATAAACGACTAATGCTTTTAGTGTGCGTCTGTTTTTTAGTTCTCTCTCACCCTGTCACTTCTCTAGAATGCAATTCGGGGGCCGAGAGCGCTTCAAGCCGTTTCGTGTGACTTTTTTCTAGGCCTCCGTTATTGTAAATGCTAAGTAAAGATTCATTATTATTAACACCTTTTTGCTTTGTAGAGAGCGCTTCTCACCGCGCACTGGTGTACTGCAGTGGTGCACCGATACAACACCGCAGCGTCAGCGAGAAGTTCTTGAAGCGCACTTCGGACCCTAAAGGGTGCTCCGTCGCCTCAGAGGCCTGAACTTCGAGGTGCTTCCAGACGGTACATGGTCGTCAGGAGGTCACCAGTCACGACCCGAGGTGGTGCACGTCGTGCGTCGCAAGCTGTACCAGGCTCGCTAGGACTGATGAATATTTATGGTTCAGACGAACCAACAGTTTAATGTTGGCTGTTATTCGGTTTAGCATTTTATTAATGTATTCAAGGTTGCCACAGGGTGATACACTGTTAAAGGGGTAGTAATGCTGCGTTCATGACCGAGAGGGAACGCTTCTCCGTACATCTAGAATATTTGTGTTTATTCGTACCCCGAGTATAAAAGATATAGAGGCAAGAATGACCTTGACAAGCCAGTCTCGCCCTCGCTCACTTCCGAACTTGCTAGGTGGCATGTTCCAGAGACAGAGTAAAGTAGATAAAGAGCCAAACGCGGTCTTGCCTACTCATTCACTCTCGCGGTAGCCAGCTGTCATGCCGGCGCACCGTCGCTCGCTCCTGCCGCCATCCAAGCTCGCAGCAGCTTTCTCGACGCTTGTTCTTTCTTGTGTTTGTGACACGGCTTTGTCGATTGAACATTTGTTTCAGTTAGTTGTTATATTGCCTCTTATTTGCATCCGTGAAAATATAGCTTAATGGCCTGTATGAAAATGCCGGTACCATTGCGCGAATGCCGGTCGCCTGGCAATGTGATCTGTCTACTATGACATCGTACCGGTGTTGACTCTAGCCCATTACCGGTGACCATAAAACCTAAGTCGGTGGCCGGTATTCGACGCCGGGTGACCCGTATTCCTGTACCGGAAACCGGTATAGCCACGTAAGCGGACGATGCGTGAACTCTGGTGGCCTGTGTGAACCTGTGCAGTCTGATATGAACACCTACAAGTTTTTTTCATTAAAACTATCTATGGAATCAAGATAAACCACCACAAGAAGTGAAATGCAATTCGGGGGCATGTGCTTTTAATTGGTTAAAAGCATGTGCTTTTAACCAAGCGTTTTTTTTTATGACGACGCTTTGCACAATTTGTTTCCATTCTAGACAAAGTGTATAGCTAGCTACTGAAATTTTAAAGGTCAATATCTGATAGCAGATGTAAAGCACAACTGGAATGTGACTGCAGCATTTATTTGAAGTAGGATCTATCCTGTCGGCGGCTCAAGAACGGCTCGACGTAGCGGTCACAGAACAGCCGAAGCAGGGATGGCCACTTGCTGGATTGTGGACACCACAATATTTTTACCGGCCAACCAATAAATGCTTACCGCCACCTATCGCATCAACGTGCATATATGATGTCGCAAAGTCAACGTTTGGATATTTTAATCAGTAAAAATTTGATGTTTCGATGGTATGACGTAAATTCGCTTCCTAGGCAAACTAGATTTTTTTCTCCTGTCCAGCTGCGGTTTCGGTCTTGAGCGAGTGGCCACCCCTGATCGGACTGCTTTCCCCATTGAGCGCAATATCAAACAGGGGCCCCAATCTGGACACTGGGCGAAAACGAAGGCGAGAAATCCAGCGGCTTTGATTGGCCGGCGCCAAGGTCAAGTGCGGAGTTGGCCAATCACGGCAGCCAGATTTCTCGCCGACTTTTTCGCCAAGTGTCCAGATTAGGGCCCCAGAAGTTCTTCGGATGCCGCCAGAATAGAGCTCCCGTGAGTTAATCAAGAGATAATACGAATTCCTGGATAAGTTAGATGAGTACTGTTCTATGATATGAATCCAATATTTAAGAGTTATCAACCACTTATTTTTAGATAGGCTTCGTTTCACCTTAAGTTTGCGCGCTGTCTACGCCACGAGCCGATGAGACCAATCAAAATACGTCGAAAGTGCAACGTCATGATGTTCTTTACATTTATGTGTGCGTTATATCATCGCTTAATAATGCCCTAAACGTTGCTTCTAGTGTGTGTGTTCGTGGCTCTATTTGTTTATGCATTCGACTGCGCTCGTACGTATGATGAAATAACGTTATAAATGCCTTGAAGCGTGAAAAATTTCCTATACTAATAAGAAGTTACGAGCACTTAAACAACGTCGTAGCGACTGTCTTGTAATTACATTACGCATCACATTTTTAACGGAAACATAATTTGGCAGATCAAGATATAATAAGAAAATCACAAACGACTAGAAGTTAACTTCTTATGTAGCGGATGGTCATTAAGTACGGCGTAATAAAGATTGACTTTAATAAAAACCGTTCATAAGCATGTAGAGGAGTGCAACAGATGTCTTCCTCAATAGAACTGCACGAGGAATGTAAGAAAAAAATCTAATCAGTTTAAATCTGTTGCCAAGTATTCTATTACTATCACATCTCAAAGCAAATGTATTAATGTTCCCAGAATTGCCTGAAACAAGCCGGAACTTTTTCAAGTAAACATGCTCTTTTGTATGCTGTGTTGCGACGAGAAGAATGGGGGTGGGAAGATAGTGTAATATCGATATCACTTGCGGGGTACCGGGCCTGCTCCTTGTGGATGTCGTTGGGGGAGAGAGTTTATATTGTTTTCCTTTAAGAAACTGGTTGAGGTAAGCTTGCAAAGAGATTTCTGGCGTCCTATCCATATGAAAGGGATCTTTTTAATAAACTCAAAGCTCTGTTCGAAGACGTTGCGTTTCGCCGTTCTTATTATATGTCTTTCCTTTCCTCCCCTGCCGCAGGTCAAGTTATGTCAGAAGATACTAATCCTCGTGTCAAGTGACAGGAGTTTGCACGCAGAATTAAAGTTGTGACTGCGTCTCTGTATCTTTGTAAGTGCGAGACGATTGTGGTACTGGTTTTAGGTTGGACGCTACTCCACAGTCAAACGTTTTTACACAAGTTCAACAAACATGACTGCTAAATTGTAGAACTAAAAAGGAATGTTCTAGCTTTAAATACCTTCACACAGGTAATATCGTTATGCGCACCATTCAATTGCTTATTGTAATAGACAGTCAACTCCAAACATTTAGTTGATGGAGACGTTTCTAACCGTCGACAGGCGCCACTTGTGCACAATATAGTTTTTCATACCAACCTTCAGAATACCCTAGGCCCGGGTTTCTTGTTATGAAACAAAAATTCATGTTCGAAAACAATATTTCGCGAACGAATGCCCCAGGAGTCCATGATTCTGTTGAAAAGTATATAAAATGTTGTCAAGACAAAAACTCGACCAAGGTAGCATATTTTAGAAAAGCAAGGTTACTGCAAATAAATTGTGTAGGGAGCAATCTTTGATAACTTTGCTGCAAAGATTGCTGCAGCATTTGAAGCATATCGGCTGTAAGCGAATTTCTATCATAAAGCACACCCATACTTACGTGGAATTAGTACGGAACCTCAGATTGCATACAACTTTAAGTTTCATTGGTGGCACAGATATCCAGGGAGGTAAGGAGAAAGCTGGTACGTAGCGTACTGGCATATATTTATATCACATGCACGATAATATGCAGGATATTAAAACCGCCCACTTGTTCTTAAAGCACATCAGCCCAATGTTAAAAAAACGCACCAAAAGCTTGTCAAGTGAAACTAAAAGAATGAGACACAACCATCGAAGCTACTTGAATATAAATTGATTAAATTAGGAATTGCAAATTCGTTTTGAAGACATTAAGGGTATTTCCTAATTTGGCGTTGACATAACTATAAAACAATACGCAATTGCCTACAGACTCAGCGAATAATCCGAGTGAAGTATTCCCATTAGTCAATATCGATTTTGTTATCATAAGACCTCGGACGTTGTTTGTAATGTCACCGCTTCCTCGATTGAATGAATTAAAAATTTAAAGAATAAACCTGAACTCACCTGGTTCACCATCCAAAAATATTTTGTACCCAGTCACTTTTTTTTACATAGAGAGGCTTACCATATTGTCACGGGTGGTGACCAAAAGAACAATAACTAAACAGAAAGAAATAAACGTTTAATGTGGCGAACTTGTGCCAACACTAAAAGGGTACAAAGAGAATAATAGAGCGTCGCGGGCGTCGAAGTCGGCGTAGCAGCACAGTCGAACGCTGGGGCGAAACTGACTCGACAAGGTCGCGAGCGGCGTCTTATCTAGAGTAGGTCACTATCTCGAAGATTCGGCGGAGAAGGTTCGAGCGTAGCGCGCTCGGGGCGAGAATGAACACGCACTTTCTCGAACAACATAAGCGGGGATAAACGATAGAAGTTATGTCCGGAGCAAGAATAAACGAGAAAGTTCTAGAAGTCCGTGACCCCTGCGCGCGGCATTACTCCCCCCTTTAAAAGTGCATCGCCCCGATGCAACACAAAACAAAACAAATCACATAAAAAGAACGGCAAACTAAAGAGTCATTTGAAACACATAAGATCCACAGTCCTATCGAGCGTAGTACGGCTTCAGGCGCACGACGTGGACGACCTCAGGTCGTGGTGGGCGGCGTGACGATGTTCGTGTTCCGTCGGGCATCACCTCGTAATTCAGATCCCCGAGTCGACGAAGCACTTTGTAGGGTCCAAAGTAGCGCTTCAGGAGTTTCTCGCTGAGACCACGGCGGCGGATCGGTGTCCACACCCACACCCTGTCTCCAGGCTGGAAGTGGACGTCCCGGCGACGAAGGTTGTAGCGGCCAGTGTCGATACGTTGTTGGGCTTGAATCCGGAGTCTGGCGAGCTGACGGACTTCTTCTGCCCGTTGGGCAACCACCTGGGCGTCGTCGCTTCCGTCGACAGCCGGTTCGTGGGGTAACATTGCGTCCAGCATTGTCGTCACTTTGCGACCATGAACCAGTTGAAAGGGTGTAACCCCGGTGGTTTCTTGCACGGCCGTATTGTAGGCAAAGGTGACGTACGGCAACACCTCGTCCCACGTCGTGTGCTCCACGTCGACGTACATGGAAATCATGTCGGCGATGGTCTTGTTGCGTCTTTCCGTCAGCCCGTTGGTCTGAGGGTGGTACGCCGTAGTGCGACGGTGGCTGGTGTGGCTGAGACGAAAGACTTCTTGTGTTAGCTGGGCCATGAACGAGGATCCACGGTCGGAGATCAGGATTTCGGGAGCGCCGTGCCGGAGGACGATGGATTCAATGAAAAACTTCGCAACTTCCACAGCAGTTCCGGAAGGAAGGGCTTTCGTTTCGGCGTACCGCGTGAGATAATCTGTGGCGACGATGATCCAGCGATTTCCCGACGTTGACGGCGGAAAAGGGCCAAGTAGATCCATTCCGATCTGCTGGAAGGGTGCCATTGGCGGAGGAATTGACTGCAAGAGTCCGGCCGGCCTCGTTGGAGGTTTCTTTCGTCGCTGCATTCATGGCATGATCGTGTGTATAGGTGGACGGTTTTGGGGAGCTTGGGCCAGTAATACTTTTCACGAATACGGGCTAGTGTCCGGCTGTAACCAAGGTGTCCGGACGTCGGGTCGTCGTGGCAGGCTTGGAAGATCTCCTCTCGAAGGTCGGTCGGGATTACCAGCAGCCACGTCGAGTTGTTGTTGCCGAAGTTCTCTTTGTAGAGAACTCCTTGTCTAATGGCGAAGGTCGGCAGGGCTCGTGAAAAAACACGTGGTATGGCACTCCCACGCCCTTCCAGGTGCTCTATTAGTGCGCGCAGCTCAGGATCGTCTCGTTGACGTCGGGCCATGTCGTCGGTGTTCACTGCGCCCAGGAAACACTCGTCGTCATCGCCGTCGCTGCTGTCGGAAGGTGTTTCGACGGGAGCTCTCGACAGGCAGTCGGCGTCACTGTGCTTGCGGCCTGACTTGTAGACTACGGTCATGTTGAACTCTTGTAGTCGGAGACTCCATCGCGCAAGGCGTCCTGACGGGTCCTTGATGTTAGCAAGCCAGCAGAGCGAATGGTGGTCCGTGACTACGCGGAACGGGCTTCCGTATAAGTACGGACGAAACTTCGTGATCGCCCAGACGACCGCAAGGCATTCTTTTTCAGTCGTGGAGTAATTTCGTTCCGCCTTGGACAATGTCCGACTTGCGTAGGCGATGACTCGCTCGGTGCCTTCTTGTACTTGAACCAGTACCGCGCCAAGTCCTGCGTTACTTGCGTCCGTGTGAATCTCGGTTTCCGCATCCTGGTCGAAATGTCCAAGAACAGGAGGCGCCTGCAGTCGTCGCTTCAGCTCGTCGAATGACCTCTGGTGTTCTTCTGTCCACTCGAACTTTACGGCGTCCTTCGTGAGGTGTGTTAGCGGTGCTGATAGCTTGGCGAAGTCTCGAACAAAGCGCCTGTAGTAGGCACAGAGTCCGAGAAATCTTCTCACGGCTTTCTTGTCAGACGGCGGCGTAAATACAGCTACGGCGCGGGTCTTCTCGGGGTCAGGTAGAACACCCTTGTTGTTCACGACGTGGCCAAGGAACTTCAGTTCGTCATAGGCAAACCGACACTTTGACGGCTTGAGGGTGAGTCCGGCGGACCGTATGGCTTGGAGAACAGCTCGGAGTCGTCGCAAGTGCTCGTCGAAGTCGCCGGAAAACACTACGACGTCGTCGAGGTAGACGAGACAGCTCTGCCACTTCAGTCCTGCCAGTACGGTGTCCATGACACGCTGGAAAGTTGCTGGCGCCGTGCATAGTCCGAAGGGCATCACCTTAAAGGAGCTGTGCAACGATTTTAACGTTGAAAGAATTGGCATTTTCTGCTTTTGATATTGTTCACTGTGTCACAAATGGCAGAAAACACACCTCCTTTCATCGCAATGTTGCGATTCCGCCGCGTAATAGCGAGGCAAAACTTGGAATATTTCCCGACCTGCAGCCACGAGCGGCGGCCATGAGAAACAAGCGGCGTGACGTCACTTGGGTCGTTGTAAGAAAGATAGCAAGTTGTGCGAATACCTGCTCGATAAAAGGTAACTCTTTTTACAAATCTTGTCGTTCCAACGTATATATAAATGCGTCAACACCCTGGTATCATCGACAACTTTTATTATACGGAGTTTTAGTGGCGCCATCTATCCTAGGTCCACAAAACCGCGAACAGCCGCCAGAAGCCGGAGGGGGAGGGGAACAGCGCCGGACGGGCAAGGACGGGTGGTCACGCAGTCGGCAGCGGATGAGTTCTCGCTGCTCGCTGATGGCTCTAAAGAGAGAACTTTTCCGGAACTCCGCGCCTACTCTAGTGACGTCACTGTGCACGTGACCCAGAAGACGATGCACGAGTTGAGAGGCGGCAAAAACCTGGATCTTTTTCATTTTTTTAAGTAAAAACTAGGGTATCCAGGCAAAATCTGTTTTCTGTAGTTCACTGCAGAAGTTCACTGCATCAACTTCCACAATTATTTAAGCAAAGCCCTGAAATTGTTGCACAGCTCCTTTAAACTCGTACAGTCCATCCGGTGTGACGAAGGCTGTCTTCTCTCGGTCCCGTTCGTCGACTTCGATCTGCCAGTAGCCGCTCTTCAGGTCCATCGATGAAAAATATCGAGAGTGGCGCAAGCGGTCTAGGGTGTCGTCGATGCGGGGAAGCGGGTAGACGTCTTTCCTCGTCACGGCGTTCAGCTGCCGGTAGTCCACGCCGAACCTAAGCGTTCCGTCCTTCTTCTTAACCAGCACGACTGGAGAGGCCCACGGACTATTTGAAGGTTGGATTATGTCGTCTCTCAGCATCTCTTGAACTTGCTCCTGGATTACCTCCCTTTCTTTAACGGAGACTCTGTACGGCGATCGATGCACAGGGCGCGCGTCGTCCTCGGTAACGATGCGGTGCTTCGCAACGGCGGTTTGGCGTACCCTCGACGATGTCGCAAAGCAGTCACGGTATTCGGCGAGGAGGTTAATCAACTGACGTCGTTTCGGGCCCGGAAGCTTAGGGTCAATGTCGAGCTGTGCTGGCGACGTACTGTCTTGCTGAGGTGGCGAGGATTCGTCAGCAATGGCGGCAATTTCCGCGGAGTTTCGGAGTTCCTCGACGTGGCCAACGGCTGCCCCTTTCGTGAGGTGTTGCGCTTCGTTTCGGAAGTTCGTCATGAGGACCACAGTGCGGCCACCCTGAAGTTTCAGTTACCCCTCTTGCGACGCCTATTCCTCTTCCCAGAAGCAACTGGAGGCTCCCCTCGAGCAGAACTTCGCCGCATAAAGCTTCGGTGATCCCGACAGGTACGAAAACATTCGACCGCGGCGGTAAGTTTACGTGATTTGCGAGGACTCGGACCGCGGATGACGTCGCTTCGAGTTCCTCCGGTGGTGAAACAGGTTTTCGCAGAGTTAGCCGGTTCGCTCTGAGGTCGATGACGGCGCCATACTCGCAGAGGAAGTCCATTCCGAGGATAACGTCCCTCGAACAGTCCTGCAGAACGACGAACTTCACAGGGCACGTCTCACCGTGGATCTCGACGCGAGCAGTGCATCGCCCGACTGGTGTGATGAGGTGCCCACCGGCGGTTCGTATTTGAGGGCCTTCCCACGGCGTTGTCACTTTTCGCAGGCGACGAGAGAGCCTCCCACTCAAAACTGAGTAGTCTGCTCCGGTGTCCACAAGTGCCGATACGTCGTGGCCGTCGATTATAACGTTTAGGTTGTTGAACACCGATGCAGGGACGTTGTTATGATCCGTAGCGTCGAGAGAGTGGGAGCGCTCCGTCGTTCTTGGAGGCTCTTTACTACGGTCGTCTTCGGCAACGCCACCTCCAGGCGTTGCCGCACTTAGTTTTCCCGGCGACGCAAGGGCGACAGGCTCTCTCGGCGGGGTCGTGGCGCTGGAGACGCTGAACGTCTGGGTGACTGTGAGCGGGACTCACGACGGAGCGGCGTTGAGGATGGCAAACGTCGGAGATACTCCTCGATGTCACGAGGACGTTCGTCGTATCTTGGGCGCGGGTCGCTCGGGTGGAACCCGCGCAGCCCCAGTTGTCTGTAGGGGCATCGACGGTAAATGTGGCCGACTTCACCGCAGTGATAGCACAGGGGTCGTCGATCCGCTGTCCTCCACACGTCGGTCTTTCGTGGCGCTGCCTGTTTTGGGTGGGCGTGCTCCCGATCTTCCTGGCGTCGGGGAAACTGCGGCGCTGGAGGTTGACGTCGGGGTGGCGCGGTGTACGGGTGAGCAGGGGGCGGTGGTCGTCGGGTAGCTGCGGCATAGCTCAGTGTCGGTTGTTCGGGAGCGGCGTTGACAAGAGCTTGTGGCTGCAGCGCCTTCTGAACTTCTTCCCGGACAATCACGGCGATTGAGGGCGAATTTGGGCTTGCGGCAGCAGGAAGAAGCTTCCTGATTTCCTCCCGCACGACGTCCCGGATGATGTCGCGGAGGTCCGGGCCGGTGCAGCTGGAAGTCGAGAAGGCAGCGACGCCGGGAAGTCGCTGGTAATGGGAGGCCCGTGCTTGAAGGGCCCGTTCGATATTTGTGGCTTCCTTGACAAAATCTTCGACGGTGGCTGGGGGGTTGCGGACAAGGCCTCCGAAGATGGTCTCTTTCACCCCTCGCATCAGGAACCGCAGCTTCTTCTCGTCAGGAGCGTTTGGGTCGGCGCGGTTCATGAGGCGGAGAATGTCCTCGACGAAACTTGTGACGCTCTCGTTTCGCCCTTGGCTTCTTGCTTGAAGAAGTTCCTCGGCCCGCTGACGTCGCTGCTGGCTGGCAAACGTGCGTCGAAGTTCCGTCTGGAAGTCTTGCCACGACGAAATTGACGCTTCGTGGTTCTCGAACCAGGTGCGTGCCGTGCCTTCCAGAGCGAAGTAGACGTTCTGAAGGCACTGCTCCGGATTCCATGCGTTATGGCGGGCAACTCGTTCGTAATGTTGCAGCCAATCTTCGACGTCCTCGTGGACCTCCCCGTGGAATGGCGTCGGAGTCCGGGGTGCGACGGGAAGGTATACGACGGCGGCGGCGGACGGGTTCTGCGACGACTGGTTGTCCATCGTCGGCCTCGTTGGCTGCCTGGTCCGGGGTGGCAGAAGTCCGTACTCCGGGTGTAGACCTTGGGTACGGCGACTGGTCCGAGTTTCAGGTTCCGCGTTGAGTGGTCTTCTCACCGGGCTTGGAATCGGGCTTGCACTGCGGACCCTGGGAGGGGAACGCTGCACGGGCATGCGGTACCCAGCACCTCCACCAAAATGTCACGGGTGGTGACCAAAAGAACAATAACTAAACAGAAAGAAATAAACGTTTAATGTGGCGAACTTGTGCCAAAACTAAAAGGGTACAAAGAGAATAATAGAGCGTCGCGGGCGTCGAAGTCGGCGTAGCAGCACAGTCGAACGCTGGGGCGAAACTGACTCGACAAGGTCGCGAGCGGCGTCTTATCTAGAGTAGGTCACTATCTCGAAGATTCGGCGGAGAAGGTTCGAGCGTAGCGCGCTCGGGGCGAGAATGAACACGGACTTTCTCGAACAACATAAGCGGGGATAAACGATAGAAGTTATGTCCGGAGCAAGAATAAACGAGAAAGTTCTAGAAGTCCGTGACCCCTGCGCGCGGCAATATCTGCAAAGTAAACACGTTAAAACTCCGGTTTTGTAGTGATTCACGCACGATACATTTTGTAATGTTATTAATACACTTAGCACTCACATAACTTCCGGGTACCTCATTATTAAATTATATTTTCTATAAGTCTGATCTTCCAGGGTCTCATTGTAGAAATGGATGTAACCACATATTAAAGACGAATAATTTCCAAGTGACTGAAGCATGAATGTTTGAGGTAGCTTCTCCATAACCTGCGAATGTATTTAAGTCTTTATATAGAATGTCCAATAACATCAATCTAAGCACCTGAACTGACTGAAGGGTAAAATAATTTTCAGCATCATAAAAAAAGTTACAAAAAGAAAACCTACAAACATGTACCGCAGCATTTATTTTCTATAATGCAACTTTTAAAACAGGTTTTAGAGCGCAGCTCTTAGGCGCCCGTTTCCGGCTTGAGCGGCGTCGCCGATGGAGCAACCGCGGGGTGCATTATGTGAAACGTCCCATGATGCAACGCGCGAGTCTCGCTTGTGACGCACGCGTTGCATTATGAGAAGTTCCCATAATGACGTCACAGTGACGTCACGAGGGTCCCGCGCGTTGCATTATGGGAAACGTCCCATGATGAGGTCACACGTGACGTCACGGTCACTCGTGAAGGTCACGGCAAAGGTCACGACCTTCACGTGACCTTCACTTCACGAGGCCTTTACGAGTGATGTCACGAATGTCACGGGTGACGTCACGAGGGGGCAGGCAGTGATGGTGAGGATGAGGGGGAATTGGAGGGGAGGAGAATGAGAGGAGGAGGGAAGAGGAGGATGGAGGAGGGGGAAAGCGAGAAGGAGGGTGAGGAGGAGAGGAAGAGGGAGGAGGAGGAGAAGGTGGGGCCTACCCTCTTCTCCGTACCCTCCTCTTCTAATCCTCAAGAACTACGCTCTAATTCGGCATTACACGGAGTTTTAAACATCTCTTTTATTTTTCGACAACTTCCAAAGTTGCAAGACGGAGTCATTTTCATAAACTGACAGGACTGGTATATTAGTAAATTTTTTTATTTCATTTATTTGAATAATAATGCCGGCCTACGTTTGTGGGCCAAGGCATGTGAGTACATATGGTACATATACAACAGCATAGCTCTAGTTATACATGGCTTCAGAGACAAAGTTGAGAAAAAGTGGAAGGCATATAGAACAGACTCTTCCCAATAAGCAGAGGTAACACTTGGCAATGATTAGTCCAATGGATTCGAAACTCCGTCTAAGGCGAGGACAAACAAATCGAAGGTGGCACTGCCTGTAATGTTGTGAGGCAGGCCATTCCAGTCTCCGACAGTTTTAGGGGAAAAAATGTAGTTAAAAGTGTATTTTCTACATTGGAACTTTCGACGGGGATTTTCATGCTTCTGCCATGTGACTCGACTGAGATTGTACACCAGATAGTCTTCGAACTTTATTCCAGTCTTATCGTGTATTAATTTCTACAAAAAATTCAGACGCTTCACTTTTCTGCGGGTCGATAACTGGGTTAATCCGGGTAACGCGTAAACGGATGACACAGACGTATGAATGCCATATACATTATATATAAATCGCAATGCCTTTTTCTACCACCTCCTCTTCTACTGAAGAAGAGGAGGATACATGGGTACTCGCGGCCGACCGCATTCTTCGTTGGTTACTAAACCAACCAGCTTCCAATGAGCCCTCTGACGGGGACGACGAACCTGATGATGAAGATTCAATTCCCCTCCTTCCATGCCCGCAGTAGCATAACGTCCGCCCTAGTGCGCCACCTCCCACAGTAGACTGGAACCGCACGGCCACGGTTTTCCACTTCTACCCTCCCGACGGCTACGGCAATCTTCGAGTACCATGTAGAGCCAGATCGGTAGTTAATAACCGACCCCCCCCCCCTGGACCAGCTCCCTGTTTTAAGACGAGCAGTCTCGTCAATGCACGCTTCAGGACTTCTTAAAGTCACGACACGTGGTCCATTCTTGACTCCAGTGCAACTAGCACCTAAGTCCTCTATGGAGTCCAGATTCATTTTTGACGCTAGTCACTTGACCCCAAATCTTCGTGCCCCCCCCCCCCCTTCAGACTTGACCCACTACCCAAAGTCCTCCTCCAGGTCCCCTTACCCCCAAATGCTTATTGCACTAAGGTGGACCTGGCGGAGGCCTTTTATCACATCACACTACACCCTTCTGCGCAACGCCTTACGACGTTTCGCCTAGACGGAACGTACTACGCGTTCACTCGCCTGCCGTTTGGCCTACGGCCTGCACCGTACCTTATGCAAGCCTTGGCAACGGCCATCGCTCGCACACTTCGTTCTCGCGGGGTCTGGGCGTGGGCGTACATTGACAATTTTTTACTCGCACACCCCTACCCCTCTTTCCTTCGGGAAAACACAGACCTTTTTGTAAGGCAACTTGAGGAATGCGGCTTTCTCGTCAACCCCTGGGATTCCCTCTTGACACCAACCCAAAATATTAAGTTTTTGGGCTTTCAACTCAACACACGAGACTCCACTTTGTCACATACGCCCCAGCGTGTCAGAACCCTTTCCGACACACTTGCGCTCCTCCACAAACCATGTACACAATCACAGTATCGCCGTCTTGCCGGCCTATGGGCATTCTATTTTTCTTGGTATCAGCAAGGATACAGTGCATTAAGACCACTCTTTCAAACTGTCCTCTCCTCTACCCCCCCCCCCCACCCAGTGGATCGTCACCTTCCAGGCTCTCTGGAACGCCATGCCCCACACCCTCCCCCTTGTGCCCATCGCCCCGATGTCGGTCATGTGCGCGGACGCTTCCAACACCGGTTTTGGAGTGGTCACCCCATCTGCAGCACTGGCTGTACTGACTTTGAATGACGGCCGGATTTACCTCCGCGAGGCCATCGCATGGACTTTGGCCACCCTCATCGGTAGAACCCCGACACTGATCTTCACAGACAACCTGGCCCTTCGACAGGCCATCATCCGAGGCCACCTTCGTGCTCTGCCCTGGACCTTGTCCCTCGCCATGTCATTTTTGGCAATAAAGAAAAACCTTCGGGCAAAGTGGCTCCCGACTGAGCACAACCCTGCCGACATGCCCTCCCGCATAACGCACATAATTTCCGCCCACTCTCCTTCGGGATTGGCTGAGGGCCTGCCGGCAGGGGGAGAGGGGGAAAGCGCCTATATAAACTAAGGCCTTCCTCCTCACTGCCAGTCGAGGGTCGGCAGGAGACACAGGCTCTGTGCTATCCGACCAAGGTTCCAAATTTGTACTCCCTCAAGTTTGTCAATCAATGACTGTGGATACGGGTCCCATAAGATGTCCGCGTACTTCAATTATGGACGAATCAAAGTAGTGTAAGCCACAAGCTTGGTTTCCGGAGTACAATGTCGCACAGTCTTTCGAAGGTTCAACAGTTTACGGGACGCTTTTGCTATGATGTTCTCTGAGTGAACAGACCAGCTTAAAGTAGATGTCATGGTAAAGCCCAAATATTTATAAGAAGTGACACTTTCTAAGGGTACTGAGTTGATAGAATAGCAAACACAAAATTAGAGACTTCGTTAGGTTCATTTTTTTTACGTTCAAATAGATCTGTCATGCTTGACACCAGAAAAACACAGATTGTTGGCTACTGTCGAAACATGATTGATCGAAAGTGCATTACACTTTGGCAAACAAAACACAATCGTCGACGAAGAGACGGCACTGAATCCGGGGCTTATCTGCACGCAGATCATTTATAAGCAATATAAAAAAAGAACCGTCTACCAAGCCCTGGGGTACTCCTGATAGAACTGGCAAATCCAGGGACTCCGTTTTCCCAACAGTCACGTACTGCCGACGGTTCGTAAGATAGTAATCAACCCAACGTAAAAGGTAATCATTATCAAGTATCTGCTTAAGTTTGAACAGCAGTTTTCGATGCGGTACCCTGTCGAAGGCTTTCGCGAAATCTAAGACTATAGAATCCACTTGGCCATCGTTATCCACTGTAGCAGCAAATTCATGGAATATGTGGAGAAGCTAAGTAACTGTTGAGTAACCACGTCGGAACCAATGTTGATCTTCACAAAAAATTCTGCGGGTTCTAAAAAAGTTACGATGCATGTGTTCAGCAGCGAGACAAGTCTGTAATTCGAAACGCACTTTTTACTCCACTTTTATGAATTGGCACAACTTTAGCTACCTTCCAGTCTTTTGGCACTTCGCCAGTTTTTAAACTGTAAAACTATATTTACAAGAGTCATCAGTATACTGGCGAAAATTGAACACACTCTACATTCGTTTCCGTTCTTATTTTGCCTAAATTCGTCGCCTGTTTTGGCTAACTGAGTTCTGGAACAGTAAACATGACGCTACCTCATCTTCGTCGTTGGTAATCTATATGTTAGCCACATTTGAAGGGGAAAGTATGGCATTGCGGAGCTTAGCCTCATCATCACATTTGTTGCAAAGGCATACTCGCTGGTAGACGTCTCTGCCAATCTTCCACGTCATCTTCGAGGATTCCAGGAGAACCTTAGAATGTCGGACCTAGCTGGGAGCAGGGCAGGCTGCAGCGTCTGGAGCGCCCCCCGGGGATTGTGTATTGGCGTTCATCGCAGCCGACAGTCGTCGATTTCGAAGCTCCAAAATGCAATAAACTTTTCTCCAGGAACGCGGGTACTCCGCAAGACCTCAATCAAGTAATGTGAGGAAGACGGAGACTGGCCGACCGTTCTGAATGGTGCTCATATGCAAACTGGCTTTCTCTGCCCAATCGGGCCACGCCAACAGGTATTCAGTTTCTGTTGGGTTGCCATATTTTAATTGGAACGTTCTCTAGCGCATAATAAATAAATATATATATATATTTAGTTGTCCACGTACGATCCGGTTCATAGATTCTTAGGATGGTGCTCCCAATGACACGCTAACGCTGCTAGGATAGTTTCGTGTATTTTCAATCACGAATTCCTGTCCGCTATGCTGAAACTGATGTGAAATAACTGCATGTGAATTTTCGTATATTTGTACCTCAAGTGTAAAGTGTGTACCAAGCTGCTTAACATGCACACGAATGGACCAGTAATTTTGATGCCCTCCTCTAAATGCGAGTTTTTTAATATTTATACCAAAAGACGCGGTGGTTTATTTCGTCGTGCTTCTGATGGCAAAGAAAGGTGAGAACGAGTAATTCATTTCGTCACCATTAAGAAGAAAAAAAAAGAACTTCCCGTGGCGCCGCGAAAAGACTTTTGGCTGTGGTTTGCAAGGTCGACAGTTTGATTCCCACTGAGCAACTTGGTAGACCTCTTTTTTATAATTTGGCCTGATCGTGAGTTCGTATGATTTAACACGAGTAATACTTTTTTTCTTGGAATGTCACGCATTGCCTACTATGGGCTGTGCAAACTATATATGGACAAACTATATATGGAACAGTCTTAATTCCCTCTTTCTATATCCAACAGACCAGTGTGAAATAATGGAGTTAATTCTAGCATTAAAAATTGATTGCACCTCCGGGCCAGACGACATTAAACCAAAACCGTTAAAAGCCGTTTGCGACACAATCAGTATTCCACTCGCGCACGTTTGTAACCTCATGTTATCTATGGGTGTCTTTCCAGACAAAATGAAGCATGCACGTGTGACGGTTATACACAAAGCTGGCCCAGTTCGTGACTTAAACAACTATAGACCTATTTCTGTACTTTCAGTTTTTGCAAAGATAGCCGAACATATTATGAATAAAAGACTTGTTAAGTTTTTGACCTTCAATAACATTTTAGTAAAAGAACAATTTGGGTTTCAGAAAAATAAATCGCCAGAAGTTGCACTTCTTGGAATTAAAGAACAAATTCTCGAGAACATAGAACAAAAATATACACGCTTGGTATATTTCTCGATCTCAAGAAGGCTTTTGATTGCGTTCAGCATGAAATACTTTTACAGAATCTTCCGTTTTGCGGAATACGCGGTATTTCCTTATCACTGTTTAAAAGTTACCTCACTACAAGAACGCAATACACAGTAGTAAATGGAGTAAAGTTCAGTACATAAAGTATGGGGTTCCTCAGGGGTCTATTCTTGGTCCTATATTATTTTTGTTATATATTAATGACATTGTAAAGATACATTGCAGTTCAAATATAGTCCTATATGCAGATGACACAAATATTTTCGGACATCGACGACCTCGGACATCGACAACCTCTTTGGAAAGGCAAAACAGTGGTTGCGGGGATTAGACTTATGGCTTAGATCTAATAAACTTTATATAAACATAGCAAAAACAAAGTACTTACTGTTTAGACCAAAAGGAATGATACCACCTTCCAATTTGCAATTAAAATTCCAGGACTCTTATGTTCAACCATCTTCAACCATTCGATTCCTGGGGGTTTTATTCCATGAAAACCGATCATGGACGCCACATATTGATTCTTTGAGAACAATTCTTTGTCGAGATGTTGGTATCTTAAATAGATTAAGATATTATTTTCCAACAAAAGTGAAACGTCAAATTTATTTCGCTCTTGTGCAATCCCGCATAAGTTACTGCCTTTTAGTGTGGTCAACGACATCCCAAACAAATCTAGACAATATTGTATCCATACAAAAGCGAGCATTGCGAGCAATTGGTAACATACAACTTCTTAAAAGTTCCACACCATATTTTAGGACATATCAAATACTCAACGTAAGAAATCTACATCAATATAAACTATCACTTGAAATTTGGCGGCAATTTCAGCTCGATAAATTGGTGTTCCATGCTAAGTACCACGCGAAAGATAGCCCGTATAATTTAAGGCGTCATGTATTAATAAAATAGCGTTCGCGAACGAAATATGGAGACCAGAGGTTGAGTTTTTTTATACCAGACTATTTAAACCAATACCCATATATTTTAGCATCATTGGAGTGCGTACGAGCACTCTATCAATATAAAAATATTGTAAAAGAATACTTACTCACAGGGGAATAAAACCGTATATGTTTTAAGCAAAATGCTTGGAATGATAGGTAGCAATTGTCCTTTCACGTCATGTTTTGTGATGTATTTGTTTTGTTTTGTATAGATTTTTAGTTTGGAGTGAAATTGTATCATTCCTCATTTATTTTTTTTTGCTACCGTTGCTGCCAAAAGGGAGGCATGGCCCCGTCAGGCATTTATGCCTTTTGCCATGTCACCTGGGATATCTGTGTACCGTTATGTCTTAAATAAAAAGTTATCAATCAATCAATCAACCTGTGTGTAACGAGTTTTCGTGACACTCGAGCGTGACAATTTTTTGGATGAAATCTTGCCTATTAACGTTATGTGTTCAAACTCTTCGTCGGTTTGAGAATGCTGTTGTAAACTTAATGGCTACCTGCGACGCGCTGAGAGTTCCCCTACAGGTTGAACACACTGTTCGGAAGGGTAAGATGACGGCGGGGCAGTGGCGACCGTCTTGCGCCACGCCCACATAATGGCCCGGCCTTCATGATTTCCCTGTGTGTTCTCTCATCTTGTGCTATCCGGTGCTCGCTCCTGCCGACAGCACCATCCTAACAATACGGACGTCGTACGTTGATCTATGCACCTTCATGTAGGGGGTTGAAGCTACTAAACAAACACCTTATCCATTACTTTCCTATAAACGGGTTACATGAATTGTATTTTCTTATCTCGTTGGCATTAGGATAATCTCCGCTGCAATTTTGAGATAAAGTAGCCTGGTTGTGACATAAGAAAAGAATTCCCAAGAAGAGGGCAATCATTCTCACTCGAGTTTTACACGTGCATATACACGCAGGCACGGTATGTGTCTTAGTACAGCGTTACCTTTTTATAGCTCCTCGCTGATATATGTTTCTGACGTAAGATCGCCTTCCTTTTGGTAGTGAAAAACAACCTGTCACTCAGCTGCTAGGGAACAATAGTCCTTGTTCAGGCATGAAAACATATTATTCTCACACACGTTCTTTTGAGTGCACCAACCTTTTCGGCTTGAGGGGCGCATAAAATCCCCTGGCTCCACGTATACCGTGAAAGCAAAGTTATAAGTTGAGCCTCTTGAACAATACGGTTCAAATACCTTTAGGAAAAGGAAATGCGTGTGACCCTACCTGTTTTTTTATGAATTCAATGGTGATGTCGATGAGCTCCAGGTGAAAGTTTATTATTGTCGTTGTTCGAATATCGCTTTTGCATTTCTTTTAGGAAACCCCGCACGACAATTTCGGAAGGAATTATACGTCGCCCCATGTGACAATTCAGGGATTGAGAACTAAGATCAGGCTTAGCCAGAACGCGCTAGAAGAAAACTGAGGAGTCCTATCTGAATTCACAGAACAGCCAAATCCAGAGCAGCGACACTTCACGGCGAACGGCCGTCGCGTTCATGCATCGTGGAACGCGTAAAAAAAAGCGTAAAAAAAGTAAACATTTTCTTACGAACACTTTTGGTTGTTTTTTGTTCCGGAGCGGCGTAAAAGCGCATCTTCCTGCATGAGCTCTTGGCATTGACACTGCTACGACGGTATTTCGTTATCGGCTATTAATTCGTATTTTCCCAAGTGCTTCGAAATGGCATAAAATGCAATGCAATACACTTTATTGTCTTTTTTTAATACATTTCTCTCTGTACCCACGTAAGCCGAGAAGGGTTGTGTGTGGGACGCTGCAGGTGACTAACAACCTGAATGACTACAGTTTCAACTCATTCCATGAGTTTCATCAAACAATCAAATTATAAGTAAAGAAGGGGTTTATACACATCTACACAAAAACCCGTGGAACGGGCCTCTTTTAGGTAAGTATTGCAGTCTACTAACACATCTCAAAGGGTTCTTTTAATGATCAATACAATTTATACAGTGGTTACGGCCGTATGTTGGTGCATATTATTAATAATCTTTTTTTTTTACTTTCTCTGTTCATTGATTCATATTCTTCCTACGTTTTTAACCGCCTGTGGATATCTGCACTCAATCAACTCTGCAGGTAGTTGCTTAAAAGGTTTTGGCACATAATATTTTCTTGTAGGCTCTCCATGCTTTGTCTTTGTTAGTGGTTCAAAATATTTCCTATTTGATCGTCATGTTCTTTCCTTAACAATTTTTATTTTGTGGTAATGGATCAAAAATAATTTGTGATTATGTCATATTTCAATCGATCACTAAAGTAAAATACGTCAAGTTCTTTACGTATATCTTAAATTGTTTCTTTTTTTTTTATTTAGCGACCCATTCTTCTGAATATCTGTTCTTTGGAGAGTTTAACTCTTCTTTGGAGGTATTTGACACAGTGCCCGAAAATTTTTATTCCAAATTGTATTATAGATTTTCCTGATGAGTTATAAATCCTCTTAAGAACAGAATGGGGGACCATATCTTGCATGTGGAGCATATGGGACATCAGTGTTCTTAATTTTTTGCATTCTTGCTCTATGAGAGAGTTCCATTTAAGATGTTGGTCTATATAGCTTCCAAGGTGTTTTGCATTTTTTTTTACATATTCAATTGATAGGTATGAACAGTTATTACAATTTTTATCCTGCATTTTAATGGGTAATTCAGCTAACAGTTTTTCTCTATGGTCTCCAAAGCACATTATACGAGTTTTTGAAGTGTTTATGATAATCTGATTTTTACACTACCACTCAAAAATATTGTGAATGTTTCCTTGTACTTATCGAACGTCGACTTCATAATTTTTGTGGACGTATAAAATTACTCTGTCATCTGCGAACTGGGATACTCTGCTTTTTAGTTTTACCTGAGCAATCTCATTGACATACATAAAACAGTAGAGGCGTCAGAACTGTATTTTACGGTACTCCCTAGTTTAACGTAATAGCCCTACTATATTTCGACCCTAGTCGCACTATTTTATGTCTGTCTAGAAGATAATTCTGTAATAATAAGTCATATACTTTTCGCGAATCCCTATGCTGTACAATATATCTAATAAAATAGAGTGATTCATTGTTTTTATACGCCCGTGTAAAATCTATAAAAACAGCTAATACATATATGTACAGTCAATGGTTTCATATGCATAATCAATAAAGTCTTCCAAAAGATCTGAAGTTTCCCCTTTTTTCTCTCAAACCAAGCTGAGTGTCAATTAATATACTATGTTTCGCGGCAAAACTCCCAACTGTTTTATTGATGTATTTTTCCATTATATAATTAACCACCGAGAGTATACTGCAAGACAGAGGGCTAGAAATATTACTTAAGGAGCTTCCTAAAATTCCTGCAAGTGTTAAAAACGCACGAACAAGGAAATTACTGATTCTTAGGCGTAAATAAGGCATTCAAGTTTATTTTCATTAATGAAATCAAATTTGCGTGTCAACTTCATTTCTTTTTAGGTTAACAAGTAGTGACAAATATCCGAAAGGTTTGCTCGCCACAAAGATTTAAATGGTGCATGTCTTATCATTTTCAAACACGAACATGTATTTTACACATATGCATGGAAGTGTACTATTAATAAATAGTTACCTCATTTTACTTGACAGTTTACTAGTGTGCCACATTGTGTTAAATACGCCTTTAAAGCAACTTTTAATTTTTGAATTCTTTCTTGCACGTTTAGAACGTACCGTAACAAAGCAAAATATTAGCAGAACTGCAAAGACTATTTATTTTATAGCTAGAGAATTCATATATAAAGTATACGAGAGGGTCAAATTTCAAGTTTGCCTATTTTATGCAGAATTATCTTTAAAAAAGAATGTTTCGTCAGCCCATGCCATTTATGCGTTATATGCTAAATAAGCAAAATCCTGATGAAAGATAAGCTTTTTGTGGTTCTCGTAGTCATAAATATGTATATTTTAGAGTTTCACGCTGTGAAGCGAAATCTGTCTCGTTTATATACGAATAAGTAAAACGCAAACAGTCTAAATAAGCATTATCGATTTTCATGTGATCAAAGTTTATAGATATAATATTTTCAAATTAAACCATCTGTTTGTTTTTACGAAGTTTGCACTGTTGGAACGCCGTAACAGATGACATAACCTGTGCTACAGTATAGTTAATACAAACATGTGGCACAATAAAGTGTACAAGTTGAGTACTATCAATTACCCAAAAGTTTATAGCGGAAGATGCCTGGGTTCATGCTGGTATATAAAAAATAAATTTTTAATGAGAATATTTTAGTGAAATGACTGCTTTGGTTGTCCTAGCATAATGACGTATTTTTTTAGTTGACGTTAAGTCATAACTATTCATGCTTTATTCATCTGATACAATAATGCATTTACAAGTGCCCATATTCACAAAAATATCTGAGGTACATCCCAGGTTTTTTGGGGGAATTTGAAGATAGTCAAGATCTTTCTCGCGCAATGCGAGTCTTCGTCAATATCTTCATAACAACAGCTTCTACCTTACTTTTTTCGGGTACCATAATTTTCATAAAAGTGAAGCGGCGCAGACTATAGATCTTTTTTTCGAGATCGCTCATCATGACAAGACGTGACTGGTTTAATGACTAACATGCGCAAATTATTAATTATATATGGTACAAGCTTGTCTCTGTGTTAATCAACCCAAGATTTGTCAAGGCATTATAATTACTAAACATTTCTACGTGTGAGTTATGCACCGGGCGCGTAGTATCTAATAATTTGATCAACCATAATTTTTTTTTCCAGTAGACCGGGCACAGTGCATTGTCCGTGAGATAAATATTCAAATATTCATTCATAGGTGAGCGGAAACAACATTCTTTATAACTAGGGCTCCGTGTTTTCGGAGTTTATTTTTCGTCAAATTCGAAGGGTGTTTTTTGGAGTTTATTTTTTGTGGAAGATTCGGAGTGTATATTTGTTTGATTTTTAATTTTCCTGAATTCGAAGTTTAATTTTGCAGTGATTCCTATTAAATATTAACAAATAAATAATAAATGTATGTAAACGTATGCCAGGTAAAAAACTAAACGCGCTTGGATCAATTAATCTTTCTTCGGTTGAATTTGGCGCTGGTGCTATTGCCATTGGCAATACTAATTTTTCCCACGACAAAAGTCGCACACAAGTGTTGCTTCGATAAACGTTGATACCTTAAAATCAATAAACACCCGGAGGTAGTCGCTTGGAAGCTCGTAGTCATCCCATCCTATTCGATCAATCTAGCCCGCGGCCGCGCGCGGTGGAGTGATTAAGGATGTAATAGGTGTGTTTCAACTCCCCCTCTTCCCTATTTTATACAATCTCTATGATTCATAGCTTTCAAATTACCAAAACATACCCTCTCGTTTCTCTAAACCGCAAATCGCATGGCCCAAACTGGAAACCAAAAGAGTGGCTTTTGTCGTGACCCGAATGTTACGATGACCTGTTTCCCTGAATCAACATTGACGAGACAAGCGGCAAGACCCCTTTCAACAACGGTCCGATATTCGAAAGATAATTATGGTAGCATTTCCCAGGACTATTGACTCTGTCCTGATGAAATTGTAAATAAAATAAAGTATTTTACTTTTTCATGTCTTTTGCGGAAGGGGGAAGGGGGGGGGGGGGGGCATTTGCACATAAACGTTCGGAGTTTATCGGATAAATCCGAATTGACCAAAATTTTACCGGCAGGTGTTTTTCGGAGTTTTTCGGTTTGAGCCGGAAACACGGAACCCTATTTATAACTCTATACAAAACTTATAAAAGCCATCTTTTTTTCAATTTTTATATTATGTGTAGACTTGAAGAATTCAGGTGGAGTTCCTTCTTTGAACGATATGAGCTCCTTAATCTGGTTGTGACCAGATTGCGATACCTGAATACCAAGCGAGGGTCAAAGCATCCTTGTTGTGGGTTCATGAAGACGCTGGACAACTTAAAGTCACAAGACGCAATACGTACGAGATTAAAAAAGGGTAGTGAAAGGGGCTGCAGTAGCGGACATTTGGAATCACCGTTTATCGTCATTAGTTTATTTTTATTTTTTTTACTTATGAATGGTGCTTTGAATTTTCGTACGAAGAAACAGGACGTATGGACTGGGAATTTTTCTATGCAGAAAACAGCACTTATGGATAGGCAAACATCCAATTAACTCTCCAAGAAAAAATATTTATTTATAATTAATAATCGCTCATGTTCATTCAACACGTGTCATACATAAATACGCAACTGCGTAAAATTAAAACGAAAAGCAACATTCGCAGGACGTCAAGTACGCAAATGAAATGAAATGAAAAATCACATTTTTGGGCGGTAGGGACCAATATGATACCGGTAAACAAAATAACGTTTGCAAAAAAAAAAAAAAACATTTATGGGTTGTTTTGGTTTGTTGAGAGCATTTCTACGGTAAATTTCAATTTTCTTTAGCAGTTTGCTTCAAAAGCATAAACTCTAGAACAATAATCCGCGAACACCCACCTTTTAATGTATGAATTAGAATTCAGAAACACTGAGTGTTATAAAGTAGAAATATTATAAAAATATTCACAACACGAATTGAAGATAAGCGTGCATGACAATCCGACCTTTACGCGACTAAGCTGCAATGGAAGGATATTGGCCTGCTCAGAGAACACATTTTGACAGAATATATGTCACTGCATACGAGGTGCTTATTTTATTTCTCCCAGATTTATTTTAAAATAAAGCCGTGAAAGGTCGAATAATATGGTCTGTGCAGGCGAGTTATACAGCAAAAAAGCTGGCGGTTGGGTTAGTTTGTGGTAGATACTTGATTAATTGGAACAGCGCTAAAAAACGTCGGACCAAGACGAGAAAACACACCGTTACACAGCCTGCGGGTATATTACAGGGGGCTATTAGTCACTATAACTTAATTATTTGACTTATAACTGTATTTAACCTGTTCATGATTCGAAACAAACAAATGATATAATTTAGAAGCTTGCTCAACTTCATAGGAAACCTCTGGATAGGTAAGTTTTAGAACGACGGTGTGTGGGAAGTGCGGGATACCACTCAAGTTACCACCGGTGCACAGGCACAAGGCTGGCGATTTGAAAACGCGGTTAAGACACAGAAAACCGCTCAGGCATGTTTTCACTGCGGTAATCTCGAGGGGCTGTTGCACGAGAACCATGCAGTAGTGATGCAGGACCCTACGCCGGTCCTGTATCACTGCTGCATCTAGATTAAAAACATTATTTATTTATTTGTAAATACTGCTGGCCCGTGGGGCCGTGGCAGGGAGAAACAAACACACACACACAAAAAAAAAAGAATATGATTCATACCTCCAACAGGGCTACGAACAATAAAGTGGTTACAAGAATAAATACAAAATATCCAGATTAAAAAGGGTTGGAGAGGCAATTAAACCGAGGATTTCTGAGTTTAACTGCTCAAAATAATGCTTCATGTGCTCTGAGCTAGTGTGCGGTAGCCTATTCGGCCACCATTCGACTTGTGGGTTTACACTTGTTTTCAGCGTGTGTTATGTGATCACAGCACAACGCACCTTAGTTGCCTATCGTTTGCAGTTTTCTGAACGTGTTCGGGCAGTTGCGAGCTTTGCAAGCTTGAAGGTATTTGTATCCCTACGGTACAGCGAAAATGATCGTACGTTCTGCTGCGCTTGCTCTCTGTTTAACTTTTTGCCAACTTTCCTTGAAGCTGGAAACGACGCGGCTAGTTGCTAACCCGCTTGCTGCCACGTTGGTCGTACAGCACCTCTTACCGGCAAAATGGAACAATTCAGTGATTCACCGTGCGAGCACTTATTTTGATTTACTATAGCAGACATAGAGATCTTCATTAGGATTGGAAATATCCAACTACAGCCTTCCAGAGAATTGGATCAAATTTTCTTCATTCCGCTTAGCTTCAGAATCGAGGTGTTTAATTTGCCCAATCTATACGCCAGCTTAGTTCGATGCGCTTGTATCTCATTAATGTAATTTCAGGCAGTGCATTGGATATAAAACTATTAACGTGGGAATTTTCAACTAAATTAATTTGGCCTCCTCAAAATTGGTTCTTAAATAGTACAACCTGCCCCAAATTACAAACAATTGTCATCAAAAGAACAACAACAACGAAAAAAGTTAAAGCATTTGATGAAAAATAAAAAAAACACATCGTTGAAATTTTAAAGTGGCAGGCGACATTTCATTTAGGCTTAGTTTCTCCCATGTTAAACGTCTCTTCCGGAAATAGTACGTGAGAATCTAAGGCTTCTAAGAGGTACATTTATTTCAGCTTCACACATTGTGTCATTGACGAACCGTTAAGCCGTGGTCACGCCGTCCACACCTCAGAAGCAAGTCAGTCTGTGGACGCTGTCTAATGCAGGTTTCATCACTGTATGACAGTCCTGTAATATCGGCCAACAAATCCTTGTACACACATGTTTGAAGCAGACATGTGTATGAAACGAACGTGCTTGCAACATTCTTGAAGCGCGTTAGCAGGTTAAATATGCAATATTTGTAGTGAACATTGTATTTTTATATAATGTTAACAAGTTTTAAACGTCCAGAAGAGCGTGATGAATGAGCTTATCTAAATTGAAGAGAGCCAAAATTCTTCTGATACATATCTTAACGCCTTACGCACGCCAGTATATTCAATTGAGTCAAAATTTGAAAGAGTGGCAGGAAAAGCAAAATTATCAAGGCGTTCTTTCTTCAAAGCTTCAAGACTCTAAAAACGTAGCGGTCGATGCAATCTCATTTTCAATAGATTTCAGCAGACCAGCTGATGGAAAACGCCTGTTTCATTGGAAGCGCTAGTTACGGAGCTCCGTAAATTTCGGTTGGGATTTGACGTTGTTGGAATTCAGCGAGCTCATAGATTAGGCACGTTTCATGCAGAAAAACATCGTCCAATTATTGTTAACTTCAGATATTTTAAGAAAAAGCAAAACATCCTCACAAATGCTCGAAATCTGGAGAATTCTACATCAAATCCGATGATATTTTGAAAGTTGTTTGCGAAGAGAAAATAACACATGTGGGGTTATGCAAAGACACATCGGCGAGAGGTCACAAAAACAGTCCTAAAATATGACAGCTTGTTTTTAGACAATGCAAAATATTCCTGCAATCCTGTCACAAAGTAGATTGTTTGGCCCTGACTACGTAAATGCCCGGGAGCAACGTGCTCGTTGCCCCTTGCTATTGTCAATTGTAGAAGTGTGAAAAATAAAAATCAAGAATACTAACTGCTGCTCTTTGTGACTGTAAGAACCGACACTTGGTTGGACGCTTCTGTGCGTGACTGGGAGTACCGTATTTACTCGCTGTTTATGAAGAACGCCTGAGCGTTCGTTTTTCCGCGGAGCACGCAGATTGCCGATCACCGCGATCAACAGCATGCTTCCAGCTGTTTACGGGACAGAGATAACGTCTTCGTGCAAAAATATCATCGTTGAAGATTGCATGTGTATGGAGAATCGTGTTCTCGATATAGGTATCCGCTCTGTAATGTCTGCGCAACGCAATGATTGACTGTATATCTGTTCCGTTGGAACGGAGACGCAAGGGCCTTGTTCATAAATAGTGCGGCTATTACTCGACTAAATACGGTAATTGACGACATTTTTAATCTCTCAGACGTGGCCGCTGCTCCCGTGGAGGCGGAGTGTTTATTCCAGTTGATAAAGTTTTTTATTGTCGTACCATTTTTTATCTACTTCAGGGGGGTTTCGTGGTATGGGATCTGGCCTCGAATGTGCCGTGCGTAAGCGCAGAGCTGTGCGTACAAATGGACGTCCGCGTACGCTGTTGCCGCGTATATGGCGACGTCATCCTCGACGTCGTCCTAGACGTCGCCCTTGAGGTCGACCTGAAGGATAGTCCTTGAGATCGCTTTGAAGGTTGTCCTAGAGGTCGATTTTGTCGTCGTTTGTGACGTCGTCTTCTGGGAAGTTTTCCTCGACGTCCTTTTAGCAACCAGATAAACCCCCGCCGCGCCTACAGGAAGCGGCAGTACGCCCAAATGCATATTTGCGACCAAGCTACGAAGCAATTATCGGTTTAAATTCAGCTAGTTCGTACATGGATAATGATGGTCGTGAAACAACTTGAACATTAAGCGATTTCACAAAGACAGAAGGATAAGCGATGACGCAGATACAAAACAATCACTGAATTCCCTAGTGACACTCTGAAGTCTCGCTACGTGCTATGTCGTAAACCAATTTTGAAATAAAGTGTTTTCTCAAGATGTGCGTCGTCGTATTCAGATTGAACTGCGTCGTGAGTCTCATGACAAATGCTATCGCAATTCACGGACAACCAAAATAGTGGTTTGTGCAGCAAATATTTCGTCTATCGAGATTCCAGCAAACGCTCAAGATGGCCAAACTGTGTTTTGCTAGATAAGGAAGACTAAAGGGAAATGCTTAGTTATTGTTTTCTTTTTCGGCCACCAAGTTCAATGCTTAACTCAGTTAGACACATTTTCAGTAATCTAGGTGATCGCATCATTATTAGCGGCGATTTGAATCTTCCAGCGATTGCATAGAATTGTGAAAACTTCAGGGTGGTAATTTGTGTACTGAGTTCGTGAGCTTATCTGACGTTTTTTCGCTTGAACTGTTTGTTCCCAAGCCAAGAAGCAATGATGATATGAGCCATGTGGTGGATTTTTTACGTTGTAACACTTCTTGAACGTTTGAAAACTAGCACACTGTCCCAGGCATTAGTGACCATAAAGTTATCGTGTCTGAGGTCAACATAAATTGTGAGCATGAGAAAATGGCGCGAAAGATTGACATTTTTTATGACCGAACAGATTAAGCAAGGATGATATCTGCTCTCGAATCTTGTCTTCCAGTTTTTGAAACTTTGTTGAAATGATCAAGCATCGATGACCTATGAATAAAACTAAGGGGAAAAAATACCTATATTGTTGGAACATTTTGTTCCATCGCGTATGCTTACGCCCACACGAGCACGCGACAGGCCGTGGGTTACACGACAGTGGCATGCATTACTAAACAAAGCAGGAAGGGGCAATGTTGAATTGAGTGAGATACGGCTTCTGAGAAGTAGTACTCAACATGGTAATTCACAGGAGTGGTTCAAGACAGGTTGGAGCATACTGAGGCTACGCTCCTTCTCAATTTAGAAAGTAGCATTCGGCGTATTTAGAACAGTTCTGGAAATGCGCCGGCAGTAAAGGCAAAAACGATTCTTCTTTTCCGATGCTCAGACTCAATGATACTGTCATCGATAACCTTACTGAAAGTCTGAAGCATTTTATTTTTAAACTTTCTCTCGGTTCTCAGACCTTGCATGTCACTTTCGGTACACCTCAATGATCCAGCGGCGACCGAAGTTAAATTCAGTATGCCCACAATTTGATATCAATCGACTAACGTTCACAAAACTATATTGAGTGGTCCAGATGATGTCCCTTCGTGTATTGTAAAATCTTGTTCTAGTTTATGGTGTCTTTGCTTTGAGGTATTGTTCGAAATATCACTAGGTGGATATTCTTTCTCTGGGATTGGAAGGTTACTGAGTAATGCCAGTAGCATACGAGTGGTCCTGAAACAGTGTCGGAAATAATCGACCGACATCGCTGAGAAACATTTTTTGCAAGATAATGGAACAGATTCGTTATAGTGACATCATGATTCACCTTCGCGCGTTTGACTTTTTGCATCCCTTGCAACTTGCATTCCGTCGGGGCTGTGCTTGTAGCACACTAGTCACACTTTTTCATTAATTGTTTATGGCAGTCGTGTAGTGACGGAGTGATCATTTGGTATTTCTTGACTTCAGTAAGTCTTTTGATGTCGTTCCTTGCGAATTTTGTTTTTGATTTTTCTAACTCTGCGCCCATGAAATTGTTGACCAAGTTCAACAATTGTTCTTTTAGAATTCGTCATTCAGAAACCAATATATGGTTATAAATGGCTTCCAATCCGAATTCGCTGATGTCACTTCAACTGTGCCGCAAGGCTTTTTTGCGACCGCGATTTTCCTTATTAATATAAACATCATTGTTGTTGATGTTTGCTCTGCTATTAGAATGTTTGCACGTGAATGTCTAGTATGTAGAGAAATTAGTACAGCGCATGATAGCATGATTGTGCACAAAAGCTTGGTCTCCATTGAATGATGGTTTCACTCATGACAGGTTACCCTGAACATAAAAAATGTACACGTCACCTTTACAGTGAAACTATTGCCGCCAGTATTTAGTTGTTTACTAAATGGAAGAGTCCTAGAAAATCTTAAGGACTTTATATATTTAGGTTTACACTCCACTTCCGATTTGCAGTGGATTGCAAATGTTGACTACATTTCCTGAAGGCCTCGCGTATGCTTGGCTTTTTTATATATAATGTTAAACTTGAACTTCAATCTCTCGATAAATCAGTTTATTTCTCACATGGTCGTTTTATCCTGAAATATTCCTTTGTTGTCCGGGACACTTCTCCGGCATTTTTTGTTCAAAAACTTGAAAGAAATTCGAGATAAGGTTGTAATGTGTGTTTTAGAAAATGATGATTGGCGACTTAGTATGACGGAGTGTAAACACCAGCTAAGATGACAATTATTTGGTGATAGTAGAAAGCTCCTGCGTCTCAAATTCTTTCGGAATATTCATCATGGAAAACTGGTTTAGAGAAGGGTAAATCGATGAAACTCCCTGTTCACGTATCCCGTAGAAATAACCATGCCTTAAAATTAGGAAGATTTTTTTTTCCGGGTGGCATGCTACGACAATCTTTTTTTGTAGGGACTAGGCATGATTACAATTCCTTTCCATCACGCATGGTCACTATAATTTCCGATGACGCCGTTTTTCACGGTGAATTTCTAAATTTTTTCATTATATGTTTTTTTTCTTTGACCCCCTACAGTAATGCTGTAGGGGGTTGAATAAAAAAATGAAAAAAAGATGTGACCGCTACTTGCTTATGCGACGGAGGCAGCAGCTTTCGCAGTGTAAACAATAATTGTCCCGGCTTTCTGTATTCCTGTTCTTCACATAAGTTATCGAAATTCTAGCTTAGCCAAATTAGTTGCCACGTTATTTAACAAAAAGTTATATTTTACTTGATTGGATCCAGTGAGTACATAGTGGTCATAACGCCACAAACTGAAGTTATCGGCCATTGGGACTTGCAGAATTCTAAATGTTTGGAGCTTCCATGAGGAAAACCGCGTCTTAGTAAGTTTTCATTTGTTCAATCGCCTTTTGATGTAATACTTCCTCATTTAAAAACTTCAATACACGTTACAGAGGTTTTACACAAAATGCGAATAACATAAAATTTAGGTATAGTCTTTATATCAACAAGATCACTTGGTAAACCCTATCGGCCATTTTTGTTTTATCATGGATCATTGAAGACTCAAGTAAAACCTGATCCAAAATTTAACCTTGATGTTCGTTTGTCCGCAAAATTGCCATGGTGTCTAATTATATTGATTTCTCTAAATATTATAGAAAAAAAAACAATTTGAAAAAGAACCAATAGTCGGTAAAATGTTCAGAACTCAGTATACGCTCAGCATCGAACGCGAGGCTTCTATCTTTGATAACACTTGTTGGCACGCGAAGCATGAGCCCGGTGGCAGGGAACGACCGCGTGCCGGAGGCGGAGCTTCTACGCAGTTATTATGCTGTCACCGACTATACTTAGATTACTTGAGCCATCTCAGATATTACCCCGTTGGTTTCCTAATTAATCACGTGCTCAAACAATTTTTTTTTTCTGAGACTGTGATTTAGATTTCCCCTACCGAAAAGCCCAGTATAACCCTTGAGCACCCTATCGGAAGATCTGTATAACGTAAGTATGATGGCGAAAAGTGGCATAAAAGCATGGCGTAACATTTATTATTGTGGGACAAGCCATAACGGGCGGGATGACGTAACCACAGAGGATTCATTATGCTTACGCAATCCCGTTCATCATGGTCCATCATGGATCCACTATGCTTACGTCAACCCACTTGTTATGACTTCTTCAATAAAACGATATGTTACGGCAGGCTTGCATGCCAGTTTCGCCGTGACAATTACGTTATCAAGATTTTATATTAACGTAATCAATTTGCTCTTGCCAGAAGCTGACACATGCTTCATGATGAAGCGCTTATTTCAAAACAAACTAAGAGATCTAGAATTACAAACATATAATAGATTGAAGGACATTTGTCAACGACCAGAATTCAAATGCGAACACTGTGGCAACGCTGAAAACAATAATCACAGATATATATATATATATATATATATATATATATATATATATATATATATATATATATATATATATATATATATATATATATATATATGATTTCTTTTGCAACGAGAACAGGTTGTAAATAATTAAATAAAAACTTTATTTACCTACGAAAATGGCAAACTACAAATATATTTTAAGGTTGCTCCCTGTAACGAAAAAGAATAATTACAAGTGATATTTAAAGAATGCTAGCAATTCAAATACCTTAAAGCATTTCGTATTTCTTGACATCAAATACTAGACTGCAAGGTAAAAGAAAAAACGCTAATTACCTCTGTCAAGAAACAAGACAAGAATTATAAATATCTGAATTACACGGTTTGCTTCCTGCAAATTACAGCATTACAAATATATTTTGCAGTTCTCGCTTCTTGCGATAACAATATATAAACTAATTAGTAGTAGGTGCAGCTCAATGGGAACGCTTGATGGCCTCGAATTTCTACAAACGCGTAGTGTCTTGCCACAAGCATGATGTTTGCACACCGACACACACGTGTCCAATGTCCTCGTGGATCAGTAAAGAAATGAAAAAATGTAGTTGCTAAATTTAGTAGGTATATTTACTTCTAGTGTCTTAACTCTACTCGAAAAATTATAATTATAAATTCATAACCGAAGAAATGTGCCCCTGGAGCTGTCATAGCAAACTCCCATTCTCGCCACCCAGGAGTTCCTGGCTTGTGCTTTGAGGGCCAGCGGAACCTCAATATGTTCTGCGAGCGCATCATCGATATAAAATATTTTGAACATAAGGCAGAGGACTAAATGCCTCTCATGTAATAAAGAGGAAATTACAGTTATAACAAAAAAGGAGAATCTAAGATACCATTCTACTATTGGGTGATTTCAGATAAGACCGACCAAAGGGTAACTGGTCGACATTTTGAAACTATCTAATGTTTTATAAGCCCTTTTCTAGTGTCTGGTATAAACGAATCCACACTTAGTTTTAAGCACGAAAATTATTTGGGAACAGGAAAAATGGCAAGGCATGAAGAGGTTGACAGTTGCATTAATGCGCACTGATGGAGGGGCACGTTTGAGAGTGAATAACTAAAATGATAACATTGGGAGAATTCTAATACTTCGTAGACGCAAACTACGGATACAGCTTGTTTGTAGTATAAAATAATAATCGTTATTTAAATTTTATTTATTTTTCTAAAAATTACCAAACATGCTTGCTCGAACGACAATTGACGAAATGTGGACGCTTGTATCTCATAAAATAATTTAATCATTATTATATAATTTGCAGATAGTATTCGAGTTATATATGGCTATTATTTAAAAAAGAATTATTAAGGTATCTGAGTCATAGGGGGATATATTTTGGCAAACATAGGGAAAAAATCAAACAACGAAATATTCCGATGCAAATAAAAAAAAAACACCCCCTTCGATTTTTTTAAAAATTTGGCTACCCTGTGATACTCAATTTTGGCATTCATTTACATTAAAACATGTTGCATTATTTTATTGACGAAGACGACACAACTCCCCAAAGTAGGGCCCTTTTTCAAAGCCTACACCTAGCAGTGCCCTATACAAAACGTGACTGTGAGTTCCAGTTTCGAGAAACTAACACGCATCTTTCATATATTTTTATTCAGATGAGGTCACTGATAACTAGAGCAATCGGTCACACTGTAAAAGTGAGGGTAAACTATATACAGCATTTTACATACAGCGTACAGACTAGTGATTCGAGAAAAAATGATGCAGTGTGAAGGTTTAGTTTCCGGTATATTTTATATTTAGAATAAAATAAATAACTTTGCTTCCACGCAGACCAACAACGAAAGAATACTAAAATTGTTTAGGTTAGCTATGTATTTTCAGGGACAAAGCATTTCAGTTGAGGTCTGCCACCGCGCCGTACTGTAAGAGCTTCGACACTCTCGGTGTGCGAATGGATCGTGGCAAGCCGAGATATTTTATCCTGAGCGAGGATAGCGTTTAGTGATTCTTATCCGGTGATCAGATAAAGATTATAACCTATCACCAAGTAAAATAGTAGGTTAAATACCCCGCGAAGAAAGCTGTTATAAATAAAATAACCCTGCATTCAAAATGAGCAGCCCTAAAGGCATCGAATTCGGCACTTTAGTCATTTTGAAAAACAGCGCGAATACCACACGGACGAGAAGGAGGAACACACAGGACGAGGCGCTGACTATCAACTGTCTATTCAGAACACATACATAGAAATTCACGCGAGGTCGGCTTCTTCTTTTTCCTCTTACAGTCATTCGCCATTAAGCACGCAACATATCAAATTAAAACACACGAGTACATTAAAACACACCAGCACAGGTATAAGTCATCGCGTCTTCCTCTTTTCTTCTTTCTTGGATCTTCAATCTTCGATTCTCAGGTCAACCCATGTCCAAACAAATTACCTCACTGTCCACTAGGTTAATGGATGGTTGGCTCACGCACCCGGGTTTTCGTTTTGCTATATGATAAGCTTCTACTAGCTCCCTCGATAGCTGATCTTTGTGTTTAAACAGCACTTTTGTGTCACTAAATTTTGGCTCACATCCACAATCACGGCAGTGGACAGCTAAATGGGAGTACGCGTTACCTTTTAATGAACTGCGGTGTTCGCGTAGACGAATGTTGAGGCAACGACCCGTCTGACCTATATATGAGTGACCGCATGAGAAAGGTATTTCATACACGGTCCCCTGTGTACAGGACACGAACTTCATGCCATGCTTGACGCGACATCCAAACAGTTCTGGCTTGCTTTTCCTGTCAGCACGCTTGTTAACCACGTTTATGTATTTCATACACGGTCCTGTACACAGGGGACCGTGTATGAAATACCTTTCTCATGCGGTCACTCATATATAGGTCAGACGGGTCGTTGCCTCAACATTCGTCTACGCGAACACCACAGTTCATTAAAAGGTAACGCGTACTCCCATTTAGATGTCCACTGCCGTGATTGTGGATGTGAGCCAAAATTTAGTGACACAAAAGTGCTGTTTAAACACAAAGATCAGCTATCGAGGGAGCTAGTAGAAGCTTATCATATAGCAAAACGAAAACCCGGGTGCGTGAGCCAACCATCCATTAACCTAGTGGACAGTGAGGTAATTTTTTTGGACATGGGTTGACCTGAGAATCGAAGATTGAAGATCCAAGAAAGAAGAAAAGAGGAAGACGCGATGACTTATACCTGTGCTGGTGTGTTTTAATGTACTCGTGCGTTTTAATTTGATATGTTGCGTGCTTAATGGCGAATGACTGGAAGAGGAAAAAGAAGAAGCCGACCTCGCGTGAATTTCTATGTATGTGTTCTGAATAGACAGTTGATAGTCAGCGCCTCGTCCTGTGTGTTCCTCCTTCTCGTCCGTGTGGTATTCGCGCTGTTTTTTCAAAATGAATTCATACCAACTCGCCCAACTTTCCATTCCATTCGGCACTTTAGACTAAGGCTTTCCTCGATGTAGCCATTTAATATGGTTTCTTCTAACCAGATCCGACTGTCCGTGCTACTTATATGTCACAGGTTCCTTCTGTTGATGACTTGCACAGCCGCCACGCGTGCCAAGACTGAATGACAGGAAAGGCACACGCCGTCAGCCACTCTTCTTTTTTTTTTCTTTTTGTTTTGTCGACGAGATTGAACAAGCTCATTTTCGTCCAGATACGCAAGATGCACCCGGTTTCTCGGATAGAAAGCACACCATTGTCCTGGCCGTCTGAATGGCGTTTATTGAACGTTCTCTCAGGTTGTTCAGCCTAGCCTGGTGCTTTACGAGTCCACCAACACCGTCGCATGCATTTTCCCACGTCCAGATAAAGAAAATAAGCACTGAGCTTTTGGTCAATCATTATGTGCAAGCTGATGAAGCTGGTAGTGATTCTTAAAATGACTGGCGGCTCCGTCACTTAAGTACGTCACGTGCGAGTATACCGCAACCTTGTCTTCAACCTTTGTCCTTCACTTTTTCTAGAGCCAAGCACGTGAGATCGACGTCGTCACACAGGTAATCATTGATGATAGCAACGCTGTTTGTAGATTTTCTTGTCGTCACTACAGATGTAAATATTGTAACTTTTTTTTTCTTCAGTTGTAAGCTTTAATTTTGTCAGGAATCTCGATGGTCTAGCTTCTAGCGAGGTCAAAATGAGACAGTGCTCCCGCGTTGCATGCAGCTGATTTTCATCGTAGATCGCTTTATCTTGCGTTTGTCGGATATGGTTGGGATATATCCAACTTTCAACCGTTACTTGAACGACTTTTAAAAAAGCCTCAAAATCCAATGCTTTTTTTTTTTCGTAATGGTCACCAGACTTTTATGTAAGCACAATCTCTTCATCCTCTCGGACATGAAGTTCCTCGAGTGTAAGAGACTGGACTTTTGGGCAGTGACAACAGTCTCCTTAAAGACACAGACTTGTTGGTGGGTCGCACAGAAATGCTGAGTTCATTTCACCATTGTTGAATGTTGAACCTGGAACGTTCACTACAGCGGCAATACAAAGGTAGTAATTGGCGCAGCGTACACAAACGCACACTTCCTGGTGGGGGAATACATTTGACCCATTTATGGCGCAAGAAATAAAGTTTCGTTAGGCCAACGCCGGAATCAGGGTGCGTGTCTTTGTATACACGAAAGGCCTCTCCGATTGAGCGTCTCAGGAAGCGCTTTGGCACGAGCGTTTTCTCCCCGTCGAGCATGACAGAGATCACGTCCTTCTGGTTGGGACCTTGGCCGAACATTGTGGCTCGTCTTTCGTAAAGTACTTTAGGGCAGCAGACACGTTCTCAGGGCTCTCCTTGCACCTCGTGTAAGGATCCGGCTCATACCACACACCACGCTTTTCCTTACCTAGAGCGTAAACACTGTCGCCATGTTAACATGGCGACAGTGTTTACACTCTATTGTATTTAGGCGGGGCTCGAGCATATGGGGGTTATTCTCTATGTCGGTGTGCCTCTTTGTACCTCATATTATCGCCAGTGACGCCAGCGAGTGGTATGGCGACAGGCACGACTGCTCAGTTAACAGGCATTGGCGGCCATATTTTGCTGGTTGAAGCGAACCTCCTTATTCTTGACAGCGAGCGGGGAAATGCGAATAAAGATTGTATAGGCCGTTCTGCCAGAACTAGCGACGAGTGCCGCATGCTACTTCCGTCATCTATTGCGTTATAATCGCTATTTTCGCGAGGAAATGATCGTTGCTAGACACAGAACACTATCACTCAGAAAGAGAATGCTTGATTATGTTTTTATTCTAGATATAAGTCAACGATATCTATAAGAGAGAGATATGGAGATAGAGGGGAAGAGAGAGGAGCATATAGTACCATCTGAAAATAAAGTAAACAAAGTTCCCCGTGGCCGATGGCTGCAGGATTGTTTCTTGGATCACTGGTTCGTAATATGATAGCTCTTTGTACACAGTAGTTTCTCCTCAATTTTAGTTTGAGAACGATTCCTATATTTATCAGTGGTCTCATCTGAATAAAAATATATAAACGATGTTTGTTAGTATCATGAAACTGGAACTCTAAGTCACTTCTTGTATAAGGCGCTGCTAAATGTAGGCTTTGAAAAAGGACCCTACTTTGGAAGTTGTTTCTTCGTTTTCAATAAAACAACGCAACATGTTCTTAATAGAAATGAATGCGGAAGTAGAGTATAACAGGGAACCCGTATTTAAAAAAAAAATCGTAGGTGGTCTTTCTTTTTAATAGCGTTGGAATTTTTCGTTCTTTGATTCTGTCACCATGTTTGCCTAAATATATCCCGACTATCGTATCACTCAGATACCTTATTTATTTTTTTAAATAATAGCCACATGTAACTAGAATAGTATCTGCAAATTATATAATAATAATTAAATTAGTTTTAGTTTATGAGATAAAAGCTTCCAAATTTTGTCAATCGTCGTTCTAACAAGCATGTTTGGCAATTTTTGAAAAAAATAAATAAAATTTAATAAACGATGATAAATATATATATATATATATATATCTATATATATATATATATATATATATATGGGTGGTTTCATCTCAAATCGTGCAGGCAAAAAGGGTCGAATTTTTAATTTCGATGAAAAATGAAAGCCGTTTACAACTCCCTGTAACGCCGAATTAGAGCGCAGCTCTTGAGGAGGAGGAGGGAAGGGTACTGGGGGGGGGGGGTCAAGTGACCTCGGGGGTCGGGAAGTCACGTGACCTTGGGGGTCACGTGACCTTGTGGGAGTCACGTGACCTTGGGGCGTCACGTGACGTCGGGGGGGTCACGTGACCTGGGGCCACGTGACGATGCCGATGACCTCATCAGTGACGTCACTGATGACGCCATCAGTGATGATGACGATGCTGATGCCGGTGACGTCATCAGTGACGTCACTGATGACGTCATCAGTGATGATGACGATGACGATGCGGATGCCGGTGACGTCATCAGTGACGTCACTGATGACGTCATCAGTGGCTATGACGTCAACGGTGGGTCACGTGACCTCGGGGGGTATCCCCAGGTCACGTGACCCCCCCCCGGGGTCACGTGACCTGGGTAACCATCGTGACCCTCGTGAGGGTAACCCTAGTAACCCTTGTGAGGGCAACTCTCGTGACCCTCGTGAGGGTAACTCTCGTGACCCTCGTGAGGGTAACTCTCATAACCCTCGTGACCCTCGTGAGGGTAACCCTCGTGAAGCTAACCCTCCACGAGGGTAACTAACCCTCGTGGAGGGTGACCCTCGTGAAGGTAACCCTTTTGAGGGTAACTAACCCCCGTAACCCTCGTTAGGGTTACGAGGGTAAGTAACCCTCGTAAGGGTAACCCTCGTGAAGGTAACCCTTTTGAGCGTAACTAACCCTCGTAACCCTCGTGAGGGTTACGAGGGTAAGTAACCCTCGTGGCCCTCGTGATCATTGTGAGGGTAACCCTCATGAGATTAACCCTCGTAACCCTCGTAACCCTCACGAGGGTTACGAGAGTTGCGGTTACGCCGACGCCTACGGCGACGCCGACGCCGACGCCGACGCCGACGCCGACGCCGACGCCGACGCCGACGCCGCTCAAGCCGGGAACGGGCCCCTAAGAGCTGCGCTCTAAAAAAATATATGTTATGGCGCCGTTTCTAAAACCGCAGTCGACACAAACCGCAAGTTCGCCGGATTTTTTGTTCTCGACTTATGAATTTTTGAAGAGGCCGCGGCGAAAAGCAGTGTTTTTCACACCCGTCGTGGGTCGGTTGTTTCGCTTGATCTCCCGCCAAGGATTTTCAGTCCACATTATATTATCTTTTTTGAACCACTCTGTGGACACATTTAAAAGGCTCCAATACCATGAAATAATTTTAGGCCTTTTGCTTTTTTTCTGTAAAAATGTCAAAAACGCCTTTTCGGTCAATTGTTGACGAATTTTGACAATTAATTACTGGCGATCTACTTGGGTTACACCGATATTTTTTTATGTCCACGAAGAGCCCAAAACACGGTCTTTATATTTATCATAAAATGCCTTGACTGTATAAAATATCCTTTGCGGTACGTTTACGTTAATATTATGCAAAAACCAAAAAGTACCATTTTTAAAATTGATTTTCTCAAAAAACCCATTTTTTATTTTTTTATTTTTTGTTCAAATGTAGATATGATAGTTGTCTACACGAAAATCAAGCCTAGAAAGTGTATATTTTGTTTGTATGTTCTACATTTAAGCATCAATATCGTACAAAAACGTGTTTTTACGGCTCGAAGTGGACTTGCGAATTGCGCGTCTTCACAAGCTTGGAAATAGTTCTTTTTCTTTTTTTCAACGTTCCCACATAAAAATGAAATACAGTATTTCCACCCTGATATATTTATTGATTATTTAAATTTTATTGTAGGCGGCAAGGAGGAGTTCCAAAAAGAGAAAGCAACACTTCTTAACACACCAGCAGGTGTCGTAAATTTTTAACGTGTAGGAGTCGGCAGACGTCTTATTGATTCGGGGCCCTCATTGGTCTGCATGAACGTCCCGCCCTTTCGGAGCCAGCAGATGACCACGACCTTTTGCGCTCGTTGTGTTAGATGGGACGGCCCGTGACAGTAAAGCGAGCAGCGCACCCTGTGTCACCAAAAGTGAAATGGTACGATTGTGTCGTTGACGCGGCGAACAGTGACAGCCACCCAGGAGGAGTCTGTCAGAGTATTGCACAAGGGAAAGCAAAGGAATCGTTGCCTGAAAGGATGAGGACACCACGGCCTTACAATGTCGACGGCCAACAACTGTTCTGCCAGCCAAAACAACGCCGCGTGCGCGCTAAAACCGGCGGCGCGGGACAGAAATCACGCAGACGCACACACGAAGATGGGCCGGTTTCGTTAGGGATGTCGGGAAACTTGAAACCAGCCATCCGTGCATGCGTGAAACGATACCGCATGTTTGCCCTAGCTTCGAGCGCCCTATCCTTACCTTGAAACGTCCGTGCTCTCTCTCTCTCTCTCCGGGGAGATCCGATAGCACCGAAGGGTTATCTATTAAACTTGAGGAAGAAAACGAGAAGGGAGTGTTTAAGTTTAATTATCCCCACCAACCCGCTCGTTCTGTCCTTTTAAAGGGTTATCTCTTTTGGAAACAGCAAAGCCCGGAGACTGACATTAAAACGAGCGTGTTGGTAAATATACTTGTGTTTGTATTCTGCCCGGAGACTCGTTGGGTCGAAGTCAGCCTCCTTGTCAACTATAACCGTTTGTGAAGAGTGGGCTTCTCCCGAGATGAAACGTTAGCGCCGGCTGACGTGTTCTTTTGAAAAAAGGGAAGGGGAAAGTGAAAGTTTGAGTAACTGCAGAAACTACGTCGAAAGCTCCTCTCCCGATATGAAGCTTGAAGCATAGTCTCGGTTACCTTCTCGCGCATCGCTTGCTCGAATCTATTCTTCACTTTCTTTCGTACAGCCACTGTTCCACACAGCCGTCGTGGATGTGCGTAATAGAGGGAGGAACAGATTCGAGCATCATCTGGACGCCGTCATCATGCCAGACTTCAATGTCGTGGGACCGACTCGTGTGCGTTTCTTCGCCCCGCTGAACTTTGTTTCTCGGATGCGTTTTTTTCTGAACGTTTTTTTTTTTTTTCAATGTTTTCTTACTAACTGTTTGTTAGCACTGTTTAGTTGTTGGGTTTATTTCGTCATGGCGTAGCGGCCTGGTGGTGATGCAGAGAGCGTGTTCGCACGCATTTGGTTGCGTCCCGTTTAGGGAATGCCCGGGGGAGTTGGTTTTTGTTCTTGCCATGTGCGGCTGAGTTTTCCCGTCTTTATTAAATTATTGATGTTTTTTTTGTTTTACCTTTACGTGCCGTCGACTTCTTTGTCTGACTCTCCACCAGGCGTGGACCTATCGCCTTGCCACCGCTCGAACCTAAATACTTTATTTTTTTTAACGCAATTTTCGTTAAGATCGGAGTTGGGCAATTTAATTCCTATTTATTTATTTTTATTTCCTACCCCTTTCCATGACACATTCCTGTGTGTTTCGGACCGTTTCTGTGTCACCACTTTTGTGTATTACGGAAGTGAAAGGACATTCCCTGGTGACCTGTGCGATGTGCGGTGAACAAGCCCCAGTGTTTGGTTTCGTAAAGAATTGTATATAATATATCGACGATGTGGTGACTTTCTTTGTCTTAGTAATATCACAGCTAATAGCTAGTCGTGCTAGCTTACTTTGAAAGGTTTATAAATCGAAACAATACCACGTCTGTGCCTTTTGGTTATTGAAAGTCTGCTAGGCCTGCTGATTTGGTTAGATATGTATCTCATGGTTCCCGCTCTTATCCAAACATACATAAATATTCAATACCACAAAATCCGTTTATAATTGATTACAAAATGCAGAAGAAAATTCAAGAAAACTTTTTCACAATTCATAGAGACGCATGGGTCCCTATGTCTGACTTAGGTCTTGCAAAACAAAGACGTCTTTTTCCGATATTGAGGCCTAAATATAAAACATGCAAACACAATATACACTTTCTAGGCTTGATTTTTGTGTAGACAACTATCATATCTACATTTGAACAAAAAATTAAAAAAAATAAAAAATGGGTTTCTTGAGAAAATCAATTTCAAAACTGGTACTTTTTGGTTTTTGCATAATATTAACGTAAACGTACCGCAAAGGATATTTTATACAGCCAAGGCATTTTGTAATAAATATAAAGAGCGTGTTCTGGGCTCTCCGTGGACATAAAAAATATCGGTGTAACCCAAGTAGATCGCCAGTAATTAATTGTCAAAGTTCGTCAACAATTGACCGAGGAGGCGTTTTTGACATTTTTACAGAAAAAAAGCAAAAGGCCAAAAATTATTTCATGGTATTGGAGCCTTTTAAATGTGTCCACAGAATGCTTCAAAAAAGATAATATAATGTGGACTGAAAATCCATGGCGGGAGATCAAGCGAAACATCCGACCCACGACGGGTGTGAAAAACACTGCTTTTCGCCGCGGCCTCTTCAAAAATTCATGTCGAGAACAAAAAATCCGACGAACTTGCGGTTTGTGTCGACTGCGGTTTTAGAAACGGCGCCATAACATATATTTTTTTCATCGAAATTAAAAATTCGACCCTTTTTGCCTGCACGATTTGAGATGAAACCACCCATATATATATATATATATATATTAGAAGCAAGCTGTACATATAGTTTCCGTCGAAAAAATATTAAAATTCTTCTAATGTTATCGTTTTAGTTATTCACTCTCAAACGTGCCCCCTCCATCAATGCGCGTTAATGCAACTGTCCACCTCTTCATGTCATACAATTTTTCCTGTCCAAAAATATTTTTCTGGACAAAATTAATTTTGCATTCGTTTATAACAGACACTATATATAGCATATAAAACATCAGTTGATTTAAAAATGTCGACCAGCCACCATTTCGTCGATCTTATCTGAAATCACCCTAATAATACTCCTTGTGCCAGTTTTTTTTAATGTTTGGATTTTAAGGAATGCTTATCTCTTCACTCATCGCCACGCCAGTTTCAACATGGATGCAATAAATCATTGCATAAAGCTAGACCTTGTATACCATAGTGCCCATTAAAGTGAATATTTGCCAGATAGCCACGCATGAAAGGGTGACTGAGACCTCTTTAAATACAATTGCAGTGAACAACGTAGTTGAATAAACCTTCGAAGGTGTGAATTTGACAGTAATATCACTGCATGTCATTGAGTTTTTGTGACACAAGAATTGGGGAGCACTGTGATCTAGTGCATACCTAACAAAAAATTTCACTTTTTTAGCACGGTATGCGGTATTTTGATATCCATGCAACACAGTATTTTTTTTTTAAAGCTTTTGTTTAGCTCTTACCTCGCATGACAGATTCGGTATCTTAGACTTTCGCTCAGAATCAGAACTTTTATATAATGTCGTAATAGAGAAAAAGAATATGTATGGGCTTGAATTCGAATGAGCAAGCCCATATGAGAGGAAAAGTACTGTCGAAAGCACAAAGGACAAAATACAACTAAAAGCCTTAGGTAATGTGGATAGAAGTGTAAATAGGGTCATGGATACAGTGAGTACATTCAAGATGTGAATAATATACGTCAGACGCAGACTCTGAGATAACTGTTGCATCTACTCTCCTGCAAATTACTTCGGAGGACCATTCGATTCAGTCTATAGAGTTGGCTCGGTGAATCAGTCAACTAAACATGAGTGTAAATTTAAAAAAGTGCGAGGACACCTAAGCGCTTCTTATGAGTTGTGAATGCGAAAGCGTGAAAATCGTTCTTCCTCTCCCTTAGTTCGTCTGCGGCGTACTGGCGTGGCCGGCCACGTTTCGCCGGCGGACGGCTGAGCGCGCGTTCTCGTGAAATGTCCGCGACACGCCGAGCTCGGCCGTGCCACCTCTCTGGAGTCTGGCCGGGCGGTTTCTGCCTGTGTCTGCTGCTACAACTGCTTCCTCTTACCGGCGGCCGCGCCGCTGCATGCGGTGCGCCGCCATAGAGAGGGCTTCTCTGGTTGCTTTTTTTGGAACTACGCCGCACGAGAGCCAATGGGAGCCTCGTTCCTTGATGACGCGCGCCAGACAATGGGAGTCTATCCATTAGATTTCGGTCACAGTCGACATTGGGACGGGAGAAGGTTCTGTTTGGCGCGTCTTCAAATCTCATGGCGTAGGTTCGCTTGACGGGATAGGGATTTTGTGAAAACATTGATCCACGAAAGTCACCCTCCGCAAGAGGAAAATAGCTCGAGGCCTTAAGTCTCTTCCTCAACAATATCACCAATTCCGAGCACTTGCGTTGTCGGTGACATGCCCTCAAGAAGATCTTGCAAACGAGCTCTGCGCATCTCTAACTTCGAGTGTTTTTATGCCGAAAAGTCGTCCTGTCCGTACATCTTCAGCACCATTAGCTGTTAATGACTGTATGGACGATGTCTTCATTCGTGGCGAGCTAGATGCCGCTTTTGTGTTTATAAAACCAGCCTCGTGTCCCGGTCCGGATGGAATAAAATATTATTTCATAAAAGATATGGGGGACTGATGCTCGCAATTGGCTGCTGGAAAATTTTAACAAATCCTGGACAAATGGAGAAGTATGTAGCGCGTGAAAACAGGCAAGAACTGTTCCATTACTGAAGCCTGGCAAGTCGCCCCTACATCTATCATCGTACTGTCCCGCTGCTCTGACACGTTGTGGTGGCGAGTTGATGGAAAATATGATTAATCGTCGTTTAGAATGCTATCTGCAGAAACGAAGAGCCTATCCAAGCATATCCATGGTTTTCGTCGAAAAAGAAGCTCCGTGGATCCTGTCCTTGATCTCGTCACCTACGTCGAAGAAGAAAGATCTCAATGGAGAATCACAATAGTGGCCTTAATTGACGTCAATGGAGCGTTTGACCGTGCTTCTCATAGGGCCATCTTTAAGGCGCTACATCAGGTTGGCATTGGTGGTTGTCTCTACAAGTGGATCAAATGTTATCTCTCAAATCGCACCATTTATATGACCACACAATATGTTGACACGTCGAACCCTCTCAATTCTTGGGCTATTCCTCAGGGAGGCGTGTCAAGTCCTACATTACTTAATATCACGCTTATCAAGCTCCTCCAGTCATTGCCCTCAAACACAGATGCATCCTTATACGCAGACAAATCTCTGCATACTGGCTTCTGCCTCTACTAACAAATAAGCTAAATCCAGAGTAAAATTTGCCTTAGAGAAAGTTTACAGATACCTTTGCGTCGGTGGCCTTGAAACCTCCGCTGCTGAATTCACTGCCATGGCTTTCACTCGAAGAAACATGGACCGCTATTTACTTCGCATTTATAAGCAGAACATTTTATTCCTCAAACGTCACTTATTTCTTGGCTTATATATTGATAGGGGACTAACTTGGACCGCCATAATAATTACCTTAAACGGAAGCGGGTCAGTTTCATTGACCTCTCCGGGTTCATTAGTGGCACTACGTGGGGCGCCTCAGTGTATCTGGTGCTACGTCTCTGTCAGGTTTTATTATTAGATTGGCTTGGGTACAGCCTTCCAATTATCAACGGTATAAGCCGTACAAACTTAGGCCCATTTCGAAGCCTTCAGGCACGCGCTATTCGAGCCTGCCTTGGGCTTCGAGCATGTGCGTCAACAATTGGAACTATAGCAGAAGCACGCGTCACGCCTATTAGCGTCCTGCTTATGTAGGAAATTGTAAGGCATCATTTGAAACTCTTACCTAAACATGACGATCACTCTCTACTCGCCAACTTAGAATACGCACGTCCAGACTCAAGCTACTCCAAGGCGCCGTTCCAGGTACGGCAATGCTTGCCTTAGGATCTTACCCAAGCCACAGATTACACGACGCATCCGTGTTGATTTCCGGAACCAGATGTAACACTTGATATTCTCGACATCAAGAAAAAATGAAATATGCCAATGGTCGTGATTTTAGAGGTTACTATGTCCCATATTTGCGGTAACCATCTCTCAAGAACACTTATCTACACAGAAGGTTCAAATTCCTCTGATAGTTCTACAGGCTGTGTAGTTATTCCAGGTCAATGTAAAACCGTGAGATTCAAGCTAAGCCAAATAACATCATCTAAGATGTGAGAGCTAGTGGCAATTCATGAAGCAGTTCAAATTATCGTGATAAAATCGTCCCACCCCCTGGACAACAATTTCTGGTTCCACGACGGCTCTCCAAGCAATATAAACATTTTTGCAACGCGTCCAAAAGTACTAAGTGGTTTTAGACATAATAGCCGATCTTCTACAGTGTGTGAATCTAGGACACATTATCCAATATAAACAAAAAACACTACCCCTGTAATAGTATGTCTAGGACACACTATTACAGAGGGCTATAGGAGTTATTCACTGGACGCCATATTTGAGGGCGATGTTTAGAGCGCATGCTCCGAACGAGCTCATATTAATAGCCTGCTAAGACCGGCAACCTTGATGGCGCCAAATGCACGCTCCAAAAGGACTGCAGGAGCTCGCCGTCAGCACGCGCTCAGCAGCAGCGCACACGGATATGGCCGCCAGTGAGTACTCCCTATTAGTCACTCCTCGCAGGGGGCACCTGTGAAAACAGGTGTTTGGTGAGTGGCGTCACCACGAACCCCGAGCCATACGGGTTCGCCCGCCCACGTCTGGCTGTGCATGGCTTTCCCGTGTCCGAGGAAAAGGGCATCCTGGTGGTTGAGCCGAGCCGGGGGTAGGTTTTAACCCTTCGGGGCCCCCCGGGTGAGGCAATACATCACTTCGGCCACCGCTTCTCGTAGACGGGAGTTCTTTTAAGGCCCGGCCAGGATGATTCAGCCTAGTCGCCTTTTATTCTACTATCCCCTCCAATCTTTCACATTTACCTTTCCTGTTCCTTTTACTTCTCTTTCATTTCTCTTACTCCATTTTCAACCCTCTTTGGCGCCAAGGGCTAACCTTGGGTGGCAATAGACCTCTGTCTTGACCCACACTTGGGTGTAGTTTCCCGGCAGCACTGTTAGCGTAACGTCTCAGCCAAGCTCTTCTTCTTATGGTGCGTTACCTAACCCCTTGTTGGGCTCGGTGTGGGCGGTGCACCGCGGATTCCGAACACTCTTTGCCCTCCTATGGCGACCCTCTCTTCCAAACCCCGTTCGGGGCAAGCCGTTAAAAGGCGCTGCCCTGAACACAAGACTAGTGAAAAAGAACCAGAGGTAGAAAACTTCACGAAGTTTTTCGTTGTTCATTCCCTCGATGAACAGAAACCTGTGTCAAAGCTTTCATCATTTGTCGCAGCAAAAGTACTTGAACACCTTGTAGGGTTTTCCTACAAGGCTAAAACACTCCACTCAGGAGACCTCCTAGTTGAGATAGATAACAAAAAGCAAATTGAAGCGCTGCTCAAGCTGAACACCATACTTGATGTGAAAGTGTCGGTGAGCCCTCATCGCACACTTAACACCATTCGTGGAGTCCTCTCTGAGGACGCCTTCTTGCACACTAGTGAGGAAGAACTCCTCGAGGGACTCCAGGTTGCCGGCGTTGCCGCCGTAAAACGGATTATGTTAAAAAAACATGGTGAAGAATACCTTTCAAAACACGTCATCCTTACGTTTGAAAGGCATACACTACCACAAACAATCAAGGCTGGATACCTCAACTGCCACATCCGCCCTTTTGTCCCCAACCCCCAGCGGTGTTTCCGTTGCCAGCGTTTTGATCACGGAACACGCAGCTGTCAAGGGAAGGAGACTTGTGCAAAGTGTGGCAGTCAGGATCACATCTCTGACGATTGCGAGAATGTGGCCCACTGCACTAATTGCGGTGGACCACACCCTACTTACTATCGTGGCTGTCCCATATGGAAGCAAGAAAAAGAAATCATTGCCATTAAAGCCAAAGAAAATATCAGCTATAGCGAAGCAAAGAAAAGGTATTCCTTTGTGTCGAAGGGATCATACGCCGACGTGGCACGCAGGGGTCTTGCGCCACGCTCGGAGTCGAGGGCTACCCAGGTCTCACCTGAGGTTCTGGAGGCAGCCCTCAAGGACCCAAACCCCCAGCTAGGGCAGCAGTGCCCCCCTCCTCCTGGAGGGAGTGCACAGGCTGCTTCGCTGGTTCTCGACAGGCCGGCAACTTCCGTACCTGTCTGCACGCCGCGGTCCTCTTCTGGGGAGAAAGGGCGAAACTCTCGCCCAACCTCCTTAGAGAGGGCCTCATCTTCCAAAGAGCGGCACAACCCCCGTGCCCCTCCCCCGTTACCCAAGGGGCTGGAGGGGGCAGAGTTGAAAGACACTCTGCCCAGCGCCTCCGCTGCGTCTTCGGCATGTCGTGGCCGGGGCATGCCGCCACGTGCAACGAACCAGCCAAAACCTTTAGGTGAGGGCTCGTCTCCAGAAGTGCAGGCGATGGATGATGCCTCTGAGTCTCCCACTCTTGCATCCGACCAAGGTGACATGGAGTGGCAGACCCCTAGCCTTAAAGTGAAAAAGCCAGTGGTTCCTCCCAAATTATCATTCTTTTAATATTTTCAATTTTCTCATTGCCTCTCTGATTAAAATTTTACATTTCACATTTTTAGATACATGAAGAATTTACATTTTATGCAGTGGAACTGTCGTGGTCTTTTATCTAATATTGATGATATTAATTATTTTATGGATGATCTCCGGTCTATTGCCCTCGCTTTACAAGAAGCTCATCTCCAAGCCCGTCATACACAGATTTTAAGGCGTCATCAAGTTTTTCATAAAGATCGTTTTAATTCCACCTCCGGGGGCGTGGCAGTGATTGTGCAGAACTGGGTTGTCTGTTCCGAGGTCCTACTCTGCACCCCACTGGAAGCCGTAGCAGTACGTCTTCTTTTAGACCGCCTTGTAACGGTTGTTTCTATTTATTTGCCTCCGAATGTTCCCCTGCATCTCTCTGAGCTCCAGGGACTCGTGGGACAACTCCCTCAACCCTTTTTAATTTTAGGTAATTTTAATGTCCATCATCCTATGTGGCGTAGTGCTCGTCTCTATTCTCGGGGCAGAGTAATTGAGCGGTTTTTACTATCATCTCAAATATGTCTTTTTAATAGGAGGGGCCCTACATTCTTTAGTTCAACTCACAATTCATTTACATCTATTGATTTATCTATTGCATCACCTTCATTACTACATTGTTTTTCTTGGCAGGTTCTTAACCCTTTTGGGCGTGACCACTTCCCTATTACTTTAGAGAGCGACATTTGTCTTTCTACTCTGTTAAAACGAATGCCTCGGTGGAAGTTGGACAAGGCCGATTGGTCTCTTCTTAAGTTAAGCTCCACGCTGGATACATCCCTGTTTTCCTCCATGACTGCGGATGAAGCCACATTGTATGTGACAGAGCAGATAATAAACGCCGTTCAGCAGTCCATTCCCCAAACTACCGGTAATCTGCCTCGTAAGTGCAAACCTTGGTGGAATAAGGAGTGTGCCATGACGCGCACGGAGCAAAATAAGACATGGGGCAAGTTCAGGCGGTATCCTACCTCTAGAAACCTGGTTGAGTTTAAATAACGAAAAGCTAAGGCCCGGTTTACCCGCAAGCGATAGAAACGGAAAACCTGGATTAAATTAGTGTCGTCTCTGGGCAGCTTTGTAACTGCTAAGGAGGTCTGGGGCAGAATCAAGAGAATCAAGGGGGACTACAGGGGGTTCACGATTCCCGTTTTCAACCCTCGATGTGCATCACTGAAAGATACGGCCAACATTCTTGGGAAGCACTTCTATTCGGTGTCCAGCTCCTCTAGTTACTCAGATTCCTTTAAGTTGTTTAAACGACGTGCAGAGTAACATAATATAGTTACAACGGGATCAAACGCTGCATCTTATAATCAGCCCTTCACACAGTATGAGCTAGAGAGTGCCCTACATATCAAAAAGATCTCTGCTTTTGGACCTGATGGACTGCATTACGAAATGCTGCGTAATCTCTCCAGAATCTCTCGAATCCCTTCTTAATTTCTTCAATTCATTGTGGAAAAGGGCTAGCTTTCAAGCGGCTTGGAAACGGGCATACATTATCCCTCTCCTGAAGCCGGGTAAGGATCTATCTCTGCCTTCTAGTTAAAGCTAGTCCAATAGCTTTAACCAGCGGCCTTGGGAAAACATATGAAAGACTGATAAACAGGCGGCCGGTGTATGTTCTAGAAAAGGAAAGCATTTTGGATAACAATTAGTGCGGGTTCCGCCGAGAACGGTCCACCTTGGATCATTTGGTGCGCTAAGAAACGGCCATACGTCAAGCATTCGTGAATAGGCAGAATTATGTATCAGTCTTTTTTTACTTAAAAAAGGCCTACGATACAGCATGGAGATATGGCATCCTCCAAGACCTTTATGGCTATGGAATTCGTGGCCGTATGCTCCAGTGCATAAAAGATTTTTTGACCGACAGGACGTTTCAGGTTAGATTAGGAACTGTTTTGTCGGATCCATTCGTTCAAGAAAACGGGGTTCCCCAGGGAGGTATCCTGAGTGTTACACTTTTTGTAATCAAAATTAATTCTCTCGCTCAGGTTTTGCCACCGTCCATTACATACTCACTTTATGTTGACGATATCGAAATCTCGGCATCGTCGTGCACTCTCTCGAGCTGCGAGCGCCAGCTACAGCTTGCCATAAATAAGCTTGCTAAGTGGGCGGACGAAAATGGTTTTAAGTTTTCTCCCGAGAAAAGCGTCTGTGTCCCATTTTCTCTACGCCGTGGTTTATCACTGGATCCATCCTTAAAACTGCAAAGAACCTGCATCCCTGTTAGGAAAGAGCACAAGTTCTTAGGTGTTACCTTTGACAAAAAGCTCAATTTTATTGCTCACCTCAAGTCACTCAAAGAAAAATGTCTCAAAACTGCGAATATTTTGAAAGGCTTAGCCCATAAAACCTGGGGATCTGACTGAAAATGCCTTCTACGGCTGTACAACGCTCTTGTTCGATCCCATCTCAACTATGGGGCTCCAGTTTACGGTTCTGCACGACCATCCGCGCTCAAGATGTTGTATAGCGCTTTTAGCGATGTTTCAATACAGTCAAGATGTTGGATCCAGTCCATCACCTTGGACTTTGACTCGCAACAGGTGCTTTCCGGACGTCCCCTGTCCTCAGCCTGTATGCTGAATCAAATGAGATGTCACTCAAAAAAGACGCCAACATCTAAGCTTAACATACTACTACAAGATACTTGCGAACCGTTATCATCCGACCTACAACTCCCTCCAAAAATCTAGGTATTGCCGCCTTTTAGAGAATAAGCCAAGCATCGTAAGGCCCTCGAGTTTCCGAGTACAGAAATTTTGTCCCTCACTTGATCTTTGTTTGGACAAAGTTAATCTTATGCAGAATGTAGACTGTGTTGCCCCCTGGGACATAGTGCCATTTGCTTGTGACTGGGTTCTCACAAGGTCTAATGAATATAGCGTCTCTGCCCTTATCATCCAGTAGGAATTTTCTGAGCTTGAGAAGAAGTATGAAGGCTACACACATTTTTACACTGATAATGCTAAGACGTCGTCATTTGTTGGCGGCGCCGTACTTTTCGATTGTTTTATTAAATTGAAACGTCTAAATACTTCCTCCAGCATTTTTACACCTGAAGTTTATGCAATATCTATGGCCATAGATTATATCCTCCGGGCTAAAATAAAGCTGGCTGTCCTATTTGTAGACTCTCAGAGTGCTGTTACCGAAATATGCACGTTGAGAGTTACTAAAAATATGCTGGTGCAGCAACTACGAAATAAGCTCAATAAAGCTGTACATGGAGGCCTAAATCTAAACTTTTGTTGGTTGTCCAGTGGCACCCAACAAAACAGTCATATGGGAACGAAAGGTAACGAGTAAGCAGACAAACTCGCTACATGCTTAGGTAATTTTCTTCCGTCCCACGCCTGTTTGCCACACCAAGACATTAAACCTCTAACAAAGTCATCCCTTCTTCGTTTATGGCAGTCTGAATGGAACATGGAGTGCAACAATAAACTTCATATTACAAAGCCGGTTCTCGGGCTCTGGGAGAACTCTTCTCACAGGAACCGATTCCATGAACTATTGTTGTGTCGACTTCGAATCGGTCATTCTTACATATCGCACAAATATCTTCTTAGTGGGGAGGACCTACCGGTGTGAGAGCATTGTGGGGATAAACTTACAATCATGCATATCTTGTGGCGCTGTCCAGCTTTGGACAATAAACGTCGTACCCACTTTCCTGAATTGTTTCATTTCCAAATTCCATTCTATCCTGCTCTTTTACTGGGAGAATATCCCTTCATCCCATTTGACCGTCTTTTGACTTATTTTACTAACGCACGTTCTAATAATCAGATCTAGTTCCGCATAGCTAATTATTATTTTGTAGCACGGAAACAGTAACAGCTTGTTTTCTTTTTATCTTTGTTTGGCGCGGTATGGCCTCCGTTGCTGTTGCGCCATAAAACCCCCAAACAACAACAACAACAATCTCTATTAGTCACTGCAACTTGAATATATAACTTATATCTGTCATTAGATTGTTCATAAATTAAAATAAAGAAAGTGATTTCAGTTAAAAACTTGCTGAACGTCATGAAAAACCTCTGGATAGGTAAGTTTTAGAAGGACGGCGTGTGGGAAGGGCGGTATTCCACTCAACTGACCGTCGATGCTACAGGCAGAAGCCTGGCTATGTGAAAACGCGTATAAGACGCAGAAAAACCGCTCAGGCACGTTTTAACAGCCGTAATCTTGCGCGCCTTTTGCACGAGAACCATGCAGTAGTCATACAGGACCGCTCGCGGGTACGGTGCTCATCCAGATTGAAAAGGGCAGGGGCGGCGATTGAACCCTGAATTTTCTTGGTTCTACAGCGCGAACTTTCGACTACTTCGCCACCGATCGCCTCGTGTGTTTACGCCGCTTTGCACCTTTTGTTAAGTGGTTACAACACAACCCACGTTACTTGCCTATCGTTTACAGTTTTCTGAGCGTGTTGGCATTCGCGAGCTCTGGAAGTTTGAAGCTTTTTTGTATCTCTTTGGTACAACAAAAATGATCGCACGTTCTGCTGCACTTGTTTTCTCTTTCACTTTTCGGCAACCTTTCTTCAGGGAGAAAACCTCGGGGCCAGTTGCTTCCCTGGTTGTTGCCATGTTGGTCGTCCAGTACCCCTTACCGGCAAAAAGGAACAATCCTGTGATTCTTCGAGCGAGCACTTAATTCGATTCACTATCGCTGACATGAAGGCCTTGATTTTGCTTGAAAATATCAAACTACCCCCTTCTAGAAAATCAGACCAGATTCAATTGCTTCCTTTTAGCTTGAGAACCGAGTCATTTACCTGAGTAAATCGATACGCTAACTCAATTCGATGCGCTACTATTGCGTGCATGCAAAAACAGGAGACACTTTGAGTATAGAACAATTGATGTGGAAATTTTTATCTGGATAATTTTCGCGTCGTCAAAAGAGTCTTTTGTGTAAAACAACCTGTGCCAAACCACTAACAATTGTGAACAAATAAAAAGAAAAACACGCTAAGGCTTTTGAGAACGAATTCGAAAGAATCTTTTTTGAAATTTCAAAGTGGCAGCCAGCGTTTCATTCAAGATTCTTCTGTTTTGAACGTCTCTTCGGGAAATAGTACCTATTAATCTTCCGAGACGTACATTTGTTTCAGCTTCACACGTCAGTGACGAACGGTTAAGCCGTGGTCACATTGCAAACACATCATATCAAAGACAGCCTCTAGATGCTGTCTGATGCATGTTTTATCATTGTATGACAGTCATATCTCTCACATAACATTAACACACACATGTTTGAAGCAGACATGAAGGAACATGCTTGGAATATGCTCGATACGCAGATAATTGTGTTATACTTCAAGTAAACATCGTATACTCGTGTTTTCTAGACGTTCTTTCTGCAAAGCTTAAAGACTTTCACTAAAGTAGTTTTCGAAGCAATCTCCTTTTTGTGGATTTTAAAACATTAGTTCATGGGATGTCACCGGAAAGCGCTAGTTACGAACCTCCGCAAATTTCGGTTGGGATTTGACGTTGTTGAGATTGAGCGAGTTCATAGATTGGGCACGTTTTCTGCTGAAATCCATCGTCCGATTATTGTTAACTTCAGATGTTTCAAGGAAAAACAGAATATCCTCACAAACGCTGGAAAGCGGGAGAATTCTACGTCGTACTGCCACGAGCCCAGCTGACCAAATAGGCTGCGCGCCTGTGGCCTAACGGTTATCGTGTTTGCATTCCACGCAGAAGGCCACGGCTCGATTCCTTGCCGCGGCTACACAATTTTGTTGACACTGTAATGTGATGTTTTGGTAAATTCGAGAACCGTCTTGGCTAATTCGAGGTTAGAATGCTCTACGCGCCGAACCTCCTACGTCGAACGCTCCAGGAGCCCACGCGTGTGCAAAAGCGGCTCCGTGGCAAGCCGGGCTCAGTTTTCGCCCCAGCGTTCGACTCTGCTGTCACGCCGACTTCGACGCCCGCGACGCTCTGCTTTCTTCTCTTCCCTTTTTTTATCTTTTGGGCACAAGTTCGCCCCATTAAACGTTTTGTTTCTTCAGTTATTATCGCCTCATCAATTGCCATTCGTGACATTTTGGTGGAGGTGCGGGGTATTTGCGGTTTATGCCCGTGGACCGTACCCCTCCGAAAACACGCCGACCAAGTGACTTACTCAGCCCCGGGAGGCTATAACCTTCGCAGAAGACCAGACTAAGGCCCAGTCAAGTCGCCGTAACCAAGGCCTACCGCCGGAACTCGGACCCCTAACGCAGAAATCAAAGAAGAAGACCGCGACGATGACCGCTCCGCCCGTCGTAGTCCTGCTCGTCGCCCCCCGATCGCCGACACCTTTCCATGGCGAAATCTATGAAGACGTCGAGGACTGGATCATTCACTATGAGCGCGTGGCCCGCCACAACGGATGGAACGCCGAGGAACGCCTCCAGAACCTCTACTTCTCGCTGGAAGGCACCGCGTGGCACTGGTTCGAAAACCACGAGGCTTCGCTCACTTCGTGGGATATCTGCGCCACCGAGTTGAAGCGAACCTTCTCGAACCAACACCGGCGACAGAATGTTGAGGACCTGCTCCAGACGCAGACACAAGCCCCCGACGAAAGCGTGTCAAGCTATGTTGAAGACGTGCTACGACTCTGTACACGCGCCGACCCGCAAGCCACCGAGGAGAAGTTGCGCTTCCTCATGAGGGGAGTCAAGAGCGAAATCGTCGGTGGCCTTGTCCGCAGCCCCCCGACGACGGTAGACGGCTTCGTGGCCGAGGCGACCAACATCGAGTGAGCGCTGTCGGCCAGAGCTGTGCGCTATCAACGACTCGCCGGTGTGTCAACGGCTCCGGCTGCCTTTCCACCTCACTCCGCTGTCGATGGTGTCGGCATCGAAGACCTGCGGCAGATCATCCGCGACGTCGTCCGGGATGAGCTCAGGAAGCTACTGCCCGCTCACAACCGCCCAGCTTCGCTCTCGATTGCCGAGGTGGTTCGAGAGAAAGTACAGCAAGCTTGCCAGCCGGACACTCCCATCATCGTTCCAGCTCCCGAAGAACCGGCGCTGAGCTACGCCGCAATGGCCCGCCGACACACGCCCGTTGCGCCACAGCCGCGACGTGGGCCTTCAGCACCGAGGCAACCGCCGTACGTCCACCCAGAGCAACCTACGCCGAGGAAGACGGACGTCTTAAAGACCGCCGACCGACGGCCGCTGTGCTACCATTGCGGGAAAGCCGACCATGTGTACCGGCGATGCCCCTACCGGCAGATTGGGATTCGCGGGTTCGCGCCGGACGCCCCACGTCCAGGGAGCGGAGAACGTCCGCGAGACATCGAAGAATATCTGCGTCGAGCACCATCTCCAGCGCCCGCTCCCTCCCGAGGATACCGGTTGACCTTACCACGCAGCCTCGCTTCACCGATGCACAGGCCCACCGTGAAAGCCTGTCGCCCCTCGCCTTTCGTCGGGGAAACTAAGCGCGGGAACCCCTGGAGGTGGTGTTGCCGAAGATAACCGACAGAAACATCCTCCACGAACGTCGGAGGGCCCACAATCTAACGACGCCGCACGTGAAAACGACGCTCTTCCGACGGTAAAGAATAACCTAAACGTCGTTATCGACGGCCACGGCGCGTCGGCCGTCGTCGACACCGGAGCAGACTACTCCGTCCTGAGTGAGAGGCTCTCCCAACGCCTTCGGAAATTGACGACACCATGGGATGGTCCACAGATACGAACTGCCGGTGGGCACCTCATCACACCAGTCGGGAGGTGCACCGCTCGCGATGAGATTCATGGTGAAACATACCCTTTGAAGTTCGTCGCTCTGCAAGACTGTTTGAGGGATGTCATTCTCGGAATGGACTTCTTGCGTGAATATGGCGCCATCATGAACCTTGCGGAGAACAAGCTGACGCTTCGGAAGCCTGTCCCATCGGCGGAAAATCCCAAAGCGACGTTAGCTGCAGTGCGAGTCCTTGCCAGCCACGTAAACCTGCCGCCGCTGTCGAGTGTCTCTTTGCCCGTCGGGACCGAAGAAGCCACCTTCGGTGTAGCACTGTTGAAAGGAAGCTTCCAACTTCTCGTTGGATGAGGGATTGGCATTGCAAGAGGCGTAACCGAGCTCCAGGACGGGCGTACCGTAGCCCTTGTCACCAACTTCCGGCAGGAGTCGCAGCACCTTACCAAGGGTACAGCCGTGGGCTACTTCGAGGAAATTCAGGACTCAGACGCGATCGCCGTGGCCTCAGAAGACGCTTCTCACACGCAGCGCCAGAGAATCACGCCAGCAGAGCTCGACATCGACCCGTCCCTCCCAGCCCCACAACGACGACAACTCAGTGACCTTCTCGCCGAGTTCAGTGGGCGCTTCTCCACGTCGTCAAATGTGCGCCAAACGACGGTTGCGAAACATCGGATTGTTACTGATAACAACGCACTTCCTGTGCATCGGCCACCGTACCGAGTTTCCACGAAAGAAAGGAAAATCATCCAGAAGCTAGTTCAGGAAATGCTTGATGACGATATCGTTAAGCCCTCAAACATTCCGTGGGATTCCCCAGTAGTCCTGGTGAAGAAGAAAGACGGAACCCTGAGTTTCTGTGTGGAATATCGCCGGCTGAACGCATAACAAAAAAGGACGTCTATCCGCTTTCACGCATTGACGACACTCTGAATCGGCTGCGCCACGCCCGTTACTTTTCGTCGATGAACTTGAAAAGCGGGTACTGGCAGATAGAAGTCGACAACCGAGATCGCGAGAAGACTACTTTGTCACGCCGGACGGGCTGTATGAGTTTAAAGTAATGCCGTTCGGACTCTGCACAGCGCCGGCAACCTACCAACGCGTTATGGACACCGTCCTTTCCGGCTTGAAATGGCAGAGCTGTCTCGTGTACCTCGACGACGTTGTGGTGTTCGCAAGCAAATTCGACGAGTACCTGAAACGACTGCGATCCGTGCTACAGGCGATCAAGACTGCTGGGCTGACACTCAAGCCTTCCAAGTCTCGGTTTGCCTATGGTGAGTTGAAATTCTTGGAACACGCTGTGAGCGTTCAGGGTGTAAACCCTGATTCTGCAAACACGTCCGCTGTCGCCGAATTCCCGAAACCATCAGAAAAGACTCCAGTCACCCTCTATCCTCGGGCATTTTGATCAGTCTGCGGAGACAGAAATCCACACGGACGCCAGCAATACCGGTCTTGGTGAAGTACTCGTTCATCTGCAAGAAGGAACAGAGAGAATAATCGCTTACGTAAGCCGGGCGCTGTCGACGGCAGAACAAAATTATTCAACGCCCGTCAAGGAATGTCTTGCAGTCGTCTGGGCGATACCCAAGTTCCGTCCGTACTTGTATGGGATCCCGTTCCGCATGGTCACCGGCCACCACGCCCTCTGCTGGCTCGCCAACCTCAAGGATCCGTCAGGACGCCCCGCCCGCTTGAGCCTTCGACTGCAAGAATTCGACGTATCCATTATGCATAAATCCTGCCGCAAGCATAGTGACGCTGACTGTTTGTCTAGGGCTCCAGTTGAACCCCAATCTCCGGCGCAGACGACGATGACGACGCTCGTTTTCTAGGCGCAGTTAACGCTGCCTACATGAGGGCACTGCAACGCGACGACACGGAACTTCGCTCCGTGATCGACCGCCTCGAAGGTCCAGAAGGTTCTGTCCCACGGGTCTTTTCTTGAGACCTACCGAGCTTTCACTTGCGGCGAGAACAGTTCTTCAGAAAGAATTTCGGAACCGAGAAGAAATTTTTCAAGCGCGCCACGACTACCCAACGGCCGGACATCTCGGCTACAGCAGGACCCTTGCCCGGATTCGTGACGAGTACGACTGGCCAAAACTCCCGAAGACTGTTCATCGGGATACACCGTCATGTCACGAGTGCCAAAGGCGTAAGAAACTTCCGACGAGACCTGCGGGATTCCTGCAACCGATATCGACCTCTACTACGTCTTTCCACCAAATCGGAATGTATTTGCTTGGGCCTTTTCCGGCATCGACGTCGGTGAACCACTGGATAATCGTTGCCACGGATTACCTTACCCGGTACGCGGATTCGAAAGCCCTTCCGTCGGGAACAGCTGTGGAAGTCGCCAAGTTTTTCGTCTAGTCTATTCTTCTTCGACATGGCGCCCCCAAAGTCTTGATAACCGACCGAAGGTCATCGTTCTTGGCCCAGCTTACGCAAGAGATCCTTCGGCTCAGCCACACCAGCCATCGTCGGACCACCGCGTACCATCCGCAGACCAACGGGCTAACGGAGCGGCTCAACAAGACAATCACCGACATGATCTCCATGTACGTCGACGTAGAACACACGATGTGGGACGAGGTGTTACCATACATCACGTTCACCTACAACACCGCAGCTCAAGAAACAACCGGGTTTACAACATTCGAGCTGGTGCATGGAAGAAAAGTGACAACCATGCTGGACGCGATGCTGCCCCATGAGCCTCTCGATGACGGATGCGACGATGCCCACGTGGTCAGTCAGAGAGCAGAAGAAGCACGCCAACTAGCCCACCTTCGAATCCACGATCAACAGCGTGTCGACACTCGCCGGTACAATCTTCGTGAACGCGCCGTGCACTTCCAACCCGGAGACCAAGTATGAGTTTGCACACCAATACCGCGCCGGCGGTCTGAGCGAGAAGCTTCTGAAACGCTATTTCGGACCCTACATAATCATCCGACGCCTCGGCGATTTGAACTACGAAGTCCTTCCCGACGGAACGCGCCCATCTGCAAGACGTCAGCCGCAACCCGAGGTGGTGCACGTCGTCCGGCTGAAGCTGTATAGACCTTTCCAATGTTTACAAATCCACAGCTCAGAGTGCGATCTCCACAGCTCAGCACGCGCGTGTGCGTCGCTTCGGAAAGCGAGCAAATCACGCGCGATACGCACGAACACTGAAAATGAAACCGGCCAGCAGCCCTTTTCTGGAAAGGTCTATTACGAACGATAAAACTTTCCACTCTCGTCGACGAGTGAGCTGTGAACTGTGAACTGCGGCTCGCGATTCTGCTGTCCTTTTGTTGTGGATTTGTTGTTTTTATTTTTTGTTCGTTTTCGTTTTGTGCTGCATTGAGACGATACACTTTTTTAAGGGGGGGAAAATGAAGCGGCGCAGCTGACCAAATAGGCAGCGCGCCCGTGGCCTAACGATTATCGCGCTTGCCTTCCACGCACAAGGCCACGGCGTCGAAGTCACGCCGACTTCGACGCCCGCGACGCTCTGCTTTCTTCTGTTCCCTTCTTTTTATTTTTGGACACAAGTCCTCCCCATTGAACGTTTTGTTTTTTCAGTTATTATCGCCTCATCAATTGTCATTCGTGACAATATCCGATTATGTTTTGAAAGTTGTTTGCGAAAAGATAATAACACCTGTGGGGTTATGCAAAGGCAGATCGGCGAGCAGGAACAAAGGCAGTCGTAAAATATGACTGTGTGTTTTTAGGCGACGCAAAGTATTCCTGGATCCCATTCATTAAACAGATTTTTCGGCACTGACTACATGAATTACCGCGAGTAACTTCGTCGATTTCCCTTGCTATTGTCATTTGTTGAAGCTTGAGAAATACGTTGACGACCTCCAGTAGCTGCTCTTGATGACTATAGGAACCAAGATTTGGTGGGATGGTTTCCTGCATGACGGGGAAGTATTTCTCAAAGGTCTTGAATGTTAGACATGACCGCTGCTCCCGAGGAGGCGGAGTGTTTTTTCTACTTGATAAAGCTTTTTAATGCGGTTACATTTTTTAGCTACTTCACCCTGTTTTAGTGGTACGGGATCTAGCCTCGAATGCGTCGTGACTAGGCGCGGCGAGCGTATGGTCCGTGCATACGCAGGACGTCCACATCCGCAGTTGCCGCATGTATGCGGACGTCCTGCTTGACGTCGCCCTAGCGGTGGTCCATGAGGTCGTCCAAATGTTCGTCCTAGATGTCTTCTTCGATGTCGTCCCAGACGTCGCTCTTGAGGTTGTTCTAGACTTAGTTCTTAAGATCGGCCTAGACGTAGTCTTAGAGATTATTTTAGACGCACTCTTTGACGTCGTCCTCTAGGACATCGTCCTCGACGTCGCCCTAGGCGTCGTCGTGGACGTCGTTCTTGAGTTCGTCCTAGAGGTTGTCCTGGAAATCGCCTTAAAGGTCGCCCTAGAGGTGGACCTGAATGTCGTTTTAGAGCGCAGCTCCTACGTGCCCATTTTCGGGTTCGCGGCGTTGGCGTCTGCGTCGGCGTCACCGTCGGCGTAACCGCACTAAATTTAAGGGCAAAATTGACCTCACGTAACTACAACACCAATCGAATTTAGCAGAAAAAAGGACGTTACATGACTTGGTGTCACGTCACCTACGAACAAATTCAGTTTGACCAATAGATTTAGGGGGAAAATTGACGTCACGTGACCGAAACAGCAATTTCATTCCCCGGTAAATTAAAAGGTCAATTGACGTCACGTGACCTCACCACCATCTTATACAATCTTGTGCGCAACGAAGACGAGGACAAAAGCAGAGAAGAGGACATGCCTTGTTGTGTCCTCTTCTCTGCTTTTGTCCTCGTCTTTATTGCGCACAAGATTAAATAAGATGTCAAACCAACTCGCCCAAACAACCACTCTTCTCAGCACCAATTCAGTTTTCCTGCTAAATTTAGCGGTCAAAATGACGTCACATAACTTGGTGTCACGTCACCTCTGAACAATTACAGTTTCTCTTCAAGATTTATTGTCAAAATTGACGTCATGTTACCTCGACAGCAAATCAATTCCCCGCTAAATTTAACGGGGAATGGAATTCGAGTTAAGGTCACGAGACATCAATTATTCAGCTAAATTTATCGGGGAAACTGTGGGAAGAGGGGAGTGTATAAAGGAGGCGGAGAGGAGAGCACGGAGGAAGAGGAGGTTGCGGAAGAGGGTAGAGGAAGAGGAGGTGGAGGGGAGAGGAGTAGGAAGAAGGGAGAAGGAGGATGAGGGGAGAAGGATGAGGGGAGATGAGAAGAATGGAAGGTGGACGAGGAGTTGGGGAGGATGATGAAGAGAGGAGGAGGAGGAAAGGAGGGGAGGACGAGGAGCAGAGGGGCGAAGAGGAGGGGCATACCCTCCCCTCCGTACCCTCCGTTCCTCCTCTTAAAAAGCTATGCTCTAATTTCATACAGAGATTTGTAAACGTCTTTTATTTTTGTGAAGTCGTCCGGTAGGAAGTTGTCCTCGACGTCGTCCTAGCAACCAGATAAACCGGCGCCGCGCATAGAGGGACCGGCAGCACGCAGAAATTCACATTTGCGATCTGCAGCTACAACGCAATTATCGGATTGAGTTGAGCTATACTCCGTTTCTCTGAAAGAGCGAGCGTAGCAGAAGCTACAAGAGGGAGCTTTGGGCATCCGGCGTCCGTGCCAAGCACGCGTACTCCTGCAGGGCAAACACTGTTCAGGACCACATGCATCGGCTGCGTCTGAAAACCAACTGAAACGAAGTATAGTTGGTACATGGTTAATGACGGTGGTGAAAGAACTTGAAGATTAAACGATTACACAGCGTCAGGACAAGACGCACACGAAGCTGCAATGGCGGTGGAGATATAACTTGAACATTGAGCGATTGCACAAATACATAATAATAAACGAATACACAGGGACGAAGCCATCACTCCATTCAAAAGTGACGCACTGCAGTCTCGCTACGTGCTACGTCATAAACCATTAATAAAATAAAGCGTTTACTCAAATTGTGCTTCGTCGTATTCACAGAGAGCTGTGTCGTGAGTCTCATGACGAACGCTTTTACAAATCATAGACAACCAAAAGAGCGGTTTCTGAAGCAAATATTTTTCTACTGAGATTCCAGTAAACGCTCACGACGCCGAAACTGTGTTTTGCCAGATTAGGCTCACTAGTGGAAAATGCTTAGTCATTGTTTCTTTTTGTCATCCACCAAGTTCATTGCCTAACACAGTTAAATACCTATCCAGTACTAAAGGTCACCACACTAATAACAGCGGCAATTTGAATGATCCAGCCATTGCGTAGAGTAATGAAAACTTCAAGGGCGTCACCTGTGGTACACTGTATACCCAGTTCGTCAGCTTATTGGATGTTTTTTCGCGTGAACAATTTGTTCCTGAACGCACACACAATGATGATATGAGCCATGGTGGGGATTTTTTACGTTGTAAAGCTTTTTGGATTTTTGAACACACGTATACTCTCCAGGCATGAGTGCCCATAAAGCAATCGTGTCTGAGGTCAACTTAAATTATGTGACCATGAGCAAATTACGTGAACGAATATAAGTTTTTTATGACCGAGCAAATTAGGCAAAAATGAAATCTGCACTCGAATCTTATCTTTCAGTGTTTGAAACTTTGTCCGAATCCTTGAGCATCAATCACCTATGAATAAACTAAAGAAAAAAATATCTAGCTTGTTGGAACAATTTGTTCCGTCGCGCATGCTTACGCCAAAACGAGCACGTGACAAGCCGTGGTTTACACGAGAGTGGCGTGGATTACTAAACAAAACAGGAAGGATTTATCTTAAATTCAGTAAAATACAACTTCCGAAAAATCTTGCTAAAAAAAGAATGGCAGGAGAGGTTTCAGACAGGTTGGAGAAGGCTAAGCCGACGCTCCTTCTCAATTTAGAAAATAAAATTGGTCGTTCTGCTAAACGGTTTTGGAAATACGTGTACCCTAACGATAAACACAATTATTTCGATGCACAGACACAGAGATACTATCGTCAATAACGATTTTGAAAAAAATTGTCTTTTTTTAATTTATACTTTTGGTCGGTTTTCAGACCTTTCATGTCACGTTCGGTACGCTTCAATAATCCTGCGGCGAGCACTGTGATGCTCGAAGGTAAATTCGATATGTCTAGAATTTCAAATCAATTAAATATACACAACTAAATTCTCTGGTCCAAATGACATTCCTTCGTAAATTCAAAAATGTTATTGTTTTTCATTGCCGCCTTTGCTTTAATATATTTCCCAAAAACTCGCTACGCGAATCTTCTCTGCCTTGGATTGGAAGCTTGCTCGAGTAATACCAGTGGATGAAAGTGGTCCTAGAAACTCTGTCGGAAATGATCGACGAATATCGCTGACAAGCATTTTTTTTTTTTTTTTGCTAGACCGTGGAAAGCATTTTTTTTATAGAGACATCAAGATTCGTCTTTGCGGGTTTACATTTTTGCCTCCCTCGCAACGCGAATTCCGCCGGGGCTATTCATGTACCACTCTAGTTTATTGTTTTTTATGACCTTTCTATGGCAACAAACTAGCGACGGAGTGTTCGTTTTGTATTTCTTGGCTTCCGTAAGGATTTTGATGTCGTTCCTCGTGATCCTTTAATTTCTAACTCCGCGCTTGTAGAATGGATGACAAAGTTTGTAAATAGGTTTTTGAAAATTCGTCATTCAGAAAGCGATAAAAGACTTCCAATCCCAAATGGTTGATGTCACTTCAGGTGTGCTGCAAGGCTCTTTTTTGTGGCCACTTTTTTTTCTTATTCATATAAATTTTTTTTCTGTTGATTTTTGTTCTACTTTTAGAATTTTAGCGGATGATTTTCTAGTAAGCAGAGAGATAATTACCAACCATGATAGACTGATTGTAGAAAGACTTGGTCTGGCTTGAATCACGGTGTCGCTCATTACAAATGACTCTGAACGTATAAAAAAATATACACATGACCTTTACAGGAAAATTTTTACCGCCAGCATTTAGTTTTTTACTAAATTTAAGAGTCTAAGAAACTGTTACGAAATTTATTTTTCTGCGTGTATACTTCACTTTTGGTCTGCATTAGAATGCAAATGTTGACTGCATTCTTCTCAAGGCCTTGCGTATGCTGAAATGTTTGTTATAGAATGTTAAACTTGAACACCAGTTTCTCGAAGAATCAGTTTATTTTTTACATGTTCGTTCCATCCTCATATATGCCTGTCTTTTCCGGGACACATATACCGCATTTTCTATTCAGGAATTTCAAAGAAATTCAAACTATGGCTGTAATGTGTGTTTTAGGAAATTATGATTGGCGACTTGGTATGTCAGAGTGTAAACAGAAGCTAAAATGACAATTATTTACAAATTCTTTCACAATATTCATCACGAAAAGACTGGTTTAATAAAAGATAAATATATGAAAGTCCCTTTCCACGTATAATGTGACCATGCGTTAATTTCTAGCTCACAAAACAAAGCTAGACTGATAGTGGGACGCTGCAAAATTCAAAAAGATCACTCATATCTCTAATGAATCGTCGTATTTTTCAAAAAGAAGTGCGCGATTGAAAACGCCCAACGAGGCCGACGAGACACGTCACGTCACAATTCTCATTCTCTCTCCTCTTGGCTTCGTACCGTCGAGCTGGTGAACCGAAGCGACGCGAAGAAAAGCGACGCCGCTTCCTGTCGTTCTCAAATTCTTCAGGGGGACAATCCCGTAAAAGACCTCGCGTGAACGCGCCCTTCTTTTTCAGGAATACGGCCACCCGTTTGAGATACCGATGTATGAGTGAGGTTTTGGAGTGCGTAGCGTCGTGTTCACTACTTCTGCGGCCTGATTTTGCGAAATCCCAATACCGGTTCAGTATGTCTCTAAAGATAAAAAAAAGTTTCCTTTTAGGGGTGACGTGATGCAGCACTTTCTATTTTATTTTATTTCATTTCTTTTTTGTAGAGTCTATACGTAATATTGCCGCCCGCAGAGCCGAGAAGGCAACGCTTGGTCACGGTCTTCTAGAAGATTCCCGGTCATTCTCGCAGCAGACGTAACTTTCCCTCTGCTTTGTTATTCTCGAAAGTGCCAGTTCATCCTCGCCCCGAGCGCGCGACGCTCGAACCTTCTTTGCCGAACTTTCGAGATAGTGACGCACGGTAAATAAGCAGCTGCCCGCGACCTTGTCGAGTCAGTCTCAGTCTCGCTGACGCTCTCTGATTCGCCGCCGAATCGCCGCCTGCTTTTCTGCTGCTTCGACGCTCTTTCGTTACTTATTTTTGGTTGGCACAAGTTCGCCCATTAAATCTTTATTTTCAGTTCATTTTAAACTTCTCGTCGCCTTAATTCGTGACATTTCTGGTGGAGGTGCGGGGTACAAAACCCGTGCAGCGTACCCCTAGAACAACTCGGTCAACAAGCCCCATTTTCCGACGACCTTCCGTTGAAGACCCGAAGCACCGTGCCAACCGCCGTCTTCAAGGCCAAGCTCCGGAATTCGGACCACTCCCGGCGAGGACAAGGCAAGAGAAGACGACGATGGCCAACCAGTCACCGAACCCCGCTGCTCCTGCCGTCGTCTACCTGACCGTCGCTCCTCGTACGCCGACTCCCTTCCACGGCGAGATCCACGAGGACGTCGAAGACTGGTTGCAGCAATACGAACGGGTAGCGCTTCAAAACCAATGGACTCCCGATCAGCGCCTGCAAAACGTTTATTTTTCCCTCGAGGACACGGCGCTACACTGTTTCGAGAATCGTGAAACCTCGATTACGTCATGGGACCAGCTGAAAGGAGAGCTCCGGGGGACGTTCGCCAGTCATCACTGAAGGGAGAAAGCCGAAGACCTCCTTCGGACGAGGACGCAAGGCCCCAACGAAAGCGTCACCAGCTTCGTTCAAGACGTCCTGCGACTGAGCGCGCGTGCCGACCCACAAGCCACCGATGACAAGAAGCTGCGTGTCCTCATGCGCGAGGTGAGGGACGACATCTTTGGGGGCCTCGTCCGCTACCCGCCGACCACCGTCGAAACGTTTGTCACGGAGGCAACGAACACCGAGCGCGCCCTCCAAGCGCGCGCCTCCTCCTACTACCAACGACATCCCGGCGTCGTTGCCTCCACGCTGCTTAATGACGACATCGGCGCCCGTACCCGGGACATCCGCGACGCTATCCGGGACGTCGTCCGAGAGAAGCTCCGTAAGCTGCTCCCCGCTGCTGAGCGCCCGGCGTCACTGTCAGTCGCCGAGATCGTGCGCGACGAGGTACAGCGGGCCTTGCAGCCTGAAACTCCCGTCAACGTGCAAGCCCCTGAGGAACCGAGGCTGACCTACGCCGCCAGGGTCAGACGACCACCGCAAGTTCCCCACCAAGGTACAGCTCCACCACGACGGGAACCTCCAGCGCCACAGTACTCCCACCGTCGCGAAAAACGGCAGTACGTGCGACCAGCAGCCAGGAAAACCGACGTGTGGCGAACGGCCGATCGACGCCCGCTTTGTTACCATTGCGGGGAAGCCGACCATGTCTACCGCCGTTGCCCGTACCGGCAGCTGCGGCTACGCGGCTTCCACCCCGATGACCCGCGACTGCGCTACGGAGAGCGACCTCGGGACATCCAGGACTACCTCCGCCGCTCTTCCTCTCCTGAGTTGTCTCCCCGTCGAGTATTCCGTTCACCATCTCCCCGACGCTCGCCATCGCCCTTCCGCCGGTCTCGCCGAGACAGCCTGTCACTCATCGCGCCCCGTCGGGAAAACTAAGTGCGGCAATACCGGGAGGTGGTATTGCCGAGGACGGACGACGCCAATATCCTCCACAAACGCTGGAGGGCTCCCACACTAGCGACAAGACGCATCAGAGCGACGCTTCTGTGACGGTGTCGAATAACCTCGACGTTACCATCGACGGCCACGACGCGAAGGCACTCGTCGACACCGGAGCAGACTATTCCGTTTTAAGTGGGAAGCTCTCTCGCCGCCTTCGGAAAGTGATGACGCCGTGGGATGGCCCGAAAATACGAACCGCCGGCGGACATCTCATCACACCAGTGGGAAGGTGTACTGCGCGCGTGGACATCTACGGAGAGTCCTGCCCCGTCAAATTCGTCGTCCTCAAAGACTGTTCGAGAGACGTCATCCTTGGCATGGACTTCCTTTGTGAGTACGGTGCCGTGATCGACCTTGGAGCAAACAGGTTGACGCTGCGAAAGCCCGTGCTACCTCCGGAGGAATCCAAAACGTCGCCAGCCGCCGTCCGAGTCATTGCGGACCACGTGAACCTGCCGCCACGGTCGAGTGTTCTTGTGCCCGTCGTTACCGACGCAGTTGCCAGCGGGAAAGTCCTTCTGGAAGGCAAAGTCCAACTGCTTCTCGGAAGAGGAATAGGCGTCACAAGGGGCGTAGCAGAGCTGCAGGATGGACGTTGTGTGGTCCTCGTGACGAGCTTTCGACCGGAGGCACAGCATCTCACGAAAGGTGCCACTATAGCACACGTCGAGGAACTCCGGGCCGACGCCGAAATCGCCGCGATCTCCGACGAGCCTCGCCATGTCAGCCGTCCAGTACTGCGCCGCCACAGCTCGACGTTAACCCCAAGCTCAGCACCACGGAACGACGACAGCTAGGAGACCTCCTCGCCGCATTCGACGACTGCTTTGCGACGACGTCGAGGGTGCGCCAGACAACAGTTGTGAAACACCGCATCATTACCAACGAGGACGCGCTCCCTGTGCATCGGCCGCCGTAGCGGGTCTCCCCAAAGGAACGAGAGGCCATTCATGAACAAGTACAGGAGATGCTCAACGACGACATCATTCACCCTTCGAGCAGCCCGTGGGCCTCTCCAGTTGTGCTGGTAAAGAAGAAAGACGGAACGCTTCGATTCTGCGTTGACTACCGGCGGCTCAACGCGGTCACGAAGAAAGACGTGTATCCGCTCCCCCGCATCGACGACACGCTGGACCGGCTGCGCCACTCCCGATACTTTTCGTCGATGGACCTTAAGAGTGGCTACTGGCAGATCGAAGTCGACGAACGGGACCGAGAAAAGACTGCCTTCGTCACGCCCGACGGACTGTTTGAGTTCAAGGCGACGCCCTTCGGACTGTGCACGGCGCCGGCAACGTTCCAACGTGTCATGGACACCGTCCTGGCAGGCCTCAAGTGGCAGAGCTGTCTCGTTTACCTCGACGACGTCGTGGTATTCTCGGCCAACTTCGAGGAGCATTTGCGACGCCTTCGTGCCGTTTTTGAGGCAATCAGGACCGCAGGACTCACCCTCAAGCCGACGAAGTGCCGGTTTGCCTACGGCGAACTGAAGTTCTTGGGCCACGTTGTGAGCAACGAAGGTGTAAGTCCTGACCCTGAGAAAACTCGCGCCGTAGCGGCCTTTCCACCGCCCACCGACAAAAATGCCGTCCGAAGATTCCTTGGACTTTGCGCATACTACCGGCGATTCGTTCCGGATTTCGCCAAGCTTTCTGCGCCGCTAACGCGCCTTACAAAAGACGCCGTGAACTTCGAATGGGGTGGAGAACAACAACAGGCATTCGACGAACTAAAGCGACGGCTCCAGTCACCACCGATTCTCGGCCACTTCGACCAATCAGCCGAAACGGAGGTCCACACGGACGCCAGTAATACAGGACTCGGAGCGGTACTGGTCCAACGACAAGACGGTGCGGAGCGCGTGATCGCATATGCTAGCCGGACGCTGTCGAACGCGGAACACAATTACTCGACGACCGAGAAGGAATGTCTGGCCGTCGTCTGGGCCATCACGAAATTCCGCCTATACTTGTACGGGGCTCCTTTTCGGGTGGTCACCGACCACCATTCGCTGTGTTGGTTAGCGAGCCTGAAGGACCCATCGGGACGCCTCGCTCGGTGGAGCCTACGACTGCAAGAGCACAACGTGACCGTTGTCTACAAGTCAGGCCGAAAACACAGCGACGCCGACTGCCTGTCCAGAGCCCCTGTCGAGTCAGCTACCGGATGTGCAAAGACGACGACGACGACCACTTTCTTGGAGCGGTGAGCATTCACGGCATGGCAGCGCTCCAGCGGGACGATCCTGACTTGCGTGCACTGATCGACCACTTGGAGGGACGAGGGGGTACGATTCCCCGAGCCTCCTCGCGTGACCTGCCAAGATTCGCCGTTCGGAGAGGTCTCCTCTATAAAGAGAACTTCGGGGACAACAACTTGACGTGGCTCCTGGTCATTCCGGCTAGTCTTCGAGAAGAGATCTTCCAAGGCTGCCACGACGGCCCAACATCTGGTCACCTTGGCTACAGTAGGACTCTTGCACGGATCCGAGAAAAATACTACTGGCCCAAGCTCCCAAAGACTGTCCACCTCTACGTCCGTTCGTGCCACGAATGCCAACGACGCAAGGAACCACCGACGAAGCCAGCAGGTCTCCTGCAACCGATCGCGCCTCCGACTGCACCATTCCAGCAGGTTGGAATGGATCTTCTCGGACCTTTCCCACCGTCGGCGCAGGGAAACCGGTGGATAATCGTGGCAACTGATTATCTCACCAGGTACGCCGAGACAAAAGCACTCCCGTCGGGGACCGCCGTGGAAGTAGCCAAGTTCTTCGTGGAGTCTATCGTCCTCCGACACGGCGCTCCCCAAGTCGTGATTACGGACCGAGGATCCTCGTTCATGGCGCAACTGTCACAAGAGATACTCCACCTGAGCCACACCGACCACCGCCGGACCACGGCATACTACCCGCAGACCAACGGGTTGACGGAGCGACTAAACAAGACCATCGCCGACATGATTTCTATGTACGTTGACGTGGAACACAAGACGTGGGATGAAGTGCTGCCCTACGTCACGTTTGCGTACAACACGGCGATTCAAGAAACTACCGGCATTACACCCTTTCAGCTGGTGCACGGCAGAAAGGTGGCGACGATGCTCGACGCCATGCTGCCCCACGACCCGACGGACGACGGCACTGACAACACCCAGCTGGTCACCCAACGAGCAGAAGAAGTACGCCGACTAGCCCGTCTTCGAATAAAGGACCAGCAACGTGTGGACGCTGGCCGGTACAACCTTCGCCGCCGCGACGTGGAGTTCCAGCCCGGAGACAGGGTATGGGTGTGGACGCCCATTCGCCGCCGCGGCCTTAGCGAGAAACTGTTAAAACGCTACTTCGGACCGTACAAGGTCATCCGCCGCCTTGGGGACTTGAACTACGAGGTGCTCCCCACCGGAACTCGCCCATCAGGACGCCGCCAGCCACGACCCGAAGTCGTCCACGTAGTTCGACTCAAGCCGTTCTACGCGCGTTAGGATTGTGACACTGCATGTTTGTTTTGTTTCGCCGTAATTGTTTTAGCCATTTCCGTTTTCGTTTCGTTTTGCATCGGGGCGATGCACTTTTAAAGAGGGGGATAATGCCGCCCGCAGAGCCGAGAAGGCAACGCTTGGTCACTGTCTTCTAGAAGATTCCCGGTCATTCTCGCAGCAGACGTAACTTTCCCTCTGCTTTGCTATTCTCGAAAGTGCCAGTTCATCCTCGCCCCGAGCGCGCGACGCTCGAACCTTCTTTGCCGAACTTTCGAGATAGTGACGCACGGTAGATAAGCAGCTGCCCGCGACCTTGTCGAGCAAGGAGGTTATAATGGGCAGGAGGTGGCGTCCCTATCCCCAATGCATGGAGCGAAGTGTAACGGAAGTAGGCGTGGCCACGAGCCGCAACGAGCATTTCTTGACCAATGGGAAGCCTAGTGAGTGGGCGCCGCCATTAATTTCGGTGCAAACAACCGCGTTGCCATGACATTTCCGTGGCAACGCGACTGTGTGCACCGAAAGTAATGGCGGCACCCACTGTTATATGAAACAGCGCTCAACGGGAGACTTTTAAACCGGTAGAGATTATTATAAACGAACGCCTGGTTGCCCAGCAGAAAGCAAGTGACTAGAATTGAGGCGCTCTAGACGACGCACCGTGAAGGACTTGGCGGTGCGCAACGCATTTTTTAATAAACAGCAGCAGCAGTTCGCACGAGCGCGCATGCAAGCCAGGAGCGCACAGAACGGGCTCGCGCTTCCAGTTCTGACTTCGCTCGCACATAATGTGGAACTGAGTATAAACACTCACGCTGCAAAGCATTTGCATCGTGGACGCCCACGGCGGACGCCGACCGCATCGAAAGCTAGCCTCGTGAAGCACACGCCGGAACAGATTAGAAAGCAGACGAACCGCCGGTGCGCTACCCCACGGCCTCGGAACGGGTGCGCAAGGCAGTCTGGGATTAAACGTATCTTCCGGCTTCACTCAGGCTGACGTCATGCCGGGTCCTGTCTGTTTTAACGTCCTTGTTGTCGAGTCAGTCTCAGTCTCGTTCGCGCTCTCTGATTCGCCGCCGAATCGCCGCCTGCTTTTCTGCTGCTTCGACGCTCCTTCGTTACTTATTTTTGGTTGGCACAAGTTCGCCCATTAAATCTTTATTTTCAGTTCATTTTAAACTTCTCGTCACCTTAATTCGTGACAATATGAAGTCCCTTCGATATCGCACGGTCACTAAGATTTCCGATGACGCCGATTTTCATGCGCCGAATATCGGACCTTTCTTTATCAAGTGTTTTTTGTTTGGCCTCCTACAGTAATGACAGATGGCGAAGTACGTACCTGAATTAAAACAATAAAAATTTCTGAGTTTTACTTGTTTATGCGACGGAGAAAGCAGCTTTCGCAGTGTAAACGGGAATTGGGCTCGGCTTTCCGTATTTCTGTTCCCCACATAAGTCAACGCAATTTAAGCTTAGCCAAATCAATCACTAGCTTATTTTGAAAAAAAAATTCTATCTTACGTGATTGGATGCGGTGACAACGTAGTCGTCATAACGCTCAAAACTCAAGTTATAGTCCTTTGAGATTGGTAGAATTTGAAATTTTTCGAGCTTCTATGAAGAAAAATGGATCCGAGAAATATCCTGGCAAGCAATTCGTGCGCAAATTTGCCGTGATCTCTAATCATACTAATTTCTCTAAACTTATTCAATCAAAAACACGAATTAATAAAATGAAAGCCGTCTACAACTCCCTGTAACGCCGGATGCAGCTCTTGACGAGAAGCATGGAAGAGTACTGAGAGATAGGTGACTCCCTGAGGCCACGTGACCTCGGTGGGGGGAGGGGTCACGTGACCTCACCGGAGGGTCAAGCGACCTCAGGGGGTAACCTTCATGACCCTCGTGACCATCGTGAGGGTAACCCTCGTGAGGGTAACTCTCATAACCCTAGTAACCCTTGTGAGGGTAGCCCTCGTGAACCTCGTGAGGGTAACTCTCATAACCCTCGTGACCCTCGTGAGGGTAACCCTCGTAACCCTCATGAGAGTAACCCTTAAAACCCTCGTGTGGGTTACGAGGGTTACTCTCACGTGAGGGTGACTCCCATAACCCTAGTAACCCTTGTGAGGGTAACCCTCGTGACCCTCGTGAGGGTAACTCATAACTTTCGTGACCCTCGTGAGCATAACTCTCATAACCCTCGTGAGGGTAACTCTCGTGAGAGTAACCCTCGTAACCCTCGTGAGGGTTACGAGAGTTACGAGGGTTGCTACCCTCACGAGGATCACAAGGGTTACCCTCGTAACCCTCGCGAGAGTAACCCTCGTAACCCTCGTAACCCTCACAAGGGTTACGAGGGTTACGCGCGGTTACGGCGACGGCGACGGCGACGGCGACGGCGACGCCGACGCCGCTCAAGCCAGAAACTGGCGCCTAAGAGCAGCGCTCTAAAAAAGAGCCCAGAGTCGGTTAAATGTCGAGACCTCAGTATATGCTCAGCATCGAACGCGAAGCTTCTGTTTTTGATAACACTTGCTTGCACGCGAAGCATGAGCCCGGTGGCAGGGAACCATCGCGTGCCGGGGGCGGAGCTTCTACTCGGTTATTATGCGGTCACCGACTAATAGCGGCGAGATGTTTTGGTGGCGCCCTCGTATGGTTCCCTCTCGTGACGTCATTAGCTTGCGAACTGCATGTTCGATGGTGTTTGTAATGAGCATGGTGCAAGCTTCAAATCATTGCACCCTGAAAGCGACACTGCCAACACCGTCAACATTAAAGTTCTCACATTCCCCTTATTTCTGTCGATGAGAGCTCCTTTGCTGTTGTCATAGTCAGCATTCGGCCAATCGTGGAAGGCCGACCACAGCGACGCTTTCGATCGCGCACGTCACCAATAGTTAGATTACTTGAACCATCTCAGATATGGGACCTTTTGTTTCCTAATTAAACACGTGCTCAAGAAAAAATACTTTTTTTTTCTAAAGCAGTGACCTAGTCTTTTTTTTTTTAAATTAGTTTCTAACCAAAAATATCACCCGGTATATTTCCGAGGCTCGTATTACTATTGTAAAAAGGAAGCTGTCGGGAGCTGTCCTTTGTTCTATCATTGTGAGTGTACTCTGTGTTCTTATTCACCGGCCGGGTCGGCCGTTTCCTTCGAGGGGAGTACTGTTGGGAACACGAAGACGATGACGGGGCGAAAGCGCGCACGACCATCTCGCGCTAGGCCCCACGGGCCGTCTCGGCCTCTAGAAAATCATTCTATCTTCTCTCTGTCATCGCCTGTCCTGTCCTCTATGCTGCAGACAGCATCATTCTAACAATATGGTGGAGGTGCGGGGTCCCCAACGAACCATGAAGTGACTCCCGTCATTCCGCCCCGGGACGATTGCTCTAAACCTACTGATGTCGTCCACATCGCCCGACTGAAACGCTCCCACCGCCAAGCCCGCTAGTGCATCGTCGGCGGACCGGCCCTTGTTCAACGGGGGCGGTTAGGAAAAAAAGAAGCGAGGTTCAACCGAAAATTCCCGCGCACCTCGGGCAGCAGCCGAAACTTTCGAGGTGTGCTCGGACGAATGACCCAACGATTGTACTGGCGACATCATTGTGATGTCATCCTGATAACGCGCCGACGCGCCGACGGGTCGATTTCTCGCAAACTGTTATCACTGGTCACATGACCCGAATCATCTGTATATATTCACGGGTGTTTGATAAACGAGGCTGTTTTGCCCACCCACGACGGCTCGTCTGACGTGGTGACAAAAGTAAGCGGATTCCGACCGGCTCCGACGGAATGCCGCTAACGACGAGTACGAGCACCTAAGCAAAAACCGAAGCAGCGTCGACCTCGCCACCACAGCAGCAGCCGGAGCCACGTCGACATGGCAGGACTCAAGCCTCCGAAGCCGTTCGACTTCCACAATGCCGCTGTCTGGCCCGCCTGGATAGTGGAGTTCGACGACTACAGATTCGCATCGGGCCTGTACGATAAACCTGAGGAAGAAGTAAGAATTCTTCTTTATATGATGGGCCGGAAGTCGCGAGAAATTCTGCGTTCGGTAGGCGTAAAAGACGAAGAATTCAAGAAGTTCGACCTGATAAAGTCAAGGCTAGACGGATACTTCGTTCACGTCAAGAACACTGTGTACGAGAGCGCTCGTTTCAACCAACGCCGACAGCAACTGGGAGAAACGGTAGGCCAATTTGTGACCAAGCTACACAGGCTAGCAGAGCGCTGCGAGTTCAAGGACACGAAAGAACGTCTTATCAGAGATCGATTCGTAGTCGGTCTTTTGGACGACTCTTTCAGAGGAGCTTCAAATGGAATGCAAAGGCTGACGTCGCATACAGCTCTATTGAAAGCTCGGACAAGCGAAACAGTAAAGAAACAACAAGCTGAACTAGCAGGGCAAGACTCCGCAAGCTCTGAGGCGTGCGTTTCGGCCGTGAAACAGAAAAAGACCACCACAAAGAGCGAAGCCTCAACCAGTCAAAGGACTGTAAACACCAAAAAGTGCAGTTATTGCGCTGGTCCTCTACATCCCCGGACAAGTTGTCCCGCCCAACGAGAAAAATGCCGTTTTTGTCAAAAGTTAGGACATTTCGAAAAACGCATGTCGCATCAAAAACCTCGACGGCAAGAAACTCGGAAGTTATTGCCGCACCCGATAGCGGTCATTTCTTGGGCGCGCTGGAGCAGTCGAGGAACACATTATCCGCATCAAAAACCTCGACGGCAAGAAACTCGACGTTATTGCCGCACCCGATAGCGGTCATTTCTTGGGCACGCTCAAGCGGTCGATGAACACGTTATCTGCGCTCTTCGTGACTGTGCAGATAAATGGTCAGGAACTTCGAAAGAAATTTGATACGGGAGCTGAGGTGACTGTAGTCAGCGATACTTTTCCAGGCGTGCCACGCTCTCTAGACGAAGCAGAAAGTCTTCGAGGACCAAGCGATGCAAGAATTTGCACTGTTGGCAAGTTCCACGCGAACGTCACCTGGAAAGATAACTGCTCACGACAGACTATCTAAGTAGTCTGCAATCTGCGAACTCCCCTTCTTGGGTTTCCAGCGGTCAATGCCTCGGGCATTGTTCCATTCTTGGACGAAATAGAAAGCGTCAAAGACGTCGAAGCCAAGTATCCCAAACTTTTGAAAGGTACGGGATCCCTGTCCGGTGAACGCAAGATACGCTTAGTACCCGATGCCGTCCCGTACGCGGTGCCTACTCCTCGTCGGATTTCTATACCGATGAAAGAAGCAGTAAAAAGAGAGCTAGACAGACTAGAGCTCGAAGGAACGATTCGAAAGGTTGAAGAAGCAACGGAGTGGTGCGCCCCTATCGTGCCAGTACAGAAGCCTTCAGGTAACGTCAGAATCTGTGTCGACCTGAACCACCTAAACAAGTTTGTACGGCGGGAACGTCACCAGCTTCCAACGGTAGAAGAAATCATGAGCAGCTTCCAAGAAGCCCGTATCTTTTCCAATCTGGATGCCAGTTCTGGATTCTACCAGATTCACCTTTCGAAATCATGTCAAGAGCTTACCACTTTCATAGCGCCGTATGGAAGGTATTGCTACCGGATACTACCTTTCGGCGTGACTTTAGCACCAGAAATTTTGCAAACAAAATTGACGCAAATCTTGGAAGGCCTAGAAGGCGTACTGAACTACATGGATGATGTATTGGTGTGCGGAGCGAACACGACTGAACACGACAGTCGCCTGCACAATGTACTGGAGAGGCCACATCAGAAGGGCGTGACCCTAAACAAAGAAAAATGCTGCTTTTTTGTCGGGAGAGTATCGTTCCTGGGAATGGTCTTCGACGCCGGTGGAGTGAGACCTGATCCCGAGAAAGTTCGGGCCATCAAAGAGGTCCCCCGGCCACAAAATTCCGTCTAAGTTCATTTTCTTCTGGGAATGGATAACCACCTTGCAAGATTCTTCTCAGATGTAGCATCTACCACAGCGCCTCTTCGCCGCCTTCTATGCAATGATAACGCCTGGTCATGGGGTCCTCAGCGAGAACAAGCATTCGCCAAAATCAAGGACACCTTAAGCTCGGAAAGGTGCCTTGCGCGGTACAATCCAAGCTACCCAGCAATTGTCTCTGCAGACGCCTCGTCGCACGGCCTCGGCGCCGTACTGCTCCAAGATCAGCCATTCGGGGAGCGACGTCCTGTTGCATACGCGTCCAGGTCGCTGACGAAGACGGAACAGAGGTACATTCAGATAGAGAAGGAAGCCCTTGCTCTAACATGGGCTGCAGAACGCTTTGACGAGTTTCTGCGAAGTCTCACGTTTTTGTTCGAGACTGATCATAAACCCCTACTTCCGTTGCTGTGCCGTGACCCTCTGGCCTCCCTACCCCCAGAAATGCAAAGGTTCCGAATGCGCCTGATGAGGTACTCCTTCACCTTCACGCACGTACCGGGTGAAACAATTGCCACGGCAGACACACTGTCACGAGCAAAAATCAACAGTTTGGCACCGTCACAGGGAATGCTCTTGGAGGGGGACGTCTCGGCACACGTTGACGCAATCATTCGGGGACTGCCAGCATCCGACAGTCGGATAGACCGAATACGTGTGGACCAGAAAAATGAATAGGAATGCTCATTGCTGCTTCAAGCCTGCCGACAAGGATGGCCAGACAAACACAAGCTATTACCAGTTCTCGCGCAGTACTGCGCACAGCGTGCGTTACTGTTTGCAACGACTTGCTCCTAAAGGACACCAGACTTGTCATTCCTAGAAGTCTAGGGAGGAAAATCCTTCAAAGGCTCCATGAAGGCCATTAAGGCATTGTTCGCTGCTGAGGAGAAGCCAGAGAATCTGTCTGGTCGCCGGGTCTCAGCAAAGATATAGCTAGAGTTGTCTCCGAATGCCGACAATGCGCCACTGAACGCGTGTAATTCTCGGAACCGATGATCCCATCCGAAACACCAGAAATACCATGGGAGAGACTACACTCTTAGAAAAAAGTGTATGGATAATCCTCCCTTAGGGGAGGAATGGCCTTGTAACCAATGTTCCTTTAGAAAGGGAGAAACTTTCGTCCCTGAAGCAGGGGAGCAAAGTTCCTCCGTCGCTTGCGCCTCAATATGGCGGCCCCGAATCGAGCAAATCGAGCCTAATAAGGCTTGACGAGGATGCTACGTCTCTTGTACGGGACGAGAGGAGCAGCAAATAAAAGCGTAACACGAGCTTTCCGCGAACTGTGTTTATTTCCGAAGCCAGATTCCCCCCACAGGTACAAAAACTTGCGTTTCGAAAGCAGTTACTCAGTCCTCTCGTCGACAGCACTGCGATGTTAAACGGAGACAACCGATACCCAGTTACTTCGCGCACTTTTCGTCTTACCTTTGGTGTTCCTCGAAACTCAATTCCTTCGTCAACCGCACATCACGGAGATTGGAAAACTCAATCCTCGAAACCAAAAGCCGCTCTCGAAAGAACAAACTCCAAGCCACTGTTTATCGCGTAGCGTGAAAGAAGGTTAAATCGCTAGCCACCAGATGGCAGAGTCGAGCAGAGTAATTGCAAGAAGCTAGGCTAGGTGGTGCTAGGTACCGCCCAATTTATGTTCTACAAAACATTTTATTTCCTCAGGCCACTAGTGCGCTTAGCGATCCTCTACTATACACACAGTAAATCACTTGCGCTGAATTGTAAATTCTTCTACTGCAGAATTCGTGGGCCACCATGGTATTTAGGAATCAACGTTTTGGTCAATTGCTTTACTTTGCGTTCTGAAAACGTGCAGTCCCTACTTGTATTCAAATTTGCGTGAATTGATATAACGTTGTTTTGCGTTCTATAAAACAGGTGGACTGCCAAAGAAATCCCAATGATCCTCTGCTACGAGAACTTCAGAACGCAGTTCCCAGTTCTGATAATTTTGTAACGAGAATATCCTTGTGGTTCCCGATACTTAAAATGTAATTGGTGTGCTACACAAGACCACCCAATGTTCGGAGACACGAGAAAAGATAATTGCAAACCTCCGCAACGCGACCCGTCTGCGTCGCCGGGGCCTAGCACCTCCGGTACCAGATATTCTTCAGTTGATGCTGGCTACCCAGTCAGAAGCCACCGACGCTAAAGCCCACAATGAGAGAGATCTGATTTCTGAAGATCGTGCCGTCCTCGCGAACTGTTTCAATTTAATGTTCGCAGGATTCGACATGACATCGCTCGCCTTGGCTTACACCATGTTCCTCCTCCCGAAGCACCCTGAGGAGCAGGAAAGACTTCTTCAGGAGCTCACAGACGCGTACCCAAACAACCAAGAACTGAGTTCCGACGACCTCCAGAATCTGAAACGTCTGGATATGGCGCTCCAAAAGAAAGCTTGCGCATGTACCCACCTAACGTGGGTTTCATCAGCCGTGCTTGCCAACGAGACATCACGGTGATGGGACAGTTCATCCCGTCAGGTACAACGGTTACAGTCCCTGTGTGGCAGCATCACCACGATGCTGACTATTGGCCGGACCCTTTCAAGTTCGATCCGGAGAGGTTTTGCGAAGGTCAAGGGTCACATACCTGAAGCCTTTGTTCCGTTTGGCCTTGGACCTCGTGCTTGCATCGGAAGCCGATTTGCGACGCTCGAGCTTAAGGCAACCCTCTGCAAAGTTGTACGCGGATTCAAGATTGTGCTCTGCGAGGAAGCCCAAGATCTGCCCAACATGTATGTCCCGAATTTGGTGGTGTTGCCTGAGAATGGAATACGCCTGAAGCTGGAGCGCAGGGATCTTTGAACACGGTAATCCTCTTGGCGCAAACACGATGACTTACACCTGTGGAGAATAGGGTGCTGGTCACTACGTAGAAGGCACCAAGTATCAAGCCACAGAGTTTGCAGCAGAGACCCACAGTACGAGTGTGCAAATTCAGAGTGTAGTCTTTAGTGCAAGTGATACTCAGACCATGTTCAGGCAGGCTATAATACCCTGTTCAATCGGCCGACCAAAAAGGGAATAATTAATTTGAGTTAGGCGTTTTAAAAAAAAAATATTCGATCTCCTTCTTTTATTATGTATGGTGGATACATTGCATGAAAAACACGGTATAATGTTCTGTTTTGATGTCACAATTATATGCTTTAACTCAGAGCAGTTTGGTGTATTTTTTTTATAAAGTTCTATATTTAAACCATTGCAAACTTCGTCTAAGAAAACGTTACAAAAACAATAACTGTTTTTTTTGAAAAATGCAAAGTGTAATCCTTGTCGAACGATCTTTCTTGTATTTCAAAACATTCGTGTTGACAACACTAGAGGAATATTTTTAGTATGATTTCACAGCTTTACGTTTTTGGCGCCGAATGCTATGATGCCTCCGTGCTGCCGCATGTAAAGAACTGAACTTATCCGGATATTTTAGCATTGAACAGAGGGAAGACAAAAGACGACATCCTATAAATTGTGCAAAGTCATTGTGAGGAGGTTTAATATTTGAGGTGAAGATCTCTTTGAAATCATTAAATTATTGACGAGGAAAGTACTGTTTTTTGTGTAAGTCTTAGGAGTTGCGTTGAAGAAGCAGTAGCGAACCAAATTTTAAAAAAAATCAGGAATTACGGTACGGGATACAGGATTCCATTAGAGTAGTTATAAAACAACTATCTGATGTGCCACTGTATAATCAATCTGAGTCTCGAGTCAAATAAGTTATTTAAGGTCAGAGTGAAACCCTTCACCTGACAACGACGGCGGTGACGTCGTGACATTGATGTGGTGATGTCTTCCCTGGTCGGCGCAGCCGCCACTGGGAGTCGTCCGGGACAACGGAACATCGTCTTCACGATACGGCCCGATTGTCCCTCGCAGTTGCGCCCAGTCTTTTCTGTTTGCGTCGATGGCTCCCAGGGAGACAACCCCAAGTCAGCTTTCGTCCTCGTTGTTCCAGCAACCACTTCTTCTTCTCCTGTGTTTTGTCTCGTGCTTCTTTTCTATCTGAATCCTGTCTCCTTCTTTCTTGGACCCCGTTGAGATGTTCGATCACAGTTCACCAAAGTTATCTTGTGTTGTCCAGTATTTTCGTCCTTCCCGGGTGGACATATACTGTTCTTAGCTCGCCTGCATCCTTGCCATAACTGTACTTACTTCACAAGTTCGTACAGGTCAAAAAATCTATGGCAGCACAAATTAACGAGAACATATAAATGACAAAAAATATTCACAAATTTTAATTCGCCGCTAAATAAAAAAAAACGTTTGCGAGGCGTGCCGCAAAACATAATACTGGAGTCCTGAATGTTATTTGCGGAGAATCTGTACTAGGGAGGAATGTGGCAAGGCTTAATAAGAAATCTGGAAATGATATTTGTAAAGAATAATTATGCTCGCTAAGTACAGGCTTCGTCTCAAAATTTAAAATTTTGCGTTTATTATTTTTTTTTAATTATTATTGCAGGCATACATTGGCGAATATTCAAAATTCACTCCCCCGTTTAAAGAGGGTTATTCGAATAATTCTGTAAACCGTAGCGTAGGACCACAGCACCGCGTTTAAAAAATTAGGTATTTAAATAAGGTAAATAACACTTTATGATACGTTTTACACTAAATATAAATATATATATATATATTTTTTTTTTTTGCGGTTGATCACGGGTTAGTTCTTAAATAGCCGACCTACTAACCTCCGCCCACGGGGTCGTTAAATAGCACTAAAATAACGAGTAACAATAAAATTGTTCCCAATCGGATATTCAAAATCTACATGGTAATAAATTTTCATAGAGGTATTACAATAAACGCTAGAGCCTCAGCTGGCACTAGTGTGCTGTTGCATTTTGAAGCAGACAGCAAGCAGTCAGAAACTGACTTCCGGTAATGAATTTCTATGGAAAAAAGCCAGTGCATTTTCTCTCTGCGCTCGATTATAAGAGCAAATATCACGAATAATTTGTACGTACTAGGCACATTGGAGCATTTCTCAGTCACGCAGAGGAAATAATTGGTCAGTTACAGCATTTTTATTTGAAATTCGCGGCATTAAAAACGGTGTTAAAACTCCTTCGTACGTGTATTTATGTGCACTGTCGGACACTGTTAGCGCGAACACGGCGTCAACGCTTTCCAGCATGGGGGGTATACGTGCCAAACGAACGAAGGACATCTGGAAAACCAAGAAAGACGGCAAGAACTACGCAGTAACACTGGATAAGTAACTCCATGTGCTTGCAGACGATCAAAATAAATTGAAAGTCACGTAATATAGTCCGATTTGCAATAAATAAGTACTGCTTTATTCTTTCTGCTCATGAATATGTGCGAAGATGCTTGTTCTGTGTTCAAATCATCACCCGCACGCTCCAAATCTTTGCAAATAGGGGAAGCCAGAGGACAGGTGCGCGATAGAAACTGCCCAACATAGGAAATAATAAGAAAACACACCTTTCGTAGCCCACGTACTTTATTCTTTACGTTTTGAACGTTTTCTTTTTTTAACCACTCGTAAAGATGCACGACGGAGTCATTTTCATATAGTGAGAGGACAGGCATATTAGCAAAATGTAAGCACCAACGGAATGCTGGCGAACTTTGAACACGTTCTACATTCCTTTCGATCGTTATTTTGCTTAGAATCGTCGCTCATTTCTACATACCAGCAATGGAACAGCGAAGTTTAGCATCGTTCAGTGGTAGAGGAAAAATGCTGTAACTAAAGCAATCACACTTTTACAATATTAATAAAGGTACATACTACCCGGTACAACCGAAATAACAAAAGTTATTAAAGTTATTTTCCGGCGACGAGACAAAAATCACGCGCGTTTTCCCATAGGAATCCAAGGACGACTGGAAAAGTAGTCTCCATGCTGTCTGCTTCAATTTGCAACCGAAAATCCCGTAGACACCAGCACCAGTTGAGCCTCTAGCGTTTATTGTAATAACTCTACGTAAATTTTATAATTTTATATACCGATTTTTATATACCGATACGTTATTGATTTTGCAAGCTCAACCATCTTTATTTATCGTCTACGGTCGGGAGTTTCGGTAGTATTTTTCATTTTTCGTTTTTGTTTTATCATTTTATTATTTATATTTTAAATTTCAGTATTTTATCCAAAAAAAAAAAAGAAACTTGCCAAAGTGTCTGTAATATACAGGGTGTGTTTTTTTATTCTTACACATTTGTTTAAAAAAAAACGTGAAAGCTACAATAATGCGGTTTGTGCAGGTGGGTTACACGGCCAGGCGGACATTATGTGGGTGGCTAATCTTTGCGATAAGTCGGCTAATTAATTAAAATTCGTTAATTAACTTTTTAATTACTTAAAATAAATCTATGGTTGCAATTAGAAAATTGCTGAGCATCATCGAAAACCCCTAAATCAACTATTTTTAGTAGGATATAACGCCAGGGCAGCATTTTACCTCGTTCTGTAAAAACGCTCTATTTGGACGCATTTCTAGATTTCGGTTTCTTACCGGAGCGCATCTATGCGCCCGCGATCCTGTTCCCCGGTGGTCGCGACGCGAAGCCACCTCCTCGCCTCCCTCGTAGAATGGAGGGAAGTACGGCGCACGTGTGTTGCGCGTCTCAGCCACTGGGGAGCAGGACCGCGGGCGCGGTGATGCGCTCCGATAAGAAACCGAAATCTAGAAACGCGTCCAAATGGAGCGTTTTTACAGAACGCTGTAAAATGCTTCCCCGGCGTTATATCCTTCCAAAAATAGTTGATTTAGTGGTTTTCGACGAAGCTCTATAAGTTTCTAATTGAAATCATATGTCTATTTCCAGTAATTAAAAAAAGTTAATTAATAAATTTTAATTAATTGGCCGATTTATCGCAAAGATTAGCCACCCACATAATGTCCGCCTGCACAAACCGCATTAGTGTATCTTTCATGTTTTTTTTTTAAACAAATGTGTAAGAATAAAAAAAAACACCCTGTATAATGGTGGCGACAGAAATGTCCTTTCAAATTATAGATTCATATACGGTTTGCCTGGTTTTTAAAAAAAGTAGTTGAAAATAATATTTTTGTCGTCTCGGTAGTTTTCTCCAGAAACACTCTGTAATTACAGCATTCCAGTTAGGCTTCAGAAAATAAAAATCTACCGAATTCGCACCTCTTTTACAGAAAGAGAACATATTACAGAATATAGAAAGCAAACACTTGACACTTGACATTTTTAATGATTTCAGTAAAGCTTTTGATTGTCTCAATCATAAGGTACTTATTGACAAACTAAGCAAACATGATATGGTATACGTGGTTCATTACATTCACTTTTATCCTCCCACTTAAATGAACGTAGGCACTTTGTAATAATCGATGGTCATTTCTCATCACTGTTACAGATAAAGTAAGACAAGGTAGCATTTTGGGTACATTGCTTTTTAATATTTATGTCAACAATCTTTTAAATACTTTCGAAAATGCCCTTTTTGTCTTGTATGCCGAGGAGACTTGTCTGTTGCCCATCGGTGTCGCGAATGCAGATAACCTAATAACCAACGCAAACTTTATATTGTCTAAATTTTTTGCGGCCGCAAACAAATGACCTATATATTTATGAAACAAAAGCAAAGGCAACTTTATTGAAATCGATCAGTAAACACCTAAATATAGATGAAGCACTCCATTTTCAATCCCTACCGATTGCATTAGTGAAAGAACATAAAACATGAGGAATTGTATTTTCAGAAAACTTATATTAGAATAAACACATAAACCAAGTCGTGAATAAATTATGCAGTATTGTTACTCTACTTGTACGTTGTAGAGCCATTCTTCCCGAAGAAATAAAAGTACAAATATATCATGCGTTATTTAAATCCCAAATAGCTTATTGTCGTCTCGTTTGGGAAACGACCACAGGGACGAGTCTCAGTAAAATAATAGTACTACAAAAAAAAAGCTTTGCGGTTTGTTGGAAACATTTATTACTCAGCCCACGCAGCAGTGCTATTTTCAGGACAGAAAAGTACAAATATACATCGATTCTAGGAGTACCTTTTGTCTCGGTTATTTCGTTTTTCGTCCCCCGAATATATTAGTTTTCTAAAACAAGTATCAGGATTGATCGAAAACACGGCCGCCATCAGCACTCGCTACCCTGAGGAACGGAAGATGTTTGCGTTTCGTACAAACTACAGTTACCAGTCTGAAACAAAATCTACCCTCATTCCTCAACAAATATCAGACAGATGACGTGGATAATATAAACATTAAATCATTGAACTTTCTTTTGTAGAGAATTTTTACGTAAACCTGTAAACCTATGAATATATTGTACTTGTTGCGTGTTGCTATAATCTCTGCAGTTATTTTTGAACCTCAATATCTGTCTGCCAAAGTGCACGGGGCCCGGGAATCGTGAAGTCAACATGCGTTTTCTTTTTGTTGTGGCTCCGGCGTCTGTAACCTGTACATATGCAAAAATAAAAATTCTTTGTATCATTATCTTGTTAGCGCTACGTAGCCAGCGAGATTGATGTATTCGCCGAAAGGAACGCAGAACGTATCGCAATGCTAGAAGCGTGGACAAATACAGGGATTTCTTCTTTTTTATCAGCTTTACATATTTGTTTAAAAAAAGCTGTGAAAGCAACTCTTATGCGGTTTGTCCAGGTGGGCTATACGGCTAGAGCGGCATAGTACGTAGAGCTAATCACAACGATCAGTAAAAGTTGTTAATTACCTTTTTAATTAGTACAACTTGTCTTATGGTTCCAATCAGAAATCGGCTGAGCGTCGTTTAAAACCCCTAAACAGTCATTTTTAGAAAGACTTTGAACACGTGAGAAGCGTAGTAGTGCACTAAAGTTACTACTCCTGGAACACGTACAAGGCTGGGGCAAGATAAGAGACGGAAAAACCGCGCTGGCGCCTTACCGCACCCGCTAGCCTTGCACCTGCTCCACGAGTGGTGAATTTAGTGCACTACTACGCTTCTTACGCGTTACAAGTCTCTCTAAAAATGACTGATATAGTGGTTTTCAATAACGTCTCGCAAGTTTCTAATTAAAATCATGTCTATTTTTATTCATTAAAAAGTTAATTAACAAATTATATTTAATTAGCTAACTGATCAGTACGATTAGCTTCCTATCCGATGTCCCCCTGGCAGTATAACTCACCTGCACAAATCGTATGAGTGTAGCGTTTACACGTTTTTAAAAGCAAACCTTTAAAGCTTATAAAACACCCTGTACGTACCTCGTAGGCCACACGTTCAGCTATCCGTGAATCTTCCCAAATTACATATTCACTATTGCCGAAGTCACTAAAAGCTTAAGAACCACAACGAGTGGCTTGCTATGTTCACGCTTCCTGGTGAGTTATTTCGCGCGCTTCACCCTGAAATCCCGCACTCTCAGTGGCTCTGGAGAGGTGACAACATGTTTTAGTCTCTAAGTGTTTTCCTGATAACAACTATACACTAGGCAATGTTCCTGATGGTTCATTCCGCGTGTAACTTTTAGACGCCTAAATTGAAAGATGCATCACTCAATGCAACGTGGGCTTATTTCTGGGAGTGCACATCTTTATCTACACCTTGTCAACTACAAATAAAATAAGGGCTGTTCGCCCCACCACAGAAATGCCAAGAAGGCAACACGAACTGTTTGGTCTTAAATTTAGGATATATTAGAATTGGCAGTAAGATTTATTGCCAAAGCTTCTAAGGCACGGAAAGTATTATTAAAGGGGCGATTACGTTAGTTTTCGAGATAAAAGAGAGACGCTTCAGGCAGCGAAGCTAGTAATCTTTATTAATTACCATCACCTTCCTTTACGGGATCACCACACACTGCGGAATGTATGGGCATTTGGTAACCCGGGAGGAGAAGTAAGACGTTCACCTTAGGCGGTGCACCGAGAAGGTCCTCCGGCTGGCGCAGGTAGTGGATGGGGCTGCGAACCGAGAGGTTTTTGTGTGATTCCTGCTAGGGATGTGTACCATTGATTTAGTAATGATTAAGTGGTCCTGTGCGTTGTGTCGCTTATGTTGTCATGGTAACCGAACCGGTTGTTTTAACACGGTCTGTCATGGCGCAGATGCACAGACGGTCAAATGTTTGGGTGTAGAACGTTCCGCGCTAATGCATTAAAAGATTTAAGATATTGTCACGAATGACAAGTGACGAGGCGGCGAATAACCGGGTAAACTGAACGTCTAATCGGGCGAACTTGTGCCCAAAAGTAAAAGGAAAAAGAAAGATAACAACAGAGCGTCGCGGGCGTCGAAGGCGGCGAAGCATCAAGATCGAACGTTGAGGCGAAACTGACTCGACAAAGTCGCGTTCGGCCTTTTATCTAAGGTGAGTCACTATCTGGAAGATTCGGCGGAGAAGGTTCGAGCGTAGCGCACTCGGGGCGAGAATGAACACGCACTTTCTAGAACAACAAAAGCAGGCATAAACGATAGAAGTTACGTCTGGTACAAGAATAAACGAGAACTTTCTAGAGGTCCGTGATCGAGCGTTGCTTTTTCAGCCCTGCGCGCGGCAATATAAAATTACACGGCAGGCACCCCGGAAGTTTTACAATTATCCCTTTTTTAATCAAGTTGCTACGAAGCTTTAAACACTTTTTTAACGAAAATATAGGTACGGTTATATGATTGTCTTGTGATACTAGAGCACGTAATGACTTCAGGTAAAGGTCTTTGTCAGAGTGACGAAAATAAATAAAAAAATCTGGGACAAAGGTGTGCTTATTCGGTTTCGTCGGTCACCTAACTTTCTACATTGTCCTCACAGAACGAATATGTTTCTCATTTCTTCACCGTGGAGAAATCTTTTTTGGGCCAATGTACCTAATGCGTTTTATTCACACCACGGGGGCAGTAAATGGTAGTGAGAATAGATTACAGTTGTTTTCTGCAATGTGCAGATGCCTTCAGGACAACGATAAGATAATACTCTTTTTGTAAACATACTTTGAAACAAATAACATTTTTGTTTTACAAATAAATACCCTTCCACTAGTTCGGTTATTCCAATTAATACTCTGTGTAAATTGTACTATCTCCACTAAAGGTACCAAATTTATTGGTAAACGCCAACGCTATATTCAAATATGGCAGTTTTATTAGCACGTTTGAACCGTAGGTCAACAAGCTGAACTACTGAACCACTTGGTAGAAACAGGAAGACGCGTTTTACACTTATAAATTTCTCAAGATTCGTACTATCAAGAAAAAATAAGGCTAATATTTTTCTTTTATAGCAACCCTACGTCCCACCCAGTTCAGGAACGTAAATTAGGTTACCCTGCATATTAAGAGCGTTTACACACATAAAGGTGTAGAAACGCTCTTGCTATACCATTGCTACACCCTTTCAGCATTTTATTTTGAGTAATACACCCTTCTTAATCGTAAAATAGAGTAAAGATCTTTTAAACATTCTTTATTTCTAAGGGGTGCAAAAAGGGTGTGGAAATGGATGCTACGTTAATGTCAGACATATACCCAGATTAAACTGGGTCTATTATTCAAAAAAGCTACGCCAGAGGTTGTTTGAGCTACATTCTAAAATAATAATTGGCAGTAGTAATTTATTTATTTATTTATTTATTTAAGAATACTGTCAGCCTTCACTTGAAGGCTATTACAGGAGAGGTAACAACAATATATATAGTCATATCAAAAATTTGAACTCTATACATATGTACGTAATAGAAGACTGTTATACAATTTTTAATTGAAGACAACGTGAACCATATCGCCACACTTTGTAAAAAGAAGTGAAATAGAAAAAAAGGAAAAACGCCCTTCTTATTTATTGCTGGGTAAATATCTTTTCTAAAGAAGACTCGAATTGGGACATATTTGCAGAATTAATGACATAATCTGGAAGTTGGTTCCAGTCTTCAATTGTTTGCACAAAGAATGAATATTTAAAAACGTCTATCCTACTATTATACGGTTGGATTGTTTTATTGTGATTTAATCTGCGCGATCGTTTATGTGTTTCATTTAAATATAGTTCAGGTTCAATGTTTAAGTGATTGTTATACAACGCAAATAAGAACTTTAGCCGCGCTATTCTCCGTCTAGTTTCTAATGATTGAAGTCCACACTGGCTAAGCATTTCAGTCACAGAGTCTGTTCGTTTGTATTTATTAAGAATGAAACGTGCAGCCTGCCTTTGAATTTTTTCTAGTCTATTGATGTCTACTTTTTTGTTTGGACTCCATACAATGCTGGCGTACTCTAAAATAGGACGGATCATTGTCTTATAAGCTGTGATTTTGGCATTACTAGTTGCATGTTTTAACTTTCGTTTAAGAAAGCACAAACTTCGATAGGCAGAGGAGTAGACATTATCTATATGGGTGCGCCATTGCAAATCGTGTGAGATCACCACACCAAGGTACTTAAAACTGCTTACAACACTCAAATTAACATTGCCCATATTATAACAAAATTTCAAAACGCTTTTTTTGTTCGTTATATGGATATATGTCGACTTACGAAAATTTATTTGCATTCGCCAGTCCTCACACCATTGCCTTAGATTTTCCAGGTTCCTATTAAGAGCTAATTGATCATTAGTATTGTTTATGACAGAGTAAAGAAGGCAATCATCTGCAAAAAGTTTTAGTTTTACTGGTTCTGCAATATGCGTAGCTATATCATTTATATATATCAAAAACAATAATGGACCTAAGACTGAGCCCTGCGGGACTCCTGAGGTTACAGATAGAGGTGGTGATATGTTTCCATATATCTCAACTTTTTGACTCCGATTTGACAGGTATGCTTCTATCCAGTTAACGATTTTATCACACAACCCTATCTTTTTTAATTTGAATAATAATTTTTTGTGAGGTATGCGGTCGAATGCTTTTGAAAAGTCTATACAAATTACATCGATCTGTTCCTTATTATTTACAGATGAAGAAAAATCATGAAACGTTTCAACAAGCTGCGTTACGGTTGACAAACCATTTCGAAAGCCATGCTGATGAGAGTATAACGTCTTTCGCTCCACTAAAAAACTAAATATATATTTTGAAATGACGTGCTCCATCACTTTACAGCAAACGCTGGTCAATGAAATAGGCCGGTAGTTTTCTATCGTAAAGCGGCTTCCTCCTTTAAACACAGGGACGACACGTGCGGATAGCCAATCTTGCGGGAGTGGCTCCGTTTGTAATGATTTGTCGAAGATAATTTTTAAATAAAAAGGTAGCCACTCTGCATATCGCTTTAAGAATTCATTCGGTATTTTATCCGGGCCTGTTGATTTTTTTGTATCCAGTGACAATAGTTTAGCAAATATTCCGGACTGGCTTATCTCTATTTCTGGCGTACTCGTTTCAATATCAGAATGAAAGGCCTCATCGAGATTTTGTACGTCGTGGGCTGAAAAGACTGATTGGAAAAACACGTTAAACCGATCTGCCATTTCTGCACTGTCAGTAATGACCACATCGTTTTCAACAATCTGCTCGATCATTTCCCTCTTTCTTCTTAAGAAACGCCAGAATTTCTGAGAGGCAGTTTTTATAAAGTTGTGAAGAGTCACTGAAAAGAATCTCTCTTTGGCTTGTTTGAGTGATGTTTTTAATTTAATTTTTAGAGCATTTATATGTTCTTTAAATCCTTTTCTGTGCCTTTTGATTTGACGTTTTAGGTGGATAATTTCACGCGTTATCCAGGGATTTGTGCGATATGTCTTTTTAGTTTTATTGGGAATGTTATTTAATTTGAGAGAAATTTCTAGAACTTTAATATACTATGCTTTACTTGGAACATTTAGCACTAAGCAACATACTCTTAGCCACCGTAATTGTATAGACGGTTATATCCGAATAATTGCCTTCTCATTATCGAGTACGAAAGGCGCTCGAGCGGTCAACAGGGACGTTATCCCTCGTGTGTGATTCTCTACGTCTGTATTTGTAATTCCAATAAAACAAAGAAGCATGTATTTTGCCAGTCTTGTGCAAGCGATTACTGTATGTTGTACCTGTCGCTGGTAAACATGTTACTTGTAAGAAATACGTCTATCGGGCTGCTAAGCTCGACGGCATTTTCTCTTTAAGGTGTTCACCAGCACTACAAGGCTGTTGATGTAACACCATTAGTCTGCTAGCCTTAGGATAAGCTGATATACACCCTTATGGAAGTACAATTCCTTAGTCTTCAGCAACAATATAAAGTGATTGTCTGTTCTTACGTGTAATTCATAGGCGGCCCTTAGCGAAAACTAAGACGTTTCAAATATACCATTTACGAATTTAAGTGTACTTGAAGTACAGGTCATAATTATAAGTACACAAAAAAGACCGAAAATCTTTATTTTTTACTTAGTACTAAAATATATTTCTGAAAATAATTTAAAATACCTTTATTTAAACTGCAATTTAAGTTCCTTTCATGCGTTCTGAAATATGTAAATTCTACATTAGTAGACACAAAATACCTTTCACATGGATTTCTTAAAAAATTTACTTATTTCATGCAAAATATACTCCAACCCTAATAAAAATGCCGCCATCGAAAATATGTGCAGAATACTCATAAAATACCTGGAAATCGTAAATACGGTTGTGTTATACCCTAAGTATGTTTTGACTGAAATACTTTTGTAATAGCTTACTTTGGTACATACCAACTCGTCCAGCTATCCTGTTTGGTACACTGAAGCACCTAAAAAAAAACATTTGATGTCAATTGAGTTGTGCAGCATATCGCACTGATAAATCAGCCCAGTTTATGTTATTGTTTCCTTTTTTCTATCAAGAACACACCTGATGAGTTTCTTGCACACCAATCACAAACGGGGCTCGGGAACTACAACCACAACACTTGCTGATCCTGGAAAGCTTCAGCAAGTGCTGTGAGCATATAAGTTTGGCGTGGAATTGTGTTAGCACAATGTTCACTGAATGTGTATACTCACCATTGTATGTAATGTGAGTAGTGACTTTAATGTAGTGACGTTAATGACCATATTAAATAGTCAACTAGTAAAGAAAAGCAAAATAACTATTTTAAAGTAAAAAAAAAACTAGCTTGACTCGCTTCATCCTGGGCGGTGCTATGCAGAGAAGCAATAACATTTCTTCTAGGAGCCGTTTTGTGGATATTGTTCTAGCGAGTGCACCGAATTATTATTAGTTGTACCAATGCTTTTTAGTAAGAAATATCGTCCACGAATGTCAAAACACTGTTTCCTCTTTGACAGACTCCCGAGGAGAAGATCGAATACTTGGAACCTTAATAAGTGCAGAGGTGGTCACCGCCCAAATGATTACCTTCAATATGTAGGCGATATAGGGCTCTAGAGCAGTCAACGGGACTGTGATTCAGGTGTTCAGTGCGTCATGGTCTTTGCGTTTGTGTTCGTTTTTAATGCATTTGTATGTATTTAGTAGTGCCTTCAATTACCACAGGGGCGGTTTTTAATACACAAATGGCATCGTGAAGGGGAAGGAATCATATTTTTGGTATATATAAATTTTTTTCTGATTAATATTTATCATATATTTTGAATACCTTACGCGCGTATTTCGCGTGTGGAAAAATAATACAGAATGAATACAAAATGAATGTTTATATTCAATATATTTCAACTTCGTTTCAAGTACGGCCTCTTTTTGGTAAGAGGGTCCACAACGAGTTTGGAAGCATATGTCTGTGTGGTGCGAGGCTCAATTTAATCAGTTCCATTGATTTATATTCCGTGTACTAACGTTGGAGCTCCGCCAGATCACTTGAAGAAAAGTATGCCATATTGGGATGGTGTTACAAATGATTTAAAGGAACGTGCGGGTAAATAGGGCGGTCGCAAATGTCATTTTACAAGAGCTACAGTGTGTAATATTGTTTGATCGCAAAACTACGCGCAGCTGCATTCAATGGATGCATAGGTGTCTTTTTTGCATTTGGAAGAGTGCAGGGGAGCTTATGCGAAGAGATAATCTAAACAAGTACCTAGGCGCTTGTTTAGAGAGACGCTCCACTGAATACCCTCAAAAAAATGTCCGCGTCGTGGCCCAGTTTTCACTCCATATGCCACGACACTTCTCCTTATTGATCTTGGCTTCTGCTTAATCACAGAACTTCTTATATACCCCAGAAACTTGGGCGGCAATGTTGTGGCCCTTACAATAGACAGTAATATCGTCGGCGAATGCTAAAACTTTTACTTCTGCGCTGCCCATCGTAAACCCCCCCCACGTGCTTGTTATCTATAATGCTCAAGCATAGCGGCTCAACATAAACACTAAACAATGGGGACATGGGACACCCTTGCCGCACAGAAGAGCATAGATTTATCTTCTCACTAACGGAGTTATTTATAATCAATCGTGTGGTGCATCCAATGTAAGCCATCGTAACGTATTCAGAAATGCCTTTTCCAACATTACCTTTAGATAAAATATGCAATTGTGTACTATGACACACTCTGTCGAAAGCCTCCTCCAGATCAATTAGTATCATTGCAACCTGCCTTCCCTCGAAATTAACACTTTCAATAATGGTACGAGCTACAGGAATATTTGTCTGGATAGTTCTGCCTTTAATCATCCCACGAGTATGCTGTTCCCCCACCAGATCACTCACTACGTGTTGGATTCGTCTAGACAAAATCGTTCCAAATATTTTGAAATCAACGTTACTTAACGCTATCGGGCGGTATCCCGACGGCTGTCGTCTTTTAACAGTATCTTTGGATTTCGGTATGATGTAGCGTGCGGCTGTAAGAACGAAGGTTTTAACGCCAGGAGTTCATAAGCTTCTTAAACAACTTCAAGGCAAAAAGGACAAAGCTGGGCGCGGAAGTGCTGATAGAACTCTGCTCAGAGACCCTCAGAACCAGGCATTTTGTGGGTGGCCAGTCCCTCGACAGCTATACCGATCTCAGTCAGTGTGACGGGTGCCTCTACCCGCTCCTTCTTGCGAGAGCTCTGGTGCTGTCCGGAGCAGACCGTTTATGGCCGTCATGTCCTTCGGCATGTCTTTGCCTAAAAACAGTTCGACACACTAGGCGAGAGATATTGTTTTAATGTCGTCTGTCAGAGCTGACAACACCGTTTTGGTCCACAGACGTTACCGCCTTTGCAAGAACAAACTTCCGTTCGTCAGCCAACGCACGCTTTGTGGGCTGTTCCTCCAGAGGCAGGGCTGGGTAGTATCGCGATACAAATGTATCGCGATAGTATTTTAAGATACTTTCGAGTATTTGTATCTCTGTATCGAGATACAATCGAAAAATATATTTGTAACTCAGTAGTCAAATACATTTAAGATGTATCGCTTCTATCGCGATACTTTGCGAGACTTCGGTATGTCGTTTTATTTGTTGTCCTTTTTAAGATAAATTTAAAAGATAAAAACATGTGTCTGGCAGACGTTTTTTCGTAATTTATATTATAAACTCGCCTTTTAACATGGTCTACCTCAGTCACCAACATAAAAAAACTGGTTTAAAAAGTTTGCGGGCAAGAATAACAAAATTTCCTCCTCTCACTTAGCCCTCCACTCTTTCAAATTTAGCAGAGAGTTGCTCCAAAGGAGTTGAGTGAAGAAAAAGTATGGTCCTGTTGTCCAATCCCCCTACACTATGGGCTACTCAAAAGCTTATAATAGGACAGTTTGAGTGCGCCCCCGCGGCGAAACAGGGTTCAATTCGTGCGGACGCCTTTTGTCAAGCATGGTAAGCAGTCTGTACCGTTTTATTGCGATATGATTAAACAAGGGTGACATGTTTTCTTTAGGGGCATTATTGATAAATAAAGTGCTAGAGATAAAGGGAATAGCATAAAATGACACAAAAAAGGAGCTCAAGCATTAATAACCATTCATATTCGCCACGAACTACACCTAGCACAATTCGCGAACAAATGTATTTCTAAAAGTATCTGTATTTGTATTCCGGAATACTTTCTCGCCGGATTTGCAGACGTATCTCAGGGATAACCCGTTGCGTAAAAGACAAAAATATCTCAGTACCTGTATTTTTGGCCTTTAAACACATGTATCTCAGTACTTGTATCCCCGAATAATTTTTGTAGTATCTTTGCCCAGCCCTGCCCAGAAGAAGCTTTTCAGCCCTCGCCCTCACAACCACTCCAAGATACCGTTAATCTTGAAAGACATGAAGTTTCGCTTTTAATTCATTTATCTCTGTACTCAGTCCTCCCAGATTATCCAACTCGTCTTTGAACAAGCTGTGCCAGTATGGCTGCATAATTTTTTCTTGCTTCCTTGAATTAAAGTTTCAAATAGACGACATTTTTATTGTTAATGTTTGCACTTCTTACTTAAAATTCTCTCACGTTTTCCTGTAACTTAGGCCCCTACACGCATTTATTTTCTTTAAAATGCTTATCACTTCTTTTGTAAACATTTCATCTTTTAGCACGGTGACATTAAGTTTCCAGAGTTGGCAATTCAACCTAAGCCTTCATTTTTCCTTCTTCTCCGCCATTGCAGTTTCTAGACTATGATCACTGAAAGGAGGCGATTTGACAGGGTATCCCGCGGTGTAAAGGGCAAGGTCTTTAGAGACATAAATCCTGTCTGAACGTGCATGTGAGGACAACTGATAGTGTGTGAAAGGTAACTCGTTTGCGTCTTAAGCATCTCTGCGACGTCTAATTTGTTATCATCCATTATTGTTTGCAAAAGCTGCGCGCTCCTGTCGCTAAGCAGATTATCTGAAGACCTGTTGTGTGGCGATTTCAACATAGTTGAGATCGTCTAAGAGAACAACATATTTGTCACAGTTGATGTGCTGTTCTACTTGTTTAAAGTATGTTGCCCTGTCGTTAGTTCTATTTGGCGCGTAAACACGCAACACCCGCCAAGGTGGCTTTCATTTTGAAATCACAGTTGATAAGTCGCCCTTTATTGTCAGTGGCGATTTTTAGATCAGTTAGTTCCATAGTTTCCGAAAAAAATAAAAAACACCCTGCCGAGTGACTCACTCCTTTTTCACATCTACTCATGAATGCTTTCAACCTCTGCATTATCTGTTCGTCGTCGTCCATTTTGGTTTCCTGAAGGGCAAATACATCTATATTTTCGTCATTTACCAGTCTTTGCAGGTGGTACTCTTTTTTCCGGGAATTTAACCCTCGCACATTTAAAGTAGCACACCGGACAGGTACACTAGGTTCCAGGCGTGTTTACTCTTGGAGTAAAAACTTTCCGGGCTCACCAATTGAAAAAAACCACCGCTTTTCAACGCCGCTTTCACCTACGTACCTACATGTCGTGCCACCTAGTGACTGCCACTCAGACCGAGTCTTTGTATACCTACAAACGCCCACTTGGCTCCGAAGTTTGGTCCCAGCACGAAAGTTCTTGAGACCACTCACTTTCCACGGCAACCCATCTCCACCACCATCTTCTGGTGGTGGAGATGGGTTGCCGCTTTGCAGCCTGGTTGGCGTCGACATTCTCCATCGCTTCCGGTTTGCTGTCCCATGTCTGTTCGTTCTCCTCGGCGTTTGTTTCTTTCGCTTTTCCCGTAACTTTGGGAAACACTTGCCGTTCTTTTCGGCGTCTTCTTTCGTTTGCTTCTTTTCCTTCGTGTTGCCTCGTTGAGCTGTCACCGCTGCATCATCCTGCTTCACTACGTAGGTGTCCCCGGTCATTTCTTGGATCCTTGGGGTCTGGGGCCCCGTCTCCCCCGTTGCCGCTTCCGTCTCTGCCTCGTCCATCTGCCAGTCATTCGCTTCTAGGTATTTTCATTCATGGGGAACTGATGCATAAGTACGGACACAGTCTGCGCCCTCATGACCAAACTGATGGCATTCCGTGAATCGCGGGACGCAGCAGTCTCTCTTTATGTGTCCCTTGCGTCGGCACCGAAGGCAGAGAGGGGCCCTCCCAGGCACCAAAACGAGAACCTTGCACACTTCGACTCGAATCTCGTGTAACATGTCGTCCGCGGTGATTCCATCTTTGAGCTTCATGCGTACAATTCTAGTATTCGTTTGGATATTCTCAAAGCTCTTTTCGCGGAAGTGGTCTCTGCTGATGGCGGCGCCCTTGCATAACCCCTCTAATTCCTTACGCACCTGGCAGTTGGGCACATCGTAAGCAACCTAGTGCAACTTGACCCTGAATTTCATGCTGACTGAGTCGAAAACTAGGCAACACCCACCTTTAACTCTTAGTTCCTTGGCCTTCAACAATCGTTGATTCGCTGCGGGGGGTGTACCGCAACATCCACACATGGTTCATTTGGTAGGCGCCTGCCCATTCCAGTTCTTGAAGCACAGGCAGTTTTTCCATCTTTACATTCCTTCTATTCATCTTCATGTTCTTCCATCATCTTCCATCTTCACATTCTTTCCATCTTCACATCCTTTCTTCTTCACATATTCTTCACCGGGGAAACAGACAAGCAAGGGTGTCCTTTCCGTGTGGTCGTTACGGAAAAAGGCTCAAGGCAAGGAGCCATGTCAAGGTTCCTCCAACGGAAATTCGAAACCGTATGACTGAATGACCCTTTTCTGGTCCCTAATTTTGAGAGGGTGATTGACTATCTGGGAAACAACATCTCATCCATTGGGTATGGTCTATCCCTCGATGTAGAAGATTTATTTTACTCAATACCTCACGAGGCGATGTTTACTGCATTGAGAGAACACATTGAACGGAATTAAGACGTAGCATTTCCGAAAAGCTGTGGCATGCCAGTAGATTCCTTCGTAGAGCTTCTACGGTTTTACCTGAACTCAGCTGTGTTTACGTTCAATGGAGAACCCTACATACAGAAGAGAGGAATCTGTATAGAATCCTGTGTAGCTCCAGCTCTGACTGATGCGTGCCTCTTGAAATGTAATAGAACCATTGATGAGAGTCTTGACATTCCCCAGGTTATTCGTATATTCAGATACGTCGACGACTATCTTATCCTCCTTAATGACCGACCTAAAGGTGAGACACTACTCATGGAATCCATTCAAGCAGCGTTCGTAGAGCAGGCCAGGAGTCTAAAGTTCAAACATGAATGGCCGGGAAACCAGTCCATCCAATTCCTAGATCTGAAAATAACATTCCGCGACAAAAGTGTATGCTGGATATGCGCCCCACGTACGAAGAACTCTTCTGCAATTTGACTCCGCACACACCAAGCTCGTCAAGACAGGAATTGTTGCCAGTACGTTGGGGGCGGCTCTGAAGAAGTCTTCCGACCACACAGCAAGAGAGAGCTTTAACATCCAGGTGCAGAGACTTCGCGCTTCAGGTACCCGATTTCAGTTATTTCCACCATCGTTGAGAGCATCTTAATACCACGTCAACGAGGAAGTCGGAACCGAACGAAGATCCGACCTGTGGTAATGCCCTACCTTCACCGCCTATCTCATCGCTTAATATGAGTAGCCGCAAAGTTTGAGGTTCCCATCCTCCTCACAGTGCCCGAAAAACTAAAACGATTATGTCCGAAAATAAACGAGCAGCAGGATACCCGCAACCTATGTAAAATCAACCATGCACAGAAGTTCGTGCAATGTCATAGCGCATCATATACGAAATATTTTTGTCATGTGGAAAGGTGTATCTGGGCCATTCTGGGAGGTGCGTCAATGTGAGACTCAGGGAGCATGCACTTTCTCTTGGGTCAACGTCAGCGGGCCATCTGGCTGTGCATGTGAGAGATCGTGGGTGCACACCGATGTTTTCCGAGACATAGCTGCTTAAACATTTTGAGGAACAAAAGACTAGAGATGTGCACGAGTCGTTCAGGATCGCGAATAAGGGCCTAGACTGTATAAGTACGCCTTCAATTGCTCGGACGGCGAAAGTGCTCAATTTTTTTTTTTAATTTTAGTCCCTAAATTATTTTCTTTTTTCTTCTTTTTTCTTTCCTGTGATAGCCAGTAACCTTTACGCAACGTTACTGGAGCAAGCTCAGTTTCACAGCTCCGCCTGCGACGGGGGCTCAGTGGCGGTCACGAGAACTAGCAGCGCTGCAGTCGAGTCTTGCTTCCGGGTTGTCTAGCCCGCCAAGTGTGAAGCACAATACTTGAGCTTGGGCGAGTTGGCAATTCATACTAACACTTCACAGCGCAAGGAAACAGGCGCACACAAAAATAAATTTCAAACACTCAAAGAAAGAACACTCACAAGGCGCTGACTTTGATCTCTGTGGTGTATTACTCTTCGTCTTCATCATCTTTTTTCGCTATTATACACATAGAAGTAAAAAAAAAAAAGGAAGAAAAGAAAAAGAAAAGGAAGCTCTCAACGCGGTGGTAGTAGACGACGCGTGAGACAGGGAAGCAAGATCCGACTGCAGCGCCGCTAGTTCTCGTGACCGCCACCTGGGCTACTGCAGGCGAGAATAGAGAGCTGCGAAACTGAGCTTGCTCCAGTAACGTTGCCTTTAGGTCACCGTCAAATTTGTCGTTCACACGTGAATATTTGTAGACCCTTTCCGATATTCAGTCTGGCCACTTTGATCACCATCATCATCGAAAAAATGGCATATGTGCCGTACTAATCGCGGCCTTCTGTTTACTGATAAAAAAAGAAGTTGAAGATGCTCCTTAGCAGATAATTCGAGGCTTATACATCCGTGACGTTAGCACCATGCGAAGCAGGAATTGAAAGCAAAATTTGCGTAAGCGTTCATTTCTAGCTCGGGCCGAGCCAGTCTGTTGGTAGCATCAAGGTGCTCCAAGGTCCCTTGATTTGTAGAACTTTATCAAGCCCTGTACGTAGGTTGACGCCTCGTTCTGAGTGGTTGCATCTTTGTTTCTGTTGTCACTGAAAGAAATAGAGAGGGAAACGTACTGTGAAGCGCACACTGTCGTTTGCCGTTGACTAGCCAAAGTGACGGTACCCGATAAAATACGGCATACTCCATTTTCATTGCCGCCATTACTACGGCAAAAGTTAAACTGCCATTATAGTCACCAGATGTCACTGAGTTTCGGGAAGGGTCTATTGGTGAATAACGTAAATTATCAATCCTTTAGAATGACTCTAAAAGAAAGGTTAATATGTGTAACTATTTATTTATTTATTTATTGAAAGTACCCTCAGGGCCCGAAGGCATTACAGAGGGGGAGAGCACATACATGAAACAAAGATAGTAATATAGTAACAAGTCAACAATATTAAATATACAACAAACAAAGAATAATAATAATAATAATAGGTCATGGGTCACTGCTAAAATAGCTAGTGATGGAATTTCTAAACAAGTTAGTATCAGTTATAGTAGCAATCAAACCGGGGAGGTGGTTCCATTCCTCGGCTGTGCGGGGTAAAAAAGAAGATTGAAATGTTGTGGTAAACGAACTTGGAACTCCAACTTTATGCTGATGGTCAAGACGGGATGAAATGTAAAAGGGGGGAGTAATCATCCGATTGCGTAGGAGAGGGTTATGAAAATACATTTTATGAAATAGACATAGGCGTGAAATTTTACGTCGCAAGGAGAGAAGTGGTAAACATAAACTATTTTTCATTGATGTGACACTAGCAGTACGATGGTAGTTGGAAAGAATGAAACGGGCTGACCTATTCTGAATGGATTCCAATGCAGCGATTAGAGTATCGTGACCGGGATCCCAGATGGAGGCTGCATATTCTAATTTAGGCCTGATTAATGTTTTGTAGAGCATCAATTTTAGTGAAATAGGTGCCAATGAAAAGTTGCGTTTTAAGTAGCCCAACATGCAGTTAGCACGGGTAGTAACATACTGAATGTGGGGTTTCCATGAAAGGTTATTTGTTAAGTGAACACCAAGGTACTTGTACGTTGCCACTTGCTCCAAGAGGTTGCCATCTAGGTGGTAACAGGGACTGTTGTTAGGCTTGCGGGACACTCTCATCTGTTTACATTTACTAGTGTTTAGTTTCATTAGCCCTAATTCACACCAACGAGAGACAGAGTTAATATCAGACTGAAGTGTAGACAGGTCAGAATCGTGACAGATTTCACGGTAAATTACACAGTCATCGGCAAAGAGACAAACGGATGAAGACACATTAATGGGAAGATCGTTAATATAGATTAAAAATAGTAGTGGGCCTAAAACCGACCCTAGAGGAACTCCAGAATTCACAGACACAGGAGGAAAATTTTCGTTGTTAATTGTTACAAATTGTGAACGGTTATTTAGAAAAGACCGAATCCATGCGAGAACGTTAGGGTCAATGTTAAGTTTTGAAAGTTTTAACAGCAATAGCTCGTGACACACCTTATCGAATGCCTTGGCGAAATCTAAGAAAATGCAGTCCACCTGGGAGCCTCGGTCAAGAATAGAATGAATGTCATGAGTGAAGGATAGGAGCTGAGTATCACAAGATAATGATTTACGAAATACGTGCTGTGCTTAGGTGAAAAAATTATTCGACTCTAGGAAATGTACGAGTTGGGAAAAGATAACGTGTTCCAGAAGTTTACATGGTATGCTGGATAATGAAATGGGAGGATAATTGTTAGGGGAATACTCATCGCCACCTTTCGGAATTGGAACCACCTTCCCCACTCGCCAAATCACAAGGTAAAATACCATCTTGAAGCGACTATTCAAACAATTTTGAGAGAATAAGAGATGAGTATAGTTTAGTGTTTTTTTAAAACTTGGAATTAATTCCGTCCACTCCTGATGAGGATGATAACTTCAGTTCATCTATAATTTTTGCAATACCAGCAGGATCAACAAAGATAGAATCCATTGGCAGATAACAGGAACAGCTCATCGAAGGGTAAGTTATGTTGCGAATATCGGAGAAAGATTCCATAAATATACTATTTAAGACATTAGCACATTCGTCACTGGGCACGCTGTCACCACTAGAAGTTGTAAGAGAAATTGAAAAACGGTCCTTTTTGTTAACAGTATTCCAAAATTTAATGGGGTTATTTACCAACATGTCTGGAAGACTATGTGTGAAAAAGTGAGATTTAGCGCCTTCAATCGCTTTTATGTACACTTCTACAGAATTGTGATATGCGGCCCAGCGACGCTCACACTGGGAAAACTTGGCCGCACGGTACAAGCGCTTTTTTTTATTTGACAGTCTCTTCAGGGCTTTCGTGAACCAAGGTGACTGATTATTTTCAAGTATATTTCGGAGCGGCACGTATTTGTTGATAAAGAAGATTACCTTATCTTTATACAAATTCCAGTTTTCGTCAACCGAGCGCCCCGAAAAGTCTGTCAAATACTGGTCAAAGAAAACCGCAAGATCATTGTTGATCTGATCAAAATTCGCTCTACTGTAATCGCGTATTTTCTTTCGTTGGTCAGTCGGCCTAGATACCGACGTTTTGAAATGAAAATGTACCTCCTCTCCCTTCCTTACTTTATTAATGTTACCGCACTTGACATCTTTCTTCTCTTTTACTAGCTCTTCATTACAACCCCAGTTGTGAGTCAGCGCTCTTCCATCTTGTTGTGTGTTCCTTACCTTATTTGCGCTGTTTAGGTCAAAATGTCTAACCAACTCGCCCAGCAACTCATTTTTGTCTTTCCATCTCCTTTTTAAAGTCTTAGATGCGATACGGAAGGTCTTTTCCGTCACAGTGCAGTAACCGCTCATTCACACTGGAAGCGGATCTGCGTGCGCAGAGCGGTTGCGAACGCGGTTGTATAAAGATCCAGTACGATTGCACGCGCACTTGATGTCATCGAGTGCACGTGCAATTGCACTGGATCTTTATACAACCGCGTCCGCAACCGCTTTGCGAACGCGGATCCGCTTCCAGTGTGAATGAGCGGTAATACTGCATTGCTCGCGAAGTATCCTGTTGGCAGGGGAGGTAAGAAAATCTTACAATCAGATGGCGCTTCAGAAACAAAGATACCGCGGCCAAGCGTGGCCGTCGCTGCCGCCCCGTCGTCGCACATCCGTTCACCTCGGTGGCCGGAAGTCGAATCTGACGCCACGGCGGCTCCACGCTTCTGACTGACTGAAGGTGTGCCTAGTGATGCTTTGGCATCCCCACACGTAAACAATCTTAAGGCCACGGTCCCACTGAATGTGGCAGTTTAGGTACTTTTTGGCAGATTACTCGTCTCCTTTTAAATACTGTTTTGTGGGACTGATGTCATTCGAAAGGCAATGCAATCCTCTTTCATTTGATATTATGTATGTTGGTTTTTACTGTTCATGCGCGTTTGTAGCGTTGCGAATATGATGGCGCGGACCCTCACTTGCTCCGCTAGTTCATGTTTTATGAACGATCCTTTAAAGGTAGCACGGTTCCAATATAGCAGTTTTGTTAAGATGATGTTGGAGCAGAATGTAACGATACACTTTTTTGGTATTTGCACTACTTTGTTTTTTTCATCCCTCCAAATATCGCCCTAAAATTGACATTTTTCAGCACAAATATGTTTTTAATGACAAGCGCTAGGGAAATGAAATTAGCTACAGATGTAGTGCTTATAATTGGTAATATGCACAAAAAACTTTAATGTTGTGTAATTTTTTTTTTTTGTTTAGATATGTTATATCCAACGTAGCACTTTTTTGTGCTTTGAGTCATGGTACTTCAAATGCCGCTGAAGAAATAATTAAACTATGATAAAATATTTTATAACATTTAGAGCTACAATGGTTGCCCAAGAGGTGGACGATGGCTTTTTTTCGTTTTCAAAGTCATAACGCTCCAGGAGCCCTTCAAACTTACCTGTTTTTGACGCATATCTTTTTTGGACATCCAACAGATTTATTGGCATCTAATAACATTTATTGGTTGGAATAGATATACATTGCGATGTATTACATTTTCACAATGATCTTGCTTTGGTCTCTTAATAGGTGTAGAGCTTAGCTAATTAAAAAAAAATTAAAACCTGTTTGGGTGTTTTGTTGCGCTACCTGGCGGATGGCAGACAAACTGCTGATTTCTAGCGTTCGAAAAATTTCCGAGGGCGGCGTTGGCGTCTGTATCATCATAAATCTCCGTGTCTTTTTACCTTCACATTTAAAAAATATATTGGAAGATTTACTATCGATAAATGAATGGTTTAAGTACTGGGTCAGGTAAATAAATCTAAGACAAATAATTACACACACGTAGCGTGATATAATGTGTTCATTATTCGATATGATTGAAATCAATAAACAATAAAGACGAAGAGGAAAATAATACACCCGAGTTCACTTCATGCGGGAGAAAAAAAAGTGCGATCGAAGCAACCTGTTCTTTCTACCATTCGGCAAGCTTTTCAGCATTTATACCCATTAGTGACAGTTAATCGGTATACCACTACCGGCCGCTGTGGCGATGACATCTGTCATCAGCCCCGCTGGCACTGTACCGCACGAACATGCCTCCTCAACAATTCTACGCACCTCCCAACCTGTGGTAATACCAACCGCAGTATCCCATGACTCGGGTTCAAGCCTTGCCCAAACAAGTGCCATACCTCCGAGAAAACGGCGCGCTGATGAATATCAAGAGCCACCTGCTCAAACTATGGAACATCAGCAGTCCATCACCGATGAGGAGACACCTTTCACTGAGGTGATTTACAAGAAGACTCGCAAGGCTGGCATTCCGGTGTTGTTCAAACTCAATGATCCATCCCAGTCGTTCTGGAAGGTCAACCCTAATAAGTTGGCGCAAGAAATCGTCGCAACATCCCAAGAGAAAGTCCTGTCTCAACGAATTGACAAAAATGGAGGACTAACTGTCACTGTGGCGTCCGCCGAAGCAGCGAATAATTTGCTAAAACTAAACGCCCTCGCGGGAATCAAGGTGGATGTCGTTGTACCACAGTCGTACTCGAAAAATCTGGGGAAAATCTGGGGTGTGCCACTTGACTACAGTGATGATCAACTCGGTGAATACCTACGAGACGACGGAGTCATTTCTGCACAACGACAAATGAAGTACACTCGACGGGAAGATGGTCCCGTAACAAAACATCCACTGACAACAGTAATCCTTAAATTTCGTGAAGACCTACAACTACCTGCACGAATCAAACTAGGATTCCACAGCTTCCCCGTGCAAGAACACTGCGAGGCACCAACTCAATGTTACAACTGCCAACGATATGGCCACCTGGCTCGCGACTGCCGCAGCTCCCGTCGCTGCAAGATCTGCGCAGGTCCTCATCACCACAAAGAATGCCCGACACCACGTGAACCGCAATGCGCAAACTGCGGCTCGCGCCATGTATCAACCTATGCAGGCTGTATACGAAAACAGGCGGCGCATGCTGCTAAGAAAAATGAGCTTTTTTATGGCAAACCTACTCCACGGAAAGCTCCAGCTCCTAATCCGGATGTTATTAAGGCAAGTGACAAAATGACCACGCAAAATCAAACATCACGGCCTACCTTTTCCGACGTTCTGCAAGGAATTCCAAGCGGCAGCAACACAACACTAACAGAAAACAAGACAAGACAAGGAAGTTCCCACGTCATACCACCAAACCCAAAAGCAACTGCAGATACCGAAGAGGAAGTACCTTCCCATCTGGATAATCGACGCCGCACTAGTTCTAGAACCGCGCATCACATTGAGTCTGCCCATCCAGATCAAGAAAGCAGTGCAAAAGGCATCCTTCACATGTTCCTACCTCTCATGATGGAAGTCATAAAAGAAATCATCAAAGAATACCCGAAAATCGGTTCCAAATCATCCATCAAAGCTCTGTTGGCCATGGAGTCACTTCTCAACGGCATTCAATGACTCATCTAACTGAGGTATACGCCACTTCCTTTTTATTACAATGGAATGCACGTCACCTAATGCCAAAACGCAGCGATTTCAAGGATTTTGTCAGTCGCTACAAATTCTCGGTTTTAGCTATCTGTGAAGGCCACGTATCCGAACAATTTCGCCTGCCTGATTACGTGCTATATCCCTCAAACGCTCAGCTCCGTTCCTCAAGAGTAATGTTAGGTATAAGATCCGATCTTTCATCAGTAGAAATTGTAAGTGACATTGATAGTTCTGGAGAATTTGTTGCTTGTAAGGTACGCATTCGTGGCCTGGTACTTAATATTGTTTGCGTATATATACCACCAGGAAGCCCAACAGACTTACAACGCCTAGAAGATCTCATTGCTTCTTTGGATGCACCTTACATACTGTGTGGAGACTTCAATGCACATAGTCCAACCTGGGGCAGCTCTCATACATCAAAGAGAGGATCAATGTTAGACTCAATACTCATTTCAAACAACCTTTGCGTTCTAAACGACGGATCTCAGACATTCCTTAAAGGAGACGGATACACTAGTTGTTTAGACTTGACCATCTGCTCTGCAGGCTTGGTAGCTCAGGCCAATTGGTATACCGACTGCGACACCAGGGGAAGCGATCATCTACCTATCTATATAAGTCACACAAAATTACATCCATTTGTGAAACATAGACATACAGTTTTAACTGACTGGTCCAAGTTCCGTGCACTGAACGCTGACTCAATGACAAATTTGAAGACACTAGATGATTTCGTTTCTGGGATAAAAATTAACCTTGAGAAATCATCACAAACGTTAAAAGTCCCTCAAGGACATCTAGGGGTAGATCCTGAGTACCAGAAATTGCGTGCTCAACGCCGACGGGCGGAACGAAAAGCTCGAAGGAGCGGAATACTTGAAGATCAAATGAAAGCCCGACGAATTCAGACGAAAACAAAACACGAGCTCGAATATTTGGGAGAACGCCGATGGAAGAGTCTTTGGGATTCAATATTACCGAACACCCCGAAAATACAAGCATGGCGCATAGTTCGCTCATTAAAATCGCCGGTGTTACAACGCCAACCATTGCGCGCGCTGGCACTTCATCGAGGTGTTAGCGATATGAATATAGCCGAAGAATTTTGCAGAGCAGTGACGCAACACGTTTCTACAGCCATAGCAAACACGGATCAGAAAACCCCATCCCCGCGGCTATCAACAGCTCACAACCATATCATGAATTTGCCATTTAACAAAAGTGAACTGAAATGGGCATTGAGAAAGCTCAGGCGAAAAAGTGCCCCAGGACCAGATGGTATCACTCCGGCTGCACTAACGAATATTGGGAAGCACGCAATGTCCTTTTTACTGGATATGTATAACCAATGCTGGGCTAGTGGTTGTATACCCCTTGCCTGGAAAGAAGCAATTTTAGTGCCTGTTTTAAAACCTGGAAAATCCCCTCTAAGCATCTCATCTTTTCGTCCAGTGAGCCTCACCAGCGTGCTGATGAAGACGATGGAACATATGGTCTTACAGCGACTAAATTGGTGGTTAGATTCCAGTGGAATATTGCCGTTCCAAATGACCGGTTTTAGGCGGAATATGTCAGCTATGGATTCTGTACTCGATCTCGTGACCTGTGTAGAACACGAACGCAGCATTCACAAAATCACAGTAGCAGTGTTTCTAGACATTCAGCGGGCATTTGACACTGTTAGCCACTGCCATGTTATCGGACAGCTTCAGCGACTAGAAGTAGGTGACCACCTAGTGAACTGGATGAGTGATTTCCTCCATGATCGATCGGTGTACGCACGGACGCCCAATGGTTTTACATCAAAGCACTATGTTTCACAAGGAGTTCCTCAAGGAAGCGTATTAAGTCCCACATTATTTAACCTTGTATTGACAGAACTTCCTGGTCTATTACCAGATAATGTATCAATTTCCATGTATGCTGATGACATATCTATTTGGTCATCAGATGCTAATCCCAGTGCAATTCAGACTCGTCTCCAAACTTCACTTTTAATAATTGAACAATTTCTCATTGAACGAGGTATGTCGATTTCTACTGAGAAATCTGCGGTCCTTCCATTTACACGACGAAGACTCAATAACCTTGAACTCACGCTTGGAGGGAAACCTTTGCCTTTGGTGAAGGCTCATCGTTTCCTAGGGGTGTACATTGACCGGAACCTGTCTTGGACAGCTCATGTAAAATATTTAGAAAGAAAAATTACGCCATACATCAATATCTTACGCTGCTGCTCTGGAACCAGATGGGGTGGCTCTTCGAAAGCACTTTTAACTCTCCACGGAGCACTCGTTACACAGTCCCTTTCGTATTCACTTCCAGCATTATGTGGGCTCTCCCGGACTCTTGAAGCGCGACTCAAACATCTGATAGCCCGCAGCCTCCGAATCTGCTTGGGAGTACCAAGAGCCGCAGCAAGCTCCTTGGTGGTTGCAGAAGCTCACGCCCTCACAATACCGATTCTACGTGAACGGGAAACTCTCCGACATTTCATTCGCCTTCTTACACGACATCATGATCACCCACTCGTTGCAACTATCCGCCGTAGGACATTTTCCAGTGTACATAAGGTAATAATGGCTAATGCAGATATAGTTCCCGCAAACTTCGCACTCCCATTTGAACCTCCAGCTGCGCTTTGGACATTTTACTCTGCAAATATTTCTACATCAGTACCTGGAGTTGTGAAAAAATCGACTTTAAACCAAACCACGCTGAAGCAAATGACACTTCCAATGCTTTCTGAAGCCCCGGATGACGTTACTGCGGTCTACACGGATGGGTCAACAAGCGATTTATCATCTACAGCAGCATTTATAATTCCATCTTTAAATATAGAAAAAAGCTTCTTACTTTCACACAAGACAAGCTCAACTAACACAGAACTATTTGCTATTTTGCAAGCGGTTCTCTACTTTACTCAGAAAACAAGTATTACCAGTTGGACTCTCTACACGGATTCAATGAGCGCACTGAACATGATAAAATACATATCACCAACAAGTTCATCTATTGCCATTAATATTTGTTTCCACCTCTCGAGAGCTATTGAAACTGAACATAAAATTCATTTTCAATGGATCCCTGCACATTGTGCCATTCAAGGAAATGAAGCGGCCGATCGGGCAGCCAAAAATGCCCACAATATAAATACCAAGACTGCAATTACTTTCACGAAAGGCGACATATTAAACCTGCTCAGAAGGACATCAAGGAAAATATCCGAGGCTACTGGTTATAAACACGCTCCTCAAAACTCCCACCTCGAACGGATTGACCCTAACTTAAAATTTTGGATGCCAAGACACATTTCAAGAGCTTCTGAAACATTGATACACAGACTTCGATTAGGTGTTCCTTTTGGACAACACTTCCTACATCGAATACGACAAGTTACCTCCCCTTTGTGCACCACATGTGACGAAATAGACGACGCAGAACACGTACTAATCAAATGCCGAAGGTACACAGATGAACGAGACCATCTTCGAGAACGAATGTCTACTATCGATAACCGCCCATTGTCCCTCACAACACTCCTTGGTCCATGGAACACACGAAGGACCCAACAAACTGTGATCGGGTATCTTGTAGATTATCTGGAGGACACAAAATTAAGTGAGAACTATTGACAACAACAAATTTCATATAGTGTACGCTCCTGGCATGCCGTCACTGTGCTGCGGCCTATTTTTGGAAGGGACAGGGCACCGTTCTAGAGGCTGCCGGTCCGAGGACAAGGTGGATACCTCCTCATAGTGAGGACGGTTGCTTAGTCCAAGGACGGTGCCTCCCACCAGGGATGGTCGGACGTACTGTGACGTCGGGTTTTCGATATTGTAAATATGTAAATGATTATTTTATTGCATATATATATGCATGTATGTGCGTGTACGTGTATGTATGCGTGTATGTGTGTATGTATATATATATATATGTATAAATGTGTATATATGTATATATATGTATGTATGTGTATGTATGTATGTACATAATCTTTTTTTTTGTAAAATTTATATGCTGCTTGTAATTTCAATCAATGGCCTGGAGTAGCCGGCGCTGGTTCTGCAGCTGCTAAAATCTCCACTTTGAACGTTTTGTTTTAATAAAGATCTATTCTCTCTCTCACTTCATGCCTAGAGTCACTAAATGAGCTTTAAAGTATCGGCGCTCTGTTCCCCAAAATTGTTTTGGGCGCCGCCATTTTGGGTCTTGTTCAGAAAAAACGCAACCGCCGAACGTCATGATCCAAAAGTACGACTTCCTCAGCATTAGGTGCGGTGCTAGGAAGCTGATGCAATATTGTAATGCTCTGTCGCCGGTTGTTAAAACATTTGTGGTGGACGGAAAAGCGTTTCCTGTGATTTTAGATAAAGCTTCAGGTAACTGGCAACCATGAGTTTAAGCCGCAATATGGCCAAGTGTCGTTACTCTGAACCGTAGCTAATTTACTGGCACAAGCGGGAACAATGAGGAAGAGGCAGGTGTCAAAAGGTAGTGGCTTGTGGAATCCAGGGGGCTTACGTCATGGCCCCTCCAGGTATTACAAGCCTCTTGAACAAGAGCACGAATAGTGTTATTAAATAAGCTACGCGCCAAAGTAGCGACAGTTGGCCATATTGTGGCTTAAAATTATGGTTGCCAGTTATTTGAAGCCTTATCTGAAATCACAAGAAACGCTTTTCCGTCCTCTACTTTAAACACTCTGCGACAAAGCAAAGCAACATTACATGAGCTTCCTAACACCGAATCTAATGCTGAGGATGTCGCACTTTTGAACCATGACGATCGGCAGTTGCGCCTGCTCTGCACAAGCACCAGAATGGTGGTGTTCACAACACTGTCGGGGAAGAGAGTGCCGATACTCTAAGCGTAGCTAATTTATTTGCTCTAGTTCTCGCGAAACTCCTTTTCCTTGACTGAAACTGAATGTAAATATGAATAATACACCATTATTATAGCTTATTTAGTTATAACCAACTACACACAATAAGAGGAGGGAGAGGCCTGGTAGGAGAAACGCGGGTATTATGTGCGACCGTTCTAACCGTCTCAAAAGAGAGAACGCGCGAGCTTGCGCTGGTTTAAAAAAAGGCATACAAAGAAAAGAGGCGGCACGCTGTGCTCTTTGTTATTATGCGTCTAACTGCAAATTGTTGTGTGTATGTTTACACAGCCGGAAGTTAGTGCGCCTTACTGCGCGTCTGACTCTCAGCTGTAGATGAGCAATTTAGCCAGTGCGGTACAACCGCAAACCTGGGGTCCTTAACGTGCACCACGCAGTAGTGATACACGACCGCACGCCGGTACGATGCTCTTCCAGATCGAAACGGGCAGGGGCGGGGTGGGTTCTGCAGCGCGAGCTTTCGCTCCAAGTGCTCCGAGCTGGTGTGTGCTAGACCATGCACTCGGCCACCGACCCCCCCCCCCCCCCCCCCTTTGTGGGTCTGATTTATATAGAGGTATAAGTATTTGAAGATCGACGATGGACGTCGATCGTCTCGAGGTAATGTAACGTAATAACATTATTTAAATAATAAACTTGTTGAAGGACTGAACGACTCAATTTTTCAATTCTTGGATTGTAATATGGCGGTAGCCTATTGTACTTACTGTTGATGAAGAGCCATATGAGGTGACGAGGTATTGATTAAATGATGAGGCTCTATAAGGACGAAGACATTAGTGGGTGTCGAACCACAACGTAAAGTGCCAGACATGTTTCAAGTATTGTGTACCCAAAGACCTTCTTCATCCGCAACAGAATATGGTAGAATCAATGAGGATGCTGCTTTACAGCTGTACGTGGAACAGGAAAACTGCACTGTGCAGAAGTGCGGCTTATTCGTTAATAGGAGGGCCGGATTTCTAGCAGCATTCCCTGATTGTCTACTTGGAACAAATGGCCTCGTTGACGTAAAGTCTCCCCGTGCCAAAAGATTCTTGAAGCGTACTTAAACCACAAAGGAGTATGAGGCCAAAAATAAGAAAAAGGAGCCTGGTGTGAAAGGTCCAAATCACCCACCATAGCTTCTACTATGAAATACAAGGGCAGTTACACAATACACCAAGAGAGTTTTGTGTTTTAATTATATTTACACTCAAGGGCATTGATATCCAACGTATGCAGAGAGATGACACCTTCTGGTCAACCAACATAGAGCCTTTTCTACTCAAGTTTTACATGGAAGGCCCGACTTCCGCTGAAATTCCTTACGTAGACGAGTTTTCCGACCGAATAAACTGCCATTACTCCCGATCTGGGAGTCTCTGGATCTTTGTTCGTAAGCCATAGTATCATGAGATCGAGGGGTGTGCCTCTTCGTCCGCCGAATATTGCTTCGGCGGGTGTTTTTACCGTGTAAGATGAGACCGTCGCGTGCTGCTGGAACAACAACCTGGCGATTCTTCACTGAACTGCTTCTAAGCTTCAAAATGTTTTTTTGTTGTTGTTGTTGTTTCGCACACCATCTGTTCTGCATGCCTGTTAGTTGTAGGATGGTATGGTGCACTAATGTGATGCCTGATGCCGGTTTTTTTTCTTCAACAACTTGTTTATTTTGTTTGAAGCAAGATTTGGCGCGTTATCAGAAAAAAGTATTTTCGGTAGGGCAAAAGTAGGTAAAAAAGACCGTAGAACGTCAATGACGTGTTTGGAAGTCGTGGCAGGCATCGTGTAAACTTCCAGCCACTTAGAGTACGCATCGTTCATGACTCCGCAGATGCGGATACGTTTCGCCACCCACAGATTGAATAGTGGATCGTTTTCAGTTACTGTTCATGATGGCGTTGGACTCAAGGAAGACTTCGAGTCTTTCCACAAAGTTAGCCCAGGTGCCAGGACTTTTTTCGAAAGCGGTAAGTGTTCGAAACGTCAACTACGTCGGTAGCCACGTGTTGTACTTGACACTGGACACTTACCATTCGCTGAGAAGAAACTTGCTTGTTCGTCTGCCACGAGTTGTCCGATATCAGGTCATCACCGCAACACCATCTCCCGACAAAAACGCATGTCCATAGTTAGCAATCACGTGAACCTATAAATTCCCGAACGCTCATAACTTGCCGTCGCTAAACGCCGTTCGTTCATAGCGTCATCATTGCAAATAAACGTCTTCTTATTTCTTCTGATGGTTTTCATCATATTCCTTCTAAGCTGTACTTACAACATTATGTGTGTCGGTACTTCCGAAAATATTGCAACGGTGTTTGCTTGCTGGGAACCGCCCCCCCCCCCCCCCCCCCCCCCCATTAATGCAACAACCTTTACAAGATCTTCCGGACCCCGTGAAACACAATATTTCGTGACGTTATTTTATACCCTTGTTACACGGGCACACTTAACTGCAGTTACGCTAAGCCACAGTTAGCGCACAATATTTGCGGACAACATTCTGCGGCTATGCAGTCAAGGCTATGGGCGAACGTGCGCGTGAGCATCTTGAGCACCCATCAAAGCAGTGCGCGCGCGCTCTTCACTTCTTCTGAAATAGCTGTCCGAGAGTATAGTGTGGTATCTGTGGTGCCGCGCAACAGCAGTTAAGCCGAGTTAACCGCGGTTAAGTGTGCCCGTGTAACAGGGGTATTAGTCGTCATTAAAATGGTGAGGTAAGTACCGTAAATCGCGAAGCAGTTTACTTGACGTCCGCTTCCACTGGTGTCTTGGAAGATTGAGTCTACTGAGTGTGCATTCCTGCAGAAGAAATTTTCATTGATAGGATATTAACACGTCAATCAACATTTGATTCCTTCTTGGTAAGATTTATTGCGAAAGCCCGTTACAACCGCCCAACCGCATCTCCCTATATCAGAGAACAATTTATACCCAGCCTGACATTCTCGCATACATCCGTTTGCTGGGCCACGCTACTTGAGCTAGCTGAGCACAACTGGCAGCGGCGCGAGCAAGTCCACGAGGGGAACGTGATGGTGCTCGAGCCATCCCATTGTGAACCAATGTTTCGGCCGCCCCACCAAAAGCGCGCGTGTGTATGAAGGCACTCTACGCCCCACGGGTGCGTGTCGCCATCTATTGGTTGAACTAACGCCTTGTTCAAGATGGCTGCCGTGGGACCGCAGCCTTAAATGTGTCTGCCGAAATTTTTTTTTTTTTTTTTTGAATGAAGGGTTGAAGGAGTTTGGAATGTTTAAAGGATCCCGTAATATATCAGAGCTGAACGAGTATATAATTTTGCAAACTCTGGACATAGTAATGCTGAGCACCATTTTCTGCATGTGACCCCAGAAAGTCTGCCTTGTCATCCCCAAACAAAACCTGCTGAATAGCAAAACGAACCATGGTCAAGAGGAAAATCAAACTCTGAAGCTATTGGTGTTGCTTAATCTCTCACCACACAAACTGGCAGTCCAATGGACGATTTGTAAAAAAGTGCGCGCCACCTATTGCGCAACGCCGGAAATTCGGGTGCGAGGCTAAACGTGGTTGGAAAACCACTCGTGCTGCATGGTTTTGGTTTGCCTTGGAGCTCGTGCACGCAAGCTGTCCTCCGTGCTTCCTCTTCTCCATTTCCCGGTGCTTCACCGGGAAATGGAGATTCCCGGTGCTTCACAATCTTCGTGTGGCTGAAGATTGTCGGCACGAAGTCGGGGTGTTTCTGGAAGGTTGACGGCCACCCTAGAATTCAATTTCAAATTATAATCGAGCGAAATTTTCAGGAGCGTACAAAATCGACGTACCCGTGGCAAAATGCGCGCTGCAGATCCGGCAGTGCTAAAGCCCCTTGATAAAGGTGTTTTCACAAGTACCGCCAACCATTGTTATGGAAATGCGCAAGACACGTGCCACGAGCGGGTGCTCCGCCGCCATTCGCTTCCAAGGGCCGCTCATTTCAGTGCTGCGCCGCCATTTGCTTCCAAGGGCCGCTCGAGACCTGGGCCACGTGCGCTCGCGCATTTGGCGCTACTTGCAAAGACAAACGAAAACATATCGAGGGGCTTTAGGCAGTGCTCGTTCGGCTGCCATGGTGAGCCGTCTGCGTTCCTTCTCCTCACGGCAGCTACCCAAGCATCTCTCTTCGCAGGATACAGCCTGGCCGACGGAAATCTAAAAAACTTGGCGTTATCTTTGCCGTAGAAATAATTCGTGCAACCAAGCGCAACACAGTGGGCTGGCATCGCGACAAACAAATCGAACCCTCTTTCGCGCCTGTTGCCGCCTAGGAATAGCCGTCACGCCCATTTGTTTTCCAACCGAGCAGGGGGCGCTGGCAACAACACACTCCGCTCGCGCATGCGCAGCAGCTTTTTTGCAAATCGTCAATTGCAAAGCTAGGTTACAGTGTGCAAATTAAGAACGCGTCAAATGATCCCACGAAGTGCAATATTGTTTGCACAATGGCAATGAAGTAGACACTGCCACACTAACATCCCAGACAACACTTGGACGTCCCTAGGATGTCCTCAGGACAACCTTTAAGGGGCATTATGATGTCCCGAGGATGTCCTCAAATAATTTTGGAAACATCCTTAAAACGTCCTATTGTCCGGCCTCAGGACATCCTCAGAACGTCTTAGGAGGGCAGCCAAGGATGTTTTCTAGTACATTTTTAGGACCATGCACTGCAGGTGCAGCTGCTCACTGAGCTGTTAGGATGCTTTCATTTTTATTGTTTCTAGGTTTTCTCCAACTGGATTTTGAACCTAAAGATGCCTGCAAGAGCTGCCTGCAGTAAAAAGTGCATTGTTGTGGACTATTCTAAAGTGAAATTCACACACTAATTCTAGATTACTAGTCAGTGAGAGGCTGAGAACATAGGGCAAGGCAAAGGAGGAAGAAAGCTGGCGGAATGCTGAAGAGTAGAGAAGAAAACCTCTCCCCTCAAGCATCCTGTCGGCTTTCTCCTCTGCCTTTTCCTTGCACTATGTTCTTAGCCTGTAACTATGAGCATGATCGTGCCATTCATTATTGCAAACAAAGGTAACTGTTCAAGAAATACTTTATTCTCGAGCAAATGTTATACATGACTTCTTTCAATGTCTGCATCAGACGTGCAGTCTGGCTTCGCATCTTAGCCAGCACTAGTCCGAATAGCCAGCGGGATCTACAAAAAGAAATCAATTGCATAAGCCTAAATAATAAAAACAGGTAATGTGAGAAACTTACCATCATGTCGAACACCTACGGCCTTTGACTGCAGCTTTTTCAGTTTCTCTCCAGCGTGGCGCAGCCATACTTTGATGATGGTCTCCACGTTAGCTTTGTTTGCGCACTCAAGATTTGATTTCACTGCTCCTAAAACATTGATTTGTGGTGACAGTCACAGCAGAAAGCTAAGATTGTCTATAAAAAAATCACAATTAATGTTCGCGCGAGGAGGATACCCTTGCTACCGAGTTTACTTTCGCACAGTTGGAAAGCTCGAAGCATTCGTTTACGCGCCGGCATCTTTCCCGCCGAAATTGCCGTTCATTGCTTTCCGCCATTTTGAAGAAGATATTTAAAAACACACTAACCTTTGTCACTGCCTTGCATTGCTGCCATCGTCAGTTCGGATGGAACAGCGCGGATATACAGACTCGCAGCGCTGACCAAAAACTCAGTGAGATATTTCTTCTTCCTCAAATCGTCATCATCTTCTCCTTCGCCGTTAATGAGAACATTTTAAATTTTTAAACACAAGAAACCAAATAGCCTAAAAACATTAATAATCAATCAATCAATCAATCAATCAGTCATTTTATTTTTCTTTCACAGGAAAGAAGGTAGCTGGGGCAAAAAGCTGCAACATGTGCAGCTTGACGAGGCCCCAGCTCCAAGACAGCAGCGCGCGTACACGGCTTTGCTCAAAAATCAAATGAAAACATTCTTCAAGTTCAGAAGAAGTAAATAATAAATAAGTAAATGACAACTAAATATAAATAAAACTAAGAGAATTAAAAAAATAAAGTTAAAAAGTATTTCTTTAGAAAATAAATTACAATTAAAAAATTAAACTTAAAAATATTTATTTTAATTTTTTAAGCTTTATTTCCTTTTAGTTATCATTTATTTATATATATATTTATTTATTTATTATTTATTAATGTTTATTGGCTATTTGGTTTCTGGTGTTTACAAATTTAAAATGTTCTCATTAACGGTGAAGGAGGAGAAGATGACGATGTGAGGAAGAATAAATATATCACTGAATTGTTAATCAAAGCTGCGAGTCTTTTTCCTTCTTGTGTGCCTGTGAGTGTGACTGTATCCGCGCTGTTCCATCCAAGCATGAATTACCAACCAGCCCAAGCATTTACATTATCAGGCTATCATCAACCTCGACGCTATTTCTGTTTCTGTCCGGTCTTGGCTTAGCTTGCTTGAGTTTCTCAGATGGGTGGATAATTGCCATAAAGGTACACCTTGTAGTAGGCGGTAGCTTGCGCCACCTAGATTGAATGTTGCCAATAGATATGAATTTCGAAATACTGCGCAAATACAAAACTAATAATAGTTGCAGTGCGTCCTGGTTTTATTAAAGAATTGTTTTATCAAAACTGTAGTTAAAATATGTCCTAAACTTACGCAACTACATGTAATAATTTGTATGTGAAATTTAGTTGAGCAGTGAACGTGAACTGTGTATACTACCGCCATTTCATTCATTTATTTTTTTAAACGCAATCAAATTAAGGACGTATATTATACCTCTAACTTCGTATCCTTCATCCTCAATAAGTCCTCGGAAGGACGTTTCTAGGATGATCCAGCGACTGACGTTCTCAGGATGTCCTGAGGACGTCTTGAAAACCGTGAGGATGTTTGTACCTTTCGAGGACATCCTGAGGATGTCGGGTGTTGTCTGGGATAGTCCATGAAGCATCTCCTAATATCAGCCCTTATTGTTTGGAAAAATAGCCAACAGCCCACATCCGCTTCAACAGCTATACTACGTGCCTGTCCACTAAATCCCCCGTTACTTATCACTTTATCCGTGTTATAACTTTTGCCGTGTTCTGGACAAATATAAAATATATCCTAAAGCTAACTATCCACAAGAGGCGCAAGCTCTGCTGGCCACATGTGGCCAGCAGAGCTTGTTTAAAAAAAAGGTTCTGCAGAACCTCTTTTGAAAGCAAACTCGCTCACTAATGGCCAAAAATAGCTTCAAATCATGAAAAACAGCAATATATCTAAGTAATAAAATCGAACTCCTAACTATTTTACATATAAAAATGCCTAAAGCCTCAAGGTGTTAAATAACTGGTGTCACGTGATGCCATCGCTGGCTAATTTTTGAAGTCACGGCAAGTGTATAAAAAGGCCGGGGTATGGTGGCTATAAGGGGAGGTGTGCCGAACAGAACATCAATAACATGCCACTTGTTCATGACGCCGATAGCACCGGTACCCTGCGCCTGGTGCCATCGGGCGGCGTAGAATGGCACCACGGGTAGAATTGCGTCCTGCATGAGCACGCGTAGTCCGAAACGCTCCCGTGCCTCGCGCACTGGCGCACAACACTTCAGACGCTTCACGCCACGCCCTTTCGAGCAAAAATGCACCGGTATCTAGAGTGCCTTCATACACACGCGCGCTTTTGCTTGAGTGGTGACATCTCAGCCATTTTCCCGCCCAATCGTTTCTTCATGCATTTTGAAGCGCGCCTAATCTGGTGTCACTCAGCTCGAGCGCACAGCTTTGGCTAATGCATAGACGCCATTTTACCGCCCAAGTCAAGCACCGAGTGCGCGAGAGCGTCACGCGCTGGCACATTCAGGGCAACAATGGATGTCTTCACCCTTAAACAGACAGACATGTAGGCACCCTACCGGTATCCTGGCTATAGCGCCACTTTTTTTGTCATAAAGCGGCGGCACGTGGAACTACCCAAGAATGCGGAGCGCTCGGCACACCTCCCCTTATTAGCGATATGCGCGACCAAAAGCGTCGCTGCGGTCAGCTTTCCACGATTCGCCAAACCATGGGCATATGAGGATTGTCAAATTGTCAACTTTGACGGTGTTAGTTTCGGATTGCGATGGCTCCTAGCTTCCACTGTGCTTTTTAAACACACCACCGAACTCGTCGTCGCGCCTGATGGTAAGTAGCCAGGATAACAACTTGTGACATCACGGCGAGGCAAATCCCAGTCATCACGTCACGGAGGGAAACCATAAGAGGGCGCCACCGAAACATCTCGGCGCTAATACAAGCGTGGCGTTCAACAGGTTGGATCTCCCGTCTCGTGCGTGACCAGGTTACTGGCGCTTGTTCGCTATTCGTAATGCAGTCGACATAATTCTAGACAGAGTAGGCTAAGTAGCAACCGACAACCGAAATATATACGCTTAAATTTCCAAGGTACTGCGACTGTCCGGCAAATTTGAGCAGAACTCGTTGGAGTTCAAGCAAAGATTCAATTGGTACTCCAAAAGCTTGGTCTTCGCGAAAAGAAAAGAATACTCAAAGCATCCTCACTGCTAGCTCCATATCGCTGAAGAAGTAGCAATCGCTTCCGGTTTTAATGCGCTTGAACATCGTACCGGCGTGCGGCCCTATATAATACTGCTTGATGCACATTAAAGACGCCAGGCTACCAGTCATGCTCCACTGACTAGATTTCTCAGCTTAAACGTAAACCATGTTCGCCTTGCTACGGGTTGAAGCTGAGCAGGCTGGTTCATATTTATTGGAATTAGCAGCTGAACATAAAGGAATAAAAACACAGAACACATTACACATCCACAACGCTGGACTAGCAACCATTTAATACCACTTCTTCCTCCTTCTCAGTTGGCTACCAGAATGAAGGTGCCTTTTTTTCTTTTTTCCTTCTTCATCTTCCTTTTTAAAATTGTGCTCTTGTGGATCTTCGCAAAAAAGGTTATTTCTTTGGGATGCAGTGCGATGAAGGGGGAAGTGTGGATGTATAATTTTGATGTGTTATTATTCACCTATCTTCAGCTGGTAATTCCGATAAACATGTTCGCCTTACCTTAACGCCAGATTAACCTTACACTTTCCAAACACGAACGCTTAAGTTGTTTTGTGTTTTTATTTTCCAACAGCTTGCTGCTTCAGAAAATTTCAAAGGCTGCTGCATCCCAACAGCAAACGGCAGTGGGCTCAAAAAAATTAGAAGCTTGCGAACGTCGTGGAGTAATTCCAGGAGTCAAGAAAACGGTGGGTGGCGAAGGGAGGCATTTTTGATACCCTTAAGGCCACGGTCCCACTGAATGTGGCAGTTTAGGTACTTTTTGGCAGATCATTACTCACCTCCTTTTAAATACTGTTTTGTGGGATTGATGTCATTCGAAATGCAATGCAATCCTCTTTCATTTGATATTATGTATGTTGGTTTTTACTGTTCATGCGCGTTTGTAGCGTTGCGAATATGATGGCGCGGACCCTCACTTGCTCCGCTAGTTCATGTTTTATGAACGATCCATTAAAGATAGCACGGTTCCAATATAGCAGTTTTGTGAAGATGATGTTGGAGCAGAATGTAACGATACACTTTTTTGATATTCGCACTATGTTTTTTTTTCATCCCTCCAAATATTTTTGCTGTAAAATTAACATTTTACAGCAAAAAATATGTTTTTAGTGACAAGCGCTAGGGTAATGAAATTAGCTACAGATGTAGTGCTTATAATTGGTAATATGCAAAAAAAATTTAATGTTGTGTAAAAATTTTTTGTTTAGATATTTTATATCAAACGTAGCACTTTTTTGTGCTTCGAGTCATGGTACTTCAAAAGCCGCTGAGGAAATAATTAAACTATGATCAAATATTTTATAACATTTAGAGCAACATTTAGAGCCCAAGAGGTGTACGATGGCTTTTTTTTATTATCAAAGTCATAACGCTCCAGGAGCACTTCAAACTTACCTGTTTTTGACGCATATCTTTTTTGGACATCGAACAGATTTATTGGCATCTAATAACATTTATTGGTTGGAATAGATATACATTGCGATGTATTACATTTTCATAATGATGTTGCTTTGGTTTCTTAATAGGTGTAGAGCTTGGTTAATTTTAAAAACTGTTTGTGCTACCTGGCGGATGCTAGACAAACTGCTGATTTCTAATGTTCAAAAAATTTCCGAGGGCGGCGTTGGCGTCTGTATCATCATCAATCTCCGTGTCTTTTTACGTTCACATTGAACAAAAATATATTGAAAGATTTACTATGAATAAATGAATGGTTGAAGTACTGGGTCAGGTTAATAAATCTAAGACAAATAATTACAGAAGCGTAGCGTAATATAATGTGTTCATTATTCGATATGGTTGAAATCAATAAACAATAAAGACGAAGAGGAAAAGAATACACCCGAGTTCACTTCATGCCTAGAGTCAATAAAGGTGTATCCACACGACGGACCAAATTGCTGTTTCGGTCCGCGAGCCGCGCATCACGTGATCTTACGTCACCGGTTTTCGAGGTCCGCCGGCGGTCCGCGGCCCGCGCTTCTGAGAAATGCCAAGCGACTTTTCTCGCCCGGACCTTGGCGGCGGACCGCGGTGTTTTTAGTATAATCGAAGCGCTAAGTCTGGCAACAAGCTGACTTTTGTTGTTTCGAATGGAATCCAAATCCAAAGTCGTTTTCTTGTGGCGCCAACTGTTGAAGACGAAGAAGAACAACCTTTTGTTGTGCGACGATGACGGCATGGTGCGACGATGCAACTTTTTACTTCATCGCGCTCGTGGAGCAATTCACGCTTTATGGGACGATAGTTGCATGCCCTTTTTGGGTTCACTTAAGTCCTCCTCGTCCTCAATGGTCAACACCAGGCCCACCGCGGCCAAACGTCTCTTTCGTTCAACCTCCATCTGGGCTCCTTAGAAATAGCCTCAAAGCAGCTCGCTGCATGCGTTTCGCGGAGCTGTGAGGTCGAGGGTTAGACCGGCCCGTTCACTCTGTCGTCTGCTCTTTTGGTCCGCCGTGTGGATGCTCATTGCAGCCGGGCGGCCCGCGGGCCGCGCATCACCTGATCAATCGGTACGCGGCCCGGGCCGTCGTGTGGATACACCTTAAAGGTGTATCCGCACGACGGACCAAATTGCTGTTTTGGTCCGCGGGCCGCGCATCACGTGATCTTACGTCACCCTTTTTCGAGGTCCGCCGGCGGTCCGAGGCCCGCGCTGGTGTGAAATGGCAAGCGACTTTTCTCGCCCGGACCTTGGCGGCGGACCGCGGCGTTTTTAGTATAATTGAAGTGCTGAGTCTGGCAACAAGCTGACTTTTGTTATTTGAATTGGAATCCAAATCCAGAGTCGTGTTCCCTTGGCGCCAACTGTTGAAGACGAAGAAGACGAACATTTTGTTGTGCGACGATGGCGGCATGGTGCGACGATGCAACGTTTTACTTCATCGCGCTCGTGGAGCAATTCCCCGCTCTATGGGACAATTAGCCCCGTGAGCGACCGACAGCGTCGCTGTGGTCGGCCTTCCGCGATTGGCCGAACGCTGACTATGACGTCGGAAAGGGGATTTATCATCGGCGGAAATAAGAGGAATGAAAGAACTTTAATTTTGACGGTGTTGGCAGTGTTCTTTGAGAGCGCAATGATTCCAAGCTTTCACCATGCTATTTACAAACACCATCGAACTTGTTGTTTACAAGGTAATGACGTCACAAGGGGGAACCATAGGAGGGCGCCACCAAAACATCTCGCCGCTAATAGATACATGCCCTTTTCGGTTCACTTAAGTCCTCCTCGTCCTCAATAGTTAACGCCAGGGCCACCGCGGCCAAAACTCTCTTTCGTTCAACCTCCATCTAGGCTCCTTACAAATAGCCTCAGAGCAGCTCGTTGCATGTGTTCGGCGGAGCTGTGAGGTCGAGGGTTAGACCGGCCCGTCCACTCTGTCGTCTGCTCTTTTGGTCCGCCGTGTGGATGCTCATTGCAGCCGGGTGGCCCGCGGGCCGCTCATCACGTGATCAATCGGTCCGCGGCCCGGTCCGTCGTGTGGATACACTTTAAATGAGCTTTAAAGAATCGGCACTCCGTTCCCCAATATTGTTTTGGACGCCGCCATTTTGGGTCTTGTTCAGAGCAAGCGCAACTGCCGATCGTCATGATCCAAAAGTACGACTTCCTCAGCATTAGATGCGATGCTAGGAAGCTGATGCACTATTGCAATGCTCTGTCGCGGGTTGTTTAAACATTTGTGGGGGACGGAAAAGCGTTTCCTGTGATTTTAGATAAAGCTTCAGATAACTGGCAACCATGATTTTAAGCCACAATATGGCCAAGTGTCGCTACTCTGAACCGTAGCTAATTTACTGGCACAAGCGGGAACAATGAGGAAGAGGCAGATGTCAAAAGGTAGTGGCTTGTGGAATCCGCGGGGCTTACTTCATGGCCCCTACAGGTAATACAAGGCTCTTGAACAAGAGCACGTATAGAGTCGTTAAATATGCTACGCTTCAGACTAGCGACACATGGCCATATTGTGGCTTAAAATCATGGTTGCCAGTTATTTGAAGCTTTATCTGAAATCACAAGAAACGCTTTTCCGTCCTCCACTTTAAACAGTTTGCAATCGACAGAGCAAAGCAACATTACAGGAGCTTCCTAGTCTAATGCTGAGGATGCCGCACTTTTGAATCATGACGATCGGCAGTTGCGCCTGCTCTGCACAAGCACCAAAATGGCGGAGTTCACAACACTGTCGGGGAAGAGAGTGCCAATACTCTAAGCGCTGCTAATTTATTTGCTCTAGTTCCCGCGAAACTCCTTTTCCCTGACTGAAACTGAAAGTAAATATGAATAATAGACCATTATTATAGCTTATTTAGTTATTACCAACTACACATAATGAGAGGAGGATGCGGCCGGGTAGGAGAAACGCGGGTTTTATGTGCGACCGTTCTTACCGTCTCAAAAGAGAGAACGCGCGAGCTTGCGCTGGTCTAAAGAAGAACATCCAAAGAAAAGAGGCGGCACGCTGTGCTCTTTGTTATTATGCGTCTAATTGCAAATTGTTGTGTGTATATTTATACAGCCGGCAGTTAGTCTGCCTTAGTGGACGTCTGGTGTCTCAGCTGTAGATGAGCAATTTAGCCAGTACGGTACAACCGCAAACCTGGGGTCCTTAACGTGCACCACGCAGTAGTGATACACGACCGCACGCCGGTACGATGCTCTTCCAGATCGAAACGGGCAGGGGCGGGGTGGGTTCTGCAGCGCGAGCTTTCGCTCCACGTGCTCCAAGCTGGTGTGCGCTAGACCCATGCACTCGTCCACCGACCCCCCCCCCCTCCCTTGTGCGCCTAATTTATATGCAGGTATAAGTATTTGAAGATCGGCGATGGACGTCGATCGTCTCGAGGTAATGTAACGTAATAACATTATATAAATGTTATAAGGACTGAACGACTCAATTTTTCAATTCCTGGATTGTATTATGGCGGTAGCCTATTGTAGTTACTGTTGATGAAGAGCAATATGAGGTGACGAGGTAATGATTAAATGATGAGGCTCTATAAGGACGACGACATTAGTGGGTGTCGAACCACAACGTAAAGTGCCAGACTTGTTTCAAGTATCGTGCACCCAAAGACTTTCCTCACCAGCAACAGAATACGGTAGAATAAATGAGGATGCTGCTTTACAACTGTACTTGGAACAGGAAAACTGCACTGTGCAGAAGTGCGGCTTATTCGTTAATATGAGGGACGGATTTCTAGCAGCATTCCCTGACTGACTACTTGGAACAAGTGGCCTCGTTGACGTAAAGTGTCCCCGTTCTTAAAAGATTCTTGAAGCGTACTTAAACCACAAAAGAGTATGAAGCGAAAAATAAGAAAAAGGAGCCTGGTGTGAAAGGTCCAAATCACCACCATAGCTTCTACTATCGAATACAAGGGCAGTTACACAATAGAGTTTTTGTGTTTACAAGGGCAGTTACACAAAGAGAGTTTTTGTGATTTAGTTATATTTACACTCAAGGGCATTGATACCCAACGTATTCAGAGGGATGACACCTTCTGGTCAACCAACATAGAGCCTTTCCTACTCAAGTTTTACATGGAAGGCCCGACTTCCGCTCAAATTCCTCACGTAGGCGAGTTGTCGGACCGAATAAACTGCCATTATTCCCGATCTGGGAATCTCTTGAGTGGTGTGGCTCTTCGTTTGCCGAATATTGCTTCGGCGGGTGTTTTTACCGTGTAAGATGAGACCGTCGCGTGCTGATGGAACAAGAACCTGGCGATTCTTCACTGAACTGCTCCTTCCGTAAGCTTCAAAAGGGCTTTTTTTCGTTGCGCACACCATCTGTTCTGCTTGCCCGTTAGTTGCAGGATGCTATGGTGCACTAATATATGATGCCTGATGCCGTTTTTTTTTTCTTCAAAGACTTGTTTATTTCATTTAAAAGAAGATTTGGCGCGTTTTCAGAGAAAAATATTTTCGGTAGGGCAAAAGTAGGTAAAAGAGACCGTAGAACGTCAATGACTTGTTTGGACGTCGTCGCAAGCATCGTGTAAACTTCCAGCCACTTAGAGTGCGCATCAACCATGACTCCGCAGATGCGGATAGGTTTCGCCACCCACCGACTGAATAGTGGATCGTTTTCAGTTGCTGTTCATGATGCCGTTGGACTCAAGGAAGACTTCGAGTCTTTCCAGAAAGTTAGCCCAGGTGCCTGGACTTTTGTCGAAAGCGGTAGGTGTTCGAAACGTCGACAACGTCGGTAGCCACTTGTTGTGCTTGACAGTGGACACTTACCATTCGCTGAGAAGAAACTTGCTTGTTCGTCTGTTACGAGTCGTCCGATATCAGGTCATCACCGCAACACCGTCTTCCGACAAAACTGGTCTTCATTGTCCGCATGCCCATACTTAGCAATCACGTGAACTTATAAATTCCCGAACGCTCATAACTTGCCGTCGCTAAACGCCGTTCATTCATAGCGTCTTCGTTGCAAATAAACGTCTTCCTATTTCTTTTGATGGTTTTCATCATATTCCTCATAAGTTGTACTTACAACATTATGTATGTGGGTACTTCCGAAAATATTGCAACGGCGCTTGTTTTCTGGGAGCTATAATGTAACAACCCTTTCAACATCTTCCGGACCCCGTGAAACACAATATTTCGTGACGTCATTTTAGTCGTCATTAAAATGGTGAGGTAAGTACCGTAAATCGCGAAGCAGTTTACTTGACGTCCGCTTCCACTGGTGTCTTGGAAGATTGAGTCTACTGAGCGTGCATTCCTGCAGAAGAAATTTTCATTGATAGGGTATTAACAGGTCAATCAACATTTGATTCCTTCTTGGTAAGATTTATTGCGAAAGCCCGTTACAACCGCCCAACCGCGTCTCCCTATATGAGAGAACAATTTATACCCAGCCTGACATTCTCGCAGACATCCGTTCGCTGGGCCACGCTACTTGAGCTAGCTGAGCACAGCTGGCAGCGGCGCGAGCAAGGCCACCAGGGGAACGTGATGGTGCTTGAGCCATCTCACTGTGAACCAATGTTTCGGCCACCCCACTAGAGTGCCTTAGGGTGCCTCAATGTCCTTCTGTTTAGGGTGATGCCACCCTTTGTAGTACCCGATGCCGACAGCACGCGCTCACAGGCAAAATACAAAGAAATCGCAGGAAACAAAATGTCGCCGTAGCACAGTCAGCGCCACGAGCACGTGCAGGGACACGCTCTTTCACGCGCTTCAGAACAAAAAATAAAAATAAGCGTTCGAAACAAAATGGCCAGATGTCATCACCCCAAGCAAAGCGCACATGAAGGCACCCTAGAGTGCCTTCATACACACGCGCACCTTTGCTTGAGTGGTGACATCTCAGCCATTTTTCCGCTCAATTGTTTTTCATGCCTTTTGAAGTGCGCGCAATCCGGTGTCACTCAGCTCGAGCGCGTAGCTTTGGCTAATGCATAGACGCCATCTTACCGCCCGAAAAAAATTGGGTTGTGTGTATGTTTATACAGCCTAGAACTTGGTCTGCCTCACAGGGGCGACGAGTCTCCCAGCTGTAGATGAGAAATTTAGCCAGTGCAGTACAACCGCTAGCCTGGGGTCTTTAACGTGCATCACGCAGTAGTGATACACGACCGCACGCCGGTACGATGCTCATCCAGATCGAAACGGGCAGGGGTGGGGCTCGAACCCAGGATCCCTGGGTTCTGCAGCGCGAGCTTGTCATGCACCGAGTGCGCGATAGTGTCACGCGCTGGCACATTCAGTGCAACAATGGATGTCTTCACCCTGAGACAGACAGACATGCAGGCACCCTACACCCCACGGGTGCGTGTCGCCATCTATTGGTTGAACTAACGCCTTGTTCAAGATGGCTCCCGTGGGACCGCGGCTTTTTAAATTACCCCACAAGCAAGCACAGCGACTGGAGCCCCAGCTCTCTTAAGATACATGCTAATAACTAATTACTTTACTCCGATTTGGTGGATACTTATCGTACTAAACAGACCAAGAGAAATAACTGCGGCGCAATTTACTTTTCGCAGCCATGCGGTGTGAAGGTCTTCCGGGTTTGACCGTAAGACGCGCAGCTAATGGACTATCAAGTCAGCGCCCTTGGGAACAAAAGGGAAGTCACGGTACTCCCACACTTGTACTCTGCGAAGTGTTGTGCGAGATAAGTACAGTGGATAGGACAACATGTTTGAAGAAGGTAAAAAGATTCTTTCCTTTCACGAGTGATCTAGTGCATGTCTTCAGCTGTTTCAATAATGTGCAAGAGCGATGATACCGCTTCGTCTAATTAAGACTTTTTTTTATTACACGTACACACGATCCTCGGAAGCTCGACGATAGACTTAGATGTCTGCATGAATGTCATGGACAATAAACCCAGCTCCTCCGCAGAGAGTTTTAAGGTGTATGCACAGTTGTTGACACTGTTCTACATTTGAGAGATATGACAAATGTTTTTCTTAATTTTAGAATTGTAGACACTTACGTCGCTGTAATGCGTTCTTTTACCCTCGAAAAACAAATAGTGCCTCTTTTCGCCGGCCCTCCTCTTAAGAGCTCTTCCTCTAACATAGCCCCCTTTCTCTCATAAAATAAGAAAGAGATTCGGATTTCTTTAAAAATCCCAGTTTTGGGGGTGGCTGTGCGTAACCAGAAAATTTATACTGGAAGGAACACCGAGGAGAATGTTTTGTGTTCGGCAATCCAGGACAGTAGGTGAAGAATTATTCTTTTATACAATTATGTCTTTGCCTTCTTACCGCCAGTGGCTCTTCGGTTCAAAATAAAAAAAGTACAGAAGCAATCCTGCGGGCATTTGTGAGCTTCTGTGGAGGTTACTAATGACGTGAAAAGGAAACTTTTGACAGCCGTTGAAGAGAACAATAAATCAATCCATTTAGAAAGGTAAACCCTGACTGCAGCCATATGTCATTTCTCGAGGTCGCATTTGAATTCCGGACCATCGAAGATCAATTCCACTACAAATAAAAATAAAGGAAGAGAAACAAAAACGAGATCACATCCCTTGAACAGAATAGCACCGTAAGTAACATAATAATTCATTCGGATGAGTCGCTTTCATTTTGGAGACATAAAAGACCCCGAAGTTCATGCGTACTGAGTCACTGATTTTCGGACAGCGACGTGAACCATGAGGCACCTCCGTATCAGCAGCTTACATGTGAGTATACTCAACACTTTGTATTCCTCCTCACTCTAAGCGAAGGCCTGAAGGCGGCGCTCAGTCTCCGTAGCAGCTAGGGTGCCTGCATGTCTGTCTGTCTCAGGGTGAAGACATCCATTGTTGCACTGAATGCCAGCGCGTGACGCTCTCGCGCACTCGGTGCATGACTTGGGCGGTAAAATGGCGTCTATGCATTAGCCAAAGCTACGCGCTCGAGCTGAGTGACACCGGATTGCGCGCACTTCAAAAGGCATGAAAAACAATTGAGCGGAAAAATGGCTGAGATGTCACCACTCAAGCAAAAGCGCGTGTGTATGAAGGCACTCTAGTAGCAGCTATACTCCATTCACACTTAAGCTGAGACTAGAAGTTCCGCCTTGAGCGTGAGCTTTCTGCGGGTGCTAACAGAAGTGTGAACGCGCAGGCATGCGCAACCAAAGCACTGCGGAGGCCAGCCAGCTCGCGCTGTAGGCGGAGCTTCTAATCTCCGTTTAAGGGTGAACGGAGTATAGTGCCGCGCTTGAGTGCTGCGGTGCTTCCTAAAGAAGTGGGCGCGTACAGCCTTTGAGTGAAACGAACCGCACAACGCGTAATGCCGGACTTCACTGGCTGCAATACGCGTCTGTGCCCGTCCAGTACTGACAGCGCCGCTTAGAAGCTAATCTAGGGAACATGGACGGCCCTTGCGGCAGAAAGCGCTTTGAAAAATTGATATCAGAGACTCGCTTTTCGCACGGCGTTTACGAGGGCGCTTGATGCTCTCGCAAACTCTCGTGCGCTTCAAGAGCACACAAGAGGAAAGCGCCGACAAGAGAGCGCGCGAATGGTAAACGCAGCGAAACGAGAGCGCATACCATAGGCCATTTGCTGAATCCCCCCAAGTGCCCCGGCCGGCACTCGGAGAAGCATAGGAACGGTGTTCCTTCAGTCCCCTAGTGATCGGTAATTTCGACCAATTTGATGCTTACACACTTTTGAGTGTAATTCGGAGTCATCCTGAATAAGCGTCGTATAGGTTGGCATAGACCTGTCATATCACATGTAAAGTTTCTGGTCAATATCGGCGTTTTACAAAGTGCACATGCCATCCACCCTTCAACCTGGTTTAGATTCAGGAATCGCTTGCAATGTTATTCTCGGGATTACTGTTTTAACAGATATTTCTTAAAAAGCAAAGAATTCACAACAACCAATACAGGATTTAGCTCCGAGTCATCGGTCCTGTTCGTAGCTTTTTCAGCCATTCTAGTTTAATATCAGCGCCTTTGAAGCTGTACAAGTATATTAATACTGTAAGAAATCTCTGCAGCTCAACCAGTTTCAAGGGTGGATTGCGTGCACAGCATAAAAGAACTGATATGACGAGAAATTTTAAAAGTGAGATGGCAAGTCTCTGCAATCTATAGACGCTTATTCAGGATGATTTCGGAATCCAGTCAAACGTGTGCAAACATCGATTCGGTCGAAAGCATCCATGACGAGGGAACTGAAGGAACACTGTTCCCATAATTCCTCGAGTGCCGGCCGGGGCGCTTGGGGCATTTAGCAAATGATCTATTAAATCGCATTACGGAAGAGCTGGCGAGAGTTGAGCACGCGAAACGACAGCCCTAACGGGGCCAAAAGGAAGGTTGCAGCAACGACCTAAATGTTTACTTACTGCCGACAGCAGCCATGTGAGGAACGAAATCGTAGGACACGTTGGAAAAATGGACGAATCCGATCGAATTCATCTCGGTGCGCAATCGGTGGCCGAGTGGGCTAAAGCGCACACCCAGCTCGACGCGCGTGGAGCGAAAGCTCGCGCTGCAGAACCCGGGGATCCTGGGTTCGAGCCCCACCCCTGTCCGTTTCGATCTGGATGAGCGTCGTACCGGCGTGCGGTCGTGTATCACTACTGCGTGGTGCACGTAAAAGACCCCAGGCTAGCGGTTGTACCGCACTGGCTAAATTGCTCATCTACAGTGTAAACCAGTGTCGCCCCTACTAGCAGACCAACCTTACGCTGTATAAATCACTCAAACGTCCAATTTGACTTTTTTTGCGCAATTCTGTCTCGAATCACACTGTACGGGATCATTTTGGCAGCGATTTTTTTTATCTCTATTGCCTGGGCCGTGACAAGGATAGTAGCCAGACGGAGCTATTTTTCCCGTGGTAGCGTCTAAATCTGGTGATAACCGTAGCCTTTATGGGATTACTTTTGGGCTATTTTAGATACAAAACTTGACAGTATAAAACAGAGAGGACGATGGCGGGAACAAGACATCTTTTGAAAGATGTCCTGTTCCCGTCATCGTCCTCTCTGTTTTATACTTTCAAGTTTTGTATCTATTAACCAACACGCTCGTCTTTAATTGTAGCCATTTTAGAGCACAGCTCTTAGGCGCCCTTTTCCGACTTGAGCAGCGTCGCCGTCGTGGTGGGTGTAACCGTGAGGTCACGCGACCCCCGTGAGGGCACGTGGCCCCCTGAGGTCACGTGACCCCCGTGAGGTCACGTGACCGCACGGTTACGCCAATGGCGACGCCACTCGGAGGGAGAAGTAGCAAGCAGGATGAGGAGGGAGGAGGAGTATACGCTCTCATCAGTAACCTTACCTCCTCCTCCTCATCCTCAAAAACTGCGCTCTAATTCGGTGTTACAGGCAGTTGTAAGCGGCTTTCTTTTTTAGAGCGCAGCTCTTAAGCGCCCGTTTCCGGCTTGAGCGGCGTCGGCGTCGCCGTCGGCGTAACCGCGCGGTGCATTATGGGAAGCGTGACGTCACTGATGACGACATCATCATCGTCATCGTCACTGATGACGTCGTCAGTGACGTCACTGATGACGTCATCGTCATCCGCATCGTCATCGTCACTGATGACGTCATTGGCGTCATCACTGATGACGTCATCAGTGACGTCACTGACGACGTCATCGGCATCCGCATCGTCATCGTCACGTGACCTCATAGGGGTTACGTGACCCCCTTGAGGCAACGTGAGCCTCGTGAGGCAACGGCGACGCCGCTCGGAGGGAGGAGTAGCGACAGGATGAGCAGGTGAGGAGGAGGGAAGAAGGATATACCTTCCCCTCAGTACCCTTCCCCTCCTCCTCAAGAGCTGCGCTCTAATTCGGCGTTATAAGGACTTGTAAACGGCTTTCGTTTTTAATTATGGGTTAAAATCAGTAGCAAATACCCCGCCAATCAATTTGGGATGGTAAAAATAAGACTAGTATATCTCTTTTTTATATATGTATACAACAGACCATTATTCCCACAGTTTCTAAAAGCTCAGTTTCTAAACAAAAACGCACACTGAACTGTCCCAACAATTCCGTCGAGCTGGCTGAACACATCTTTAATGCTGCCTTCTTTATCGAATAGTGACTCCCAATGACCTGTATTGGCGCTTTCATCACGCGTCTCTGAACCTATATTCGCGGTTTCATCTTTTGACCACCAGGCGCTGTGAATATCTGATCCGTTCGAGGAAACTGGCGAGAGGAAAGGCCGCTACATCTTCCTATTCTCACCGCTAGATGCCGTTAATTTCGCAGAAGTTGCCAATAGTCGCGAGGACCATCCTCGAAACATTACCGAGCGCGCTCGACTGGTGGCGCGCTCTCGTGTCGCGCATACTCGTGCACTCTCCCGTCGGCGCTCTCCTGTCGTGCGCTGTCGATTTATGCAGCCTTGTCCCGGTGCATTTGACGCGTAGCGGCCGCTTTTCCAGTGTTAAGGGCCGCCCACACTAGCGAGAAAACGCGCGTGGCACGCCGATCGCGGCAAGTAACAAAATGTCGCCAAAGCACAGTCAGCGCCACGAGCGCGTGCAGAGACACGCCCTTTATCTTCCCGCTTAACCGATTTATCGGCGCGCCGGGCGCGTTTTCTCGCTAGTGTGGGCGGCCCTTTAGGCCTCATTCACACAGCCGGCGTTTCTCCCATCCCGGCACCGTCGCGAGGGGCGTTTCCGGCAGGGGAGAGGATTTTCGGCCCGGTTTTCGCCGGAAAGCTGTGCCGCGCCGAGTGCCGAGCGACGCAGGGAGCTGCTCTACAGCACCGGCGTCCGGGCGTCCCGGCAGAGGACGGAGTACCGCCCCCATCGAAAACCGACCAATCACAAAATAGAAAAGTTTCGCCAAGTTTGGAAGATTTTTCATTGTTCGGTTGTGAACAGTCAGCCAACGCTTGTTGCGTTGTTTTTCGTGCTCCCTTTCGGCGGGAATTGCTAATAGCAGACGCAAATCCCTAATTTACAAAAAAACGTGCACATTAATGTTCAGGCACAATTATCTCTTTATTTTGTAATTTAAGTTGAATAAATAAGCAATCCGATCCAATCCAATCCTGCCGTCGCGACCACCGTCGCTTTGATTGCGCGGCCTGTTCAGACACCCTGCCGTCGCGTCCCGCCCCGGCCTGCTGCCGTTACGGTGCCGGGATGTGAGGGGCGCCGTCTGTGTGAATGAGGCCTTACAGTTAAAGGGCAACTCCGGCCAAAACTCAAAATGAGATAAATTAGTGGTATCTCTGTAGTGACACAAAATACGACCCCAGCTAAGATATTACGTCCGTGGGACGCCGCATTCTCAACAAATGCCGATAATAAAAATGCGACCCGCCGCGAGCCGCTGCTCCTTAAGGTGTATCCACACGACGGACCAAATTGCTGTTTTGGTCCGCGGGCCGCGCATCACGTGATCTTACGTCACCGCTTTTCGAGGTCCGCCGGCGGTCCGCGGCCCGCGCTTGTGAGAAATGCCAAGCGCTTTTCTTGCCCGGACCTTGGCGGCGGACCGCGGCGTTTTTAGTATAATTGAGTGCTAAGTCTGGCAACAAGCTTACTTTTGTTGTTTAGATTGGAATCCAAATCTAAAGTAGTGTTCTTATGGCGCCAACTGTTGAAGACAAAGAAGACTAACCCTTTGTTGTGCGACGATGGCGGCATGGTGCGACGATGCAACTTTTTACTTCATCGCGCTCGTGGAGCAATTCCCCGCTCTGTGGGACAATAAATGCATGCCCTTTTCGGTTCACCTATGTCCTCCTCGTCCTCAATAGTCAACGCCAGGGCCACCGCGGCCAAAAGTCACTTTCGTTCAACCTCCATCTTGGCTCCTTACAAATAGCCTCAAAGCAGCTCGTTGCATGCGTTTGGCGGAGCTGTGAGGTCGAGGGTTAGACCGGCCCGTTCACTCTGTCGTCTGCTCTTTTCGTCCGCCGTGTGGATGCTCATTGCAGCCGGGCGGCCCGCGGGCCGCGCATCACGTGATCAATCGGTCCGCGGCCCGGTCCGTCGTGTGGATACACCTTTAGCGGGCGGCCAGCGGGTTGTCGATCGCTAAAGCAACATTGGACCGTGACGTCAGTATCGTTCTCATTTTTTCCTCCGGTTCGGGCGTTACGCGGAGTGCGCTTCTTTGAGTCGCTACCACCGCTACTTCGGCTTAAGATTGGCGTGTTTAGCCGTTGCTTTTCTCTCTAGCCCATGTAGCTTCGGTATAGACTTTTGTTTATTTGCTTGTGAGGACTCTTAGCGAGCAACCCGGTGTGCCCAAGACTGCCCAGCTGTTCCTCGAAAGATGCCGAGTGCACCTTGTAGCGCTGTGGGCTGCTCTATCTAACAACTCGCTGCGCAACACGGAGGTGCTTTTTCACAACTTTCCAACGGACCGAAAATTGGACAAGGTCTGGGTGAACGTTGTTCAATGAGTGGACTTTGGACTTCGGCTTTTGCATGGACGAGGAAAAAAGAACAAAAAAAAAACAGACGTGTACATCCCAGCACACGTGTGTTCGGGCGCCGCGGCCCGGGTCGGAGAGCCCCAAAGCTTCATGTCTGGGACTGACCCGCAGCGCGAAAGCGAGAGGGCCCCCAGTACTGTACGTCACTGTAAGCGCGGCGTAGAGCAATGCCGCTCCATCCACGGAGCCCCGATGACAATTTAGGCCTAGCGACGAGGATGGAAGACCGCACACACGGCGACAGCCGCCGAGTACGGCAGCGAACGAGTTCACTCGTTTTCCAATCGCTAGCTTTTGGGTGTACGCACTAACTCTTGCTGCATATGCTGGATAACTACCACGTATACAGAATTAAAACAAAATCAGCTTACCTAGCGCAACTGAGGTAGGTGCCACTCGCCTTGCGTACTCATTGAACGACAACGATCCTGACGTCACGTTCACATAGCGGCTGATTTCCAGTGTTGCCGGGGCCTCGAGTGGCTAGTTCCGGTTTTGTTGCCGCGCCCGAAACAAATCTTTGAGGCGTCGATATCTTTAAAACTACGCACAATAACGAGAAAAAAATTACACCTTGTAATTCAGGGGCGCTCACTGCACTAAAAACAGTCATAATCCCAAAATCGAAAGTATGGACCGGAGTTGCCCTTTAAGGAAGGTCGGAAGAGCACAGACATTTCTGTAGAATTCAGAGCCTACCTCTCAAACCCTGTGAGGCGGAGCTCAGTAAAAGACATCCGACACCGACGGCTGCTCGTGAAGAACTCCCCTTTACTTTTTATAAAGAACACGCACGGCCTCCCTCTACACTAAGAGGGCGCCACTAGCTGGAACAACTGACAAATAGCAACCACTACATCTTCTTAGAGGCCGCGTTTTCACCAAATAGTTTTTGCGGCGAAACGCACCCACTTATGGCGAATTCGCGTGGTCATTTTCCGGCAAAATATTTTGCCATATCTCCGCCAAGGGCGTTCGCGTGGTCAAAGGCTGGCGAGTGCGCGCCGTTCGGGTGGGAGTTCTCAGGCGTGTGCTGGCAATTTACCGGCACAATTTTTGCTCGAGCTCCAAGAGGTCGGGCAGCTTGTCTGCCAGACTGTATCCGGTATCGTCATATCCGAATCGGGAAAGGGAAACACACGAAACAATGGTCGCCGATAGCGGGTTCGAGTAGAAAACGAAGCCATTGAGACAGACACCCCTCTGTGGTCCGAGAAAGACAGCAAAAACAACGGAGATAAAGATAAAATATTTTAAAGGAAGCTTCCGCAAGATCAGTTTCCTATGGGACACAGCGTATTATTACACCGCTGTAAAAAATGTAATGATAGTGCTGCGGCTCGACACTTGAACGCGCATTACTATTTTAGAGGGCTGGGTCAAATCAAAATGCTGAGGATTCCAGCAAAAAGGTAATAGCAAGAAAATGGAATATAAAATGGCGACGCTGGTGAGCCTTCTAGGATCCTTGTAAGATGGCAACAGTTCCTCGAGAATCTAAACAAAATATATTACAATTTGTTTACCCACATCTCAGAGTCCGAATATATGTTGCTGATGCCTAGAGCGTGCCTATTGTATCATAAAATAATCGTGGAAGAAGTTAACGAAGTTCACGCGCGACCCAGGCAGACGAAAACGCCAGTTGCAGGCGCTTTGTGTTCGGGTGGAGAGGGTCACGTGGTGCGCCGCTGGCGCGGTTTTCGTTGCCTGTGCCGCCGGCGTGAGCTCGCCGGCGATTGACCACCCGAATTCGCCATTATTGTTCAAAATAGTCCCATCAACTGCAATGTTTTCAAACTGCCCGCCGTTCTAAAAGCCTGGGGCGGGTCACGGCTCGCCCGCTGCGAGTCCGATAGGGACTTGTCGGCACAGGCGGCCCTCTTGGGTCACTACTAATGTCCTGCTGAGCCGCTATTGGGCTTGGAGGCACACCGTCAGCTGCGGGTTGTTCAACCGGCGGCCTTGGGGATGCAAAAGCAACCAGTCCCCTGCGGTTGCGCTGAAGTACCGCTCCGCTGTGGTCAGCTTCCACCAGATAGCTGCGGGGACGCTGTCCTGGGCTGATCACCGTGGCCGTACACTATTCCGACTGCACCCACACTCTTTCTCCGGGACGAAGAGGAAGCAGCTCGCGGGCAGCATGCCGCTGGTTGAAGGCCTAAGCTTGTTTCCGCTTATACAACTCATTCCTCCTTGCCACGCGAGCGGGCGATGGTGGCCGCGGAGGACTTTCATCTTGAGCCCAAGGAAGCCGTGTCCTCAACCGACGCCCGAACAGAAGTTGTGCGGGGCTGTCTCCAGAAAGACCGGGGGTGTCTCGGTAGCTCCACAGTGCCGAGTATGGATCCTCAGCTTTGGTTAAGAGTTCCTTGATGGTGCGGACAGCTCGCTCCGCTGCGCCGTTAGATTGCGGGAATCTGGGGCTACTCGTTTGGTGCTGGAAGTCGCGATCCTTTGCAAACTTTGCAAAGTCCTGCGATGCAAACTGCGGGCCGTTATCTGTTCTTACCGATTGTGGGATACCATGCCGAGCGAAGACTGACTTCATTGCCGCAATCGTAGCTCCACTCGAGGTGCTGTTTAACGTCAAGATTTCCCGGTGCCTCGAGTGATAGTCCACAATAACGATGAAGTCCTGCTTCTTCCAGTGAAACAAGTCGCCACCGACGACGTCCCACGGGCGAGTAGGAAAGCTGGACGAGATGAAAGGTTCTGCCGGCTGTACTCTTGTCTTGGCACACTGCTCACAGCCGCTCAGCAGGGTAGTGATCTGTACATTGATGCCTGGCCACAAGACAGAGTCACGAGCTCTGGCCTTGCACTTGACAACTCCTTGGTGGCCTTCATGTATGAGCCTCAGTAATGCCTGGCGTAAGTCGGCCGGTATGAGGAGCCTCGGGCCCTTGAGGAGAATTCCTTTGCACAGCGACAGCTCGCCTCGGACAGACCACTACTTGGACAAATGGACGGGCAGCTTGTGCTTCGTCAGCCATCCAACCTTGCAATAGCGTTTGAGTGCAGAGCACTCTTCGTCAGACTGTTGCGCAGTTGGATTTCCTCGGGGAGGAGCGGAAGGTCAACAGACGTGTCTTCAAGTGCTGCAATTGCAAATGTTTCAAGGGAGTCCTTCTCATTGTCTTCAGACCCCATTCTCTGGGGAGCTCTGAAGAGTGTGTCTGCTGTTGCCAGTAGTTTCCCCGGCACATACAGCATGCGGAATTGGTACTGCATCAACTTTAAACGAAGGCGTTGGATGCGAGGAGGCAACATGTCTAACTCCATCTTGCCGAAGAAAGACATCAGGGGCATATGGTCGGTCTCCACACTGAGCTGCAAACCACGTACGAACTCGTCGAAACATCGTACAGTCCACACCGTTGCCAGAGCCTCCTTCTCTGTTTGGCTATAGCGCATCTCTGTCGAAGTCATGGCCCTAGATGCGAAGGCCACCGCCCTCATTTCTCCCGAAGGTTGTTCTTGAAGGAGTGCGGCACCGATGCCGAAGGAACTGGCATCTGCCGAAGCTGTTGTGGGGTACACTGGGTTGTACTTGGCGAGACAGCAGTCTGAACTCAAGAGGTTCTTCACCCGCAGGAATGCAGCCACCTGCTCAGGACCCCAGCCCCATACGTTGCTCTTCGACAAACGTGCTCGAGAGGAGCGGTGACTTCGGAGATGTGCGGCACGAAACGCGCTACATACCATGCCGAGTAGCCTTCGGACCCCTGCAACAACCTCAGGCCTTTCCATCGCTTGGACAGCCTGAATCTTGCTAGGATCCGGCTTCACACCTTCTGCTGACACGACGATTTCAAGGAAGCTGACTTCGGACACTTCGAACACGCACTTGTCTTTGTTGAGAGTGATGCTAGCCTTCGAAAGTCGGGAAAACACCTGGTTGAGTCGCGCGTCATGTTCTTCGCGCGTCCGTCCAAAGAGAAGAATGTCGCTAATCATGTTGACGCACCCGACCTGTCCTTCCAGTATGCGCGCCATCTGCTTCTGAAAGTATTCTGGTGCCGACGTAAGTCCGAAAGGCAGACGACAGAAGCAGAAGCGGCCAAAGGGAGTAATGAAAGTGGTGTACTCCTGGCTTTCCTTAGCAAGTTTCACCTGGGGAAATCCAGAATTTGCGTTCAACTTGGAGTACACAGTCGCTTCTCCCAGACGTTCGAGAACTTGGTCCACCGTAAGGAGCATGTGCCGTTCTCGAAGGAGGACCTTGATGAGCTTCGTAAAGTCAACGCAAAAACAGTGACCACCAGAAGCCTTCGTAACGACTATTCCTGCACACCACGGGGTGGGGCCTTCAACCCGACGAATGACGCCCTGTCGCTCGAGCTTCTCCAGTACCGTCCTCACGACCTCTCGTAAGGAATTGGTATACGACGAGGTGTACACTCAACAAGAAAGGAGTTGCTTTGGATTCCAGCCGGGTCGTGTACTCGTCGGGTAGCGTACCCAGACCTGTGAAGAGCTCAGTAAAGCCTGGGTTGACTGCAGGCTTGGCTGCAGCATCGAGGACCTTGATGACCTGAAGGTCCTGTATGGCAGGAAAGCCCAGCGAAGAAGTACTGAGAAACTGGATGACATACACCTGCTTCTTGGAAGATCTGCCGTTCCACCACAGCGTCGATGAGAAAGAACCCAGCACTTTAAGCGGGTGGTTGCCGGGTTCATGAATGGCGTTTTCCACCTTTGACAAACGATGGGGAATCAGAGGGAAATCATCTGAAACAGCCGTCACCTCGGCTCCCGAGTCCACCTTGAAGGACGCTGTATAGTTGTTCACGGTGACGTCAACGTACTTAGCCCTCTCTCCGGCGTCGACTACAGAAAGCTGCAGAGTGCCTACTTTGGCTTGCTTTTTCATGCAGGAGAGACAGACCTCTGCGAAGTGCCCTTGCTTACAGCGAAAGTTACACTTCGACTTGCGTGCGGGACAGTCCTCACGAGGATGAGATGAACGTCCGCAGAATAAAAAAGAACCAGGCCTGCCCGTAGAGACACGAGACGACTGGTCATGAGCAGCATTGGTGGCATTAGGCTTAGTGCTGTGCCGCTTGAGACGACCTGCGAGCTTGGTCGCGTCAAGATTGACACCTTCACCTCCTGGAGTCTCAGATTTACCCGTGCCTGCCTGGGTTGCATTTTCTTTGTCGGCGTCTTCGGCTTGGCGCGCTTGTACCCACGCGTCCTTGAGCGTGAGCTTCGGGTTACGTCCAAGACGATCAGGCAGCTGAATGTCCCGAAGACCGACGACCGACGACAATACGATCCCTGACAAGACGTTCCTCGACCTCCGAGGTGCCATAGTTACAGCGCTTGACCAGACGCATCAGCTTTGCATCGAACGCATCTACGGTTTACTCCGCGTGTTGGACCCGCCGATGGAAACGCTACGATCCGCATACTTTGTTCACGGGCTGGACGAAGTGATCTGTGAAACACCGTACCATGACGTTGCATGGCGCCTCAGCGGACAGCGAAAAGGACTGCAGCAAGTGTCGGGCCTCCGCTCCCATGCAGTAGAGTAGCAGACGTACCTGAACATCTTCAGGTGCCGAGGAAAGACCCGATGCAAAGGCGTAGTCTTCATACTGCGATAGCCAGGAGGGCCACAGTTTCGCGTTCGAAAAGTCGAAGCTGTCAGGCTGGCGTAAAGCGATGCCCCTCCAGGGTTTGGAATCGGTTGTGTTATCAGAGCTTGCCATATCCCACTTCTGACACCATGTAGGATTCAGAGCCTACCTCTCAAACCCTGTGAGGCGGAGCTCAGTAAAAGACATCTCACACCGACGGCTGTTTGTGAAGAACTGCCCTTTACTTATTCTAAAGAACACACGCCCTCCCTCTACACTAAGAGGGTGCCACTAGCTGGACCAACTCACAAATAGCAACCACTACAATTTCTCGTCATTCTTGCAAGTCGGCTCTAGGGCATCTCTTTGGCGGCGGGGGAGGCAGACTTATACCCTACACTAGCGCTCTTAACCGTCATTCAGCCAATGATCATTGGCATCTCCCAACTGTCATCGAGCTCAACTAGGTTGTACGGTGTTGCACGGCACATAAACCCATCAACCCCAGTAGATCTATTGCTGAATTACCCAAGCATCAAGGGGAATGCAGGGATCGGTGTTCCACACGCAACACGCGCACGCCTTCCCCGTATAATGGATTCGAAGTATATAACCGAAATAAAGCGTTGACGAACGCGCGTGCAAGATGTCATTTGCTTTAGGTGTTTGCTTTATAAGCGTTACTACTGGTGAGGCCCGCACGTGCGGCGCGTGGAACACCAGTCCCTGCATCCTCCTTGATGTATGGGTAATTTAGCAGTAGGTCTATTGAAATACGTGTCAAGAGACACAGCTGAAACCGAAACGAAACCAAAACTGATGTCTCAATATTTTTTTATTCCGAAAGCACCAACTATCCCATAGCGCGCAGCCGGCGGTCTGTAACAGCAAGCAAACGCAAAAGAAATGCCCAGTCTCCTATTGGCGAAGCAAAACGGCTCAAAGATAGCCATTGGCGGCCGCTTCACCAGGGTGCGCGCTCGGCCGCCGCTCTCGTGTCAGGCGTGGCAGGAGAAGGGGGGAGGGGGGGGGGGGGGGGGGGGGTATGCTGCGGCCGCTTCACGAGGCCGCGCGCTCTGCCGCCGCTCTCGTTGCCGGAAAAAAAAAAAGGGGGGGGGGGGGGGGGGGGGGGGCTGCGGCAATATGCAACTCCAACGTCGTAGAGGTGGCGGGGCGGTAGTTCCAAGATGGCGGAAGAGACGGGGACAGATTTTATGGTATTTTACGTGCGCCTGCTCGCTGACGCTGCCAGTGCGCTAAAAATTATTTATTTCTCTAGAAATGTGAAGCGGTTATGGCAGGATCAAATTACAGGTGACTGAGATGTTGAGGCGCGGTAAGAGAACAAGCATGTTGACATTTAAAAGTTCCAAAAATCTCAGTTTTCGAAGCTTTGTGGTGTGCGAGCGCGCTTTAGGCATCGGCCACGTCACTGTTTGCGGCAAAATATTTTTCAGGGTGAGGAAGATATCATGTTTTGGCTTTGCCTGGCCATTAGTGCTCTAAAAAAGTGAGCCGCGCTCGGTGACCATCCAGCTCCGGAAGTGCAGTGTTCACAGTATGCGGAGCGAAAGTCTGCCTCTCGCACATAGGTTGTCATGACGTCAGAACAACGAGCTCTGATTGGCTCTAATTGAAAGACAGTGGGTAGACCTCCAGGCAGCTTGCTGTGAGGCCTACCCACTATCCTTCAATCAGTGCCAATCAGAGGTCGGCGCTGTGCCGTGACCCCAGCCCTCGCAAAAGGAGACGAAGGTGCGCCCCGCTGCGCCCGCATTGATGTCTTCGTGTCACAGGCTCGCTGCTCACCGTCTCGGTTCTAGTGTATTGCAACTCGTAATCAAACTGCTTTATGGTTTTTGATAGGAAGTTTGTTACCGCAGGCTACCGTGCGGTGTTACCGAGTGGCATTGCAACCGGAAGCTCGCGCTCCGCCTTCGAAGCACAGTTTTCAGCGCGCGCCAGGAGCGTCGTCCTGCTCAATGCAGCCAACGGTAGCCTGCGGTATCCGCTATGCTAAAACTTCCCATTAACATAATCGGCGTGTTTACGGGTTTTGTTGATTGCTCTATCAAAATTGAATATATTAGTATACCGTACATTTTTTCCCCCATGTTATTTGTAACGTTGCGGGCCCTTCTCGCAAAAACTGCTTGTTCTTAGCTCTCGTCACGAACGGCTGGCTAACACAGACGCGCTTAAAATGCTTAGAGCTTTTTTCTTTCTTTTTTTTTTATTTGCTTCGTAATTACCTGAGAGCAAGTATGCGTATTTTGTGGTTTGAAAGTGCTTGAAATAAATGGGCATCTTTCTTGTAACGGCCTTGGAACGCGAACCCACTCCCGATGTGTATTGCTCGACATACCGTTGCGCGAGCAGATTTCTCTTAGGGCAAAGAATAACGTTTCGTAGACCGTACGCTGGAGCTCTACATTACTAGCTGGAGCGTCTGCCGTCACGTTGAGCACAGAGTGAGCTGGTGACTATGCACGAGACCAGAAATTCGCAGCGTATGCGATATACGAAAAGTCCTTTTTGAAATCACCCGTCACGGTCCTTCGTGCAAGGCTGTTGCAAGGCGGAGCACCAGAATTCCTATATTAACGCGCTCACTTTTTTCGTTAAAACGGCTTCACGCATGAAGGCCCGACACTCCCTGCCAGCGTTTCCGCGCCGCCGCTGCCGTCCCCGCTCTTCTGGTTCTCCTTTCGTCCGCAGAGGGCGAGCGGCGGGCTAGAGTTGTAGGGTGCCTCCATGTTGCTTGCCGGCTGCGTCTTGCTGGAGTGGCGACATCCTTTGGGAAATCCTTTTTTTCCGCCTCTCGCTTCCGGCCGCCGCCGCCATTTTGCCGCCCTGATCGGGCCGATGCACGCGTCGGATCGCTGAACTGGCTTGTTCTTTTGCAAGTGCCGGGTTGCTGCGTGCCACAGTGTTCGAATTACTGGAGGAATGGGTAGTAGGTGTACGGCGTCCCAACAGACGCCAAACGGAGGCGTCCGTGGCTCGTACATACAAAAGCGCGACGACTGGGAGCCGAGCCGTTCGTCGTCTCCGTGTGCAGCGTGAGTACCAACTTTGTTTCTTTGCGATCACCGGGTCTTTCGCCGCACAGTTGATTGCTAGAAAGTGGTAATTTAGGTCGTGATAAATTATTTAAGATAAAGGCTCGTTCGACTTGGTTCTGCGGTAAAGCGCCGCAAATAACTTGCGCTGATCGTGGTCGAGGAGCGTGGACAAGCCACGACCGTTCGATCGACGGGGGGATCGAGCGGTTGTCGACAAGCAATGGAACTTTTTTTATATCCTCACGTGCGGGCGCGAAATTATATCGACCAGCAGGAGATGTTCGTGTGCGCCCGCAAGCAGTCGGATCATCGGCAGAATGTTGGTGTTTTACTCCATTTCGTCCCGAAGTCCTTTCGACATGCTAATGCAGAATGTGAGCTCGGCGTTGACGTTGTTTTGCAGGTATCGCTCTGGGTGCTGTACGAAGAGTTTCTCGTTTGATGAACGTCCGAAAGTGATGATTTGCTATCAAACCTTTGCGCGTAGTTTCGCGACCACTGTCCTGTTTCTAATGGAGTGCTAACTTTAATAACGATAAATAGGAAGTAAGTTATGTCACCGTCTACCTCTTTTATTGACGCCCCAAATGCGATTTCCAGGCCCACTTTGCACCCAGTGCATTCGAGGAGAGCTGATGGGTGGCAAAAGCTCAAGCCGCATGCAGCCCCAACTTTGTTTTCCTTACGTCGTAAGTAGGCATACTGCCGTAAGTATCACCGGCCTAAATAAGCCGGTGATACGTAAGTATCAGGGGGTCATTTCTAGACATAAACTTTAATTGGGCGTTCAGAAAAAAAAAAATATAGCAAAACCCTGGAGTGACACGCAGGAATCCTTTAGGGATGAGGCATCTCTCGGGATATTATTCAATATAAACTGCATGTAAGCAATTTGACGAGGGACGAGACAAGCGACCCACTTCGCTGTCACTCGGTCAGTCGTGCGACAAGGCAAACCGCATGAAAGCGACGGGAGCAAGTGACCAAAGCGATGAGCGACGTTTTCTACAAATCCAAAAACCGTGTGACGTAACAAACAACAGTGAGAAATCTCCGTTGCTTGTCACCGCCGCCGTCGCTTTCTAAATTCCTTACATGCGGTTCCGCCTTCCAAAAACTTAGCGACATGACGAGCGACAGTGCCGTATTTTCCGAAGTATAAGACGCGCTTTTTTTCCAAAATGAGTGCGTTTTATACACAGGTGCGTCTTGTATACTAATGTTTACTTGTAAACTTGTGAAAAGACGCCCATCAGTCGCCCAACCATTTGGAATTCGTGTGCAGCAAGTTTTGTCAGACACTAGGTTTTCTATAGACCGTTTTACTGAAAGAGGGCAAGAGAGAAAAGGGGAAAGGGCTACTGGCGCTTTCCCCCTTTCTGATTGTGTAGAAAGAGTGAAAGTCCCGGATGAGAGGCTGGGCCGGTGTTGGGTGCCCGCAGTACAACAACTTCGTTCGCACTTTCTTTTCTGTTTTAAGGCCGGTTCTCACATGCAGCGAAGCACTGATGCAGCGCTCCTCACGTGCCGTCAGCTACTTATCATCTGCCATGAGCAACAGTTTTGACGGTGCAATACAGAGCTGGTGAACGCTCCCGTCAGCACGCGCTCAGCGCGAGGTAAGCGCTATGCTTGTAGCGCTCCGCTGCATGTGTGAACAGGCCTTTAAACTTTCAAACTTAATTATAGCTACGGGCTTCGATGGCAAGAGTCCCCCGGTCATCGGGACACCATTGCTCGGTCATAGGGTGCACGAATAAAAACAGAAAGCGTCGAATACTGTCCGAGGACTTATGTAGCTTGCGAGGAATCCAGCAAGGCGAGAGCGGCTGCAATGTCTTGCAATGCAATGTCGGGATCATGTAGAAAGCTCCATCGCTTTCCATATGACCCCGGTTTCAGGCGGCAGTGGATTGCGTCCGTAAACCGAAAAGGCGTTTCCTCAACGCCAACATCTCGACTGTGCTCGGAACAGTTTGTGAATGGAGCGCGCACCGAACGCTTTACCGCCGATGAACATGGGGTACGCTCGCAAGGTGCGTGCGAGTTTTCTCGTGATAACTGCTGTTTGAGCTTGTGAAATTTTGTAACTGAATATATCTTAATATTGATAATTTTCAGTGGTGACTGACTCGATTTTATCATCTACAACACTTAGTTGAAGGCTCGTTTCCGCCACCGGGTGAGGCTGGAAATTTTTGAAATGGTAGTTCTATCGGTTTTCCTGAATCGCGATCTCCTGCGTGATACCAGAGAGCCGGCAAAAGAGCTCCTTGAAGTGGCGCTGGTTTGTTGTTTGCTTTGATTGGGCGATTTGAAACGCCGGACAGTCGCTGCAGGGAACGTCTCGTGTGTTGCGATCTGCGTTTTCGAGCCCAGTGTGCAAGTTTCTTTGTTCGAGTCAATCATCCGTCAGTGCGACGACGGAGGGATCAGCGGCAGCGAACGTGCCAGTGATAGAAATTGGAGGTGAGTACTCAAACTATTGCATCAAATAGTAAAATTATTTGTGGCTGCTTTGAGACTTACTGTGGTTTCATATAAGTACATCTAGAACGTCCTGGTCGTTCATCTACAAGGAAATATAAGAAAACGGACACGAAGATAAAAGCAACGCAGCAAAACGATCAGTAGCTGCTCCGGGTGTTTACAAAAGTTAATTGAGGTTCCCGTTTCGTGTATCGCTTGTTGATTACTAAAATGGCTACGTTGTAATAGGCTCATTGCAAGGAAAAATTGATAAATGGTTCACCATTTCCGGTCATGCGGAAAGCGATGGAGCTTAAAAGACATTACAGCCGCACTCGCCTTGCCGGATTCCATGCAAGCTACATAGGTCCTCGGACAGTATTCGACGCTTTCTGTCGTTATTCGTGCACCTTATCACCCAGCAATGGTGTCCCGATGACCGGGGGACTGTCGCCATTGAAGACCATGGCTCTAATTAAGTTTTGGGAGTTTGAAACAAAGAAGAAAGCGCGAACGAAGTTGGGGCGCTGCAGACATCCAACACCGGCCAAGCCCTCTCATCCGGGACTTTCACTCTTTCTACACAATCAGAAAGGAGGAAAGCGCCGGTAGCCCTTTCCCCTTTTCTCTCTCGCTCTCAAAATGGCGCTAGCCACGATAAAACGGTCTATAAGCGAGGTTGCAACTTTCCGTCCACCACTCCCCCTTGGTATGACCCAAGCATTTCTTGTGATCTGCGGTTAACTAAATTCCAAAAGCCATGTACTGCGCCTCTAGTGTACCAACAGTGTTTTTTTTTAGAAATTCTTAAAGAGTTCAAGGACTACCGGGCATTTTACACTGATGGTTCTAAAATGGGCGATGCTGTTGGAGCGGCCTTTTTTTAGGACCACCAGAAATGCTTTCCAGTTGTCTCCAATAGCATCTGTTTTCACATCTGAATTATACGCGATTATTGCTTCGCTTAAGCCCATCAGAAAGTTCCGTATCAAGAAATCGCTGATATGCTCCGACTCTTTAAGTGCACTTATGTCCCTCTGTGCTATAGGGCCTAAGAAACAGCCGTTTATTGTAGATATTCATACGCTGTTACGAGAAATCCAGTCAGTAGGCGGACATGTTCATTTCCCCTGGGTTCCAGGGCATAGTGGCATCACTGGAAATGAGCTTGCTGACAAAAATGACCGACAAGGTTCGTTCGAAGACAGAACACACATGCCTTTGCCTTTAAGTGACATTCGCCGCGAGATGTTCAAGAGTGTCGCGACAAAATGGTTGCGGCAATGGAAGAAATGTGAAGGTAACAAGCTTCATACCCTTCACCCTACTACAGATACATTTCAGGACCATCGTCACCTCTCGCGTCATGACAGCGTATTGTTAACACGACTGCGCATTGGACAGGTGGCTCGACATAAATAAAATGCAATTAAATGCTGCAAAAACAAAGTATATGTTATTTACGCCAAAAAATAAAAAGATCAATAAACTGCCATGTTTGACAATAAACAATTGCATTATAGACCGTATAACTGATTGCAAATTCTTAGGGGTATGGTTTAATGAGAAACTATCCTGGACAACGGAAACTGAGCATATAAAAAGTGGCCTCTCTAGAACAATAGGAATAATTTATAAGACAAAAGACCTCTTACCGACATGGTTGAGCGTACAAATATACTACACCCTCTCTTATCAAAAACTTTACTACTGTTTACTAGTTTGGGGCACATCGGTTAAAACAAATTATAATGGACTTGTAAGTTTACAGAAACGTATGTTAAGAATAATGACCAACTCGAATCACTGTAGTAAAGCCGAAAGCCTATTTGACAGATTAAATATCCTTCCACTTTCCTAACTTTACGATTATAAGCTTGGGCAGCTTATTCATAGAAACGGAATAAGCGGCTTTGACCTCATTCCTGCAAATTTGTCTGAATATAATTTAAGGACAACAAGGACATACAGACTACCATCTATTAGGACTAACTACGGAAAACAAATGATCAATTTTCAGGTTTCCCAGCTCCTAAATGCTGTTGGTAATAATTTCATAATTACTACAAACCGAACTACATTTAAAAAAAATCTACGCTCCTTTTTTATTGCCATTGAGTTGATAATTCTATAGATATGTTGAAATACATTTTTTTTTAATTTTAACCAGCATTTTCTGTGCATCCGCTTTTATTAAAAATCTTGTATACCTTGTGATCACGTTTATATTTTAATTTTGTTGTGTGGACAATGCCAGATTGCTATTTTTATATGTGCCGGGAATTTAGGAATGTATTCTAGCTTCTTCACTTTTATGGTTTATACCGAAAGTGCTTTTCTTACTTTTATTTATTTATTTTTTGCTTGCTGTCTTATATTACTTTTTAATCTTTGTTTTTATGACAATGTTAAACAACATCAATGTGTGCTAGTATTCACTCCTTATTATTTTATGTGTGCATCCATTTTCTCTTGAGTGTATGTATGTGTGTATCCGTTATATCTTGTATAAGTATTTTTTTCTCTTGTCGAAGTTTAACCTTTAATGCTGTTGCTGCTGGATTTCCCCCCCCCCCTTCCTCCCTCCTTCCCCCCCTCCCCCCCAGTGGACCTTGGTGCCCAGTCAGGCGACACGATCGCCTTTTGCACCAAGGTACCATTTCGAGGGGTGTGTACCCCTTGAAAGAAAAAATAAACTGATTGATTGATTGATATACATACACGCTTAACACACTCACACCTCTTAATAGGCAATGAATCTCCTACCTGCAAACATGTGACTCAGACCTTAGAGTAATGCATCTCTTTGTTTGCAGGAAGCTGGAACCTTTCCTTAAACCACTTTTAGCACCACTATGAAGATTAAACATTCCATTTCATCCGTGTTTGGTGTTAGGTCCTGAGCCTCAGATTCCGCTCAAAGACTTATTCACGTTCCTTCAAAAAAGTGGCCTGAAGTCACGTCTCTAATATAGGGCTGGGCATTTGATCGATTAACCCACCGATTAATCGATTAATGCTTTAATCGCGATTAATTTTTTTAACCGGTTAATCGGAAATATTTTAACAAACCAAAATAAAGCAAAAGTAAACGCTTTCACCACTTAGACGTGGACGAGAACACCTCCATTAAGGGCGAACTTTAGGTCAAAATTTAGCCTAAAGTAAACTTTAGGGGAAGATTCGTAACTCCTGACAAGGTGCAGAAGGTTACACATCTACCGACCACCTCAATAGCTTTGAGTGTCCGTTTAGAGCAGCAGAGAGAGACTATAGTGTAAATAACCAAAGGAGGTCGCTCTTGCCGGATAATATCACCGAATTTGAATTTTTTGAATTTTCAATTGTGTAGTGTTTTTATAGACAGTATGTTTTTATTTAATTTCATTATTGATCCATAGTAAGTGTTTTGCTTTTTGTTTGTTTTTTTGTGTATTACTTATATTCTAAAACAAAAGTGTTTGTATCAAACCCACCCCTTGCAATAATGCCTCACGGCGAAACAGGTTTTTTTCTGTAAATAAAAAAAAACAAACTTTTACCTCATGCAGCTAAAGTAATAATGTGTGAGTGCCTCCGATATGTTCTTAACTACACATCAAAGTTTTTTCATAATAAAACTTGTGTATTGGGACCTCTACCTCATGTTCAGCAAAGCCAAAAACAGAAAAGAAATATTAATTTTTGACTTTTTGAAAATATTTTGCATAGAAATTAACGAGACCGATTAATCGATTAATTAATCGATTAAAGGGTGGCGATTAATCGGGTTAAAACTTTTAATGGACGCCCAGCCCTACTCTAATATACATGAATTTTTGGAGCCCTTTACATTTTACAGGCCTTATTACCCATTTGTGTATTAGCTAAACATAACACATTAGTTTTACCCATATGCACTAACATACTACATATTAAATCAGCTAAACAGGATCTTCGCGCTATTTGGCCCTCGTGTTGCCCTTGCGCCATAAAACACCAACGAACAAACAACAACAACTTGCGAAAAGGGGGAGGGGTTCCGTCTTATACACCGGAAAATAGAATAAGTGCTTTAGTGAGCAACAAGAAGAGCAACGAAGATTTCTTACAGTTGCTTTTCGCGTTGCTGGCGAAGTCCAGGACTGAGCAATGCAGCAAGCACCGCTGAGAAATCTTCGCCTCTGTCTCTCGTGGTTTGTCGCCGTCGCTCGTCTCTTCGCTCGCTAAATCGCTTACATCCGGTTCAGACGAGCGACAGTGGCAAGCGAGGAGCCAGCGACGAGCGACAGGAATTTCTCACAGTCGCTCGTCGCGTCGTTCGGTTCTGGATTTCTAGAAAACGTCGCTTATCGCCCGGAAGTGGATGAAGCAATTAGCCAATAGCACAAAATGTTCCGTTTTACGTCACAACCGGTTCGCTGGCGCGACTGCTTGGCTAGTTTAGGTTCTATATTGTTGAAAAGCTTCGTTTGAAGCTTTTCAACAATATACAACCTAAACGTCGGGTAATAACCCTGACGTCGGGTAATAACCCTGACGACAAGCATCGCTTCAGTGAACACCTCATCGATGAGGTGAGCGACGGCGGGTCCTCAGCACCGTCGCTTGTCTTGTCGCTCGCCAAATCGCTTGCATGCAGTTTATACTTAATGCTTTATCGTTGGTGCCCTGGTACACGCGCTGACCTTGGATCATGATGGGGTACTTCACCGTTAACGCTAAAGGCGGATACAACCAGTGGCTGCTAGAGCTCATGCGTTATCAGTACGGACTGACGCTGTGCATGGACACTAACGAAGCAATGTTGCCCAACAACATCACTATAGATTTGATCTTCAGTCGTCATGTACTACATAACAACAAACGGCGGCATATTAATTATGAGCAAATTGCAATTTAGAAGTCGCAATTACTTGGATTGGCTGAGGCGCATGTAGCTACAACTGCATCAACACTCTTGTCTTGGCCAGGTAGGCTGGCGGGAACACGTTTGGGTTTTCATTCTATTGTCTTTTTTCATTCAATTAAAACGATGATGCTCTTTAAACCCCACCGCCCCCCCCCCCCCCCCTAAAAAATACTTTCAAGTGTTATTGAAGTCCTATATGGCTGAGAACCCAAAACTTTCCTGGAGTCCACCGTTTCTCCTACGATGGCAGTAGCCATGAGCGAGCAAAGGTATATCCATATTGGAGTAGGTAAGAACACGAGCATGTCTATGTTTTGAAGTCTCTTGGAAATTTTGCTCTATGCCTTCCAGCGGCACCAAAGCGAAGAAAGCCACCGAAGCCAAGATGTCCCCTTCCGTCTGCTCTGGCTTCAGCAGCAAAGGGCAGTTGTCAGGTGGCTGCCACATTTGATGAGAACCTGGATGAGGGCCCGAGCTCTCCACCACCACCTGCACTACCCCGTCCTGAGATCCCATCATCTGAAGATGAATTTGCTGGTGGGTGATGGTATTACCTGGCAGCAGGTGCGGCTACTGTATCTGCCATGAATACATATGAGTATAGAAGTTCTCCACCACTTCTTGCTGTATATGATATGAATGTCCCATATACACCTGCACCAGCTGGGAGTGACTTTCATGGTCATTATCACTTAGCAGCGAGGTATAACTCGTTCATTAGCAAGAGTCCTGATAGGTTAGAATGTGCAGAACTAAAAAGGAAACTGGCTGGTGTCACACGAAAGTACACAAGCTTGCAGGAAAATCACCAGAAGGCTAGCGAAACCATTAAAAGCCGGAAGAAAAAGGTAAAAACACTAGAACAGGAACTCCAAAATCTAAAGGGTAGTATGAAGTTTCTGTATGATGATCAGCTTCGTGCACTTTCAAGAAACAACACCCAAGGCTTCACATGGTCTGTCAACACTATCAAGCAAGCCCTTCAAATCAAATATGTTTGTGGGACATCAGGCTATAAAACACTGAGGACACCAGGCTATCCATTACCATCCAACAGTACCTTTGCTCGAAGGTTGCAAGGCTTAAGTTTCCTTCCAGGCATTCTTACGGAGGAATTCGATGTTTTAAAGAGCAAGGCACAACGAATAAAGGACATTGGAAAAAAATGCATACTTTTTTTTTATGAGATGGAGATCGTGCAAGGTTATGAACATGGCCGTTCGGAAGACTGTTTTTTTTTGTTTTTTTTTGGTGGTGTGACACTACCAGATTGACCTAGGATTGCTGCACACCGTGCATTTGATGTTTATGGTGGGAGGCCTTAATAGGCGCTGGAATCAGGTAATTGCATATCACCTGACTGGACGATCCGTTGATGGCTCTCTTTTGAAAGACTTTGCCTTTGACCTTGTCCAGCTGTGCCCGGAAATTTCTCTGAGGGCCCCTGTGGTCGCATGTGACATGGGATCTGCCAACAGGGCCATGTAAGGCAAGCTGGGATTTTCCAGCCACAGGAACTCCCAAACCGTTGCTTCAATCCCTCACCCTCACTTGGAAGGGAGATAACTTTTCTTCATGGCACATCCTGCCCATGCTTTAAAGAATATTCGGGGCCAATTTATCAGCTCAACTGTGTTCTCGCTCAGTGATGAGACCGTGGCAAAGCATCAGCTGCCAACAAGTGAGGTGAAGCTTGATTATGTAGACGGCCGTCATTAAGTATGACAGTTCACACGAGCACTGGACACTTTACGAAAATGAAGGTTGGTGTAGCTGTGAACTTGTTTCGTGAGTCGCCTCCCGCAATTCGCTACCTGATAGATCGAGGAATGCTGCCAAGAGAGGCGGACTTGACCGCTTGGTTCATGGAACTTGTTTCGAAGTGGTACATGCTCATGTCAACCCATCATCCCATGTTTGCGCCGAGTCACATGGATAAGTCCAAGTACCAAAATGCTATCGAAACACTATCCCTTGCTGTTCAGACCATTCAGACAATGAAGATGGGAATGACCGCCCACTGGAAGCCCTCACAGGCGGGCCTGCTCGTAGCAACTCACGTCGTCTTGAAGCTGCAGAGGAGCCTCCTGGATGACCGAGGATACAGATTTCTTCTTACGGGACTACTCACTCAGGACTGCCTGGAGAACTTGTTTCCGTCATCAGACTTCAAAAGCCAGTACCAAGCGCTTACGACATGAAGTGCGCCCTGAAACTTCTGTGTGTGAACCAGTTTCTACACACACCAAGCTTGTCAAGCTACGAGCTAGACGACAGTGTCTACTTGGCGGACCTGCTTGCTCCCGGCACCTTACACACTGTTCACTATCCTGACCCCTTCAAGAAGTGGAAAACCTCTTCGTAGAATCTCTCTTCATTGAAGAGGAGTATATTTTGTGCTACGTGGGAGGGTTCATCCTGAATAGCATGAAGGAAGGCGCGATGATTGTCACACCTGCAAAAGCGCACTGCTTGGTGGGAATGACAGTCGGTTTGGTGCGCTAACATTGCACAAGGAGCATGCGCAAGGTGCTAGTAACCATCTCTACCATACCATCGGTGTGATGGAAATGCTGCAGAAGTGAGGGGAGTATTTTAAGAGCCTAGCAGCATCCGACAGCCTCCTAGGCCTGAAGTCAGCAATCAACTCGATCGCCACATTCTTGCTTTCCAAGTTTGCTGGCAATCTTCCAACTTGTGACTAGCACAGGGAGCAGGCAAACAAGCTGCTCATAGACCGGTACTCCCGGCTGAGGCTCAAGATTTATCTGCGCCACGAGCACAAGGCAGCATGTGCAGGGCTTTCGAGCAAAACTTGTGCTGGCGTGGGTTTACCCTGAGGAGAGTCGGGAAAGGATGGGGAGCTTTTTGTTGTCTACATGAACCCAATTCAGAAATCGAAGCTGAGCCATTTTTTGCTGGAACTCATATACCTGGGCTTGCATTGTTTTGAAGAGCTATCATGCTGAGATTAGTCATCTTATGTGAGAAGAGCCGCTAACAGAGACTGTGGTACAGAACTCAAAACTAATTTGATAAGCAAACAATCCCATTGATCTGTTTGCTTTTACTACATGAATTCGGCTCGTTTAGAAAGAAAATTCTTCATAAGTTTATGGATCCAAAATTAGCAGCAGTGATATGCAATGCTTGCAGTTTTGTGGCTCGAGTTAGGGCCTTGGCGTGAGGCTCTAGTGTGCCTGCTCAGCGTGTCGCCAATTCCGGTGGCCTTATTTATTTCTAGTTCCCTTTCTTTTGGTTAGAGGCCCTGCTTGACAACTGAATTGCCAGTGTGACGGAAATTTCTCAGAGTGCTTTAGGAGCCGCTTTGTGGCAAGGCTCTGGGTCACAGGCTACAGCACAAGCAGGAGCCCTAATCTAGACACTTGGAAAAAGAAGTCGGCGAGAATTCCGGCGGCCTGGACTGGCCGGCGCAAAGGTCAAGCGCAGCGCCGGCCAGTCAGAGCCGTCAGATTTCTCGTCGACTTTTTCGCCAAGTGTCCAGATTAGGGCCCCAGGTCAATCTTTTTTTTTTTATGTATGAAGGCTGTGTCCTGAATTTCTGCTTCTACAGAACAATGGCAACATATTGGAGTTCCCTGGAGTTCCACTTTTATTTTTTGTACTAAGTGTTCCTGTAAGTTGGTTCATTTAGATATGTTGTCATTTTTTTGTGGGGTGCGTTGTGTGAGATTGATCCTTTTGGATTTTGCATCTTTGTTTTCCTCTCCAGGCACCTACGAGTCCCGTTTTTTACATCTTTGTTGTGCAGTCACAGATTTTTTGCACTACTGTATGTTTTAGTAAATTGGTTTGCTAATGTATGTTGCTACTTTTCTTGTGGAATGTGCGTGTTTGATTATTTCTTAAAATTCTATGTGGATTCTATATCTATAGATTCCTATCCAGGCATCTATGTGTCCTCTTTTTGTATATTGTTGTACAGTCCAAGATATTTTTTTACTGTTATTTATTTTGGTAAGGTCGTTCGTTTAGGTGTGTTATAACTTCCTTTGTGGAATCTGTGTTTGGTTGTGTGTGCTTGATACTTTTGGATTTTGTGTGTGTTTTATTTCTGAGATTTCCTCTACAGGCACCTGTAAGTCTTGTATTTTGTATATATCAAGCTGCCGTGTCAAATAAATCCTAGTGTTGTTTGAGATCTCTACGTTCTCTGTCTTTTTTATCTCCATTTCCGTAGTCTCGGGTCTTCATTCTTAAACCTTACCCACGTCTAAACAGTAATCTAAATTTTTATTACTGCCCATACCTTTGCCTTCAAAATGTCAAGTAAACAAGTGTTGTGATGAATCCTGTACTGAGTGCACCACATAACGATCTCCATCCTCTCCACTTTAAATTTGCTTTATAAGACTTTTGCATGTTGCAAAATGTTCTTCAATACAACCCTGTTGCAAGAGCTGATACACTGTGTTGAGAATTCCTTTCCATTTGAGAACAGGGGAGCATGTATGTTAATTTTAATGTTTTTTTTTCCTATTTTAGTGCTTAATACTATAAACCTATCTAATACTATAAAATGTTACTTACCTAAAGATATTTGTAAACTAAGCATACATCTATTGATTTCAGCGCATTTTAAAAGAACAAGTCAGCAAAAATATTGTAATAGTAACAAACAAAATATTCTGATTTCTGTCGGTGGAAGGGTTTTTGAGAAAACAGGCCAGCAAACAAAATTTATAGATACCTACTGAGGCCTTTTAGGGGAATATAGGAGAAAAACTTAAATCTGACTGAATTTGTGGGTGCACTTCTGTGCAAGCATTGGTGCCTACAGGGCACCTGCGGGCACAGAAAATAGGCAAGCAACTTTTTTTTGAAAAGGTAAGTTGTAAGGTTTTTAGAACAGCTGCACCAACAGGTGAGAAACTTTTAAATTCTAAATGAGGCATAAAAAAAAACAGAAATGTTTGCTTGTCAAGCTTCCTTTAAACCCTGCACGGTGACCGCCTGTTTAGTGTCTTTTTTTTATTTTTCATCAAATAACCCATTTCAGTTTTATAGCTTTCGGAAGCACCAGCGCGTCCAAGTATACTCAGAATTCCAGCGATAAAGGCTTAGTTTCGGTTTCTAAATTTGGCTCCTTCCGATTATAGAACAAACAAAAAACCTCAACAGGTCTTTATGGGATGTCTCTTATTATGGAGTTCTTATTTCACAAGCTCTGAATGCTAATCCAGAACTTATCACGATAGCAGTATCGCCGAATAAGAGGCGATAGAAAGCAGAACGTATTTGCTCAAATCTGCGCCTCGCTCGTTGATCTCTTTCATTTTCTTCATTAAATGCAAGGCCAAACACGGGTAGGTATTGCAGCAGATGATGACGAATATAGTCGGTATCATATGTACTTCGATAGACGCACCATCTGTAAAAACTGGACCAGAATGCCAGCGGCAGCCCACGGAACTTTCGCGAACACATTTTCGTTGTATGCGGACTAAATCGTAATTTTAAATGGGAAATCAAACACATTCTTGACTAAACACGTGACGTTACATGTCTTGAAGTGGTCACGCTCCATTTCACAGGTGAGAATGCTCCCTAACTGCGTAGAAAGCTCACGAACGGCTGCCTAAGCCCTATTTCACCTAGACTCGACGGGCGAAGAAGGCGGCAATATGGCGGCTCCGCTAGCAGACGACAGAGTTTTCTCCCCTCTGGGACGGCGGCAGCCAGCAACATTGAGGCACTCTATAGAGTTGCGAATGCAAGCTAGAAGACAAGGCCTGCGCATGAGGTTTGGTTAGTAGATCCCCGACCCACTTTAAGTGGCTAACAGGCTGAAGCAAGACGAGAGTATGAGGCACGTGCGGCCGCGACTGCTGAGCGCGAGCGTTGGCGCGAGCTGATAGCGAGCTTCCACAGTTCATTTGCAACCTGCATGCGACCCCACCTAGATTGCCAGTCTTAGCAGCCTAGCTCGTTTTTAGCATGACCACTGAATGCACGCGATGGAGCAGACTAGGGTGCCCTCACTCTAGAGCAGACGATGGAGCTGTGATTTCAGTACGTCGATTGTAGCTATACTCCGTTTCACCTGATGTTGTACCGCAGACAAGGCTATAAGCGCGAGCTCATAGCGTTGGGAGCTACTCTTAATGCACGAGAGCTTGTGCCGCCAAGATGTGCCCTAGAGCAAAGAGCTCGTGCTCGTAGCCTTTCCTGCGGTACATCATAAGGTGAAACAGAGTATACATCGCGTTAAGGCTGGACTCCATGGGGCGAATATGCTGAGAAAAATCGACGATTTTTTCCCACCGGCATTTTCTCTGCGCGTGACATCAGCACAGTGGCTGCTACGTCGCGCGCAAAGCGAGCCTGCCGTTGGGCGACGTTCGTCAGTTCTTCGTCGTAGAGTGCCTTCATACACATGCGCGCTTTTGCTTGAGTGGTGACATCTCAGCCATTTTCACGCCCAATCGTTTTTTATAAATTTTGAAGTGCGCGCAATACGGTGTTACTCAGCTCGAGCGCGCAGCTTTGGCTAATACATAGACGCCATTTTATCGCCCAAGTCACGCACCAAGTGCACGAGAGCGTCACGCGCTGGAACATTCAGTGCAACAATGGATGTCCTCACCCTGAGACAGACAGACATGTAGGCACCCTACTTCGTCGCATCATTCGCTCCCTGGAGTTGGTCCTTCAGGCGGAGGAAGGGTGAACGGGACGCGATGCCGCCCTCTGTGGACTCCTTGGCGGCGTCGCCGGAAACACGACGTGCGAGCGCGGTGCCGGTCGCTGTTTCTTTGCGCGGGTGATCGCGCGGACGGGCGCTTTGCGGGGCAACGGGCGCGCGCCCGCGCATTGGCGGCTCGGCACGGGCTAAGCTTGTGGATTGGAGAGCCTGAATATATTGTATACTTCGCGTTTTAGATTGTAGGTTTTTCTCTAGTCATGGCACCACTGTTGTAAATTAAATTTTCTGACGAGCAGACGATGTCTAATTTGGGAGTCTCCACTCACGACTCCATCGCGGAAGAATTGAGCAATTTCTTCTTCCTGCGAACAAATTTTTTTAACGACGAGATATCGTTAAAATTAAGACAAGATATCGTTAAAAGTAAACCGATCCGCCGCCAAGTTGGGACTGCTTGTGCCTCCCGAGCATTCCTCCCCTCCGCCGTGCAGGTGAAACACACTGACGTCTTCATCACGTAACGTGATGATGCCAAGCCGGAGTGTACCGTCATGCTGGCCTACTTAGGCACTCCTCCGACCGCCCTCCACTTTCTGGGGGACCGGCGAAAGATCGCGCGGGGAGCTCTCGATTGGACTCGAGTGGCGACGGGCATGGGGTCGCCCGACGGCAATGGGGCGCGCCTGATTTTCCCGACTCTCAGGTCGCATCGCGGAGTTTCTTTGGGGTTGCCCAACAAACGCTGTAAGATACCAGGGTCATCGGTTCTGCTATTGGCGGTGATGACCCCGGCGCGTCAAGCGCTTTTGTTGGTAGCCGTCGGCCGCGCGGTGGAACGCCACGATAGAATGTCTCACTGATAATCGGGTTTTCTTTAAGCACCGGTCCCCTATACATCAAGGTAAGGATTCCACGCAGCTTCAGAACATACAATTGTCACATTCAAAAGGTATAAACAATGTTTGAAAATTTTCAATTATAAAATAGGTTTTGTTCATTGTAGCGCACTGCATTGCCTATTTTCGCGGCTTCATTGACTGCCATTTTCCTACCGGAAGTGTCAGAAATCCCTGATACATTTTGAGTCAAACAAGTGTAGCTTATATAACTCTAAAATTTGCTCCCAACCACCACTGCAACAGTTGGGCGTATAGTGAGCGTTCGACGGCGCTTATATTAATATTTGCGTCATAAAAGCAGGGTTCGACTTTTTTCTCAGCGTCAGGTATTTCGTTTGTGCGAGGAAATGCTTCACTATAAAAGGCTGACCGCGTTGCCTACCCTACTCCGTATAACCGGAGCAGAGGTTGCCTTAGCTTCTTGCGAAACACAGTGACTTTCTGTTCATTTGTTTAGTTTTGGTTTTTCCCTCGCAGCATCCTCCTCATGGCTTCGTGGCACCCAACGGAAGCTTCACCAAGCAGACGTTCACGACCCGGATCCTGACCAGCCTTGCCCGGAGGGTTCCTTTCAGGTGAAGACGCCGCAGCCAGTCGTGATTCTACTTCCAGCACGGAGTGGATGCGTACCTTTTTTAAAATACATAACACTCACAAATATTTTGATTTTTGTTGATGCCAGTCTTCAATATTTTGTTCCTATAGAACGTGGGTATTTATATTCTGGAGTTCCCCCAAATACCACGCAACAGCGCTGCGTGTCCCGCTCTCTTGTGAATTGTACAGAAATTACAATTTTCGTGACAACCGAAAGCTGTGGGGTAATCAGCTGCTCAGTGGAAAGCCGCTTAGTTATGATTCCTATTTAAAGCAAAAAATCTTTCGATTGATCGTGAGGTTGAGATCAACTATCTAGCCTTAAGCGTAGTAAAAATATACCAGTCCTCCCAGGGCCAATGTGGTTGATAATGAAGTCGCTCATAAGTGTCACATCTGTTTAAATATTTGGATTCCGTTTGTTTCTAGAAGTATTCCGAGTACTATATATAGTCATTTGTAGAAGTAGACGTCTTCGTGCCATAACACAGTGAAGTTTCGTCAATAGTCAGCTGCTCATGTGAACTTTATAATATAATTGGCAGGCGCACATGACCATGAGGTCTTTTACCGAAACCCTATGTGACGTGTATCTTACTGCGCACAGAACTCGAATCGAAAAACAATTGCCTACCGAACTCATAAGAAAGGGCAAATATTCTTAGATAAGGGCACACATGAGTCCGTAGTTAAGAAGAACAAATCAGAAAGAGTATATTATGAGAGTAAAGCGTCGATCCAAACGCGTTCCTGTTACTGTGCCATGCTGAAGGAACGTTAGCGTTTCTGTTAAACGGTTTTAGCAGGCATACGTAAATGGGAGAAAAATAAAATAAAAAAATTGTACATCGCCAGCTTAGCACCATATGTGCCCATTAAGAAAATCAATTAAAATGTTGAGCTTTTGGCGTTCGACTTTCGCCGTCCGCCGCGGGTAATTAATCAGACAGCTCGTTCCGGAAAAAGACGTTTATTACCATGCTCTTCCGACCAGTGTCTCTCGCTGAACCCCTCTCGGCAGCCCAATGCGGCGTTATTTATCTGCCAAAAAAATGAGGAACACCCCCCCCCCCCCCCCCCCCCCCCCCCCGGGACGGTGGTGCGCCGTCTTGGCGCAAGGTGGCGGGTCGAGCGGTCCACACCTCCCCCTTCCTAAGAGGTCCAGGTCGAGGATGGCCTCCTCTCGAGCCTCCTCGTGAAGGAGGTCCGGCCTCGCCTCAAAAAGCACCCGTAGCGTCTCGGCCACTTCCAACGGTGGTGCAGGTCCACCGACCGCGCGGCGGGCGCCATCAGCGGCAGCCTGGTCGAGGTAGCTGACCAGGTTGGTAGCCCGACGAATTTCCAGAACCTCACAAACGGGGCAAAGAAGATACCGAACCGCGGCGTCGTACACAACCGGAGGTTCCGTCGGGTCCCGATCCGGCATGTGAGGCCCCGGAACGACTCCGGGACTGAGTCCAGAGGAGCGAAGCACTCGAGACGGTGTTGGTCCCGCCAACGGACCGACGAAGACCACCCCGACTGTGCGGTCATTGGCCAAGATAGTCCAAGTCGCCGTGGAGACTATCCTCGGGGGCTCCGAGCGCTCATGGCGGCATGGGAAACGACTGGCCGGGCGGCGGTGCAGGTCGGTAAAAGTTGCAAGTTAAGACACGCAGGAGTAAAGCCAATCGATCGGTTGACCGTCGTTGTGGTATGAAATGACCTGCCACCTACTGAGCAGCACGCCTACCTGCTGGTGGTAAACGACGACATTAAAGATTCTTATACGTGACACTCTGGCGTGCAGTAGCCTCTCGTTCTTTCTCCGCCAACCTAACATGGTGTCAGAAGTGGGATCACGGCCGGAAATCGAGAACCGCTACCAGCACTGACTTCCGAGGCACCCAAGGAAGCGACCCTGCGCTGGAAGAAATGGCAACCACCGCAGCGGGCACATCGTTCGTAATACAGCCACCGGAGCCATTTTCTTTCTCGTCTCCGAACGAATGGCCGAAATGGAAGAAGCGCTTCCAACGCTTTCATAGTGCTTCGGGACTCAGCACAAAGCCTGAAGAACACCAAATCGACGCTTTCCTTTACGTTATGGGGGACCAAGCCGAGGACATCTTCAGCACGTTCCAGCTAACCGAAGCAGAAGCCAAGAAGTTCGATACCATCATGGGCCACTTCGACGCGTATCTCATACCGCGAAGAAACGTCATCTTTGAGCGATCTCGATTCAACTCCCGGGTCCAACAAGAAGGCGAGTCCATCGAAGAGTTTGCCACGTCACTGCACGCCTTGTCAAAGTACTGCGACTACGGCCCAATGCAAGACCAGTTCGTACGAGATCGGCTAGTCGTTGGCATCCGTGACAAAAAGCTCTCCACAAAACTCCAGCTTGACGCCGACTTAAAACTTTAAAAGGCCCTAGAGTCAGCGAGGCAAGTTGAAAACGTCCGTAAGCAGCAAGTAGAGCTGAATCAAGACATCAAAGCCGGCAGCAGCGTCAACAAGCTTGACACATGGACAACTTCAACTAGCCGCTTCTCTGGGTCTAGCTCCAAATCACCAGGCAGACTAGAACACAAAGAGTCTGGTTCGTCCAAGACGAACAGCCAAGAATGTCATTGGTGTGGACGAGCACGCCATCCCAGAAAGTCCTGTTCAGCTCGACACGAGACTTGTAAGAGTTGCCATAAGAAAGGTCATTTCTCCGGAGTCTGCCTTTCCAAGAAAGTCCGCTTCGTTGGACAATCTCAAGACGAGGATGACGAGGTTGGCTTTATTGGAGGAGTGGCACATCCTCAAGCTGACAAGTGGGAAGTGACGGTCACGCTTCAAGGGGAAACCGTAAAGTTTAAATTGGACACGGGCGCCGACGAAACAGTCATCTCGCCCTCCATCTTCCGGAAGCTTTCCCCACGACCGCGCCTGGTAGCACCACCTCGTCAGCTTCACGGACCGGACGGAACCCTTTTGGCAACACAGGGGGCAGCTCGCCTCAACATCACGTACAGAGACCGCACTTCGGTGCAAGACGTTTACATCTTGGAAGACCTCCGTACGCCATTACTAGGAAAGCCTGCTGTACAAGCTTTGCAATTGGTATCGGTGGTCAACGAGATCAGCCCAAGCTCCAATATTCTTGACGGATCTAAAGTCGACGCAAGAACAGAGTTCCCTGCGCTCTTCAAAGGGCTCGGCAAGCTCCCTGAAGCATACCACGTGCAACTCCAAGAGGGCGCCAAACCGTTCGCACTAAGTTCTACACGGCGAGTGCCGATCCCGCTCTACGAAAAGACGAAAGCAGAGCTCTAAAGAATGGAGAGAATGGGAGTAATATCACCCGTCGAAGAGCCAACTCTTTGGTGTGCGCCGATGGTAGTTGTTCCAAAGCCAAGCGGTGCAGTGAGAATATGCGTTGATTTCACAGAACTCAATCGCTACGTACTCAGAGAATGGCACCCTATACCCTCCGTCGAACACACCTTAGGACTCCTTCAGAACGCAAAATACTTCTCAAAATTCGATGCCAACTCCGGTTTTTGGCAAATTCCACTAAGCGGAGACAGCAAGCAGCTCACGACTTTCATTTCGCTGTTTGGACGGTTTTGCTTCAACCGGCTCCCTTACGGAATTTCTTCAGCTCCGGAGCACTTCCAGAAACAGCTCTCGAGCATCCTGCAGGGAGCAAGTGGTGTCGTATGCCATATGGATGACATTCTCATCTGGGGCTCCACTCCCGCAGAGCATAACACCAGACTCCGCATCGTTTTGCAGCGACTCTGCAACGCAGGTCTGACGCTCAACGAGGAAAAATGCTCCTTCAACGTCCAAGAATTAACATTCCTGGGCCACAAGATCAACGAGCATGGCATCCGTCCAGACGATTCCAAGGTTGAAGCCGTCAAGGCCATGGACCCGCCTACCTCTAAGCCAGAGCTGCAGAGGGTGCTGGGAATGGCAACGTACCTGGCTAGATTTGTTCCGAACCTAGCAACCGTCCTTCAACCACTCAGCTCTATGCTTAGCACTAAGCAAGAGTTTGTTTGGGGATCCGCTCAACAAGACGCGTTTGACAAGTGGAAGGCCATTTTATCGTCACATCCAGTCCTTGGAGTCTACGACCCTAGAAAAGAGACTGTAGTGACGGCCGATGCGTCTTCTTACGGAGTCGGCGCCGTATTGAGACAAAAGCAAGAGGGAAACAAATATAAAGTCATCGCGTACGCTTCCAGACTGCTGAGCGACACCGAAAAAAGGTACGCTCAAATTGAAAAAGACGGTCTAGCGCTTGTCTGGGCTTGTGAAAAGTTCAGCGATTACCTAGTCGGCAAGTTCTTCAACCTCGAGACCGACCACAAGCCTCTGGTGCCGCTTTTCTCAACCAAGGCTCTAGACGACCTCACTCCGAGACTGCAGCGTTTGCGCATGCGTATGATGAGGTACAACTGCAACATCACATACGTACCAGGAAAAGAACTTCTTGCCGCAGACACGCTATCAAGGGCACCTCTCAAAAACACATTCCCTCTGGACCTAGAGAGAGACGTTGGCGCTTTTGTCCAACACATCAGGTCCACATTGTCATTCAAAGACACATGTCTTCAGTGGATTATTGACCACCAAAAAACAGACCTAGTCTGCCAAGCCTTGAGGAAAAACTCTCAACGAACTTGGCCCAGCCGGCGAGACCTTGACAACGACGTGAAGCCCTACTATCAATATCGGCATCAATTCACTGTTGAGGAAGATCTACTTCTCTACGCCTCAAGGGTAGTGATCCCAGTCAAGTGCCGACCCGAACTCCTGAGACTTCTGCATGAAGGTCGCTTCGGCATTGTAAAGACTCAAGCCAGAGCGGCAGGCTCTGTATGATGGCCAGGTCTACAAAAAGATGTGGAAAGACAGTAAAAACATGCCATCCCTGCATTGAAAATTCAAAGAACAGGAGAATGCCTTTCCGACTGAATTTCCCGACAGACCATGGCAGAGGGTGGCAATGGACCTCTTTTACCATGAAGGTCACTGGTGGTTAATTGTGACCGATTATTTTTCTCGGTACCCAGAAATCGCACGACTACAAAGTCTGACTACACAGGCAGTTGTCACACACTGCAAGTCAATATTTTCCCGACACGGTATACCAGAGGTCGTACGTCCGACAACAGACCCCAGTTTTCTCGTGCAGCGACGTCTGCGTTTTCTACATTTGCAAGAGAAAATGGATTTCAACATTCGACATCCAGCCCTCGTTATCCACAAAGCAATGGGTTAGCGGAGGCTGCAGTTAAAATAATCAAAACTTCGATGTCAAAAACGGGAGACCTTTACAAGACAGTTCTCTCGTACCAAACGACACCTCTGAGGAACGGATATAGCCCTGCGGAACTCCTCATGGGAAGGCGGCTTCGAACAAACGTGCCTACAGCTAGCAAGATGTTACTTCCCGTCAGCCCCGACATTAATCGACTAAAGAAGTTTGAGAAAGAAAGTCGGGAACAACAAGAAAAGGCATACAATCGCCGCTACGGAGTTCGCGACCTGGCGGACATCGTGGATGGTACCGATGTCTGGGTTGTAGACCTCAAGAGAAGAGGTACTGTACAACAGCCAGCCCAGGAGCCAAGGTCCTTCATCGTAGAAACGGATGAAGGCACCGTTCGGAGGAACAAGACCCATCTTGTTCCCTACACCGATCAAAACGCGGCGCCTGACTCCTCACACGAATGCGAAGATACCACGCATGCCTACAGCAAGAGTGGCCGCTGTCTAAAACAACCTAGGCGGTACTCTTCTTAAGAAAGTGAGATGTGGTATGAAATGACCTGCCACCTACTGAGCAGCACGCCTACCTGCTGGTGGTAGACGACGACATTAAAGATTCTTATACGTGGCACTCTGGCGTGCAGTAGCCTCTCGTTCTTTCTCCGCCAACCTAACAGTCGTGTGCGTAGCAAACGCCATCTCGTCAAGTTTGGCCTCCCAATCCTTGTGACAGGCTGTGTGAGCAATCAACGTCATCTAGAGGTTGGAGTTGACTCTCTCCGTGATATTGGCTTGCGATGATACGGCGGAGTCAACTTGTGCCGTATTCCAAGCGGAGTCAACTTGTGCCGTATTCCAAGCGCAGCACAGGTGTCGACGAACACCTTGCTCCGGAAATACGAAGCTCCGTCAGTGATGAGCTCTGCAGACAAGCCGAATCTGATGAAAAATAGCAGGAAGATAATCCCAGATTCGAGGCGAAAGAATCTTCCGTAAAAACAGTTCAACCCATTTTGTGAATGGTCGGTCACCACAAGTAGATACGGATTACCGCGCGGACTGAGAGGAAAAGGTCTCATTAAGTCACAGGCAAAAATCTGCCAATGGGATTGGCTTACGATTGGCTGCATTGCCTTACGATTGGCTGCATTACTTCTGGTGACTGACCCTCGCGTGGCTTCGCCTTCTGACACAGTGGACAACTGCGGGCATACTTCAGGTCATTCTGCCTGATTCCAGTCAAGTCGCAACGGCTCATAACTTATCGTAAGTCCTACTGCCGCTGCTGTGACCCGCTAATTCTGAATCATGGAAGTACTATCGGGGAAAAATGAAATGCGACAGAGGAGCGCGTGGCTCGTGGTACAGGCTGCGCCGCCTGGAAGCGAGCCTAGGGGCGAGGGTGCGTGGCCTACTTCGATATGTTCATGCCCCTCGATTGGCGCTCCCCCAGCTTCGGCAGTGAGCCTCTCAGTGCGCTGAAAGCTATCACCGCTATCTTTGCTGGCTCAGCGCGTGCGGTGCAAAGAAGCTCGCCGCACTCGCCGAGAAGGCAATGATAGCGGTGACGGCTTTCAGCGCACTGAGAGGCTCACTGCCGAAGCTGGGGGAGCGCGAATCGAGGGGCGTGAACACATCGAAGTAGGCCACGCACCCTCGCCCCTAGGCTCACTTCCAGGCGTCGCGGTCTGTATCGCGAGCCACGCGCTCCTCTGTTCGCGTTTCATTTTTCCCCGATAGTACCTGATCAATGACTTGCGCAGCTTCCGACGTATCACGACTCGGAAAGGTGATCCATCGGTGTCATCGACTGCATGAAGGATGTAGCGAAGAAGTCCATCTTCGCTCAGCATTTGGCAGTATACTCGTCGTCGCTTCAGGTGCGGCCTGCTCATTGTGCTGCAAGCTTTTCGCACACGCGTCGGCAGTGTCCGTCCCCTTGTTGTGTCCTCTGAAGTTCTGCTCGGCTGACCAACGATCCCCATCGTGACACCGAAGTGTCGGCCATGGTGCCAGTTGCAGTTCAGCGGTATCGCGATCCGAAAAGGCGATCCACCGGCGGCCGCGTTTTCTTTTTTTTCTTTTTGAACATATGGATAAAATAGGAAACTGCCGAAAATTTGCAAGGCGTCTAATCCTAGAGATAAGGCGGGATACAATAAATTTGCAACCAGTTTTGATCAGAGCTCGAAACAGGCTGCATATTCATTTCTTGAGCTTGACTTTAGCTCCGGAGTCCGCTATATTTTACGTGCGATGTTTAATATGACTGTTTTAGTTGTGCGTCACGGTTTTTCGTGACGCTCTTTGGTAACGTCACGATCATCTCATCTCTAACACATTATTTTTTTTAAATACAGAAGAGATAAATATATCTCGATCGCGACTCTGACACTCGATTTCTGGAAGCAAGACATAAAAATATCCCACGATTCTGTTTTCTGAGATGCATGGGTTGGTCGTGGATTTAGACCCAAAAATTGTGCTTTTCTGATGACCGCGTGATCCAATCGGCAGCAATATTTGCAAGGAACTCAAGTTGAAAATTAAGCTTGAAAATATTTCAAAGGAGCGTTTTGGAGAACCTCAAAATAACAGCAGCAGTCTCTAAAAAAAACACAAAAAACGCACATTTACAATAAAGGGAGGGAGAGGAAAGGGGAGGAAATTGGCTCCCGTTCTTTCATTTCACTGATTTACATGCATCGCCGTCTGGTGGCGCATGAAGTATGGACGAAAACTTCCTCCTCCATGTTCGCGGCGGCAGCGGCGGTCGAACCTGCGCTGCCGCCGCAAACATGTTCAATGGGGGTAACGGTAGGGACGGCAACTTGAGTGTTCGGTTGCTTTTTACAGACCTTGAAAACTCTTATAACGGTGCGTTGAACTTAGATCGCCTTAATAATAATTGCGTTCACTGCTGTTGCGCTATGGACACTCTATCATGTGCATTACAACCATAGAGATTTTTAGCAGATTGTTCTCCCGCTACGCTATATGCTAGAGCAACCCGAGTACTGCGCATGCTCGGTGCAAGAGCGGAGAAATAGCGGAGTTTAGCGGAGGTACGCTTGTTTAAAAAAATAGAGAGGCGTGTGACGCCTCGTGCTAGCGTGTGTCTCGCGTGGACCGCGCCGCATGTGCCCGCTTCGAGATCACGCTTTTGTCTTCGTTGGACGTAACCTTGCTGCTACGAGAAGTAGCCGCGGCCAAGTCATTCCAGGACCGCGACAGGTGGCGATTTATAACTGGCATTCGAAGTACGGCCACTTTTTGTCGTCCAACCCCATGACAAGTCGGGCGCACGGGAAATGAATCGTCGTGATCTGGAATTTTTAGGCGTGATCACGCATCTGCCAAGATCGCTGCTCCAGTCGACCCGTCTCCACCCCCCCCCCCCCCCCCCCCCCGCTTAGCCTACGCGAGAAAAGCACGCTTATGAAATAAAGCGTGCGTAGCATACAACGGAAGAAAATCCGGGCGGCGTTTATTTCAGTTCTATTTAAACGGAACAACATACCCATTCGACAAGAACGAGCACCGCTTTTGCAAGGAGCGACTGTGCCCGGCACGCGTTGTAGTCCGTCACCATCGAGACCACGACCGGCTTGCGGGAAACACGCAGTTTACGAACACCGCAGCCCAGCGTGACAAATGAGACTGAAACGACGACTCGGCAAACGAACGAAACAACGAATCCTGAAAACAAGGTCAGCTATTCGATAGGGAAGAGTACGCTTGGAAGAAAGGGTCATACAGATATTCCATTCAGGTTGCGGGGTGAGGTGGGGAAGGGAAGGCTCATCCGCGGTCTTGACGAAACGAATGATTCACCACAGCCGACGGTTCATCCCTGCTTTCTTTACTTTGCTCTGCATCTCCTGCTACATGTCAAGTAACGTACTCGCGAAAAAAAAACTGAGAGCCCTTCCACTCCGTGAAGAGGGAAGTGCAGCGAAGCTGGCGCTCGTGTTGGCGTTCTATTATAGCGTTTTATTACAGCGCGGCTACGCCAACCACTGCGCAGGCTCTAGTGCGCCGCAAAGGTAGCCGCCGAAGAGGCACTGCGCAATGTCAGGGGGGGAGAGAGACGCGTGGCGAGCAGACTCGGGAAAGACGCGGCGGCGGTGGAGTATAAAGTGGGGCATACATCGGTGCCTTTGAAAATTGTTGGTCTCGCTCTGTCCCCGGAGATGATCAGCCAGAACCTAGCCATAGACAGCTTCGCTGTAAATGTTGCAATCTTGTATTAATTTAAGCGGTCGATTTAAGCAGTTACACATGAGCGATGAAAACGGGCTCCGTGCGGCAGTATCATAGCAACCGGTGCTGGCGTCCCTACGTCCCTTTCGCGCTGCGTCGATCGGTCGACACGGATAATAGGGAGTTTCAGGGATCTGTTTTTGCACATCCGATACGGTACGGTGAGCACTCCGGTACGAACTGCGCATATGGGATTCTTCTGTGGTAGCGCATGCGCAGTTCATAGCGGAGGGCCCACCGTACTGTATCGGATATTTAAAACGGTTCCCTAAAACTCCCTATTAGCGAGTTTCAGTAGACCGTGTGTCCCCCTCCGCTACCCGGACCTCTACTGCCAAAGCTATCGGCACGCAGGCGCAGTGGCGGTTTCTTCGTTGCGGAGGGTGAGCCGGAGGGGGAAACACGGTCTACTAGAACTGCCTATTGCCGCGTGCACTATAGCGTCGAGCGGCTCCCAATTTCACCGCTCATGTGTTCCGGGTATAGGATAAAATGGTCCCGGACAAAATGGTCCCAGGTGAAGTTATCGATACTTTGAGCGCTCTTAATAGCTGCAATTTTTTGGTACTCCGAAATTTAATTCGACGCGCGTTCAAGGATACTATCAACATTTTTTGTTTTTTTATTATTTAAAATAAACTTTAAATCCATACTATCCATATCAAGTAGCTCTATTTTTCGAAGGTCCTTGATTTCTACCGACACGTTCCACGTGTGAAATCAATATCTTCCTTTCGTGACAACTGGTTTTCAAGATAGTGCTATCGAGCTTCAAAACGATATCCGGAAAAACAAAAAATGATCATATACGTACTGCAGGTTTCTGACGGGATGTCCTGAAATAAACCTGTCGTACCACCGTGGTTTATTTTCCAGAAACAAGATCAATCTGTATGGACAATGTATGTTAAAAGAAAACGAAAATTTAATTCAAAAGCATGAGGATATTTAATACATAGATCCCCTAAGAGACAAGAAGTAGACGCTCACGAAGGGATGGCCTAATACGGAAATGTGTTCGTACGGTGACACCTCTCAAAAAGTCGTTAATGGGGCGGAGCCGCTTTCAGGTATTGTGCGCGCAGAGTTACAAGCCGCTGCTTCATCTTTTCGTAGATTCTTTCTGTCCTCTTCTCTGGTGGATGTCCGGCCATTTCCTGTGCCATAACCGTATCCACATAGGCTTGTTGACTCTGCAGAGCGCCGATTGCCCTCCACATGGTGGAATGGAAGTGTCCAACCATGCTTAAAAACTTTCTGTTCAAGGCTTTCGCCGGTCATCGTTGCAACGCGCGTGTTCCAAATCCTCGGAGTAAATTTAGGAGCACATCTTCACAGCCTGACCGTTCCATTTCTTGTGAGTACTCTGCGAAATTTACCGGCGACATAGGTACTGTCGAAGTAATAAATCAGCCAGGTCTTCCGCTTCTGGAGGAGTTGTAGTCCGCAAAAACTCTATGCCACTTGCGATGTCGTCCAAAGGGATTAATGCAAGTCCATTCACTATGCCAAAAAAAGGGGGAAAGACGTCGCTCTCCTCAGAAAGGTACACTAGAAACAGCTCTTGAATTTCTTGCCATGCGCTTTGGCGAAATCAGAAATAGAATCCTACTGTGGTGACGTCCCCTGCGAACGGCAGTCTCGAAGTCGGTGATGACAAGGCCTGGATCTGGTGATGCTTTGTGATGGCTTCCGTTGTGGCAAACTCGGCGTGCAGTAGTTCTTGGCATGAGTTTTGTTTTCCATAAACGCGTAGACCACTGGCACTACGGTTTCTCCCAAAGAGCCGCGTAGAACGTTGAGCTGCAGGAACAACCTCGGTGCCATGGCGAAGTTCCCATCCATAAGCAAAGCATCGCTTTGACAAAGCAACCGTAAGCACTCCACTGTGACGAAAGCGACGATCCTCGAGCGAGCTTAAGATCCATTATCGTATATAAGAAATGGCTCAGGCGACACTCTGGCGGTTGTCTTTAACACACCATCGATGACTTGGTCTTTGAGACTCGCTGGTGTTGGCGGATAGACAGAACTTATTTGGCGACGGATGTCTCTCTACAGGATTTTTTCGGATGAGATTCGAGCTCTTGCAGACTCTTAAAGGTTGTCAAATGCTTTGGCGCAGATTCAACTTGGAGGTCCGTTCGTTTCAATTGCAGTTTTTTGCGAGGCTGTCCGAAACTTAGCTACCTCCGTCAGCGCTGGACCTGGAGTGTGCAAATCAAGGAGAGAGAGTCGCGGATCTTGATTGCCTCCGTCTGTGATAACAGCTCCTTTGCAGCCTCTTGTTCGACCTACGCAGCGCCAGCGAATGCTGGAGTGCAGTGCCTTGTGTTTCGTGTACTGAAATCGCTCGGAAAGCAGCTTTATGTCCTTCTTATTGGTGTTGCTGAACTCCATACCTGGAAAAAACAACAAAGCAAATATTGAAAGCGCAATTAAAAACCAGATTTATAAGCACCAAATATTTAGAGCGCAATTAAAAACCAGATTCATAAGCACCCCTGCGAATTTCAAGAATTATTAGGGCGGAGAGGACGACGTTTAAGAATGAGGAATGGTGCAACACAAAATGCACTCTAAGAACAACGAAGGCCTTGTTTGAAAGAGCCTTAATAAACATCCATTGGGATCATTTACTTTAAATTTTAAAAGTATTTAAGGTCACCAGTGCCTTGGAAAAGCTGGACAGTCATTCAGCCCTGGCTGCAAGATTTAACGTTTGTAGCAGGTTTTGGAACAATGCATTCAAGAACAGTCATGATGAATAAAAATAAGCAGTGCAGGCCAAAAGCATGACGCAAAGTCCTCAATAAGGGAGATATTTCTTTGATAAGCATATTCTGTTCGCGACCGAGGAAACATTTGTGGATGAAGCTGCCGAGAACGACACGTCTAATAAAAAAAAATTAAAACAGGTCCCTCTTTGCCTAAAATTTTAACCACAAATTTGACGCATATTATGAACTTAGTTACGGTTTGCCAACTGAAAAAACGAAAACAAGCAATTCTTTGCGTGCTGATGCTTAGAAAATTAATTTTAAGAAAATAAATAAATGCGCATACTCACCTTACATGCCCTTGAGTTGATTGCGGGGAGACGAAGCAGCAATGTTCACAACGTCTCGCAGTTTACCAAGTGACAGCGTTATAAAGTTTGTACGTCGTTCCTGTTTTATTTTTTTATTTTTTGCCCATGCACGTTTACAGTGTTAGCAAAAACACAGCTTCCCTGACGGACCAATCGTGCGACGCTCTTTGTCACACCCGACGACCCCATTGGCCGATACCGCCCAAGGTCACCTGTGGGCCACACTTCAGTCTCAAAGCTTGAGGGGGACAAACCTCTGAAAAACTGGCCAACCATAACAATGGGGCAAGAATCTGTCTGAAAGGAAAAGCGCCCTCTTCATTGACCACCGCTGTATTCTGTTTTGAAAGAAACAAAAAGCACAAAAAAATGAGGGCGTAGACGGACGGCTACAGACACCACACTGCCTCCTCGCTTTTGTACCTCGTTTTGTTTGGACCTGTTCTTTTTTTATTCAACTATGCCAACGCCGTCTCTCTGAACCCTTGATTCTTGTACCACGTTTTTTTTTTTTTTTTTTTTTTTTTTTTTTTGTATCGTTTAGTAGTTGTAAGGTTGTTGTCCCGAACCTCGGTAAGAACCCTGGAGGTGTCTACCGTCGAGGGCCGGGGGACCGTGGAATGATGCTGGTTGCTGGAGAGCTGGCTGTAGGCGGCGAGGACTCGGGACAGGGACGACCAAGGCTGCTTAGTGTTCGATTAAAACACAAAACTTTGCTTGAACTTTTCCGGAGTGCACAGTACAATCAAACAACTGGGAATAACTGGCCTCACAGGATTACGATCGCGAGACACGAACTCAGGTGTCCTACCGCGCACATTGAGGGCGATGGCTAAGTAGCCGGCGAACAAGGGCTGCCGCGTGCGGCAGGTAACGCGGCGAACCGCGGGAGGAGAACCGTCAGGGGCTCGGAAGCCCGTTCCAACTCGAGGCTCACACGCTCGGTCAGGGCTTAAGACAGTGCGCCGGAAACTGCTCTGTCCAATGAGGGCTTCGTGTGCACCCCATTGGGTCGAGGTCCCGACGCACTCTCGACCTATCGCACGAGAGTTCGTTGCTGTTGCCGAGGTGGTCATTAAGATCGGGCCCTGCGGTTGAGAGACTAAACCCCGGCATGTTTATGTTCCGAGGAAGATCTAGTGGTTTTCGGTTTAGGCGAGAATCGTCGAAACGTGCCCCGCCAGCAGACGTCCTTTCCCCCGGAGCGCGGGCAGGAGCCTCAGCGTAAACGGAAAGCGCGCCTGGGAAGCCGTTTCGTGGAGAATCCCACGATGCCTCTCGAGTCGAAGTCACGAAACACTGGAACATGACCCGAAGTCTTCGAGGAAGTCGTTCGAGCTTGAGACGGGGCCCAGTTTACGAAATGGCGCGCCAGCCGATGATAGCCGCACTCCGGTGCCTGCCCCGAACGCCCGCGTAGATTTGTGTGTCTGGAGCCCCGGGTAAGAGGCAAGGCCCGCGGGCAATGACCCCCCGTGGGGGATATACAACTCCGTTCGTAGTAGACGGAACAAAGTACGACACATGCAAGCGCTAAAGCAAAACGAATGACCGAGGCTCAGCGCAACATACCGATAAGCTAAAACTGAACGCCGTCTTGGCGGCGCGCGAAGTTTGCCACCGCCTCTACACGTTTTTTTATTAAATATAAGTATTCATTTATTGGACATTGTATGTGTCTTCTTCTGCTTGGCCTAACCACTTAACTGCCATTTATTTAAAATAAAAAAACGGTTAGCGTTGCGTTTCACAAGTATTTCCTTAACGATTTTTCACGTCTTTAATATTCATTGAGAGCAGGCAACCGAAAAGCCTGCAAACAGCAAAAAAAATACCACCACGCTGGGACCATTTTTTTCCGTGTTCGCACTTGGGACTGTTTTGACCGGGGCGATTTTGACCGGATCCCGTATGTTCCATGCTTAGGTTCATTATCACTCGATTCCTATTCTGTCGCGGAACGCGGAACGAGAGAGGCTGCGCACGACCCAGCCAACCCGGCGTCAACAACGTGGATTTCGAGCCGTCGTTGCAAACGTAGTGGACGTAATTAAAAAAAGAAGCAAAGGTGAACATAAGCTTACTCGATAATAAATTATTATTTATTTATTTATTCAATTTCAGTACCCTCAAGGCCCCGAGGCATTACAGAGGGGAGTGGTACAAGACAATTTTGGAAAACAAACAATATACAAACACTAAAAGCCAAGCACTAAATATGATTTAAAAAATGTGTAAACAAGTTAAAAAATTTACAGAACAAGACAAACAAAGAAATATAATAACATAAGTAAGCAGTCACCGCACTTTTAAACAAGTCAAAGGACGGTATGTTTACTAATTGCGCAGGAAGGCGATTTCACTGTGAAGATGTTCTCGGAATAAAAGAGTTTTAATAGGCTGAGATAATGCAGTGAGGAATTCCGATTTTAAATTGATGATCTACGCGCGGCGAGATCAAAAAAAGACTTCACATTAGTTTGTTTTTTAGCGAAGTATTTTGGAATGATAAATTTTATGGAAAAAACACAAACGAAATATTTTTCGGCGTAATGAAAGACCAGGAAGTGATAAATTAGTTTTCATAGTTGAGACGCTAGATGTGCGATGATAGTTGGGTGGTTTTATTTGAAATCGAACACGCTCGTCAGGGTGGGTCTTTCAATTTTTATTTAAAAAATATATGTGCTCGCCCCAGTTCTGAAAGAAAAAAACGCTTTTCAAAATTTTTTTTAAAAATTATTTTGTTTCACAAAAAAGTATTGGGTGGAGCAGGGTGAAAATCAGTTTTTCATTCCGTGTTTTTTCGACCCAGTTCTGTACGCTGGTATGAATACAGAAAGCGTACAAAACTCAGAGTAATTTTTCATGCTCTTGTATGTTATTTCGACTATTTTTTTAGTTCAAAGAAAAGTACTTTTGTATTTTTGTTTATTGAGGTAAAAAATGCCAAACATTGTATCTTTGACGATCCGGTGGCATCTTCAGAGCCTTGTAACTCGTGAGTTATTATATCTGTCGCTTACCAAATACTATGCGGTTGTAGTCCTACACATGGGCTATCGACGGGGTTTGTTTATTTTATTTTCACGGATTTTTTTATATAGAATTTGAAATATCGTCGAAAATGAGATTAACCGATATTTTGAACCCACTTTACCGAAAAATGCCATTTTGGATTTCGTTCAATTTTTTTATTATTGCTGCCAATCATATGAACTCTCAACTGGCTTGATGCGATTTCCCCCTTTTTTTGTTGCATCTTCTCTAGAAGCGATCCAAATAGCTCCCATTTTCTCGGAACGGCAAAACGCAGTTTCCGGAGGTCGGCTTCACTGCAAAACAAAAAGAAAAGAAATACTGCTTATTTTTGTGTTAAAATGCAGCCGGGAAACTTATTTTGATTGGGAACACTCGTGCTTGGCTACATATTATATTTTCTTAATTTTGTAAAAATGGCTACTGACATTCCTTAGTCCGATCGTTAGCGGTGCAGCGGATGTTCCATTATCCGGTGCGTAAAGCCAGGGCACAAAAGGCGAAGAATACGGAACGAGCCCTTCGTGTAGCCATACCGGGGTCATATATCTGTTTGTGTTATACACAGGTTGTAAGGCTTGAAGCACCTCGCCACAGTACACAATTTTCGTTCGCAGGACAGCTCCTTGATGCGGACGTCAAAGGACTTCGTTGAAAACAAAAATTAAAAGAAAGACAAGAAGCGTTGTGCTTTACTACTTACCGGAGAAAGAAATCGATATATTATGGAAGCACACAAAAAAAGAATGGGCCTCAGTAGATGCTCGCACAGGATTACGCTCCTCACATGTGTGGCGCACACTTCGCGAGCCAGGCCAGGAGCCTAGTGCGAGATGCGCAGTCTCTGGCATTCTGAAAGACACATTCGCCGATGCTGTTTATGCAGCGGTGCCAAGTCCGCCTTGGCCGGACCCGCTGTATTTTGAAGGAGAAAATAGTACAAACCTTTTTTTTTTTTATTCCCAAACCAAAGCAACGTGTACCTAGCCAAAGCAAATCTACCTTAGCCACCTAAAATCCCTTTTCCATATTCCCGAAGGTTGTACTATCTTTGCATTAAGCTTGGTGCGACAAAGTGGAGAAACCAAAAGTCTACAGATACATTAAGTGACTACTTTCGCTGCCTTATGTGCAAATCGTTGCTTCTTGGCATTCAGAGATATCGATCAGTCTTGAACAAAACACAACACTTTTATTTATAACTGCACACACTTGTTCAAACAGAAGGGCCACCGTCTCGGGTTCACCGCTTGCTCGCTTTGGCTCCAGCTTTCGTTCTGTTCGTCTCGACTTACCAGGCTGTTGAACTTCTCGTTTGAATCCGACCGCTGCGGTACAAAGTTCAGCTCGCCCCCGCGTTCGATTTTCTCCGTACAGGCAAGCAATGCTGTTGTCAAAAAAGTTCCAATATGGCGTCACTCGTGAACTGGACTATTTAAAGCACGGCAACATATTGTTTTACAAGTGCATCCTAAATATATTAGCGTTAATTAATAAAAGTCACTATTTATCGCCAAATGCTGTTTGTGTTGTGTCTTCGCTTCGTGCGAGCTCAGTCCATTTTCCCCACTTTCTTTCTGTATACTGTTTTTCCTTCTTAAAGAGGGGCATGTGATATTACATATTTTTGATATACACGCTGACAATAAAGAACAGGCAGTTACATGGTTATTTGATCGCACGCGACAAGACACATCATGGATTGGCGGCCCGTGCTGGATGCTTCCGTGGGTGTAACGGAGATGGGCCTCTAGCGCGAAGGGCCGGGCGTGCTGTACGTGCTTTACAACGTACAAGCTGTATAGAGCACAAACAGATATATGACCCCGGTCTGGCTACAGAAAGGGCTTGTTCCGTTTTCTCCGCCTTTTGTGCCCTGGCTTCACACACCGGATAATGGAACATCCGATGCACCGCTAACGATCGGACTAAGGAATGTCAGTTGTCATCATTACAAAATTAAGAAAATACAATATGTAGCCAAGCACGAGTGTTCTCAATCAAAATAAGTTTCCCGGCTGCATTTTAACACAAAAATAAGCAGTATTTTTTCTTTTTTTTTTTTTTGCAGTGAAGCCAATTTGCGGAAACTGAGTTTGGCCGTTCCGAGAAAGTGGGAGCGATTTGGATCACTTTTAGAGAAGATACAACAAAAAAAGGGGGAAATCGCATCAAGCCAATTGAAAGTCCATATGATCGGCAGCAATAATAAACAAATTGAACGAAATGAAAAATGTCCTTTTTCGATAAAGTGGGTTCAAAATATCGATTAATCTCATTTTCGACGATATTTAAAATTTTATATAAAAAATTCCGTAAAAATAAAATTTAAAAAAACATGTGCCCATCGATAGCCCATGTGTAGGACTACACCCGCATGATATTTGGTAAGCGACAGATATAATAGCTCACGAGTTACAAGGCTCTGAAGATGCCACCCGATCGTCAAAGAGACAATGTTTGGCATTTTTTACCTCAATAAACAAAAATGCAAAAGTACTTTTCTTTGAACTAAAAAGTATTCAAAATAACATACAAGAGCACAAAAAAATTACTGTGAGTTTTGTATGCTTTCCGTATTCATACCAGCGTAAAGAACTGGGTCGAAAAATCACGGAATATTTTTTTTTTAATTTTTCAAAAGCGATTTTGTTTTTTCCAGAAATGGGACAATCACATATATTTTTTTAAATAAAAATTGAAAGACCTACTCCGACAAGCGTGTTCGATCTCAAATGAAACCACCCAGTTAGTAAATATAAAACGGGCACCGCGATTCTGTAGGGCTTCAAGATCAGTCACTACATTTGAGAGACCAGGATCACAGATTGCTGCGGCATAGTCTAGTTTGGAACGGACAATGGTTTTAAACATTAGTAGTTTTAAAGACACTGGGGCTAACCTAAAGTTTATCTTTACGTAACCAAGCATGGAGTTAGCGTTGGCGATAATGTGATCAGTGTGAGTTTTCCATGACACGTTAGAAGTGATGTGCACCCCAAAGTACTTGTAGCATGGTCCAGTTACAAGAGGAATTTCAAAAATTGAGTAAATAGAAGACATAGTAATTCTACCAGAGATATTCATCGCTTTACATTTGTTAGTATTAAGGGACATTTGCCACAAAGCACACCAATCAGCCACAGCTTGTAAGTCATTTTGAAGAAGTTCGATGTCAGTAGTATTAGTGACTTCTCGATAAATTACACAATCATCAGCGAAGAGGCTAATAGATGATGATACACACAGCGGTAAGTCATTTACGTAAATTAAAAACAACAGGGGCCCCAAAACAGACCCTTGCGGTACACGAGAAGTGACAGGTTTTATAGAAGAATTTACATTGTTTGCATGAACGAACTGAGAACGATTAGTTAAAAAACATCTAATACAAGACAGCACGTTAGGATCGAGATTGAGTTGACTGAGTTTAAAGAGCAAACGTTTATGAGGAACTTTGTCGAAATCTTTGCAGAAATCTAAACATCTATATTTTTATATAGCGACGTGAACAGTAGATTGCTAACAATTGCTGTGCGAACCTTTATTTTATGTTAGCTTTTGTGTCAGAAAGAGTCGCTAGGGGCGTTGCGTTAGCTCTCGTGACGCTATATTCAGTAGCGGGTTGCAAACGTTTTGCTAAAACATGAAAACGTGGCTCCGGTGCATATAGCAAAGTGGGTCCGGACATTTCATCGAACACCATTTTATCGAACATCGTTTTGTCCAAGCCGTTTTATCGAGCGCCGTTTCATCAAACGCCATTTTATCGAACACCGTTTCATAGAGCCGTTTCATCGAACACGGCCTACCTGAGCAGAAGGAATTGTACACCAAGGAAATAGGTTTCTTATAGTACTGGGAGGATAGCAGCGTTATAATATTTATTAAAACTTCTGAACTTATACATTATTTAAAAAAAAAATTTTTGTCTTAGTAATGATGAATGTTGCCAATAAAAAACGGGAACACTGACGCACTTTTTAAAAGTTTTAATATTGTTTGGAGGATTGAACGCACGTTAGCATAAGGGGCTTCGCCGTTAAAGAGACGTTTGCAGCATCAAGACGAAGACCCGCTCTTGAAGCAATGGTCAGTCTTCATGCCACATGATAGAGGAAAGACCGGTCTCCCCTCTTCTTTAATTTATTGCAACCGGCAGAACCGTGGACCTGCCAGAATTTTGACATACAGTTCATGTTCCTAAAAAGGTAGCTATTCTCCTAAGATATATAACGAAAACACACAAAACAGAAAATAAAAAAATAAAAAAAATGTTCCACGGAGAATAGCTGATTCCCCCTTCAGATAGTGACTTTCACGCGTGAACGAATAGGGGGATAAACTGGGAAAAAGTGTGTGTTGTAAAACAGCCGCTTACCTCGCCAGAAAAAAATAAGTCGCATACCCACTCAATGTTTAATATGATAGCCGTCTTCTGTAATTCAATAACCAACAGTTTGGTGAAAAACAATTGACCAGGGCAGTACTTTCATTTCTGGTGATTTCAAAGCGGCTTTAGAACTTTTTTAAAAGCGATTGTAAATTATGTAAAATGTACTGTAATGCTCCAAAATCAAGTAAAGGGAAATTTTATGAAACGGCGTCAAGCGATTTAATAAAACGGCGTTCAATGAATCGGAGTTCAATAAAATATCCATCTATTCGATGACACGGCGTTCGATGAAATATCCGGTTTCCACAGCAGAGGTCATAGCGGATTGCGTGTATAATTACGGGAGTGACTAAACGATCTACGAAAACTCTCAACGCGGGCTTTTTAACTTTCTACTTTTTCAACGTGATGTTTTCAAACCGTTACATTATATCACAAAACACAGTGTAACATTAGTTGTCTAATGCGATGCAAATGTCAAGGTTTTTTGCCGTGATCACTTCCGGAACTTACTTTTTATGGAAAGAACGCTCAAGGTAAAGAAAGAGAACAATATTGAATTTTGTAACACCTATGGCAAAGCATGGCACAAGATTTGCCTTCTGCGGTTGCAACGAATCTGGTTAAAGCCAGTATTTTTTGTTTGTTTGTTTGAAAAATTCTATAAAATATTTGTGCAGCAAATAAACTTAATGATTACCCCACCAAACCTCGAAATAGCTTACACTGATGCTGAAATTCCAATCAAACATTAGCTTGATTCAGCACCGGTATACTGTGTTTCAACGCTGCATTGTAAAAGTGATTAATCAAACTATTGTTAAAAATATGATTAATTAAATTTTAGTTACTTATCCCGATGATCAACATTTGCTTTTGTCAATATGTTTAATTAAGAGAAAGGCTATATCCCAGGAGACTATTCAAATATTTATTAAGTAGGAGTAATATATGCTCCCCTTCTCCTGCTTATGCGACAAATAATATTGCATTCACCGGCAAAGTCAGGTTCAAAAAAAAAAAAGGATATGGAGATAGTGCGCGCACTTAGCATACGTAGAGGAAGGCAGGAGTCCGGTGTCGCTATGTTGTTGCTGTCGTTTGGGTGTTGTTCTGCTCGTGCTCCATGTATTGCGTGTGTTCAGTGCTGTATGCATATCTACTCTATGGCGTTTGAAAGTCGTGGAAAATTAAAAACATTGGCGCTTCTCCGACATTTTTTCTGCCATTTTGAGCACCATCTGGTGGATGCTATATCAGTTGACTGAGGGCGAAAAGTTTCCTTCATTGGCAAGAAAAAGGAGGCTATCTTACTCCCTTCATAGATGAGCAACATTTTCTCTGCGAGAAAAAAATAGGTGGCAACTTTACTCCCTCTTTGGGGGAGCAAAGTTTCTCCCCCTTGCGTAGAAGCCACTTTCCTTCCTTCTGAAGGAAGATAGGGGACACGTGAGTTCCTCCTTTACGAAAAAAAACACTACTCCTTTCTTTTTCTTTTAGATTGCAGCGCCTTTATTGGAATACATTTAGCGATACCTATGGTCAACATGTCGAACGACCAAATTCATAATAATCAGCGTCGAATCAGCTCGCGATCCTGACTATCTGCGGCGCAACACTCGACATGCCTCATTTGCTGGTATCCGTGTAGCGAGGATTTTATTTTCTTAGCAAACTTTCGGCCGCTACTCTGAAGTTCCCCAGGAAGTTCTCTACGGAGGTCTGCCGAACACTAGGCGGTGTTCTGCTATTCGCAGTTATACCTTGGTTCGCCGCATGGAACCCGAGTGGGGATTCCGGCTTCCCAACGGCTCCTGGACGGGATTTCTCGGAGAGCTGCAGAGAAACGTAAGCCCCTGCTTCGTCGAAACTGATATAAAACGGAATTGGTGGCGCAAAACCTAAAGATGAATTGTCTTTATTCAAATGTTTACTTTATTGCCAGGTCATTACGAGGTATCCACGAAACGTAAAATGCCGTAAGTGGGTATTAGCAAAAGGATTTCTGTTTCTTTCTTTTTTCCTCGCTACCTTTAAGTGTATGAGACCGCATTGTGACGCGTTTTGTGTTCCACCTTCAGCGAGCACGACTAAACAAATTATTCATCGCTAAGAGTCAGTTTGTTACTTGGCTTGTCAGCAAGAATCTTAAAAGTATGTTTATAAACTCATCAGAACAACTCTCTCAACATCAATAGAAGAGAAAGTTCTAATATTAGTCTGCAAAAAAGATCTAGTTTGTAACACGGCCTATTCAAACAAATAACTTCAATAGAAGCCCGAACGGGTGTAAACTTCTTTGTGCTTTAATTCTGAACTTCATCCTTTTTTTTTTTTTTTTTTGTAAAATCGTACCCTTCGAGAGTTCCCGGAGGAGAGGAAACAGTAAAAGCAAGAACAATTTATCAGCAGTTGCCCGATAGCCACGCCTGGCAAGTGGCAATCACAATATGGCGCACAAGAGCTGCGAAGCGTCGGAGACAATCTTGGTTCAAGGACGAATCATTGTAGCAGATATTCTTCGTGGTTCTCGACAGCACACATAGAAAGAACAAAATCAACTGAAGAGCGCCGACATTTGCCCTTGTGGTGATGCCGGGTCATTGTGGGGTTTCGTTTCGTTGCTCGATGAAAAATGTCTTATTACACTTTGCTTCGCATTACGTCCGGGCGCGATCAAAGCCCAGACGCAACGGACTCACACACAAACAACTGAAGAGCGCAAAGTCACGGCGCACACTCTGCGCTTGGCTGGACGCGCCAGCCAATCAGCATACACAGAAAGACGGCGAACGTTGCGGCTTAGCGCATTCGGCCATACTATTGGCACCTCGGCTCAAGACTTTAGCAGAGCTGACCTTAAAAAAAAGGCGGCATAGACGGCTGTGTTACATTCCGAAACTTGAAATCACCTCCGGAAAGATAATAGATTGACGGAAAGATAAGAAGATGTACGCTGAGTTGGCTAAGGCATCTGAAAGATTGGTGGCATGAAAAAAGTCGAAAAGCGACAAGATTAATCTTTCCGTGTTGAGAAGATCCTTTAGGATGTTCTCATCCTCGTAGATTGGCAGGATCGGCATCTACGCTCGAAGCCACTTCAGTTGCAAGGCAGAGAATTATTTTTCTCCAATCAAATCGGTCTCAAAGCCGGGAATAACAACGTCCCCTGACCGGAACAGTGTCGACGAAGATTTTCACTAATAGAGAGAAAAAAAAAGGTGTCCTCCAACGATTGCAGGAGAGCGATGTGGCCTACAGCATGTTCTACCCGTCCCCTTCTCGAAACCTGGTTGCGCGTCCAACAGACCGAGTCTACCAGGAGGACGTAGTTATCCTGGCGGGGCTCCACGACAACCGGAAGACTGACAGCGCTCTCGTCTTCGGGTACACAACTGTGCTCGATGCTCAGGTAGTACCGAGTGAACATTTTTTTTCCTTTTGCAGACGGAAAACCCGCTGAGTAAAGCCGCTGAACGGGACTCTGAATTTATTTCGAGCTGTTTTTGGCAAACACTTTCGATCTCTAAAAGTTGAACAATTCTATTAAACTAAAGAGGGAGTACAGGCTAGCTATTTTAAGACAGACATAGGGACTCGTGAGCTGTGTAAAAAAAGAGAGACATACGACACAAAAATCCAAGCACAGCTCAAATTTAACCCCGGACATCCTTAAATAGATCAGGAACTAAAAAAAATACACACTGAACGCTGAACATAACGAGAAATAACCCACGGAAAAAATTAGGAACTACTAACAAAAGCATGAAGACAACCAAAGACACCAACCCAAAGATACAACCCTCCAACCAAACGGAAACCCAACAGAAATTTTTCTGCTCCTTGGTTACTATGTCAGTAGAACCGTTTCGCAAAATGACATGCGCCATAGTACAGGGGGATTCTGTCTCTGTGCGTCCGAACAGTTCTAAGGAATAACCCAGTCGCGAGTGCTATGTTCACTACAAAGATTACACTGTGCCAAAATTCCCTTTTTTTATTTTTGGTAGGTCAGCACTTCGCCATGTTTGGTCCACTTGCGAGTAAAGTATATTTTTTTCATTCCAGTCTGAGCGAGTCGATTCAAATTTGCGGTGACAGGTTCTTTTACAAAACCATTCTTACGTACACCGACAATTTCTCATGCCTGCAGCTGTTCACTGTATCAGAGCACCGATTATGCTTTAGCGATAATTTATAACAAAACTCACACATAGCCCTTTTCCAATTCTTCGAAAACATAAAGGAGCTATTTCAAACAAAAACACTTCCTAGGACACCTGAGCAATTCTTATGAGTTGTGAATGCGAAAGCACGAATGTCGTTCTTTCGCTTTCGTCTGCAGTGTACTGGCGTGGACGGCCACGGCCGCTAGTGCGGAGGACACGGCCGCCGACGATATAGATGCCAAAGGCGCCGCCATGTTCCTCGGTGCCGAGACAGGCAGAAGCGGCCGCAGCCTCCCCTCCCCCTCACCCCTCCGGCAACGCCTGACACGAGAGCGGCGGCCGAGCGCGCACTCTTGTGAAGCGGCCGCAGCCCCCCTCCCCCCCCCCCCCGCCCCCCTTTCCGGCAACCAGTGACACGAAAGCGGTGGCCGAGAGCGCGCACTCGTGAAGCGGTCGCCAATGGTATCTAGGAGCCGTTTCGCTCAGCCAATGGGAAAATGGGCATTTCTTTCGCGTTCTTCCGCGGTTCCAGACGCCGCCGGCTTCGCTTCATGGGACAGTTAATGCTCTCGCATTAAAAAGTCAAGCAAATGAGCGCTAGACGCCAAACTTCGCGGCGCTGTATATTGGCGGTAGTGGCGGGTTTCAACAAGTTGTTCTGAGATAAGAAAAAGTAACGAAACTCTGTCATTTACGTGACCGGGGTAGATATCAAAGGTTGAACGGATGATTGTGTGCGCAGATCCAAAGATACTGACATTAACAAGAAAGTCTTTAACGCTGCAATGAGGCGTCGCCGGGGTGTAGGTGTGACTAATTCCGAAAATCCAAATGGGCGCTTGCTCGCCACTTTTCTGACATAATATGCATGAAAAGATTATCGGCAAAGAGAAAAGAAAATCCATACTTGGAAAGCCTACCTATTGACTCCATTCAGCTAGTGCGTAATCACGAGCAACTCCGGCTCCCAAGGCGCAGACCGAAGTGTCGGTTCGCGTCATTGTTAGCTACTAGCGCGACATCGACTGATTTTTCACCGATGACATTAAAGAAGCTACTTTTTGAATAACTGCTCAATCTTCAACACCCGCCTTTTTACAAAATGTTTTCTGTCGGGCAGTTCCTGCCGCCCAGGCACTGAGAACGGTGCAGTGTTTTGTTATTTGTCCTGAATGTGAGATGACACAGTACCATAGCCACGTCTACATGCAAGAGAGGTAGGAACGAAATTAAGTTTTCCTATGACGTGTTTCGAAATGAATGCATACAGAATTTTTTCTCGCAATCTTTGGGAAATCTTTAGGTATGGCTGGCCCTCTTGACCTGTCTCGCCGTCATCACGATTGTGCGGTCATTGCCAGGACCAAGGACGATGTTCCTTACCAGGCTCGGCAGGACTTGCTTCAACCTCCTCCACAACATCTCTTTCTTCGGTGGGCCTCGCATGTAATATCATAATAACGATATTTATTCATTTATGTATGTTTTAACTAGCCTCAAGTATAAATTAACGTGTAAGTAGAGACGCCTTCTGGAAAACTAAATTACAATTGTTAGATGTTATGTTTAATCCGGCATCGTGCCGATGCTAGGAAATGCCTGCATGTCCCATCCCTGACCTTATAAGCGTCCATTAATCAGCCAGAGTATTTCTTTTCAGTAAGGAGGGCGAGCAAAAATGCGTGTCAAAGGTTAGCCGGATCTGGTGGCAAGTGTTCCTTGTTGAATCCGAAAAAGCATCGCAACCTTATACCACGCGCCATCTTTACGAGAGGTGATTAAGGACTGGTGGTCTAAAAGAACTGCGGGCAGTATTCTCAGAGAAATCGATTTAGGTCCTCTATTCTGTTCATATCGCCACGCCTGTGTTGACTGCTTAGAGCTACAGCTGTCGTCACATCCTCTCCAAGACGCCAACACATAAGGCTCCAGACGACAAAACTACTCACTGTGTTCTCTACTCATACCGGTGTGTGCCAAAGGCTCAACAAAAATATTCAAAATAATATATTAATAATTCAATTTAAGATGTATTAGAGTAGTGCTCAAGTCACTTTTAGCACGAACTATCTTGAGTAGAGTACAATACTTTAAAAAAGTAATTGAATTTTATTCGAAAATACTTGACAAGTTTTGCAAGCTGGTAACATAAAAATAAAAAGTGAGAAAGGGTGGAAAGCTCTATTTTAGATGATTTTTCTGAAAATCACACCTTGCTATGAACTTTATGACCTTCAATAAGCGCCTTGACTGCTGCAATTGAAGTTTACTCTGAAATAATTCGGGATACGCAACATAATGGACGCCAAAATATTTTATGAACAAACGGAACTTATGTATTGTAGACATGTCACCTGCCGTGCTTTAGTTTGACGGCCGGCACACCTTAGGACACATTCCGCAATAAGTTTGTAATATGCCCCTCCGCGATTTGTGGGACTTGACATGTTGCCCAGCATTGCATATCTATAAGAGCCGAGGTAGAAATTCGGCTGTTACGTTGATGAGTACGTGAGTGAAGGACACAGGTGTACGCTCAGGATACATATTGAATTATATTTTCGAGTATAAATCGAACAAACAAGATAGAGTGCTTTGTACCTTTAGTCAAAAGCAAGAAGAGCACATGTACCTTCAAACTATCAAGAAAAAATAAGTAAATAGGAAGGTCAAGAGGGAAACACCGGAGAGTGTCCACAAAACAGCTTCTAAAATACCTTCCCAAGCCCCCTTCTGCACCATGCAGTTCAAACGATTCTTGGCGTATTGAGGTAAAGATAGTTAGGATTTCAGAATCAGAACCTACTATTAAATGACACCACCTGGCGGAAAAATGTTAACCCAAATTTGATACGCAAGGAGATTTGGGGAAGCCCTGTCTAGGTTACTGCAGCTAAATGAAGTCAGCATAATCGAGCTTCCTTGGCCGAGGGAGCGCCTGTGGTCGGATAAAAATGTTTTCCCGCATTTTTTTTTTTTTTTATAGCGGAGCTTTTTGACCCAGTGATTTCGGAAAATGGTTTATTGTGATCACCGAGCGTTGACGTCACACTCCTTTGCTGACGAAACCCCTTCAGCTCAAGAAAAAAGGGAGTGCCTGAGTTTAAAATCCGGATGATGTCACCAGCACTTTGTCAGCTACAAGAGTGACGTGTAAATCAAAGACGGCTTGAAAAAGAAAGTTGACTAGAGGAGAGCGGACCCAGTTGCGGCAATCCATTTGTACTTTTGTTGGCGTTTGGAGAGTGCGTTTTGCATGTGCCTTGTCTCCGGTTTTGTGTTCGGTCGCCTGGCGACATTTCTTTTCCAGGGTTGCAAGATATATTTGAGATAGTGAGTACAAGACAGTAATCGTTCAAAAAGCTGTTTGCGGACGATTGTGTTTTCTATAGCAGGGTTGACACTGTTATTCACTCGGCTTTTTTTTTTACAGTTGTATCTAAATAGAATATCGGAATGGTGCAGGATTTCGGAGCTAGGCTTGATTGTGGATACGTGTGCGCAAGTCATTTTTGGAAGGAAACTCAACCCTGTCCCATCATGTTATTTTATTGATCGTCATAAATTGAGTAATAACACTGATGTTAGATATTTGGGATTAATTTGTCGAGCGCCTGAAACTGCTCAAAAGGCCAGCCTAACTTTAAATTTTCTTATTCAAAATTTACGCGGTGCTCCAGAGAAACTAAGGGCGACAGCCTACCGCTGTTTGGTTGGACCAACACTGGAGTAGACATATTTTTTGTGGGATCCGCACCAAAAATACCTTGCAGATAAGTTACAGAAACTTCAAAACCGTGCGGTGAGATTTGTAACAGGAAATTTTAGTAGAAAAAATTGCGTTACAGATGTTAAAATTGTACTTGATTGTGAAACTTTATAATTAAGACGCGAAGATATTCGAGTGAGGTTCCTGCTCGCAATATTTAACGATTTGACAGGTATTGATAAAAGCAAATACATATAATTGCCTAACTATATTTTAAATCCTGTGGATCATTCCAGAAAGATAAGAGAAATTTTCTGTAGAACATATTTTAAGAAGTTTTCATTTGTTTCCACACAATCGCTCAGTGGAAACTGTCACCCGAGTTTTTTTGTTTTCTTAATGATGGAGGGGGATCATTTACCCCAGCAAATGGTCTTCATGTTTAATGTTATTTATTTTTATCGTTTATGTATTCCCTTTATTGACAGCCGAGGCTGTATATTCAACTGTTCGTTGTTTTTTTTGTTGTTGTTGTTTTTTTGTTATTTGTTGAGCGCCCATGCGCCGGATTTGCTATAATGCCGAAGTTTCGGCGCGGCCGGTTTTCATTTGTAAATAACTAAAAAATAAATACATCCGGGTCGATCCCAAACGACCAGAGGCTGACGCGCGCTTGAAAAGCTCGATCCCGGCGCGCCAAAACGACGAGTGGAATTCACCATTAGTTTAGGTTTCCCATTGTAAATATCGCCAAAATTCGCCACAAACTAACTTGTAGAGACCGGTTATAGCGAAGTTAGTTATACCGAAATAGCGGATATATCCAAGTGATTTCCTATTCCTGTTGACTTTGTTCTAACCGGTCTCGACATAGTCTTTTTTTTTTTTTTTTGCGATCTCTCCTCTGCGTTTGTATCAGTTATGATTGCCAAATCTCTAGTTGAAATATGCTAGTTGAAATAAAAGGCTAGGTAGTTAATTAGTGACATTTGGGTAACTATGTTTCTCTAATGAGAACTTTGCATTTGCATCCGTCGTCAGCCGCCGCGGACATACGCTATCCCTAAGGAATCGTGTCTATATTTTAATTCCTTTTTTTTTTTTTCAAAACATTGTCACTGTATACGTGAAACCCCCCGTATACACGTGCTACCCTCACCATTGCAGTCCCAACAGGGAGCGTTAGTTTTGGTGCACCGCTGTATATAAAATATCGCGTCCTGAGTGGTTTTTATGTGAACCCTGAAAGCCACGGTAATTAAAGCCTAATCACGTAACGTGGAGTTTTGATGGCTGCATTTCTCTCTCGCAGTATTCTCTTCAGTCGAAACACAACCCGTGATTACGGCTAAGCAGCAAATCCGATTCAACTTGTTAATGTTCCAGGCTATATATAAGTACAAAACACTTCGTCACACCCCCGAAAACTTAAATGACCTTCAGAGCCACAAAGAAACCTGAAAGCTTTAACAACCGCCGAAACGTATACAAAAAGGCGACACACCGTATAAACACACAATGCCACGTGAGTGGCAACCGTTCAAGGTTGATTAATACTTTTTCATAAGCTAATGTCACAATTTTAGGAGGTTGCAGACCACATTGTATATAATAAATTATTTTAAAAAAAAACGACAAGAGCTTTTGTTTGTTCTGCTTTTTTTTATTTAGATCAATCTGTAGCCTTTTGAATAAGCCCTCGAGGGGTGGAGTACAAACCAGCCGCTACTATTTAAATTGGAGTACAAACCACTATTTACATTGTTTTAGAAAAGTCGCGCAGCCAATATAACAGAATTGCATCGCAACACTAGCGTCGCTGCATTGCTCAAATCAGAAATTTAGAGATGATTAGGGAACGCACGATTTGTTTCACAGAACTGGTCAAGCATGCAGGTATCATGCGACAGGACTAACATTTTTTTTTTCTGTCAAATAAATTTGAGGCTAACAAATATTTTGCAAATTGCTACTCCTCATGAGCGACCTACGATGGCAAGAGGTAGAATTTTTACACAAACCTGTATTAACGAAAGAAAGTGTGGACACACCCTTGTCATCACAGGCCATAATACTTAGAAAACACATTGAGGACACCTACCGATGTAAAATCGCGAGAACAGAAAGAAGGAAAAAGGAAATGTGACAGGACAGAGCGCTTTTTTCTGTTCAAATCTTCCTTCATTCTTTGTGTTTGTACTACCTCAGCAAGTTCAGTGTGATTACTAACTGGCTCAACTACCAACATTATGCGTCTGGCAAGTTTTTTTAAGATGCGTCTTTGGAGCATTGGATCGCAAGGAGAGGCACACCAATCAAATGGCAGTGTAGAGAACGTGCAGGCAATGCGCGGGGACGATGCAGCCAACCATGCGCGGTCATTGGTCTGGTCGGGGAAACAAAAGCACATGGTCGCATCTTGAGGGTAAACAAACACACGTGGTGCTCAAAGTGCGAACGAACTTGCACACCGTAATAATTTGAGTAAAGGTTTTCAAGTTTTGCAGTGAACGTGAAGTGCAACGCCTAACCTACTCATGGGTACTCGTACGTTTCCATAGCCCATGGCAAGGTTCCTCCTGAAACGTCCACAAGGATAGTGGTGGGCTTCTGGGTGTTGGCCCTGGTGATTCTAGCCAACGCCTTCACCGGACAGCTCAAAGCTGGCTTGACCGTGAGACCGCAGCCAAAGAGACTGCAGACGGCCGCGGACATCGTTGAAGCGGAAGAAGTGAAGATGTACACCCAGCGTGGACCAGCCCTTCCACTGCTACTTGCCGTGAGTTTCGTACAAATGGCTGAACTATTGTTGGCCTTAAAATGAGTTTCGCATGCCTGCTTTGGGGATGAACAGAGCGCCTCGTGTAACCTTGGGTGGATGCACTACGAAGGCCCTGGGAGCGGGGCCAAAGTTTTGGAAGACGCCTATCCTGGTGCCAGCTGTAAGATGCTTCAATGATAGCGCCTAGAACCCCTGAGAAATCAAGCTACGCTTAGACGCTCGGTACTTCATTCCCCAAATGCCTTGTGAGCACTTCCATTATGGTGCTTAGTCCTGAGTAGGTGCAAGTTGGCGATGATTCAAAAATGCGAATTGAATAGTTTAGATGTGGTTTCAGAAAGCTCAGACTCGGTCGCGGACTGTTTTAACTCTTCGGGAGGACGGAAAAGCGTTAAAAAATTCTCCGTCGGATTTTGAGTGAGAGAGTGGTATTGAGGGTATTGGGGGGGAGGAGAGAGTGGCAGAGGGTCTTTACTCTCAAGCGTTGCTTACATAGTGGCTCCAGTCTAACTTCGGGTGGAAGCACAACGAAGGCTCCAAGCACCAAGCCAAGGCCATTGAAGACGCTAATTTCGTTGCCAGCAAAGACGACACAGTGATCGTGCACATTAATATTCCCGGTGCCCAGGCCGTGCAGTCAAATATATATAAAACAGTGTGCTAAAAGGGAAAGTGTGGCGATCGCCTGCTTCTTCCAGAGGTGAGAGCGGTCCCACGCTTCATTCCTCCCTTGTCACTATAATCACGGTACCATCTACAACCACGCCGCAACGCCAAAGACAAGTTAATTCTTTGTAAGTATGGTTCTAACTTAAACGGAGCAGGCAAAAAAAAGTGTAAGGCTTCGTGTTCTCATTTACGGCTGAACAATAACTCTGCAGAGTGGGTTAAAATACTAAATCTCCCTGTTTTTGTTACCGTTATCCAATTTTAGCACTTGAGTGCAAGGTGGCAATGCATGCAGCACACCGATTATCCTTCACTTTATGGGCATGAATCGCGGGACCGCACTCGCCCGTGAGATCGTCACACCTCCCTTTCTAGCCCATCGTAGCTTCATAGAATAAATACTCGTACTTACTGTCTTGCACTCTAAATGCTAGTACAGCAGAAGTCCGCAGAGCAGACTCCACTTTTCTTTTGTTTATAAGCGAAATACGAGAACTAAAATGTTTTTAGACCGTTTTGCCGTAGGTAGCGTCATTTTGAGAGCGAGAAAAAAAAAGGGAAAGGGCTACAGCGCTTCCCCCTCGCTGGGTCGGTAGAAAAAGTAAGAGTCACAGTTGAGAGACTTCGCTGGTGTTGGGTGTCTGCAGTGCCTGAACTTCGTTCGCGCTTTCTTCTCTGTTTTAAACTCGCAAACTTAATTAGAACCACGGGCTTCGATGGCAACAGTCCCCCGGTCATCGGGACACCATTACTCGGTGATTTGGTGCACGAATAACGACAGAAAGCGTCGAATATTGTCCGAGGAACTATGTAGCTTGCATGGAATCCGGCAAGGCGAGTGCGGCTGTAATGTTTTAAGCTCCATCGCCTTCCGCATGACTGGAAATGATGAACCATTTATCGATTTTCGCTTGCAATTGGTCTATTTCACGTAGTCGTTTTTAGTAATCAACAAGCAATACACGACACGGGAACATCAGTTATATTTTGTAAACACCCGGAGCTGCCACCGATTGTTTTGCTGCGCTGCTTTTATTTTGCGTGTCCGTGTTCTTATATTTCATTGTGGATGAACGACAAAGACGTTCTAGGTGTGCTTATATCGAACCGCAGAAAGCCTCAAAGCAGCCGCGAATTTTTTTTACTATTCGATGCAATATTTTGAGTGCTCACCTCAAATTTCTATCGCTGGCGCCTTCGCTGCCGCTGTTCCCTCCGTCGCCGCACTGGCGGATGCCGTGACTTGAACAAAGAAACGTGCACACTGGGCTCGAAAACGCAGATCGCAACACACGGGAAGTACCCTGCAGCGACTATCCAGCTCTTCAAAGCGCCCAATCAACGGAAACCACCCACCAGCGGCACTCCAAGGAGCGCTTTTGCCGGCTCTCTGATATCGCGCAGGAGATTGCGATTTAGGGAAACCGATAGAACTAACTTTTGAACAATTTCCAGCCTCACCCGGTGGCGGATATGAGCCTTGAACTAAGTGTTGTAGATGATAAAATCGAGTCAGTCACCACTGCAAATTATCATTATTAAGATAAACTCAGTTAAAAAAATTTCCAAGCTGAAACAGCCATTATCACGAGAAACCTCGCACGCACCTTGCGAGTGTACCCCATGTTCATCGGTGGTACAGCGTTCGGTGCGCGCTCCATGTTCCGAGCACAGTCGAGAGGATGGCGTTGAGGAAACGTCTTTTCGGTTTACAGACGCCCTGCCGCCGGAGACCGGAGTCGACATAGGTCCTCGGACAGTATTCGACGCTTTCTGTCGTTATTCGCGCACCCTATGACAGAGCAATGGTGTCCCGAGGAACGGCGGACTGTCGCCATCGAAGCCCGTGGCTCTAATGAGGTTTGCGAGTTTAAAACAGAAAAGAAAGCGCGAACCAAGTAGGGGCACTGCAGACACCGAACAGCGGCCGAGCCTCTCATCCGGGACTTTCACTCTTTCTGCACAACCAGCAAGGGAGAAAGCGCCGGTAGGCCTTTCCCCTTTTCTTTTTCGCCCTCTTTCAGTCGTCGACGAACGCAACGCGCGCTGGTGCAGACCGACATTCGTCGGCCATTACGCCGCGCCGAGAAGCGCCCGAACGATGCTGTTTAAAGTTCAAAGTAGACCAACGCTGGTCTAGCGCGCCCCGACGAACTGTCCCACTTTTCGCATGCGCGTCTCCATGGCAACCGCATCGTCTGTGCGGGTCATCAATGGGCGGTAGCTCGCGCCACCTAGCCTAGAGGCAATCGGACAGTGTGGTTCGTCCTCGTGTTATCATGTCACGATTGAAAACAACCACTCGGGGTAGAGGTTAGCAGATCAAAAACAAGCAAATGATAGCGATAACGAGTGAAAACCAGCATTTATTTTTTCCTAAATGTCACACAAACGTCAACGAAAAAAAAAAAAAAAAAGAGATAGCCCGATATCGCGTCCGTCGAACCTAGCTGCTTGCAGGTTCGCCGGAATCGTGCCAAGCGACTCCGTCGATTTCTCCGGAATGCTTCAATGAAATCGATGCACTTGATATTCCACAAAGACCTCTATTTCTGGAAGATATAGCCGGTGTGTTATCATCATAGTAGAAACGGACACCGAAGAGAGCTCACGATGCTTAAATTACGCACTATATGCGTTCGAAATTGTAACGCGCTTTTCAAAGCTATTCAAACAACACCGGATTGACCCCTATTGTCATCGCGTACCACTACTATCCTTGACAAGCTGAGACCGTTTACAAGCTGAGACAGCCCGATTGAAAATTTCTGGCCGGCTAAATAGTTCAGAGGTTTCACTGTGTCCGCCGTTCCCGTACATTCTACACGCTTTTTCGATCGGGGACGACTGCCGGTGAGTGCGACGAGCGCATGTATATAAAAAGCACACACATTAGGTCATCCTTAATTCTAATTAACCCTACCTTTGGCGCGTCATCGAGCTTCGAGCTTTTCCCGGCACCCCACCACTACCGGCTGATTAGGTCGATATGCCTATGGAGAATCGAGGGTAGCGCATCCTCGGAGCGGTCCACGTCCACGCACACATTCGCCCAGTCAAGCGCACGAACGTTAACTACGCACACAAACACGGGAACACGACAACAGCACACGACACGCGGCATGAACGACAGGTTCGGATTCCAGAATATGCCTCTCGCACACTCCGACTGGCCCCCACGAGACCGCCAACCGGACTCCCGAATGAGGCGTTCGCGCGAGGGCTTCTGGGATAACCTCCGTCGGCGACGTCGTCGTCCAACGTTGAACGTACAGGATGTCCAAGTCCGTCGTAAACTACGCTGTCGTGCGTCCAGCTGCTTGCGCTTCGCCGCGTTTTATTATGGGACGTCACAGCTCCCACGTTAAATTGAGCGGAGAAACTGAATTGGTGTTCTGGTCATGTGACGACAGTTTTACCGCTAAATTTAGCGAGGAAACTGAATGCGCAGTGTTACATTATGGGACGTCACAGACCTACATACCAGTTCAGTTTCCCCGCTAAATTTAGCGGGGAATCGGGTTAGTGTTGGAGGCCATGTGACGTCAATTTCCCCGCTAAATCTAGCGGAGAAACTGATTTTTTTCGTAGGTGATGTGACACGAAATCATGGGACGTCGTTTTCTCCGCTTAATAAAGCGGGGAAATTGAATTCGTGGTGAAGTCACGTGGCGTCAATTTTCCAGCTGAATTCAGCGGGGAAGCTGTGGGAGGAGGCGAGGGTACGGAGGAGGAGGGAATGTTATAGAGGAGGACGAGGTAAGGGTACGGAAGAGGAGGAGGAGGGTACGATGGAGCAAGAGGAGGAAGGAGCAGAACCAGTATGTGAGGAAAGTTATTTATATTTCTACATACAGAAATATATTTCTTTCTCACATTGTTTACCACGGTATATCGCCAAATCAAAATACCTCAAGAGAAGCGCTCTAACTTCGCATCACGGGAATTCGCAAACGTTTTTCATATTAACTGTAAAATCAAGGAATCGTAAGTAGCCATCGGTAATTTCTAGCACACTTGCCCCTGTGTAAGGAAGCCGATTGCCATTCCGCGCTTTCATCACTCGCCTATGGTGTGCGATATTCTACAGGCAAAAAGTGGAACTTAGTTTCTGGCTTGTTTTTCTTCTCGAAGCGTTTCTCTATCTCTCGTAGCGTCGATGAGGTCAAGGGCGTGCTTTAGCCACGTCTGCTTGAGTACTTTTGTCCGCTCTGTAAGTTGGGCGTCAACTTCATCCTGTCCCTAAGAACGTACTGGACTAATTTCGAAATGTGGAATAATGCAATCAGTGGTACCCGAGTAGGTATGCATTTTTAAAGCGCAGCTCTTAAAGGGATTGTCCGGTAAACTTTTGTATTCGAGAAAGCAATCGCATATCATTGTTATTGCCTCCAGACTCATCGTACGTGCAATATCTGAATTTTCTATGCCCCTCTGCGTGAGTAATTGAATTTATACTGCTCCAATCGCATTCTAACGTAAACGCTGCTTTCGTTGGCAACATTGAAGCTCTGACGTCACAAAACACAAAGCGAGCATTTTTGTCTCGTTGTTTGCCCGCGAGTGAACGCCTCAGCGTGCTTCCTTTTTGTTGTTGTCCTCGACTTGGTTCGTGCTTGGGTGAGATTTTTTTTGCGCGGTTGGGTGCTACAACTACCAGGCAGTACATGCAAGCCAACACATGACGTTCCACACTTTTCTGCGAGACGCGCAGTGGCGAGCGATGTGGATCGTCGCCGTGCTTAGGGACTGGGTTCCCGTCGAAATCGTGACCCCGCTGAAGCAGCAATCATCTCACAGAGGAGAGCTACGAGCTCAGCTCTAAGCCGACAGAAGGCTCGTAAACTGAGGTGTGATGCTGCGCCAAAGATATTAAACTTGGTCCATCCACTTCTCGCCCATATCGGATCAATCAATTTGATTATGCAGCAAAACCGAAACCAACAGCTAGGCCATCTGGAAACGATACCTGAGAAGTTGTATTTAGCACGCGTGCAGCCCGATTCTGTATGATCCGCGTGTGAAAAGGGAGCGTGACTTCGCCAAGCTCGTCCAACTCAAGGGACGACATGCATTTGAAGTATTCGCCGTTTGCCTCCGACCCGCGCGGACATCGGTGATGAGGCTGCGTCCGCCGCGCGGACGCAGCCTCATCACTGATTCAGTGGATCCGCGGATATGTGTACCCAGACGCCGCTTCGTGTACCTAGGTGCCGCTTCCGGGATGAGATCTGCATCCTTTGCTTTGCAAGCGCCCACCCCTAGTTCGATCGGTGGCCGTCGCTGTTGTGTTTGCGCGAAACGGCATACGTTTGCTCGAAGCTTGTGGCTGTCTGCGAGTAACTTCCTGCTAAAAGGCGTGGCTTTGTTTGCACATGCTTGGGAACTGCATTAAAAGAACCGTATTTCAGTAGGTTACAGCCCAGGAGATCACATAATTCGAAACAAAATAAAAGACATCAATTGACCAACGCTTGTTATCCCAACCATCCGATAAACCTTTGCGTTTTGTGACGTCACGCAGCACCTACGGATGTGAGCCATTTACACTGGCGAAATTTGGGGTGCAGTTTCGTACATAGGCTCATGAAAGGATTAATCAATAACGGGAGATCACATATCAAAATAAAAATGACGTTTGTCTACATGAAGGCTCTCTCGATGTAACGAGCGCAAGAACTTAAGTACTTCCGGTTTCGACCGGACAATCATAAGTGTCGCGGAGGCTTGCCGCGCGACGCTGGTCGCCGCGGGCTGCCGACCAAAACCACTTTTCTCCCTCAGCGACGCGACGGACGGCGCCGCTAAGCCAACCGTTCCTTGCGCGGTTCAGAGCTGGCCGCTCCTCGCCGCAGATGAGAGGAGCCAATGAAAGGTGCCGTAGATAGAGACGTTGCGATGCCATGGCAACGCGGAAGCCGGTTTTTCGCCCGTCTTTCCTGTTTCAAAGGGGCGTAGCGTTGTTTCGTTTCATCTGCTATTCCTATGTCCCAAAATGCCTTTCCCAACGGAACGGGTCCTCAAAACTGTGCGACTGTTTCCCTTTTTATATGACAAGACGCAGCCACACTACCTAGATAAGGACGCTAAGAGCAACCGCTGGGAAATCGTAGGCGAGGAATTCGGAATTACACGCGAGTTTCTCCGTGGCACTTGTGTCGCGCGTAGTTGTCTTCGCATCATATATCGGCCGCGGAGTTCTGGATCGTCCAGCTGACCTGCGATTTGTTATCAATAAAGGGGCGGGGGGGGGGGGGGGGGGGGGGGAGGAGGACAATTTGTACGGGTGCTCTTATGCTCTAATAACCATGGCTATGTTCCAAAATATACTGTAGCGGATCACATGGCACCACAAGCAGAGCAACGCTGTGGAGGTTTTCGAAGGCAAAAGTACAAGACAGCAAAACTGAAAATCGTTGAAGCGCGGCCCGTATGGTCGTGTGCAATGCGGAGGGCAAGTTCGTCTGCTCCTTGCGCAGGGGGTAGCGGTGACGTCAGAACGCCGAGCCCTGATTGGCTGATCGAGCCCCCCTATCTGAGCGTCGTCTGCTTCTTTGCAACGTCGTCTGCTCGCAACGTCGTCTGCGTGTCTTACGTTTCCTGCGACTTTCGAGAGTGCAGAGGCCAGATTCACGAAACGATCTTACGCCAAAAATGTGCGTAAGACAAAACTTAAGAACAAATTCGTATTCACGAAACGAAATTTTCGTAAGTTTTGCGCAGGTTACGGCGAAATCCTACGACAGCTCCGAAGCTGTTACGCACTTCTTACGATCAAGTCAGCATGGCCGACAGCGTCGCGGTCGCGACGACCCACGGACGTTTATTTTTCTACGTGAGCTTCTCACGCGTCCTGACTTCAAGCAGCAAAAAAAAAGTAAAAATTATTTGAAACAGAGCACGACGAACAAGAACGCTGGATCCACAGACACCGGGGAAAAGCTCCAACGGCGACGATTCCACCGAACGCGACCAAACGAGCTGGGCAGTTAGGCCTAGCAGGCACTCCGCGACTCGGCGACCGTTTGCCCACGACCGGCAGACGTGCTGAATGGAATATGCCCGCGCGACCCTTGTGAACCCTTCCCGTGTTATACTTTGATCGCTGACCTCAATTTTAGATTAAGAGGTCAATTTCTTCCTCTTGTTATCTCCTTGTTTCCCGAGGCAACGGTGACTCTCGCCGGTGAAAAAGCGGCGAATCTCCGACAGACGCAGGAAAAGTAAAGCAGTCATCGCTTTGACTAGCAGACGTAAAGCAGACGACGTTAACTGCGCCAACCCGCCGGCGCCGTTAAAGAGTGAGGGGTCTCGCCGCACACGAATGGAGGTAAAAAGTATTTGGGAGGGAACTTGCGGACACTAAGCAAACAAACCCTGGCGCCCCGGGACACCTCGCCAGTGAGTCCTTTGACTTCCCTCCTTGATGCGCGTCTGCTAGTTGTTAGACGAAAACAACGTACCGCTCGAGTTATTTCGTCTGCCCTCCCTTAAAGGCCAAGTCGAGTTCGCTCCGAAAGTCGCAGGAAAGGTAAGACAGACGCAGACGATGTTGCGAGCAGACGACGTTGCAAAGGAGCAGACGACGCTCAATAGGGGGTCGCGATTAGCCAATCAGGACTCGGCGTTCTGACGTCACCGCTATTTCCTTTCTCATGCGCAGAAGACGAAAATGAGCCCACTTGCGAGGCGTATTGGTTGATGAAACACAATTAGGCGAGCCGCGCTCAAACTTGATGTCGCGTGCAATTGTTGATAATGAGCCAGACCACTGATCAGTGATGGGGAGCGGTGTGCGCGGTACTCTGTAAATTGTCTAACGACTTAAAAAAAAAAGTGTACCTTCCCCCCCTCTTCCGCCACTAGACGGGAGATCGAGCTCGGTTCTGGACTGCGAAAGCCGCAAGTTACATTCACAGTCGTCAACGTAAAGTAAAACGCTGCTCTAGATGCACATAGGGCTTCATGCACATTGCACTCGCAAAACACGTCCACACGGCGTCGATTCTTGATCGGTATCCAAAAGTGCGAAGGCACAGAGACGCACGAAGCACTTCTGCGTGCCAAGGAAGCTTTGATGACGCCGCAAGACCGGCGGAACTTGCTTTCGACGAGGTGCGCCTTTTTCCTGCGGCACTACGCTTCCGTAAAAATTTCCACGTGTTTTCAACGGCAAGTCTCAACGCTTACACAGGGTCTTAAAAAACTTCTTCGACGAATGACGACGAACGACTAGAAAACGAGTCTTCAGCACGCTCCCGCCAGCCTCTGCAAGGCTAGCGAAACCGAAATTCGCTTATGAGCAAGATGGCCGTCCGGGGGCTTCACTCGCACTGAAGCGACCAAGCGAGGAAGCGCGATCCAGCAATTGTCGTAGATATCAGTGAATACTTCCGTGGGAAATTATTATTCTTAATGTAGCAGACCTACATTAGGGTAGTCTAGTCTAATATAAATGGCTTGTACGTGAGGTCAAAGCAGTCCTCTTGCTTGGCTGGTGGTAGAATACACTGGAAGCTGAGATGACTCGTCTCCAGTTTGTAGAATTAGTACAGCCCCGGTTTTGCCTTTCCAGGGTCATTAATGGGGAAAAAACCGAAAGCTGCTCGATAGTGCTCGCTCCTTTTCAGTGTTTTACGTCGGCAGATCGATATAAAAGAAAGTTGCATCATACAAGCGCAAAATTTGGTAGGCAGGAGCCGTGACCCGCCGATCCTTTTTACAAACTGCATGCTTTGCACGTCTGTACGAAACGAAACTTAGACCGCCAGTGAAGGAAAGGGCCGGAAACGGCGCACGACGTTTTATGTCTTGTCAGTTTCGTACTATCTTTTGAACATTGCTCTCGAGACTCGACAGGTGAGCCGGTTGATTCCGTTGAGCTCGGGGTCGGCGACGCATACGGCATATACTACTTGGTGCCCCGAGAACACCGAATGCAAATCGTGTCTACGCCCACAGACTTCGGGTTCCGGATACGTCTGACGTACCTTTAGACACAGCGTTATTATTCTTCTTTAAGACAGTTTAATATTATTTAAGAAAGTTTTCATTCCTGTAGTTTACTACACTTCGTTCACCCGTAAGCTGAGAGTACGGTGAGAGCTACGCGCTCGCCTGACCAATCAGCGGCTTCCTTGTGATCACCCCGGCTCTCTGCGCGTGGGCATTGGGGGGAGGGTGATCACGTGGCAATAAAGCCGGTGTATGACTGGTCCAATGAGCAGGCAGCTTCCACCGCAGTCAGCTTAGGGGTGAACGGAGTATACACGAACTCAAACTCTGTTACATCACAGCGCGGTGGTGATGCGTCTAGCGCACTTCCGGTCGGAAGTCACCATACGAGACGTGAATTCCTGCGTTGTTTTCAAAGAGGCCAGGCAAAAACCGGCCTTCTCGTCAAAACGCCGCGACTGGGGCTGTACCAAAAGAGTCGAGAAAGGTTTGAAGGTCACTTTTTATGTGCTCGGTTCGTCCGAGAACGTAGATATCTGCTTCGAAAAGGGAGAACCAGACCCCGTCGGACCACGATTGCTTGGGCGGGAAGCACTTTGGGTTGAATTCACGGCTACTCGTGGTCATCAGATTTATTTCTTTTGTTCCAACATAAACGCGGGAAGACCGTCAAGTGGGCCACCTGCGTACTACGTTCACTGCGTCCTTAAGTTCAAACTGCCGCCTGATCGTTCGAACTGTCGTCTGTTCTTTGAAATGATTCTGCATGTCGTGTGCTGTTTTAGCCGACACCAGCCCGTAAACCAAACGTTGGCCCGGTAATTGCGATAAGAAGTAATGGCAGGCCTCAAAAGACTTTTAAGTTTGAAATGGGTTGGGGTAAGTAGGCTGGATGCAAAGGGTAGATACTAGGAGATGTTGATCATTGTTACCAGAGCTCATCACCGACTTGTCTGATTCACTTGGTCCGATTCTGCTTCCGATTTTCAGTATCGACGTCGACCATATCAGTACGGTTCAGGGTTTTGCAACCCGAGCGACATCATGAATAAAAATAGCGAGCAGAATCTCATCATATGAATCTGGTTTTCGCGTTCATTCTGCGGTGTCAACGCGGGGTGAATCGCCGCATGTCACATTATTCACGCGAAGTTTTGCGATGTAACGAGCCTCGGTAATTTCGCTGAGGCCGCTCAAGTAGTCGGACATTGCCCAGGAAGACGTAGAATCAACAATTCCAACGCGAAAAAGGGCAGGGGGACTCACACCAACGCCGACATCGCATTTCAATGGTTTGTTCATGGGCGACAGCGAGCTTCTTGCCCACACTCCATCGCGCATGCGCGGCGCCGGTGGCGTCTGCTAGGGCGCTCCAGTTTGTTTGTAAACATAAATGGGTCTACAAGTAAGCAAACTGAACGTGCAGAAGAACCCCTTACCAGATTATACTATAAATACTATCAACGTGCAAGTTTTACCGAACTGTGTGCGAACTCGAAAACAATAAAAATATTATTATCTCACAGAAATAACAAATATTTAAGTAAGAACGGGAAATGACAGAGATATGCTTCGTAGAATCGAAGTTCAAATATGTCTCCTTCGTAAACACACTGCTTAATATGACGAAACCATATATGTAAAAACATATCTATTGCATATAGAAAAACACCATAAAGAGCTTTTTTTACCGATAAATTATATAAAAGACGCATTCAAGGAGTAAGCTACTCGAGTTGCCACCAGTCGGCGCGCCCTCCGCGCGCTTTCCAAGCAAAGATTAAGTGAATGGTGGCAAAAAGCGAGAGAAAACTAGGTATTTTCTTATTAACTGATGGCAAGGGGGTTTTATAGCTTCACTTTTTTTTCGGTGCGGAGTGAATGTAGTTTTCACATTTAAATATTCTAAGCTTAAATGGTAAAACAAAATGGCTAGGTGGCTACCGCCCGATCCAAAGGGCTGATTCATCCATCCGTCCATCCACCCTTCCGGGCCGCCATAGCCGACCTTCAGTTTCTCGCCCACCGTTACTCCGCGTTGTGTGCTGCACCGGCCACCACCGGAGCTTTGTTTTCGAGTTGTTTTACGTTCCGCGTTGAAATCTTGCGTTTTCTTTAAGTCTTTCTGATATTTCATGCTTTCATTTAATCATTTGATATTTATATTTCAGTTCTTATATTTTTTTATTTATGGAATGGAATCGGACAGTGAATGAATCGACGATACAAGATTATGGCCTAGCCTTCAGAGACCATGTAAGTTCATCACATTCTTTCGTTCTTGTCGCTAATAAAGGGCAGTCAACACCATTGCGACATATGCAAATTTCAACTGACGCAGTCGTGCTTCTCGCTGCATGTGCATGCTTTAGACATCGTTTCCGTAGAGCCGCATCTAAGCGATTTAGCGAGCGACGAGACCAGTGACTGCGACAGCGACGAGACTCAGCGACCAAGATTTTTCACTGTCGCCCGTCGCGTCGCTCGGTTTTTCGATTTCTCCAAGACGTCGCTCACCGTCTTGGTTGCTCGTTCCCGTCGCTTCCATGCGGTTCGCCACGTCGCGCGATTAACCGAGCGACAGCGAAGCGGGTCACCGTCGCTTGTCTCGTCGCTCGTCAAATCGCTTACATGGGGTTTATAATTAATTAATTTCTAAGCCCACAGCACTGAACCATTGGCGCCTCGATATTAAGTATAAATCGCATGCAAGCGATTTGGCGAGCAACGAGACAATCGACGGCGACCCGCTTCGCTGTCGCTCGGTCAGTCCTTCGTCAGTCGTGCGACGAGGCGAACCGTAGAAAAGCGACGGGAGCAAGCAACCAGGACGGTGAACGACGTTTTCTAAAAATTCAATAACTGAGCGACGCGACGGGCGACAGTGAGAAATCTTCGTCGCTCGTCAGTCACTGACTCTCGTCGTTGTCGCCGCCGCTCGTCTCGTCGCTCGATAAAGCGCTTATATACGGTTCGGCTTTTACTTACGGAAACGATGTCTAAGGCGTGGCAGCGAGAAGAACGAGTGCGATAGCCTTACCGCGTCAGTTGAAATTTTCATATGTCGCAATTGCGTTGACTGCCATTTATTGGCGACCAAAACGAAAGAATGTGATGAACTTACATGGTCTCTGAAGCCTAGGTCAAAATCTTGTATCGTCAATCCATTCGCAGTCCGATTCCACTCCCTAAATAAAAAAAGACAAGAGCTATGTTGAAATATAGATATCAAATGATTAAATCAAAGCCCGAAATATCGAAAAGACCTAAACAAAACACACGATTTCAACGCGGAACGTAAAAGAACACGAAAACAAAGCTCCGGTAGTTGCCGGTCCAGCAGATAACGCGGAACAACGGCGAGAAACTGAAGGTCAGCTATGGCGGCAAGGTCACGTGATATCAAGATGGCGGTGCCCATGAAATGCTGCCTGAAAGGGTCTATACATTTTTTTAGAGCGCAGCTCTTAGGCGCCCGTTTCCGGCTTGAGCGGCGTTGGCGTCGCCGTCGCCGTTGGCGTAACCGCGCGGTGCAGTATGGGTAAATTTCCCCGCTAAATCTGGCGGAAAAAATTTCCCCGCTAAATGTAGCGGAAAAAATTTCCCCGCTAAATCTAGCGGAAAAATTTCCCCGCTAAATCTAGCGGAAAAATTTCCCCGCTAAATAGCGGAAAAATTTCCCCGCTAAATCTAGCGGAAACATTTCCCCGCTAAATCTGGCGGAAACAATTTCCCCGCTAAATCTGGCGGAAAAAATTTCCCCGCTAAATCTGGCGGAAAAAATTTCCCCGCTAAATCTAGCGGAAAAAACTTCCCCGCTAAATCTAGCGGAAAAATTTCCCCGCTAAATCTGGCGGAAAAAATTTCCCCGCTAAATCCAGCGGAAAAAATTTCCCCGCTAAATCTAGCGGAACAATTTTCCCGCTAAATCTAGCGGAAAAATTCCCCTGAGGTCACGTGACCTCCCGAGGTCACGTGACCTCGTAGGGAGGCACATGACTCCCCCACGTAACCCCGCCAAGGTCACGTGCCCTTGGGGGGGTCACGTGACCCCCCCCCCGAGAACACGTGGCCCTCAGTACCCTTCCCTCCTCCTCCTCAAGAGCTGCGCTCCGATTCGGCATTACAGGGAGTTGTAAACGGCTTTCACTTTTTTTTTAATAACGTTGAATTTTAGACATTAGCTTTTCTTCTTAAGTTTACAGTATTGTTTTTTTTTTCATAAACTGTACTCAAATTAACCATATTATAATTTGAAAATAGGCTCAGGTAAAAGTCTTCAGTTGACTTGTTTCGTATGCCTTAAATAATTGTACACCGAAAGCTAGCTCGTTTCAAAATTGGCCCATTATGGTTGAAGGTGCTTAATTCAATAATTTCTATTGTGTAAAATAAAATAAACAAACAGACTTATAGAGAGTTTTGATCCTTTTATACGAAGTCTTCAAACAGAAATAAAAGTTAGCACAGTTGCGAAAAAATTATTTAAACTTTCCGAGACTTCAAATCAAATGTCCGTACTTATAATTTGAAATTTTGTTATGGTCACACATTTTATATCGTTTATATATATATATATATATATATATATATATATATATATATATATATATTTCCATGGATAGGCGAAGGTAGCGGGTTCGGTCCCCGCTCCTGGCTCAACTTTTCGCCAGCTCCCTTTCCCTTTCCGTTCCCCTAACTTTGATGTAATAAATTTAATAATCACTCTCGCCACTCTTCGTTTACAATATATACAGGGTGTTCTTACTTATTCTTTCAAATTTGTTTTAAAAACGCCGTGAAAGCTACACTTATGCGGTTTGTGCAGGTAAGCTATACGGCCAAGAGCACATAGTGTAGGAAGACAGTCGCAGCTATTAGTCGTATAATTAAGTGAAAGTTGTTATTTTTTTAATTAATGCAAGTAGACATATAGTTCCAACCAGAAACTTGCTGAGCATCATCGAAAACCACTAAATCAACTATTTTGAGGAGGTCATAACACCGGGGCAGCATTTTACGGCGATCTGTAAAAACGATTCATTTGGACACGTTTCTAGATTTCGGTTTCTTATCGAGCGCATCTTTGCGCCCGCGGCCCTGCTCCCTGGTGGTCGCTGCGCGAAGCCACCCCCTCGCCTCCCTCGTAGAATGGAGGGAAGTTGCGCGGATGTGTGTTGCGTGTCGCAGCTACTGGGGAGCAGGACTGCGGGCGCGTAGATGCGTTCCGATAAGAAGCCGCAATTTCGAAGCGCGTCCAAATGGAGCGTTTTTAGAGAACGCCGTAAAATGCTGCCCCGGCATTATATTCTTCTAAAAAAGAGTTTATTTAGCGGTTTCTGAGGATGCTCAGCAAGTTTCTAATCGGAACTATGCGTCTATTTGCACTTATTAAAAAGTGAATTAACAAATGTTGCCTAATTAGCCGACTAATAGTTGCGACTATATGCCTATACTATGTCCTCTTGGCCGTATAACTCACCTGCACAAACCGCATAAGTGTAGCCTTCACGGATTTTTTAAACAAATCTGAAAGAATATATATATTACTCATCAAGCTATTACCGGGCAGTTAGGTAAGAGTGAAAGTTGAATTGTTGCCGAAGGCTGTATTCAAGGCCTACTGCTGTGAAAATACTGAAATTCAAAGTAACGTAAAAGTAGCATTCATTAGATATTACAATAAACGGTAACAGTATTCCGTTCAATTTGTCGAACGCTAACGGATCTCAGTAACGCGTTCATTTTTCACGAACAAACGAGTAACTTTCGGTAACTAGCATAAAACTGCCAGAAAAGACCCAACATTCCTTCTTTCCAGTCAAGAAAGAGGAAGACCCTCCTCCTTTCTGCTGGGAGTATCTCACAGTTCCGCCTGTCTTGTAAAATGGGAGGAAGAGTTCGAGAGCAAATAGAAAGAAGAAAATTGGGAAACGATTTTCTGCCCGGCAGAATATTCTCAAAAGCAGTTAGCGCGAACGACGCGAACAAGTAGAAGATTGTACAGGAAAAGCGAAACTTCCAACTCACGCTAAGGGAACGATAGAAGAGTCTCGAGTTCGGCTTTTAAGTTTTCAACTTCCGCTTTCTCTCATACTGCGCCCAGCTTTCAACCAACGAGGATCATCGGCTGTTGTTCCGCCGAATCAAGGCCGCCTCGATCATTCCTTACGAGCGTCTCTGGAGCAAGGCAGTCATCGGACAGGTGGCCAGCAGCCGAGCAGTCATCATGGGTGACCTGACCACCGTCCAATACCAGGCGGCCAAGCACTGCTGGCAGTTCCCCAACTCCGAGCTGTACTTCGTGCGCGAGAAGCTCTTCTCGTTCTCGATGGTCGTCTACCTGAACAAGAACCTGCCCCGCAGTTTCGTAGACTGCTGGAACAAGAGGTACCCCAAATTGCAACGCGTAGCTACGTGTTTTTATAAACAGTATGGTACTGGCACGATATATAATACATTCACAGTAAAAAAATATGTAGTGTTGGCTATCTAGGTAAAAAAATGTGTCACTTTGCAGTTGATTCGTCCTGCAGCTGAACATAGCTGACTTCACGTTCACATCTGTGGCAGTAGGGTCAAGTTCATGCTTATGTTTGAAGCGTATCAGTCGCATACATTTGTACCGGGTGTCAAGAAAAAAAATTTTACAGGGTTTTTTTTACCGCAAAAATAAACTAGGCATTGCTGAACGCTCATTCTCCGCCCAGATGTAGCGCTAGAGGTCACAACCAGATGCCAATGTTTCAGACAGATCCAATGCCTTATTCAAAAGTTATAAGGGGTTTTATGACAATTTCAATGAAAAAATGGAGCCCAATTTTGCCCGTTTTCGGTTTCTGGTGCCTTCGAAAACTTCGTCGGCCGCCATTTTTCCACTAAAATTTCCCGAAAATCACATAAATTCTGATTTAGACACCGGATCGGGCTGACACATTGGCATCTGGTTGTGACCTCTAGCGCTACCTTTGGGAAGAGAATGAGCGTTCGGCAATAAATAGTTTATTTTTGCTGCAAAAAAAAAAAAAAAACTCTATTCTTTTTTTTTTTTTTTTGACACCCTCTTTTTAAAGATGCTATATATTCTTTGTTCTCATGTAAAGTAATTCATCAATAATATATCATTTCAGATTACGCCACACAATCGGCTCTTTCTGACGCTGCGCGCGCTTCGATCAGCTACGCACTCGGCTTCCACGCCCGTGATCGAGGTTTGAACTGGTTGCCGCTTTTTTTTTCTTTTACAGTGGAGCCGTTAAGGGCTAGTTTTCCCAAGATCGTGTCCGGTACCAAACAAATGTCGACAGAACACTCTGGTTCCCACCGTCGATCATAGATGGCAGTAGCTGTCCAGAGTGTTGTGTTTGGCGGTTGTCTGCTTGCCGCCGTCGCTCATAGATCGCAGCATCCTTTCAAGCCTCGGCAACTAGACAACTGGTTGCGGCAGTCGCTCATAGATGGCGGCAACATTTCTCCGGAGGAAGACGAGCGGGAACGTAACAAGCGGCAATGTGCGCAGCAGCGCGAATGGTTCCGCAACCGCCGCGAATCCGCTGTCGCCTGAAGCTTGTGGGGTTCTTTTTAGAGGTCGCTCTACTAATAATCGGCACCCGATCGGTATGCGTTTCGTTCATTAGCCAGAGAGGGACAAAACACAACGAGAAGACAGCGAATGGGACTGTACCTCCTGGTTCCCGTCGTCGAAAGCCGGCAGTCCGGGCCCGCCGATCGTTGTTGCCGCTCGTCGATCAGAGCTCGCAGTCGGAGTCCGTGTCCAAGCCTGCGGATCGTCCTTCCCACTCCAGCGCGGCGTAGGCTAGCTGTCCAGGGCTAGCACAGCCCGAGTCTCGCTGCAGAATCACCCCGGGATCGTCATATCCCAGGCCGGTATGGCCAGGGCTCGCCGTTTCCACCGGTCCGTCTCCAAACCTCGCTGGTGGACCGCTCCGGGGTTCGCCATGACCCAAGCCAGGCAGCCCGGTTCCATCGTTCCTGCCCAGCTCCAGCCTCGCTCAGCACGCACTGTCTCGCACCAGCTCGTGACTTCTCCGCCGACCGCCTGTCATGTGCCCTCTGCCTTGTCTCAAGCCCCGGACTTCGGGGTACTTCCTATATACGGCACTTCATGGGCCTCATGGAGGAGTTCTTCCACGTCGAGGCACGGGGGGAGAGGTGGACACTCTGGTCGGTGCCATGTGAGGTGTCGAAAAGGCGGCCGCTGTTGCTGTTGCCTGAGTGGCCACGTTGCAGCGTCCGAAAGTGGCGTAGGTGGTAGTGGGACCCTCGGTGTTGGCCTTTCTTGGTGCCGGCATCAGCTTGCTCTTCTAGCGAAGCCGGCAAACAATGATGACCTGTCCGTCGCTCGCTGTCCCACTCACCGCGATGCAGCAGGGGGCTTGCTCTAAGCTGGTTCCCCCAACGCGGACAGACCTGCCCCGTTTCGCTTAGAGGTCGCAGCGGGCTTAGAGCTGCCCGCCTGAACCGTTCGTCAGGCCGAACCAGTGTCAGCCACCCTGAGCACTTGGGAAAACGAATGGGCCCGTGTTTCCTCCTTGTGGGCTTCCTGGGTTACGCCGTCTATGGCCGTCTTTCCAAGAAGCTATTCTGCGCAGAACAAAGTGTTAAAACAACACACAGCGAATAAATACTCTGCCGCAGATTGTGGCAGCGGCCATGGCCTCCACCACCAATTTGCTTGCCGGCGGGTTCGTGTACCATGCGGCTAACTCGGCGAGTCCGCATTCCAGAGCTCGCTCCTGGGTCGCCAGGAACAGAGGATTTCTTGTGTCCCACCGCAACCTCATGTTGCTCGTCTTCCCCATCACGACGACGGTAGTATCCTTTCAAGTCAGCGATATGAACCGGGCAAGCCTCCTCGTTTGTATCTAGCCGAGTAAGCCTAGAAGTAAGACACGACGCTCGCGTCTTTTACTTCGGGTGCCCTACTCACCTCGGAGCAAGCCATGCGGCAAAACCACTAGCTGCGTTGCTCAAACCGTGAGTTTCCTTCAAAACAGGTAACGATGGTGTAAACCTAGTCAATCATTTGCGCAAGCGAAGGGATCCAAAGCCTGTGGCGTGATGGTCATATACCTTAGCCGCGTTCCGCAACGACTACGTATACCACTGCTACTCGATGTAAGTGTCAGCGTCCCGTTCCGTCCACGTGTATACGAGCTCTAGGGACTGATCGGTCCTCGGAGGGGGCGGCAGCTCAGCGAGCGAGCCCGCTTGAACCATTTACGCCTCAAGGCAAGCTAAACAGCTACAAGCCACCTAAATGTCCACCGCCTCATCCCCGGCCAGGTGGTGACGCGACATAACTTATTAAAAGGCTTGCTGCCATTGCCACGACCGGCCAGAGTGAAGTCGCAAAAGCATCCTTTAAGTCGGCTCTGTAGTGTTCTATAGGGACGACCCCCCCCCCCCCCCCCCCCCCCGAAGAGAGAGCCGTTCCTTTGCCCTTCGTCGATTGTTGGAATGACGCGAAGCAACTAGCCGTCTTGGCCCAGCAGTTACAAATCATAGTGCTCATTAACTCACCTGTCAGCGTTCCCGGTGTCAACTGCTATCCCCGCAATTTTTCTGAGACCCGCTGACAATCTCGTCCGCCAGTGTTCTCGGTGTCGACTGCAATTCCCACAATCCTTCCGACTCCCACTAACAACAACCCATCTGCACCCCGGGCCTCGACAAGCGCTTACTTGCCTACCGCATCACCCCAAGCCTAACTCCTAAATCTGCAATGAGTCCTGGCTGTTTCCCCTCCTGCCAGTCGTCATCCTGCCTTCCAGCGAACATGCCGTGCCTCTCCTCTGCCTCCGAAGATGACTTTCTTACATCTCAACCGCGCTCCTCGTCTTCCCCCCGGTTGCATCACCTCCTGTCAACCACTATTCTGGGGTACCTGAGTAAGCGCGTCAGCAACCTCGTCCTTCGAGCCCTTTAGGTTCTCTATTCGAGGAGACTCCTGCTGAGCTATGCTGCGATACAAGTCGCCAAAATTCCAACATACTTTGTCTTAACGGGCATCGTTAGTGTTAGCGAACAATCCGCTCAACGAATACGTACGACTCCCTGGGGACGACTAGAAGCGGGGGCATACCGAACGGGCCCCACGTTGAATGCGCCATTTTAATGTGGGGTTCTTTTTAGAGGTCGCTCTACTAATAATCGCCGCCCGATTGATGCGTTTCGCTCATCACTCAGGTAGTGAGATAACACAACGAGACGACAGCAAATGGGTTCACTGTACCTCCTGGTCGCCTGTCGTCAAGGGCCGGCAGTCCGGGCCCGCCAACCGTTATTGTCGCCCGTCGATCAGAGCTCGCAGTCGGAGTCCGTGTCCAGGCCTGCGGATCGTCCTTCCCACGCCAGCGCTGCGTATAGACTAGCTGTCCAGGGCTATCACAGCCCGAGTCTCGCTGCGGAAGCACCCCGGGATCGTCATAGCCCGGGTCAGTATGACCAGGGCTCGCCGTTTCCACCAGTCCGTCTCCAAACCTCGCTGGTGGACCGCTCCGGGGTTCGCCATGGGCCAAGCCAGACAGCCCGGCTTCATCGTTCTTGCCCAGCTCCAGCCTCGCTCAGCACGCATTGTCGCACTGTCTCGCGCCAGCTCGTGACTTCTCCGCCGACCGCCTGTCACGTGCCCTCTGCCTCGTCTTTCACCCTCGGCTCCCACAAGTTCCACTGCGTCGAGTGCTTCAGATTCCTTTGCGAAAGAAGAGCAGATCGCTCGTCTGGAAAGCCACCGCCGAGAACAGAAGCTACAGTAAAAAAACTAAAAGTTTTTTTTTTTTTTTTTTTTGTTTAGCGGCAACGGATTGATTGACATAAACATTTCGTGCTTACGCGGTTCCTGAGGTTGGTTGACCCCATAAGGCTACCGCTTTAAAATTTACGTACCAAACACTGATTCTGGCAATACAAAAATAATTGTGCGTTTCAGGTGTTCCTGCGTGAGCTTTTCTTTCCCTTTCGTAATTTTTATTACTTTAGGACAAACCCCACGTTCTTGCGCGTCCGTCAGTGCTTTCTGAGCCGTAATAGGACTGCTATATTCTAATCATGCGGCTTTGTATTCCAGTGGGAGAAGTTTTGATAAACTCCTGTCTATACTTCGTTTCACCTTAGGTCCGAGCGCGGCCGATGTTATGAGCGGAAGGGCCCATCAAATGGCGCAAAAAGCGCAACGTCATGGCGTGCTTTTTTTGTTTGATAGGACAAGCCGGCAGACGAGCACGCACAGAGAGACGGCGAATAACGGCTGGTCTTCTTAGGTGCAGAGAGCACGCCATGACGTTTGCCTTTTTTGCTGCTTGATTGGCCCGTCGGGTCGTAACATCGGCCGCGTTTGGACCTAAGGTAAGAAGGAGTATAGTCAGAGCATCAGGGGTTGTTATGGCTCAACAAAAACGCTGTAACATTTTCCAAAATTCTCAACACACGCACGAAATCGCATAAACTGTTTTCTATCCTTGGTTTCAGCTTACGTCCAGGCGCAGCCGACGCTACGAGCGAATGGGACCAATCAAGCAATGCCAAAAGCGCAGGTCACTAGACCTATCCTGTTTATGATTGGTTCAGCGATGATAGAATACGTCCATTAACATGACAAACACGATGATGTTGCGCTTTTGAGGCTGTCTGATTTGTCCGACCTGCGCGTAGCGACAGCCGCGTCTGGACTTCAGGAGAAACGGAGTATAAATGAGCGAGCGGCACGGGAGCTGGTACACCCAAACACCGCTACATTGGGTATTTTTGGCCCCGCGAATGTTGAATGCGCCCCTTAAATATAAAGCCTCATGACAGTACAATAGACATACTTCCCCTCTCTTTGCGTAACAGTACTTAACTATACGAAGCAAAGCGTTGCGCAAAGATAAACACCGAGGCTTATTACAAGCTTTTGCTGCAGGCTCTCTACGCTCATGGAGTCTGGCCTGATATCCAAGTGGTACGAAGAAACTATTTCCTTGGCGGGACACTTTTCCCGCTGTCCCAAACTGGGCACCAAGGAGCTGGACACGGTGGCCTTCAACCACCTGCGTCCTGTGTTTCTCTGCTACATGTTCGGGCTTGCACTGGCGGCCGCCACTTTCGTCGCAGAATGGCTCGGGAATTGTGTCTGGTAGGCTGCTAAGAAGCCGAGAGGCATTCAGCAGAGGGATGACTCGGCATCTAATCGCCGGGAACGGAGAAGGCGGGAAGGAGGCACAAGAAAGATGGCGACGAAAGAGGCGAAGATGAATTGGAGGGCAGAAGAGTGTGCCTCGATATCGGGCGCAGTAGATGGGCACCTTGGTGGAAAACGGCACTGATTCAGCCCAAATAGGCAGTTTGCTACATCAACACCAAGGTGCGTAGTGAGAACGCAAGTATATGTGCTACAGACGCCCGCCTTCAGGCCCGTTTACGCAGTTCCGTTTTCTTACGTCGCGCGTCACTGGATCATTTCTGTATTGTATTAAGCGTGGAAACCAATCCGAAGAGTAGCTTTGCAGGCGACATACAAAACATGGATGCCACGGTGACATGATATTACACGTAAAAAAAGGTAAGCAAACACCGGTTCCTGAATTGGGCTTCTCTCTGTAAGAAAGATTCAAACTAAAGTGACAAATTGGTGTGCTAACTAGCGCACTTGCAAAGTGGCGTTTATGTTTGCTGTTTGTTTTAAAAGAGTTACGCTATTGCAGATACCAGCACGTACTGTCGGGTTCGAATGAAATGCTAACAGCGGAGCGCGTGGCCGTCGGTACAAGCTGGGCCTCCTGGAGGCCTCTTTAAACTGATAAAACTGCAAATTGTAGAGTAGAGCGCTGCGAGGGTGTGCGTCCTCCTCCGATGTGATTGACCCTCGCCCAGCACAAACCAAGCTTCGACGCTGCACAGGTGGTGCGCTGAAAGTTTCGTCACAGCCACTCTTGTTGACTCGGCATGAGCCATGCGAGTTAGCAGGACGCTCGCAGGAGGAGTAGACTGCTTGCGCTGCCCCTCGAGCGCGCGTCCGCGGAGCATTACCGCAGCGTCATGCTCCCTTCTAACTTGCGAAGTTTTTTTTTAATACCCGTTGTTATTTATTTGTGAACAGTATAGCAGAAAGAGTGCGAAATTCGAGACAGAATAACAAGAAAAGACCCAGGACGGCTGACCACGCCTAAGTGAAGTCAATTAGATAACTTGTATCTATCAGCTCTCGGAGCACGCCCTGTGTCCCCTCTAGTACGTGTGTCCCATGTGTGGCGCCGGGATGCCAAAATGCTGGTCCGCCAGCTCCCGGATTCACCAAACATTTACATGAAATGCATTTTTTAGGCACCCAGAATCTCGTTCATTGTGCTCATTAAATTATCACACATGTGTCAGAAGTGTGAAACAGAAGATACATCAGATAGTTCGTGCACGGAAAGCCTGTGGAGCTGGATTCGTCAGTTATTGAAACCACGCAGACGTCATCGTGAAGGACCTAGAGCGCATGACTCCTGCAAACTAGTGAAACGGCGTGAACGGGAAATGACATGTTTATTGCCAGATAACATTTGTGCAAACATAAATAATAAAGAAGGGAACGCGAATGCTGCAACCGGCAGAGGCTTACGCCTCAAGCAGGCAGCGCCGCAACAGTAGCTGTCTTGGCAGTCTTGCTTCTGTTTTTGTATTTCATTGAGCTCGTCTTGATCAATAGTCAATTCATACTTTGTAGTCGCCTTCAGCGTCTACAACGGCAGCCATCTGACGAGGTAGACTTTCCAACAGGCCGGATACCAGGTCCGAAGCTCTCAGCCGCTCCCACTCAGCCTCGACCACCATAACAACGCGTATTAAGAAAATTAAAAAAAAAAAAATGAAAGCCGTTTATAATTCCCTGTAACGCCGGTTAGAGCGCAGCTCTTGAGGAGGATGGAAGCGTACTGAGGGATAGGAGGCTCCTTGAGGTCACGTGACCTTAGGCGGGGTCACGTGACCTCAGGGCGTCACGTGACCTCAGGGCGTCACGTGACCTCAGGGCGTCACGTGACCTCAGGGGGTCACGTGACCTTAGACAGGGTCACGTGACGTGAAGCGGTCACGTGATCTCAGGCGGTCACGTGACTTCAGGGAATCACGTGACCTCAAGGGGGTCACGTGACCACAGGGTGTCACGTGGCCTCAGGGGGTCACGTGACCTCGCGGTTATGCCGACGCCGACGGCGACGCCGACGCCGACGCCGCTCAAGCCGGAAACGGGCCCCTAAGAGCTGCGCTCTAAAAAAAAACTGCGCAAGTTAGGAGGGAACATCGTTACAATAATGCTGCGAGCGGCGAGCTTCCTACACTCTTAGAAAAAAGGGTATGGATAGTCCTCCCTTAGGAGAGGAACGGTCTTGTAACCTATGTTGCTTTAGAAAGGGACAAACTTTCGTCCCTGAAGCAGGGGAGAAAAGTTCCTCCGTCGCTTGCATCTCAATATATCGGCCCCGAATCGAGCAAATCGAGCCCAATAATGCTTGACGAGGACGCTACGTCTCTTGTACGGGACGAGAGCAGCAGCAAATGAAAGCGTAACACGAGCTTTCGGCAAACTGTGTTTATTTCCGAAGCCAGATTCCCCCCACAGGTACAGAAACTTGCGTTTCGAAAGCAGTTACTCAGTCCTCTCGTCGACAGCACTGCGATGTTAAACGGAGACAACCGACACCCAGTTACTTCAAGGTATATGTACATATGGTAGCGAAGCTTCCATAGAACCCCACGTGTCGAAAAAATGGCGGCTCATGGGGCTTCGCTAGCGCCATCTATGTGTCGTGATAGCATTTCCGGCGGAACAAAAAATAAACAGGAAGTGACGTCACTTCCACAAAAAAAAAAGAAAAGAACGTGACGTCACTTTGATGTATTGTTTGGCGCGAAAATTAAATATAACACGAAACCGAGACTGCAGGCAAAAAGGACGATCGTCCTTTTTGCCTGCAATCCCGATTTCTAAAAAAAGTCTCAAACAAAGCTTTCTGGTACTAAAAAATCTGAAACAAAGCTGGGCCAAGCTATGTTTGAGTTCTTTTAGTGCGTTGTCCTTCTTGCCTGCAGTCTCGGTTTTTTTATGTTGAATTTACACCACCCGTTTGACCTCTTAAATCTGCGCGAAAATAATTTAATTTTTGTATGCGGCCGCCTTTTTTAGGTAGCTCACTACGAGAATAATTTTTTTTCATCCCACAGAACTACTTTTTCTTTTTTCTTCAGCTTTTCAGAAATGTGGGAGCGGCTTTAAGGTGATTGACCTCACAAACAAAGTGACTAACAATAACGTTTCTCGAGTGTGTTAGCGTTGAAGATACACAACAGTAACTCTAATGCAAGTCCAATGTTGCACTAACATTTTATTCACTTCATTCACTGCATTGTGGCCTAGGTATCCAGGCCGCAGGAAAGCTGACTCCTTGAAATGTAAACAGCAAACAACCATGTTTCGTAGCTACCATGGAGTCTTCCCCTGTAGGCCCCGGTTGTTGGAGAACCGAACCCATGCTTCACGCCTGCGGATGAAGCGCAGTGCTATCTAAGTGTCTTGCGTACTTGCAAAGAGCAAATGTAGCCAATATGTGCACACACCAAAGCAAATTGGAGCGAGGACATTCACAGATTAGTCAGCAAAACTCTCTGTATGAACCACAAAAAGATAAACATGAACCTTTAGTACAGAGGCTTTTAAATGTATCTATGTCGTGTTGCATCCTTGATTAGAGCGTCGATGAGTATGACCCCATACTCCTGAGGGGCAAACTCCTGAGGGGTTCAGGTAAATTCAAATATCCTGGGCGCTTTCGTAATGAGCGCAAACAACGCTGCAAAGTCAGCGAAAACTAACAACAGTTAAGAGAACATTTTACAAAGGGGGCATGGCATCACTTAACACAACACAGCAGGCACCTCACTGACAGGAACAAAATGTCACCTTCGAGTGTCGACAGGAAACCGGTGCAGCGAGACGCCAGCCTTGCGGTTGTCACTTCGGCATTCTTCCACGGAGCGTTGCAACGCCTCGATGCATAACGTGTTGAGCTCATTGTCACGAAGGACGTTGAGCCCTTCGGACGCAGCAGCGTCCAACCGCACGAAGGTGACTGTTCCTATATCACGCTGATATTACGCTCCTGCGCACGTAACTTGCGTAATCACGCTGAGCGAAGGAAACTTTTCAAACTATTTGAAGTGACGGTAGAACGATTCAAAAAGCACGTGGAGACCTAAAAGAAGCAAGCAGACGGACAACAAAAACCTGCCTCTTCGCGCAGCACGATGCCTCTGCAATTTATCGCTATTAAAAGCCAGCCTTGTTGCTTGTGCAGTACAGAGGGCGCTAAGAGCAAGTTAGAATATTAGTAGTAATAAAAGCTATTTTAGCTTTCTCGAGCGCGACAAACCTTATTTAAGACCACTAATAACAACATACAAAATTTAAAATACAATTCAGTATAATTTAAATTAAAGTTATTTTATTTGTATATAGTTTGCCATAACGTCTCCTAGTCGCGCTTCAGACGCACCGTCACCACGTGACCCTCCTGGTTGATGTCGCTGGCAATTTGTTTTGTACCGTGTTTTGGCCCAAGCTTCGCTACCATCTGTACATATACCTTGGTTACTTCGCGCACTTTGCGTCTTACCTTTGGTGTTCCTCGAGTAAAAATTCCTTCGTCAACCGCACATCACGGAAAAGGGCAAACTCAATCCCCGAAACCAAAAGCCACTCTCGAAAGAACAAACTCGAAGCCGCTGTTTATCGCGTAGCGTGAAAGAAGGTTACATCGCTAGCCACCAGATGGCGGGGTCAAGCAGAGTAATTGCAGGTAGCTAGGCTAGGTGGCGCTAGGTACCGCCCAATTCATGTTTTACAAAAAATAATTTGCTCTTTTTAGGCCACTACTGCGCTTGGGGATCCTCTACTATACACAGCATACACACATTACGCTTATTACAAGCATCAGGTGAACATACAATGAGCACATACACGACACACACAAATATCAATACAACGGGACACCACACTAACACCACAATAACCCAAACACTACACCCATGCTCTGCGTTTCCGTCTTTTATACTGGTCGTTTTGAACGTACGGAACTTTTCGGTGACTCCCTAAGCAATAAAAAATATTCTCAGCATGTTGATTTTTTCCCAGCAATGTCATACCTCTGAGAGTATTTTGAATGGTTCAGGGGATGAATCTCTTATTAAAAAGTAAACGCTTGATCATGCTGTAATTATTTGAAAGCCAATAAATCAAGCCGCTCCAATGCGGTTCGAATCCATGAGTTTGTTTCCCCACACGGCACGTCGTAGCCTGTATTTCTATTGGTTTTTCTATTTGTGCTGTTCACGCAAAGCTGCAATTGCCGTTTTGAATTAATCTCTGTAGAGCGGATATTGACTCAGCTGGAAGTAATGCTTCACGGGCTGAGAAATCGCTTTTCGATCAACTTGAATGCAGTCAAAGCCGCGACTTGTGGCAGGTGCTAAGTGTACGAAGCTACGCCGCAGCGAGCACGAAAACTTCTAGCGCTCATCCCAGCGCGCCACGGAGGGCAGTTTCTCCAGGAACCGTAGTATAATTAAACAGCCAATTAAAGGGTAGTTGTTTTTTTCTCGATTCTACCTACTATTGTTTTTTAATGCCGAAATTCCATACTGTAAATATACGTACTTTCTGTCACGATTTCGTACTGTTCAGTCCTTGCCCCAAAGCGCAATCGCTCTCGGGGACGAGACAATTCCGACAGTCACATTGGCCACTGTACGATAGCAGCTTCTACTGTTCAGACCAGCGTTCCAACATGACTATCCGCACGTTGATCGATTGCACGTAATCCCTCAAGTGGTATTAAACTTTTTAATGAAGCGGAATGTCGACCTGCGACACCCCGCCCCCTCCGATCACGGCCCGACCAGCGGCATCAATGCCCAACAGTTTACGATCTCATCTTCTTGTTACACCACTGATACGCGAACACATGGTCACATCGGCGATAATTCCAGTCTTCTGTTTACAACCCACAACACTGCCATCACGATTTTGCTGCTATGTTGCTGACACGCACACAGAACCACGTTGAACGCCGGTTGCACTCGACATCGGAAAACAGAACCGAACTCAGGGGGGAAGGCACCCAGGCAGCCGGCAGAAAAACCTGCCTGTCTTGGGTGCAGTTCCTGCGGTTTCCATAACGCCGAAAACGTCGACACAGTTCCGCGTGGTTTCGCTACTGTAGTGACTGTAGTGCTGTAGTTCCCTCGGTTCCGTGCCGCGCGAGTCCCGCAATCCGGAGACGGCCATCCCCCAGTGTAGGGGCGCTGCTGGTACTGCTCCGGAACTTCGCTGTTTCTAGCGGCTTCGTTTTCTCGTTTGATAAAATTAGTGATAAAAACGTCAATGCAACCGAAATGTTCTGCACGTTTAGACTAGAAGACGGAATTACAGGCGGCCTTCGCTGCCGCTGAAGCTCACTCAACTCAACAGCTATTTATTAAACAACGTGCGCGACGTGCTCGAAAAACGGGACCGACAGAAGATGAGTCGGGAGGGCGAATATTTCTCCCGTCTGCCTGGAGAAGGAGAAAAACGTTTCGTTCTTCCCCTTTTCTCGTGGTCGCTTGGGGGCGCGTCGGTAGAAGGGAGGAAGATGCGCCGTTGCTACTTTTTTCCTCCATTTTTTCTTAGAGTGTAGCATGGTTTATGCGGAGCCAACGAAAGTGGCTGTGACGGAACTTCCAGCACACCACCGGCGCAGCTCCCAAGCTTGGGTTGTGCTGGGCAAGGGTCAGACACATCGGAGTAGGACGGACGCCCTCGTAGAGCCCTATTCTCCAACCCGCAGTTTTATCAGTTTCAAGAGCCCTCCAGGAGGCGCAGCAGGTACCGAGGGCCAGGCGCTCCGCTGTTCGCATTTCATTTGAACCCGATAGTACAGCACGTGTACCTACACCAGCACCTTGTTTGTGCTTCAGTAATTTTGTAAAAGGAATATTGCGCTTTGTTATACGTTGTGTGTGAGCGTTAATTAGACTGCACTTTGTCTAATAGTTCCTGGTTAGAGACGATATAGACGATACCGCACATCACGGAGGAGTGGTAAACCATTCGCCGAACCAAAATTCGCTCTGAAAAGAGCAAATTCAAAACAGCCTATGCTTGGCTCATTGTTGCACGGTAACCAGATAACATCGCGAAGCGTGAAAGACGGTTAAATAGCTCACCACCAGTTTGCAGGGTCAGACAGGGCAATTGCAAGTAGCTTGGCTACGTCGCAGTAGGTGGCGCTAGGTACCGCCCCGGTACATACCCAAAAATAATCGACCAATCAAAACAACACTCACCGTATTTGCGTTTCAGGAGAAGGCGAAGCTCAGGTTCTTGTAGATGGTGTCGTCACCACGTGCCGCTTTCGTGGCATCGAGCCGCGTGCCATATACCAGGCCGACTGTACATGAAAGACGATAAAGTATGATTCTATTTTCTCCGCAAGCCTACATGACTGCTCTGTCTCGTTGGCCTTAACACATGGTGTCAGAAGTGGCCGTTGTCTGCCCACGGGACTTTCTACTCTGTCGACGGGACTTTCTACAACAGAATACCAACCCATATCGAGCGCGATGACAAAAAGCCCAGCACGTCATTCCAGCACGCCCAGCACGTCAACCTAGCACGGCATCCCGCAAGCTATGGCGGCACTGCTGCCGCCGCCACGACCCCTGGATAGTGGCGGGGACGTCTGGCTAAACTGGAAAACCTGAGAAAGTGAGTTCAAGCTTTTTTTCACGGCTACGTTACTCAGTCTCCAACCAAAGGAGGCTGCAACATTATTGATGACTATTGGAGAGGAGGCGAGAAAAACGTACAGCACGTTCCAGTTCAAAGAAGGCGAAGACATGCAAGACGTTGAAGTGCTTCGAAAGAACTTCGAAAGTTTCTATAAGCCTTCAACTAACCTAGCCTACCATGAGTTTCGCTTCGGTACAAGAAACTAAAGAGAAGACGAGAGCTTCAACGAGTGGCTAACTGACCTTCGCATCCTGGCAAAAGGTTGCGATTTTGGTAGCTACAAAGAACGCATGCTTCGAGACAGAATCACCTTAGGAATCAGAGATAAGAAACAAGAGCGGTTAATCTCTGAAAATCCTTCCTATACGAAAACTGTTGACATCTGCAGGACACGAGAGCATGGAAAAGGGCAGTGCCAAGAAATACAAGGGGCTTCACAGCAGCCGTCGGAGGTGAACTTCGTTGAGAAACGGATGAGGCGTTCATTTTCAAAGTGCGGATACGACATACATCGCGGTACCGCTTGCCCAGCGTCGGGTAAAATCTGCAAGAAGTGCGGAAGGCGTAACCATTTTGCGACGGTCTGCAGCAGCACCCAAGTTCCACCAAGAAGCGGAAAGCACACAAAGAAAGGTCTTCGTCAGCTGGAAGCTAACGAAGATGAAGACTACTGGTTGGAGACTTTGACTGTAAACACCATCTCAAGAAACGACCGCTGGTTGGACACCGTCGAGATCGAGGGAGCGCCTGTGATGTGCAAGCTCAACACGGGGGCCGACTGCTGTGTCATTTCAAGAGAGCAGCTTGGAAAGGTCACAACCAAACGAGCACAACCGTGCGTCGCGGTTTTGAAAACGTTCTTTGGGCACAAGAATCAAGCTTCCGAGATTTTTTCTAAGGCTGCAGAAGAACGAGGAAATCTTGCGAAGCTCAGTTCTTCGTAACGGAACAAGACAACCCGATTACATTGAGCGGTGGGACAGCCGAACGCCTCGGACTGATCATCCGCGTAGCAGCAGTTGAAAACAGTGACCAACTGTACGAAGCAGCTCGGCCTTATGAAGACATCTTCCATGAACTAGGCCAGCTTAAAGGTGTGGTTCACCACATGAAACTGAAGCCGGAATAGCACGGGGTCATCAAACCAGCAAGAAGAGTTCCAGTCGCCCTTCAAGACCGGGTCAGAGCCGAACTACAACGGATGGAAGCTGGCGGGGTCATCGTCAAGGTAACAGAACCCACTGAGTGGTCAAGTTACATGGTCGTTGTTGTCAAAAAAGAAAAGGTCAGAACATGTTTAGACCCGTCAGACCAACCGAGCCCTCCTCAGAGAGCACTACCCGATGCCGACGTTGGAAGACGTTGCACCCAGCCTTTGTGGAGCAAGGTACTTTTCAACACTCGTTGCGGCATCTGGGTTTTGGCAAATCAAGTTGGGCGACGAGAGCTCCAGGATTTTCACAACGAGTACACCCTACGGCAGATACCGGTTCCTTCGTATGCTTTTTGGCATATCAACAGCGCCAGAAGTCTTGCAGCGGGCGATGCGCAGAGCGCTGGACGGGCTTCCAGGCGTCTCCGTAGTAATGGATGACATTCTTGTACGGGACCAAACCAAGGAGGAGCATGATGAGAATTTAAAAAACGTACTTGAGCGCTGCCAGGACCACAACCTGAAACTTAACAGGAAAAAGTGCCAGTTCCTGTTGGAGCAAGTCCGGTACATGGGCCACGTTATCACCAACGAAGGGCTCAGCTTAGATCCCGGGCGACTTCAAGACATGTTGGGAATACCGGAGCCAAAAGACAGTAAACACCTGCAAATCTTTCTTGGAACGGTTAATTTTGTGGCACGCTTTATACCATACATGTCGACAGTTACCGCTCCGCTGGGAGAGTTACTAAAAAAGGATGCCGCCTTTTTTTGGACGGAACGGCAATAGTTGTCTTTTGAAACACTGCAAGAATCGCTCACAAAGGCTCCAATGCTAGCCTATTTCAACAAAAACAAGCCGGTGACTCTCTCAGTAGACGCTAGTCAGACAGGTGTAGGCCCGGTGATTCTTTAAGACGGACAGCCAGTAGAGTATTCGTCACGCTCGCTCACCGAGACCCAACAGCGATACGCGCAGATCGAGAAAGAAATGCTTGCTATCGTGCATGGATGCACGAAATTTCAAGATTATATCTTTGGGCAGCCAGAAGTAATCGTCGAGTCAGATCACAGATCTCTTGAGTCTATTTTTAAAAAACCACTTTGTCAGTGTCCTCTCCGCTTGCAGCGAATGAGGTTAAACCTACAGAAATATCTGATAAATGTCACATACAAGCCAGGAAAGGAATTTTTTCTTGCCGATGCCTTTTCGCGGTTTCCAAGCAAAACACAACTTCAGGAAGAATCTAAAAAAATTTAACGTGAATGTTCTCGACTATGTGCTTGTATCTGATTAGCGGCTGGCGAACATTACGCAGGAAACTGACAAAAATCCGGCGATGGCACAACTCCGGCAGTTCGCAAGCGACTCTTGGCCAGAAGAAAAAAGCTCTGTTCCCCAAGAAGTTGGCTGCTACTGGGACTACCGAGACGAACTGCATGTGCAGGATGGACTGGTTTTTAGAAGTAACAAGTTAATCATCCCAGCGGGAAAAAGACATGAGGTATTGAGTCACTTGCATGCCGTACATGGGGGCGCTGAGGAGATTAAGGCAAGGGCCAGAAGCGTGATGTACTGGCCAGGCATCAATAGCGACATTGAACAGTTGGCGAAGACCTTTAGCACCTACCAAAAGCTCAAGCCGAGAAATGCGAAACTCCCTATACTTAACCACGATATCCCCAGACTCCCATGGCAAGTAGTGACTGACTTGTTTCATCACAACGGTCAAGATTTTTAGTTGTGGTTGATTTCTATTCATTCTTTTTTGAAGTCAGGTAGCTTCGACAAACAACAGCGACTGCGGTCATCACAGCCTGCCTGGATGTCTTCGCCACGCACGGGCTGCCAGTGAAATTATGCAGCGACAATGGACCACCTTACAGCAGCCATTAATTCCGAGACTTTGGAAGTAAACACGGAATTACTCATGTTACTTCAAGTTCGTATTATCTAAGGTCAAACGGAATGGCCGAGCGCGCTGTGCAAGAATCCAAAAACTTTTGAACAAGTTCCCCTTGAACTCTTCAGAGTTTTTCTGTGCTTTGATGGAACACTGGAACAGCCCGAGGGACGACCGTCTAAAGTCTCTAGTCCAGAGACTCATGGGAAGGCAGAAAAAGACGCTGTTGCCAGTTCCATCCGGCCACTTGATGTCCAGCACCATTCCCCCCATAAAGGTACAAGACAGACTGCGGGAGATTAGATACCTTCAGCGCAAATATTAAAACAGGTCTACTAATCCACTGGCAGACTTGGAGGCTGCCACGCCAGTGTCTGTGTACGACACGCATTCACGCACGTGGGCTCCAGCCGTTGTAGCAGGGCGAGCGGGAACACCACGTTCCTACGTTGTTGGTACAAACGACGGGCAAATATTGCGCCGAACGCGAGAGCACCTCAGAGCAGCTGCTGTTGTACCGCCGTCGGTCTCAAGGCCTTCACCTGAGCCGCCCCAGCCAGCACCCGAGCTCAGGAGAAGCTCAAGACGGCGACAAATTCTGCGCGTTTTTCAAGACCAGAGAAAGCCCGCATTTCTCCGGAGACCTAATTAATACAGGGACTGTGTAAGTTAACCATTTATTTAGAACTAAAAACTTTAGTTTATGGGAAGGGGAAGATGTAGATGGTGTCTTCACCACGTGCCGCATTCGTGGCATCGAGCCGCGTGCCATATACCAGGCCGAGTGTACACGAAAGACGATAAAGTATGATTCTATTTTCTCCGCAAGCCGACATGACTGCACTGTCTCGTCGCGCTTGACGCGGTTCTAACACAAGGAGGTGGCAAAACTGTAGCATCTCAAATGTTTGCAGTCCTTTATATAGCCATGTGGAATGTCCACAACCAATCGACCGTGTGGAATGTCCACAACCAATCGGTATGCGTTTGTGCGCCTTTTCAAAAACGGAGCCGTGAACGGGCATCGCTAGCTAGTGGATGGTTTAGTTTGTCTTCTGTCTAGGGTTTGAACCCGCCGAGGAAGTGCTGTACCATTGTTATCTCGACCAAAAAACAAGAATGAACCTTTACTAACTTGGTAACTGGTCTGAGGTCACTACAATGCAGAACTTAACGATGTCGAACATTGCTTACAACTGGATATGCAGAAGTGTATGCACCTCACTTACCTTTAGCGCAAGACACCTAGAATGTATTCGTAGAGATATTCGTCACAGAACAATTCGCCACGCGGTCAATTGGTCCGAAACCTCAAAGGGGGTGAAATGGGACATGTATGTGTGGAAAATAAAGTTTCGAAGGCCTCTTTGTTGTACGCCTACTTTTTGGTTTCGGAGCGATCAGTCGCTTATGTTATTTACATTCTGTGTTGAACCCTGTTAGCTTTTGTTTTCTAGATTCTCTGTTCAGCCCTGTTTAGAAAGGACACAATGCTTCGCTGCGTTGAACAACAAAATTGGGTTGTGGGTATGTTTATGCAGCCTAGAACTTGGTCTGCCTCAACGGACGACGAGTTTCCCAGTTTTAGATGAGAAATTTAGCCAGCGCAGTACAACCGCTAGCCTTGGTGCTTTAACGTGCACCACGCAGTAGTGATACACGACAGCACGCGGGTACGAGGCTCATCTAGATCGAAACAGGGGTGGGTGGGGATTAAACCAAGAATTCCTGGGCTCATTGTATACGTTGAAGACTCTTTTTGCTTGCATCCTTCTAATTTTTGCCTGCAGCCTAGCTTTTATTTTTTCTTTTTTTTTATTTAAATACTTTCTTGTGTGGATACGACTGTTAAATTTTGGTGTTCCCTTTGGCTGCTTTTATTTTTAATCTTTATAGTCAGATGCAACCTGAGAACAATCTTTTAGCTCCACCCACAAGCGCATTGCGCCCATCTGAAGTGCCTCCGCCGTCGAGAAAGTAGTTCGCTAGCAACGTTGCTTTTTCTCCCTCCAGGAAACGTGTCCTAAACTACTACATTATTTATTTAATTTATTCAGGACATTTAAATAAGTTAGAATACGTTTTTGTCAACGAAATAGCTGTTTAGTTAAAAAAGAAAGTCATCTCCAATGTACCGTCTTCCCAATTCAGTTTCTATCCAAGATACTGTCTAACATACCGTCTTCCAGCGCCTTCGATTGAGAGAAAGCCGCTGGGGAAAGCGAAGCACTTATAGTTCCTGCAAATAATAAATATTTAGTGATTTGCTTAGTTTTGTGGGCTTTGCGCACGAAATGTGTGCCTTTATTTTGTTGGATGAATAGAAAACAAGAATAATTATACTTTTCGGGTTTTGACAAATCGGCACCCTCCCAAGTCATCGACACCACCACCGCGCCCCGCTCTCCTTGTCTTCCGTCATGGATCCCACTGAGGTGACATCGGAAAGCGATTCCCCTGATTCTTCTTGGACGAAACAGCCTGGTGCAGCCTTACCGGCGACACCAAAGCGGTTCTTCAAGAAGCACAATCCAACAAAGCAGACGACGTCCGGCGTAGCTTCTCACCTCTCAGCAGTGCTAAGCCTCGCGCCCGCTTCGAACTTTTCGTTGGCGATAGCGTCGCTGGATTCTCACGTTGTCGCGCAAAAACTGCTGCAAACGCAAGCCGATACCATTAAGATTTCGTGGCGTAACCTCGGGCACGTAAAACACGGTGCAAAAAAGCAGAATAATTGTCACGAGAAACTAGCGTCGCGTTGCTAAGGCCAGCAGCCATGTTGAGCTTTTTTTTTTTTTCAAAAGGATCGCGATTGGTTTACAGAATCGTGACGTCAAGAAAACGATTGGCTGGCGTTTCTCGGCGTAGGATTACATTTTCCTCTGAGAGGCATTTCCGGTTTTTTCTTAGCTTGCAACCGACTATAGTATTGATTTATGTAACCTATGCGCCAAGGCGTGCTGAAGACGACGAAGAGCAAGGGGCCCAGATCGGTGCTCGTGCTCGGGCTCGTGCTGCTCGGCATTCGAGGAATCCGCTGGCTGTATTTCAGCATGTACTCTTCCGGACTAACCTGTAAATATCTTGTATGTAAATGTACATATAACAAATTTGCCGACGAGGAAATCGGCAACAGCGGGCGATACTTCGACCACTCAGCATGGTTGACCAGAAACCGCTTACTTTCGAAGCTTTCAAGGCAGGTGAGCCGGAAACATGGCCGTTGTACCTGCAACGGTTGGAATTCTATTTCCAGGCGAATGGAATCGCTCCACCCAAGTTAAAGCGAGCAGTTTTCTGCAGCGTCTGCGGTGCCGAGACATATGCAATCCTGCATTCTCTCCGCGCACCCACGACTCCATCCAAGACGGACTTCTCCGTCATCATAATGAAGTTGGGGAACCACTTCGCACCGAAGCCCTCGGAGTTCGTGAAACGTTTCAAGTTCCACAAGCGGACTCAGCGTAGCGATGAGACAATTGCTACATTTATCGCGGATCTACGCCGTACCGCAGTGACTTGCAATTTCGGAGACACGCTCAACAGCAGCTTCCGCGACCAGATCGTGTGTGGGGTGAAGTATGAAGCTTTGCAACGACGTCTGCTCAGGGGAGCCGAACTTACACAGGCTCAAGCAGAGAAGATGGCCATCGCAGCGGAATGTGCAAAAAACGACGCTGTGGAGATCCGAACCACGTCCCAAGACGTCAGCCAAGTACACAGCGTGGCTAAAAACGGACCTGCACCGTCAACGCCTGCCCAACGCTTTACGAGGCCTACAACAATACAAACGGGGTTTTCCTGTTTCCGGTGTAACGGGGAACATCAGCCGGAGGACTGCCACTTCAAGAACGCCACTTGCCATTTTTGTGGCCGCAGAGGGCATATCGTCCAAGCCTGTCTCCAAAAGAAGGCAAAGAAAAAACCCTTTTCGGGGCAAGGAAAAGGAAGAGCACAAGCTGATCTGCTGGACGCTAATGCTACCGAAACATACGAGCTGTGTAACCTCTCGTCTAATGAGCCTTCCATCCTCGTAGAAATCAGGATCAATGAACAGCCAACAATGATGGAAGTCGACTCCGGATGCATGTTCTCTGTCATCAGCAAAATAACAATGGCACGACTTCGCACTCCGAAGCAAAGGCTGCAACCATCCACTGTTGCGCTGAGAACCTATACAAAAGAACCTGTAACAGCTCTCGGCAGATTACACGTCATGGTATGACCCAAAGAAAAGTCCGCAACTCTACCACTCCTAGTGGTCAAGGGAAAATATGCAAGCCTTCTTGCACGAGACTGGCTCAAGCCTCTAGGAATCGGTCTCACTGGTGTCCATCTGCTTAAGACTGCCCAACAAGATAGTGGATTCCTAGAGGAGTTCAAGGATATCTTCAAGAAAGGCCTGGGGAAGAGCCGGGGACCACCTATTCGTGTGGAAGTCGACACCTCTGCGATACCAAGGTTCTGCAAGGCAAGACAAGTTCCCCAGACAACACTTGGACATCCCTAGGATGTCCTCAGGACAACCTTTTGAGGACGTTATGATGTCCTGAGGACGTCCTCAAATGATCCTGGAAACATCCTAAAAACGTCCTATTGTCCGGCCTCAGGAAATCCTCAGAACGTCCTCAGGAGGGTAGCCAAGGATTTTTCTAGTACATTTTTAGGGCAATGCACTACAGGTGCAGCTGTTCACTGAGCTGTTAGGATGCTTTCATTTCTATTGTTTCTAGGTTTTCTCCAACTCGACTTTGAAACTGAAGATGCCTGCAAGAGCTGCTTGAAGAAAAAAATGCATCGTTGCGCACTATTTTAAAGTGAAATTCACACACTAATTTTAGATTACTAGTCAGTGAGAGGCTAAGAATATAGGGCAAGGGAAAGGAGGAAGGAAGCTGGCGGAATGCTGAAGAGGAGAGAAGAAAACCTCTCCCCTCCAGCATCCTGTCGGCTTTCTCTTCTGCGTATTTCCTTGCGCTATGTTCTTAGCCTGTAGCTATGAGCATGATCGTGACATTCATTATTGCAAACAAAGGTTCCTGTTCAAGAAATACTTTATTTGAGAGCAAATGTTATACATGACTTTTTTCAATGTCTGCTCCAGACGTTCAGTCTGGCTTCGCATCTTGGCCAGCAATAGTGCGAATAGTCAGCGAGATCTACAAAAAAAAAGTCAATTCTATAAGCATTAATAATAAAAACAGGTAATGTAAGAAACTTAACATCATGTCGAACATCTCCGGCCATTGATTGCAGCTTTTTCAATTTCTCTCCAGCGTGGCGCAGCCATACTGATGGTCTCCACGCCAGCTTTGTTTGCGCACTCAACATTTGATTTCACTGCTCCTAAAACATTGATTTGTGATGACAGTCACAGCAGAAAGCTAAGATGGTCTATAAAAAAATCACAATTAATGTTCGTGCGAGAAAGATACCCTTGCTACCGAGTCTACTTTCGCAGAGTTGAAAAGCTCAAAGCATTCGTTTACGCGCGGGCATCTTTCCCGCCGAAATTGTCGTTTATTGCTTTCCGCTTTTTCGAAGAAGTACTACATTTAAAAACACACTAACCTTTGTCATTGCCTTGCATTGCTGCCATCATCAATTTGGATGGAACAGCGCGGATATACAGACTCGCAGCGCTGACTAACAACTCAGTGATATATTTCTTCATTTCTTCTTCCTCAAATCGTCATCATCTTCTCCTTCGCCGTTAATGAGAACATTTTAATTTTTTTAAACACAAGAAACCAAATAGCCAATAAACATTAATAAGTAAATAATAAATAAATAAATGACAGCTAAAAATAAATTAAACTAAAAAAATTTAAAAAAAAGAAAAATGAAGCTAAATGTTTTTAGAAAATAAATTATAATTAAATAATTAAATTAAAAAAAATATTTCTTTTAGTTTTTTAAGTTTTATTTTTTTTTACTTGTCATTTATTTATTTATTTATTATTTATTTATTTATGTTTATTGGCTAATTGTTTTCTGGTGTTTAAAAATTTAAAATGTTTTCATTAACGGCGACGGAGGAGAAGATGACGATATGAGGAAGAAGAAATATATCACTGAGTTGTTAATTAGTGCTGCGAGTCTGTTTCCTTCTTGTGTGTTTGTGAGTGTGACTGTATCCGCGCTGTTATATCCAAGCATGAATTACCAACTAGCCCAAGCATCCACATTATCAAGCCATCATCTACCTCGACGCTATTTCTGTTTCCGTCCTGCCTTGGCTTAGCTTGCTAGCTTGCTTGAGTCTCTCGGATGGGTGGATGATTGCCATAACGGTACACCTTGTAGTAGGCGGTAGCTTGCGCCACCTAGATTGAATGTTGCCAATGGAACTGAATTTCGAAATATTGCGCAAATACAAAACTAATAATAATTGTAGTGCGTCCTGGTTTTATTAAAGAATTGTTTGATTAAAACTAGAGTTAAAAGATGTCCTAAACTTACGCAACTACATGCAATAATTTGTATGTGAAATTTAATGGAGCAGTGAACGTGAACTGTGTATACTACCGCCATTTTATTCCTTTATTTTTTTTAAAAACGCAATCAAATTGAGGACGTATATATTACCTCTAACTTTGTATCCTTCGTCCTCAATAAGTCATCGGAAGGATGTTCCTAGGATGATCCAGCGACTGAAGTTCTCAGGATGTCCTGAGGACGTCTTGAAAACCGTGAGGACGTTCGTACCTTTCGAGGACGTCCTGAGGATGTCGGGTGTTGTCTGGGTCCTTATGCTAAGCGACCCAAGGTGGAGGAGGAACTCGAAAAGCTTGTTAGGCAAGGAATTCTTGAACCTGTGAAGCACTCAAGCTGGGCTACACCAATTGTTCCAGTATTGAAGAAGAACGGAGAATTGCAAATTTGCGGTGACTACAAGAGCACCGTTAACAAGGCAGTGAAGTGGGAATCCTACTCATTGCCAACACCAGAGCTACTCCGCAGCAACTTGGCTGGATGCTGCCATTTCACACAGCTTGATCTTGCACAGGCCTACCAGCAGTCGACTTTCGATGATGAGTGGGCTAGACTTTTCACCATCACGACGCACAAGGGACTTTTTAATGTCAACCGACTACCATTTGGAGTATCCGTCTCAGTAGCTATCTTCCAGCGCTACATGGAGAAGCTACCTGCTGGAATGGAAGGTGTACTGATCTTCCTGGATGACATCCTTATCGGCGGCAGGTCTAAAGACCAGCATGACAAACGATTGCAAGAAGTTTTGCAACGACTCCAAGACGACGGGCTCCGCCTTAACAGGGAAAAACGTGCATTCAACGTAAGCCAAGTTGTCTTCTTGGGATTCAAGGTCGACAAGGATGGAGTGCGACCTACCGAAGACAAAGTCAGAGCAATACATGAAGCTCCTGAGCCGAAGAACAAGCAGGAATTACAGGCATTCCTCGGCCTACTTAATTTTTACGCTTTCTCAAAGGAGCTGCCCACACCCTGGAGCCACTGCACAGGCAGCTTGACAAAGGTGCGAGCTGGACATGGACTGTCTGTGAAGCGGAAGCTTATCGTAAGGCAAAGGAGCTGCTCAAGTCAACAGCTGTTCTTGCGCACTACGATGTCAATAAGCCCTTAATTTTGACTTGCGACGCTTCTCCTTACGGTTTAAAGAGTTGTCCTGAGCCACGTGTCCGCGACTGGACAAGAATCACCAATAGCTTACGGGTCCAGAACCCTAAGCAAGGCGGAGCGGAACTATTCGCAAACAGATCGTGAGGCTCTGGCGGTCATATATGGTGTTAGGAAGTTTCACCAATACATTTATGGTCGACCAGTTACTTTCATTACAGATCACAAGCCTCTACTTGGGTTACTAAACCCCCACAAGGAAATTCCAGCTATGGTGTACCCAAGAGTCCTGAGGTGGAGCTTGATCCTTGCTGCATACCACTACGAATTGCAGTACTGTCCTGGCAGCAAATTGCGTAACGCTGATGCCCTCAGCCGGCTGCCTGTCCCAGCCACACAGTTGGAACACGTTCCTGTGGCCGACGTTTGGATGCTAGAGACCGCTCCAGAACAACCTTGGAATGCAGAAAAATCGCAGCATCCACGAAAAGGGATACCATACTTGCGCATGTCCAGCGCTGGATTATGCATGGGTGGCCAGATGACAAGCAACCTGACGAGTTTAAACCCTATGTAACAAGGAGAGGTGAATTATCAGCTTACAAGGGATGCATCCTTTGGGGAAGCAGACTTGTGATACCCAAGGTGGCCCAAGGCACCATACTCGACGTTCTGCACACAGCCTATACAGGCATTGTAAGGATGAAAGCATTGGCACGAAGTACACTCTGGTGGCCTGGAATCGACCACGACATCGAAGATAAAGCGGCATGCTGTTCCGCGTGCCAAGAGAGCAGGCCGTCGATGCCACGGGTCCCAGTGCATCCTTGGGAGACGACTCAACATCCCTGGTCACGGCTACACGTTTATTTTGCTGACCACTCAAAGGAAAAGTTTTTCTTATAGTGGTGGACTAATTTTCAAAATGGCTAGAAGTATTTATCATGAATTCAATGTCGTCCTCAGCAGTCATTCAGAAACTAAGGATGCTATTCGCCACGCATGGAGTGCCGGACGTAATTGTAAGCGACAATGGCACGGCCTTCGTTTCAACCGAATTTACTGAATTCGTCAACCGCAACCAGATCCGACACGTCGCTGTAGCACCTTACCACCCTTCATCGAATGGCCAGGCGGAAAGGATGGTAAGAGAGACAAAGGAGGCACTCACTCACATGAACTCAGGCGACGTAAATGTCGATTTGGTACATTTTCTTTTCCGTCAGCACACACTGCCACATTCTACGACGGGCAGGAGTCCTGCAGAACTTCTAATGAATCGACGACTAAAGACTGCATTGGACCACTTGCACCCTGACTCACAGTTCCATTCATCATGGGAACAAGAAGACAAGTTTCTTCAGGAAGGGAAGAAGGCGCGTACATTTTGCGTAGGAGAAGATGTCTACGCGAGAAATTACTTGTCTGGCGCCAAATGGTTGCCTGGAGTAGTCACAGCTGTGACTGGTCCATTGTCCTACCGCATTGAGAGTGAAGATGGACGAACCTGGCGTCGTCATGTTGACCAGCTGCGCAGAAGGTCGGCTGCAGGACCAGAAGGGAAGTTTTTATTAGACTTAAGTTTCGCCCTTCCATCTGGAGTAGTTCCTGAGGAACCGGATGCCGACGCTGATGCTACACTTGAGGATCAACCAAATGATCCGCCATCAAAAGTGCCCAGGGCGTCATCCAGGCCCTGCAGACTCACACCCCTTCCTGCCTACCTAGAGGATTATGTGTCTTATACCCCTGTCAGACGGGCTAGTTTAGTGTCACTACAAGCGAGTGAACTTCGACCTTAGTGTCATTTCTGTAGTGTGCCAAACGGCTTCTTCCTGAGGAACACACTTGGCTTGAAGTGAGTTTGACGAACTCACTTCGCTCGATCGAGTGCGTAGCATCAATAGGAGTGTTTCGACAGTAAAACATAACAACACAGAAATCAAAAGCGTGGCGTAAGTTTTATTTTAAAGAAAAAGAAATTCGTGAAAGAGACGACATGTAGAAGAGTGGCATTGAAAAAGAAAATAGTGAGGTGAACTTGGAGTTTAGGCTGATCTGAATCAAGATTAGCGCAGCGATGAATTGATAAAATACGACGACAAAGTCAGTCATTCATGGCTATCTTGGTTAGCAGAGAATGATGGAGCCTACTTTTGTTTCAGCATGTAACTATTCGAGACAACACGAAAATTATGATTTGATTAGGCAGTGTCAGGGCCTCCTCGTAGTGTTCCGTGGAACGAAGCGGAACGCCGAAGTTAGATATGCTTCGTTCTTATCTTGGCTTGCGATGATCGATCAGAATCATCCAATTGGCGTAAAAATCGTTCTTTAATGTAACGTTGTTTTAAAGCACAGCTCCTAGGCACCCGTTTTTAAGTTGAGCGGCGTCGACGAAAACGCGCATTGCATTAAGGGCTGTTTCCCAAAATGACGTCACACATGACGTCACGTGTTTCGTCACGTGTGACCTCACGAGGGTAAAATTTTCCCGCTAAATTTAGCGGAAAAAGTTTTTGCTAAGTTTCGCGGTAAATATTTCCGCTAAATTTAGAGGAAACATTTAAACATTTTATCCGTGTGACGTCACGTGACTTCACAATAAAAATTTCAGATGACGTGTCATGTGACGTCACACGTCGATTCAGCGGGAAAATTTCCCGGCTAAATTTAGCGGGAAATTTTGCGAACTTTTTACGCTAAGTGCGATGGGAACAGGAGAGGAGGATGGGGGGGTACGGAGGGGGAGCAGCTGGCATACCCTCCCCTTCTTACCCTTCCTCCCTCCTCCTCAGGAGCTGCGCTCCAATTCGGCATTACAGCGAATTGTAAACGTCAATTTTTTTTTTTTTTTAACGTGTCTTTATTAAGTGGTATGGGTGGCCGAGTGAGCTAGCGCCCACCAGATCGGAGTACGTGGAGAGAAAGCTCGCGCTGGAGAACCCAGTGATCATGAGCTCAATCCCTAGCCCTGCCCGAAGAACACACTTCCAATGGAGTGAGTTCGGGGAGCGCACTACGCTCGCTCCGGTAGACCGAGTGTGTAATCTCGATAGCAGTGTTCAAGGAGTAAAACTAAAAGAAGAAATTAACACTGCGTAAAATTAGTATATTATTTTGATAGGAGCAATATTAGATGCGCACTTGTTTTCTGTTGGCAGAAAAGTAGTGCATTGTAGAAAAACAAGCGGCTAATCTAGTTTCCAGCCTTGGTCCCTGCGCGACGGCCGACGAAGGCCAGGATCGCTAGGTTGGACATTTGAGAAAAGGTGCATGGAAGTGACGTAATGGAAAGGAGGAACGTATCCTAGCAACACTCACGTGGCGGCTCTGCCCACTTTGACGCCCTACGTCATCGCAAACTTGACACCTGTCACCCGTTTGAGCGACGTTCGGAGCCAACCCCCGACGAGCGGAAGGAGCTACGCATTTCCTGAGGCGTCCCTACGCGCGGGATACGGGGTAGGATTTACTACGACGCGGGTAGCAGTTCCTGCGTTTAGCGAAGGAACGGCAACCAATCCTGTGCGTCGCTGGTCGTCGCATCTGTTCTATTACAGGTAAAAGTATTGAAAAACAATCAAAACCTGTTGTGCGTTGTTAAAACAAACCGCTTTTTTGTGTCCTTTTGCATTACATTTAAGAATTAATTGGAGAGAAAGTTGTTCCAATATTATGCGGGATGTGCGCTACGCGCCTTCTTCAAACCAAAATGTCGAACCACGAGGAGGCGGGGGTGCCGGGGGCAGCGGAGGGGTCGGCGGAACCAACGGGGAGCGGGCGAGTGACGGCTGCTTTAGTCAGAAACAATTTTTTTATCTTTCGAGAACTTGCTATTGCTGTGCTCAAATAAGAATGTTTGGCGCAACATCTGTGATAATTCTTTCAGAGTGGTCCAGTGTTTATATGGTGGTATGCTAGTCAGAGAATATATGGGTGGTTTCATCTCAAATCGTGCAGGCAAAAAGGGTCGAACTTTTAATTTCGATGAAAAAAATATATGTTATGGCGCCGTTTCTAAAACCGCAGTCGACACAAACCGCAAGTTCGTCGGATTGTTTGTTCTCGACTTATGATTTTTTGAAGAGGCCGCGGCGAAAAGCAGTGTTTTTCACACCCGTCGTGGGTCGGATGTTTCGCTTGATCTCCCGCCAAGGATTTTCAGTCCACATTATATTATCTTTTTTGAACCACTCTGTGGACACATTTAAAAGGCTCCAATACCATGAAATAATTTTAGGCCTTTTGCTTTTTTTCTGTAAAAATGTCAAAAACGCCTCCTCGGTCAATTGTTGACGAATTTTGACAATTAATTACTGGCGATCTACTTGGGTTACACCGATATTTTTTATGTCCACGGAGAGCCCAAAACACGGTCTTTATATTTATCATAAAATGTCTTGACTGTATAAAATATCCTTTGCGGTACGTTTACGTTAATATTATGCAAAAACCAAAAAGTACCATTTTTAAAATTGATTTTCTCAAAAAACCCATTTTTTATTTTTTTATTTTTTGTTCAAATGTAGATATGATAGTTGTCTACACGAAAATCAAGCCTAGAAAGTGTATATTTTGTTTGTATGTTCTACATTTAAGCATCAATATCGTACAAAAACGTGTTTTTACGGCTCGAAGTGGACTTGCGAATTGCGCGTCTTCACAAGCTTGGAAATAGTTTTTTTTCTTTTTTTTAACGTTCCCACATAAAAATGAAATACAGTATTTCCACCCTGATATATTTATTGATTATTTAAATTTTATTGTAGGCGGCAAGCTACATCGGAGGAGTTCCAAAAAGAGAAAGCAACACTTCTTAACACACCAGCAGGTGTCGTAAATTTTTAACGTGTAGGAGTCGGCAGACGTCTTATTGATTCGGGGCCCTCATTGGTCTGCATGAACGTCCCGCCCTTTCGGAGCCAGCAGATGACCACGACCTTTTGCGCTCGTTGTGTTAGATGGGACGGCCCGTGACAGTAAAGCGAGCAGCGCACCCTGTGTCACCAAAAGTGAAATGGTACGATTGTGTCGTTGACGCGGCGAACAGTGACAGCCACCCAGGAGGAGTCTGTCAGAGTATTGCACAAGGGAAAGCAAAGGAATCGTTGCCTGAAAGGATGAGGACACCACGGCCTTACAGTGTCGACGGTCAACAACTGTTCTGCCAGCCAAAACAACGCCGCGTGCGCGCTAAAACCGGCGGCGCGGGACAGAAATCGCGCAGACGCACACACGAAGATGGGCCTGTTTCGTTAGGGATGTCGGGAAATTTGAAACCAGCCATCCGTGCATGCGTGAAACGATACCGCATGTTTGCCCTAGCTTCGAGCGCCCTATCCTTACCTTGAAACGGCCGTGCTCTCTCTCTCTCTCTCCGGGGAGATCCGATAGCACCGAAGGGTTATCATTAAACTTGAGGAAGAAAACGAGAAGGGAGTGTTTAAGTTTAATTATCCCCACCAACCCGCTCGTTCTGTCCTTATAAAGGGTTATCTCTTTTGGAAACAGCAAAGCCCGGAGACTGACATTAAAACGAGCGTGTTGGTAAATATACTTGTGTTTGTATTCTGCCCGGAGACTAGTTGGGTCGAAGTCAGCCTCCTTGTCAACTATAACCGTTTGTGAAGAGTGGGCTTCTCCCGAGATGAAACGTTAGCGCCGGCTGACGTGTTCTTTTGAAAAAAGGGAAGGGGAAAGAGAAAGTTTGAGTAACTGCAGAAACTACGTCGAAAGCTCCTCTCCCGATATGAAGCTTGAAGCATAGTCTCTGTTACCTTCTCGCGCATCGGCTGCTCGAATCTATTCTTCACTTTCTTTCGTACAGCCACTGTTCCGCACAGCCGTCGTGGATGTGCGTAATAGAGGGAGGAACAGATTCGAGCATCATCTGGACGCCGTCATCATGCCAGACTTCAGTGTCGTGGGACCGACTCGTGTGCGTTTCTTCGCCCCGCTGAACTTTGTTTCTCGGGTGCGTTTTTTTTTAACGTTTTTTTTTTTTTTTAATGTTTTCTTACTAACTGTTTGTTAGCACTGTTCAGTTGTTGGGTTTATTTCGTCATGGCGTAGCGGCCTGGTGGTGATGCAGAGAGCGTGTTCGCACGCATTTGGTTGCGTCCCGTTTAGGGAATGCCCGGGGGAGTTGGTTTTTGTTCTTGCCATGTGCGGCTGAGTTTTCCCGTCTTTATTAAATTATTGATTTTTTTTTTTTTTTTTTTTTTACCTTTACGTGCCGTAGACTTCTTTGTCTGACTCTCCACCAGGCGTGGACCTATCGCCTTGCCACCGCTCGAACCTAAATACTTTATTTTTTTTAACGCAATTTTCGTTAAGATCGGAGTTGGGCAATTTAATTCCTATTTATTTATTTTTATTTCCTACCCCTCTCCATGACACACTCCCTGTGTGTTTCGGACCGTTTCTGTGTCACCACTTTTGTGTATTACGGAAGTGAAAGGACATTCCCTGGTGACCTGTGCGATGTGCGGTGAACAAGCCCCAGTGTTTGGTTTCGTAAAGAATTGTATATAATATATCGACGATGTGGTGACTTTCTTTGTCTTAGTAATATCACAGCTAATAGCTAGTCGTGCTAGCTTACTTTGAAAGGTTTATAAATCGAAACAATACAACGTCTGTGCCTTTTGGTTATTGAAAGTCTACTAGGCCTGCTGATTTGGTTAGATATGTATCTCATGGTTCCCGCTCTTATCCAAACATACATAAATATTCAATACCACAAAATCCGTTTATAATTGATTACAAAATGCAGAAGAAAATTCAAGAAAACTTTTTCACAATTCATAGAGACGCATGGGTCCCTATGTCTGACTTAGGTCTTGCAAAACAAAGACGTCTTTTTCCGATATTGAGGCCTAAATATAAAACATGCAAACACAATATACACTTTCTAGGCTTGATTTTTGTGTAGACAACTATCATATCTACATTTGAACAAAAAATAAAGAAAATAAAAAATGGGTTTTTTGAGAAAATCAATTTCAAAAATGGTACTTTTTGGTTTTTTTTATAATTTTAACGTAAACGTACCGCAAAGGATATTTTATACAGCCAAGGCATTTTGTAATAAATATAAAGAGCGTGTTCTGGGCTCTCCGTGGACATAAAAAATATCGGTGTAACCCAAGTAGATCGCCAGTAATTAATTGTCAAATTTCGTCAACAATTGACCGAGGAGGCGTTTTTGACATTTTTACAAAAAAAAAAATAAAAGGCCTAAAATTATTTCATGGTATTGGAGCCTTTTAAATGTGTCCACAGGGTGCTTCAAAAAAGATAATATAATGTGGACTGAAAATCCATGGCGGGAGATCAAGCGAAACATCCGACCCACGACGGGTGCGAAAAACACTGCTTTTCGCCGCGGCCTCTTCAAAAATTCATAAGTCGAGAACAACAAATCCGACGAACTTGCGGTTTGTGTCGACTGCGGTTTTAGAAACGGCGCCATAACATATATTTTTTTCATCGAAATTAAAAATTCGACCCTTTTTGCCTGCACGATTTGAGATGAAACCACCCATATATATATATATTTTTTCCCTTTCGAAATTTAACTATTGTGCTCAAATAAGACCAGAGTGTTCAACAAGATATATGTGATATATACTTCAGATTGCCCAATTGTTTACATGGTTCAAGTCGATGCTCAGTTTTACTTCCAAGAATGAAATATTACATTTCATGTTATCACATTTTTATTCATGAATCACAGGTTTTTCTTTAAGAAATAAAGCAATTTTCAAAACAAACTACATGTGCACTGTCTTGAGATAACACAATCACCTAACTTTGATGAAGTACCATAAAAGAGATAATGAAATGGAGCAGAAGGCAGGACGCTTTGAAGCATTTGTAATATGAAACAATGTCCACGACAACAATATCCCTGGTTCAATCAGAAACTAAGAAAGCAACCTCTGCTAAAGCAAGCATTTCTTTCTAGAGGTAATCTAAATTAATTCTCAGTTTTTTGCAGGGGCAATCCAGATAACCTGTTGGTCTGGCAACTAAACCTGCGAACCTTTTCTGTCACTGTCGACTGCGTCTCGTGCCTTCTGCTCATAAAAATAAAAAAAGGCTGTATCGATATCACCGCGATGCACTCGACACGTATCCGGAGGCAGCACGCTGGCTGTGCGACGAACATCACAAGGTGTAGGAGCTGAAGAGAGTATGTAGCTTGTGGACGGCCATGACTGTGGAGCAGGAAGCGAAGTGTGCACTTTACGGCTTCCACGGGGAGGGCTTCACTGAGGGCAAGGATGTGACGGGGTCATTGGTGGTCAGGACCTCAGTCGTGGTGGCGAGAGGTTCCCTGTCGCTGGCGGCGTCCACGCTGGGCACCACCGCGGCGAGGGCGCTGAGGGGCTTCCCGACGGTGTCCCTGGTGGTCGGGACTACCGTCGTGGCGGCGGACCCCTTGCGTGTGGCGCTCCGCACGGGCACGTCTGCGCCGGGTTCCGAACCGGGTGACAAGGCGTTGCCTCAGAGCCTTCCCCCTGTCCGAGAGGCCGACCGGAAGGCCGACCGGAGGGCCGGCAGGAGCCAGCCTTTCGGGAGCCAACGCTGACCTCTCCGAGCTCGGCTTAGAACCCTCCGAGCTCGGCTCAAACTCCAACTCTGACTCTTCAGGGTCAGAGTCTGACTCCGGCTCTGGCTCGCTCGATGCAAGGCAGATGTTGTGGAGCACTGCACATGCCGAAATAATGGCGGTGGCTGTTGAAGGGTGGTAATACAGAGCCCGGTGCCTTTGCAGACACCGGAATCTGTTTTTCAACAGCCCGATGCAGCGCTCCACAACAGACCTGATCGAGGAATGCGCCTTATTAAACCGGCCGCAAGCGGTGGAGGTCGCGTGGTTCCCGGGGACAGGGGTGGTGAGCCAAGGCTCCAAGGGGTAGCCGCTGTCACCTGCACATGTAGAGGATGGAACATATTACATTCTTTACTTTTTAAAATGAAAGGCAAGAAAACAGCAAAAACAGCTGTGTGCAACTATGTCAATTATAATGTAACTTAAGTGTGACTTAAAAGTGTGTTAATATTTCTGCACTACAGTATCAGTTTACATTATGATTAATTAGCACAGCTTGCCTGCAAACTCCCTGTTATTTCATGTAACTATGTGTTTTCCTAGTGGGTTGTGTGGGATGTGTGCACGATTCCTTAGGTGTGCAGTGTTGTATGCAAGTGCATTATTAGGCCCTTGCATCCGAGAGATAAAAGCTCTGTTGCTTTTGGGAGTGTGGCCGTGACCTTAGGCACGGGCAGAGCAGAACACGCTGGCCTTGTCTTTGACAAGCAAGGGGATAAGGCGCCAGTTCGACGAACCTTTTTCCTAATCCTCGGTGGAGTTGGAGATGGGGAAAAGGGGGGGGGGGGGGGGGGGGGGTGGTTAGATTGGAAAGGAGTCAGGTGCTGTTGGGACACGGAGGGTCTAATTGGAGGAGCTATATAGGCAGACCGAAGAAGAAGGGTCAGGGTAAAGAATCCAGTGTGTGGGACAGAGACGACCCGAGGACAGATTTGGCGAGCCCCATGTGGCCAAGGAGGAATTGATCCCATTCCGTACAAACTGACGACCGTCAAAGCGACCAGGCGAGCCCCCAGGGATCAGTGAAAGAGCTCCAACTTCATGCAAAAACCAACCAGCAAGAGGGTACAGTCAGACAGTAACAGTGAGTGGGCCGAACCGGATAGCGACTCGCACTGCGGTCGCATGCCTTGCGCAGTCTATCACTGCCGTGAGATTGGTGTAGTGTGGCTTTCGTAGCCTGCTGATAGTGAGAGTTATGTGGACATAAACAGAGATTAATGGCCAAACTTTGGGTGTTGTCTCACTTCAAGGAGTTCCAGCAACTGTGTCTGTGTGCCTCACAACAAGCACAGTACGTGTGGTACTGTGGCTTTCAACAGTGGGAGCCACCGTGTGCGTAAGGAATGAATTTAGTATGCTCACCAAGCAGGAACCGGCCGTCGCGTGGCAGCTGCCCTTGCTCGAGTTGGTTTCGGAGCCAGGAAAATTGCCACACGAAGGAGTCGTGCACCGACCAGGGATACCGTGGGTCGATGCACATTATCCGGCAGTCGGCGTCACACACCTGAAAGTGAGAGAGATATTGACATGTAATTACCTGAATCCACAAGTAGTAGATTGTACTTATGGTTCACAAAGCAGTCGCAATTTCAGAACCTTTTAAGTTATTTTGTCTGACACATGCATGTCAACACACCTTCTTGGATGCAAGGCACAACTAACTGCCTTAAAACAAAAAAAAATGTTTGTTTGTTTGTTTTTTTTTACGGAAGCTTGCACGTTTTAACAGACAAGTATTATTTTTGGGAGAAGCGTCTCAAGGCTCACATGCTACGTAGAGCACACGCTCGCGCAGTCGTGAGACCCCACAGCCCGCAGTCATAAAACGGCATACTTAAACCGTATCGGCAATAGGTTTTTTTTTTTTTTTTCTAGAGATTTGGGGCGCGTTTTGACAACGTAACATGAGTGTACTTACCACCATCACGTTGAGGGCGTAGAAGTACTTGCGGCACCAGTACGCCGCCTTCGTGACGGTGGGGTCGTTCTTGGACGGGCCGACGATGGAGACCATGGTCCCGTCCACGCAACCGATGACGCCGGGTATCCTGCCGAGCAGCCTGAAGCCCTTCTCCGCGTTGAACCTCTCGCTCGGCGTCTCGGGGAAGTGGATCCAGCCACGCTGGACCCCGAGACGACGCACGATAGCGACGGTCGCGGCGCGGACCGCAACGCTGACTGTCTTTTGGTCCCGCGCTACGTGTTCGTCGCTCGCCACCATGCCTTGGAAGCTCCCCGTGCCGTAGAAGCACAGTGCACACAACACTTGAAGCTCCACAGTCATGACCGTCCACGAGGTACGCACTCTCCTCACCTCCGGTTCCTCGCGAAGTTCGTCGCACAACCACCGCACCACGATCTTGGGCAGGCGGTATTGCTTCCGAAAGATCTCCTCCGGGAGCTCGAATGCATCGCGGTGTTCCCGATACAGCCTTTCCGGCGAAAAAAAAAAGCTCTATTAAAGAAAAAGTCGAATTGACGAGACAGCGACGCCTCGCCGCCGAAAACATGCTGCCAATGACACCTAGTTCCGAGCAAGTACCTTTTGAAACGTACTCGGTACAAAACGAAACGTCATTTTGTTGTCACGTCCGGTAGCCGACTCCGCCCAGTTTTGCCGACTCCGCCCACATTTTTCTAGGGAAATTACGTCACTTTTGCTTTTAACCAATCAGACGTGATGACGTCACTTCTGTGTACTAAAAAAAGGAACATGTACAATGTCGAACCTAGCTATCCAGGAGGCACCTGCAAGACTCCACCGGGAATCTGAAGGTGGCAGGAGAGACACGAAAGGCTTGATTGAAATGGAACTCGCCCAAATGGGGCAAGGTGTCTTCGAAGCACCGTTCGTTCCTCTGGAAAGTCCACCGTTCTCGACTGATCACGGGTAAGTTGTCGGTCATGAGAGCGGCTATGGTGAAGGCATTGGCCTGGAGCTGCCGGTGGATGTCACTTGAAATTCTTGCCTGTGCGTCGGCATCCAAGTCCAGCTGCCTCTCATCTGAAAGGCGCTGGGCTCTCACGGAGAAAAGTGCCTCAACCACGCGCTTCCACTGTCCAACACCGCGGATATCGCCCTCCAGCTCGTCCTCCACATACTCCATGATGTTTCGCTGTGGCGAGTGGCGAGTGGCCGAGCGGGCTCGCGCACACCAGCTCGGAGTACGCGGAGCGAAAGCTCGTGCAGCAGAGCCCAGGAATCCTGGGTTGAAATATTGTACCGCAGACAAGGCTAGAAGCGCGAGCTCATAGCGTTGGGAGCTACTCCTAACGGACAAGAGCTTGTGCCGCCGAGATGTGCCCTAGAGGAAGGAGCTCGCGCTTGTAGCCTTTCCTGCGGTACATCATAAGGTGAAACCTACGATAGATGAGAATCGTACCGGCGTGCGGACGTGTATCACTGGCTTGTAATGGCTGATTGTAATGACTAAATTGGATTTAAATTTGGATTAAAGTTCGTGACTTAGCGCAACAATGTGTGGTAACGTGTTTCTAATAAGACGACGAAGTTATTTATGAACAAATGCGTACGCACTTTAATATTTTCGTGCCCATCACTTGACCCATCGTTATTGCCATCATTTTGGAGTGACACTAAGTTTTCCCGAGTAGCACCATAGCTTCCTCTATACGGAGGCTATAGAGGAGGCTATGGTAGCACCAACACACTTGGAGTGTGTTTCGACGGGTTGAAGTGCACTCGCTTGTAGTGACACTTAGATCCACTAAATGAGCTGCGCTTAGAGTATCGGCACTCCGTTCCCTGACATTGTTGTGGGCGCCGCCATTTTGGCTCGTATGCAGAGCAGGCGCAACTGCCGATCGTCATGATTCAAAAGTGCGAATTCCTCAGCATTAGATTCGGTGTTAGGAAGGTCACGTAATATTGATTTGCTCTGTCGCGAACTGTTTAAACATTTCTGGAGGGCGGAAAAGCGTTTGCTGTGGTTTCAGATGAAGGTTCAGATAACTGGCAACCATGATTTTAAGACACAATATGGCCAAGTGTCGCTACTCTGAAGCGTAGCTTATTTAGTGGCACTAGTGACACTAAACTAGCCCGTCTGACAGGGGTACGAGTCTAGTACGGAGGAGTGTAACGTATGCGCCAAGGCGTGCTGAAGACGACGAAGAGCAAGGGGCCCAGATCGGTGCTCGTGCTCGGACTCGTGCTGCTCGGCATTCGAGGAATCCGCTAGCTGCATTCCAGCATGTACTGTTCCGGACTAACCTGTAAATAGCTTGTATATAAATGTACATAAAAATTTATTTTCAGCCTGCGGCGCATGTATTAGTCCTTATCGGAGGGGGCGAACAAACATAAAAAACCTTTCCGCATTTGCGGCAGAAACAATTTCATTAGGCAGAGGGAGAATTCCATTTTTTCGTAATCTTAAAAAAAATGTCTAATTTCGTTCTGGCACGGACCTCACGCATCTTGTGGATGTAATCTTTACGTTGTTAAATATAATTTGGAGCAATCCAACAAGCCCCCGTACAATACAAAAATGTGCCAGTAAAAAAAAAGCCTGGCTTATGAATATTTATTTAAAATCAACATGCTCGAAAAATTAAAAAAAATAAAATAAACATAACACATTGTATATCCAGACTCAGTGGACATTCAGACCTCGTTGAATATTCCGTTTCGTTGAATATTCAGTCGCGGTGGACATTCAAGGCAGGTTGGATCTTCCACCTCGATGGATGTTCAGTCATGGTGGACATTGAGGCCCGGGTGGATCTTCCGTCTGGTTGGATATTCAGATTCTTTGGACATTTCGTTTCGATGGATATTCCGTCTCGCCTGTCACGTGACAAATTGAATATCTCGACTCGTTGGATCTTCCGTCCCGATAGACATTCAGGCCGCAAGCGGGTAATAGACAGTTTTAGTATAGCGTTGCTGGCTCTTACGTACGCAATACGCAACAGTATAGCGTACGTTAAAAACGACATGCTCGAACCGAATTTAGTTGTGCGTTACGTTTTCGAGTGAACACCTCGCGTGATCTTGGTTAAATTTGCGCGAGCCGTAGCATTCCGCGTGCTTCTCATTTCCATGCTTCTCAAAAGAAATATTGAAAACGATAACGTGTCTAATCTTTTATTTCAAATTAAACCAAGCCGCAGCAGTCAAGGCCGCTTTTCTGCGGGGTATCGGGAGGCTACGAGTACGAGTGCGTAGCCAAATTCGATCACGGAGCCTCCGTCAATCGTCCCGTGGAAACGGCACCTTTCATCAATGCTATCGCGCAATGAAATCCATGACCTACTGATGGCCGGTGCGTAGCGACCACTTCGGCGATTTCTTGAAGAATCGTTCGTCCGTCGGCGCTGAACTGTACGACTAGGCTTAGCGTTGAGCAGATCGCAGCGTTTGCGCACACTGCGAGCGGTGAACATTTTCACTGTGGACTCCTTCAGCTGCACGGCGATCTGATTCGACCGCGGTCGGTCCCAGAAAGAATTTCCGAGCAGAACACCACGCAATTTAACGTAACACTGAACTTCGAGAACACCACGTCGTCCTTGCTGCGCCAGTCGATCGAGGTAACCGCCATCTTGAAACTGGCGCTCTCGTTGGGCCCGGGATCTCTCGAGAGGTTCCCGCAAAGCCCGCTAGCCCGCAACGCAAGATCCCCACCGTTGCGTGCGTACGCAATACGCTAGCCCTTCTATTGCGTTCTGCGTATGCGCGCTCACGACCCGAAAGTTCCTTACGCAAAGCTATAGCGTACGATCCACTAAAACTGTCTAATGTGGCCAGCAATATAGGCTGGAATGCGCGAGCTGTGACCAAGCAGGACAGGCGGCCGAGCGGCAGCGGCGGTCTTCATATTCGGGGACGCACATCCCGCGCGCGATATCACCCTCCACCTTTGCCGCGCGCCAGGTGCACGCTCGACGCAAAGACGTTCTCCAATGCACTGCTACCGCAAAGACCAGCGCGCATCTGAGAAATCGCACGTCGCTATCAAAAGTAGCTGTCATGCTCGCGGCGGCCATGGAGTAATATAGTCAACGTAAACAGAGGACACAGAAGCCGATTCGCGGCCCAGATAGTGCGTTTAACGCCCTCCGCTACGTGGCGCTTTTCTGTAATTTGCTTAATATTAATTAGAACTCTTTCTACGAGAAGTAGTGATTTTTTAAATTGTGATGCTTTAGAACTATTTAAAGTATTTGAAACGACTAAGTACTGTTGATTAAATGCGTCACAAAAACCACGTGATGAATGGCGCCCGCCATGGCCTGCCTGCCTGCACGCCGTCGCCTCTGCAAGCATCATTCTGCATGCCCTCTGCTCGTCCGTTCGTCGTTCATCCGTGCCGTGCGTGCCGTCCGTCTGTGCTCTCTGCTGCATCATTTTCGGTCGACTTTGCATCAATCAAGGTGACGCGTGACCGCCCGCGTGCTCGCATGCTCGGCGTGAATTCGTGGAGCCGATCGGTTCGAGCTTCTCGCGCTGTTGTTTCCGCCGGGCTGTCGGGCTGCCCTTGGTCGTTTGTGCATCTTGATTTTCGATGAAATTGCTTTAAAAAGAACTTAACTCACGACCCTGCACATGACATTGTCCATGGATTTACAGATGACGGTGTTGAACGAATCTCTAACATTACAGATAGAGCCTTGGTTGTGCTCTCTGGAATTTCCAGGAGGTGGGGTGGGCTTGACCAGACTTGTACACGTTACTGAAAAATAGTAACGAATTACATTTACAATTACTCAAGGTTAAATTGTAATTTATTACAATTACAATCACCCTCCCATGAAAGTAACTGACCGTTACCCCAAAAAGTAATCCGTTACTTTCGTGGCGTTACTTTTAACATTATTGTCCTCAAGTAAAGAACAAAGGGAAGAGGGTTATTCAAGTTCTTATTGTTGCAACGTGTTCCATTTAATGACCTTGAGTATTTTGAGCAACAGCTGGCTCTCGAAAGTCTCGTCAGGCATTTTGCGTTCTTTCTTACTCAATACGTCGACTGCTACGCTGAACACCATTTGAGGTGAGGCACTGGATGGGAGTGCCATATTGTTCCTCACGAATGCTTCATGCTCTGCATTGAGCTTTTTCAGCGAAGCAAGGGAAGTACTATTTACCTCGAATGTAGAGCAAAGCTTCGTCGTTGCAGCCGTTGCCTGCTATTCGAGAGATTTAGTAGATCCGTCCGATACCTCCGATACCCGCGATAACGATATGATGCATACGCAAAGACGGCGGCGAAGTATCGAATATCGTTATCGGAGTCATCGGACCGATCTAAATTCTCCATTGTCTAAATCGTGAAGCTGTAGAAGTCTTCAATAGCAAAACATAGTTGTAACAGTAAGGTGATAATTAAATAATAAATAAGGTTTGGCTCGATATTCTTCTTCCTTTGGTTCTGAACAGTTCGAGCCTCACTTGAGACGTTGGTGAATAAAAGAAAGTTTCCAGTATATAAATATAAGAAATAAAAGAAAAAGGACACTCATAAGAACAATTAATTAGAACGTCGGTTAAAACAAGGAAATGTAAACGCACGTTTGCCGTGTGTACTATCGGGGAAAAATGAAATGCGAACAGAGGAGCGCGTGGCTCGCGGTACAGGCTGCGCCGCCTGGAAGTGAGCCTAGGAGCGAGGGTGCGTGGCCTACTTCGATGTGTTCACGCCCCTCAATTGGCGCTCCCCCAGCTTCGGCAGTGCGCCTCTTGTCGTGTATCACTACTGCGTGATGCACGTTAAAGACCCCAGGCTAGCGGCTGTACCGCACTGGCTAAATTTCTCATCTACAGCTGGGAGACTCGTCGCCCCTGTGAGGCAGACCAAGTTCTAGGCTGTATAAACGCACACACAACCCAATTTTTAGTGCGCCTCTTAGTGCGCTGAAAGCCCTCACCTCTATCTTTGCTGGCTCAGCGCGTGCGGTGCAAAGCAGCTCGCCGCACTCGCCGAGCAGGCAAAGATAGCGGTAACAGCTTTCAGCGCACTGAGAGGCGCACTGCCGAAGCTGGGGGAGCGTCAATCGAGGGGCCTGAACACATCGAAGTAGGCCACGCACCCTCGCCCCTAAGTTCACTTCCAGGCGGCGCAGCCTGTACCGCGAGCCACGCGCTCCTCTGTTCGCATTTCATTTTTCCCCGATAGTACCTTTCTTGGTGCCGTTCAAAAACGCACGGAGTACGAACCAACTGCAGTTTACTCCGGTGTTCTCAAGATAGACGTCCGCTGATGCCAAGGGCAGTAAAGGGTAGAAGTAAGCCGCGCTATGGCCCCACTCACGAATTTCACTCTCTCCTCAAGCCCAGAATATCAAGTCTACGTCATATGTTTTATTTGTAAAAAATATCTACTTGAGATAAGACGGGCCCTGCTGGGGCAAAACAGGAAGAAGAAGGGATGACTATTACCATTTTCTAAGTGGTCGCAAAAAGCTGACTCACGAAAAGGGTAGGGTAGACGGAGCGTTGTCTCGTGTTGTGACATTATGAAAATGGTCGTAGAAGGGCATTGTTAAATCTTTCCAGTGCATTTACCGCCTCGAGCTTCTCCAAGAGGCGCAGAATCACTTGGTGTCCTCCTCTCCCCGTCTTCGATCCCAAAGAAAAAACAGAGGGACTAAAAAAAACGGAAATAACTCGCCCCCTCCGCCCTCCCTCCCCCCCCCTTTTTTTTTTTTTTTTTTTTGTAGAAATTTCTATTTGGATTTTTTGACATTGTTGTTAGGGTCTAAAAAAATAGGTTCAGGTGCTTGGTGTTGCAAAAAAAAAAAAGGCTTTGCGGAACTAAAATGCCAAGCCTCCCTTTCCGCTGGTCAATTCGCGTGATAGTGTCACTGCGCTCGACTTTACACAAATGAAAAAAAAAAAAAAACTTTATTTAGAAGCGGAGGGGGGGGGGGTTGGTTCTGACAACAAAAAATGTAACGGATTACAAGGAATCCGTTACGTCAAAAATGTAAGGGAATTACTTTAAAATTCCTCTAGAAAATATGTAATTATTCCGTTACTAAATTCCTGATAAATGTAAGAGATTACAAGTAATTTCGTTACTTGTAACGGATTACGTATAAGTCTGGGCTTGACCATTTGCATACACTGTTGGGCGCACTCCAACAACTTCTTCTATTAAACGCAGTCTCCTCAGTTTTCTCATTCGGGAGCTTAAGACTATTGGCTTCACAGTAAAGGCTGTGGTCTGTGATTAGGGGGCTTCAAACGTAAGCTTGGCCAACCAACTTGGTGTGTGTGTTGATAAATTATTTTTTTAAAGTTGACAACGAATATGTTTACTTTGTCTTTGATGTCCCGCACCCCCCCCCCCCCCCCCCAAAAAAAAAACAACCAAGAGCAATCTCTAATCGCACACACTTTGCATTTGAAATTAGGTGATTGAGTGGTCCCATATTGTTGAACTTCTACCCAAGAGATCGGCTTGCGATTGGTTCCGAAACTTGCTGAGAGACACATTTTTTTAAAAAAAACTTTCAGTAACATGGAAGTAAATCGTGCTGCACAGGTACTGAGTGCCTCACTCTTTCTTGCAATCATATCCCTTGTTTATGCCAAGGAGCTTCCTGAGGCAGCCATGGCTACAGCCTATTTGTGTGATAGGAGGTACGTACATTTTGATTGTCTAAATAGCTCACAATTCAAGAAGACAGTGCAGAAGTTGCGTCATGCCCTTCTGAAGGAAGAATCTGAACTACTCGATTTCCTTCACCAGCAACTCGGATGGATTTCAGCATAGCAGTTCCAAACTAGGAGGCAGCCACAAGACATCATAGGGTGGCAAGTTACTATAAAAAGTGTCCTCATGCTCTGGAATGAGCTTTCAAACAGTCATGACTTTAAGTTCTTACTTACACGACGCTTGCAGCAAAACCCACTTGAGAAACTTTTTGGAGCTATATACGACAAATGCTGGGAAGCAACACAAACCCAAATGTGCATCAGTTCGCCTTAGGACTACAACACATAGGGATAAAGAAACTGTTCAAACTGTCGAACAGTGGAGACGTAGAGGATGACAAGGTTGACCTCCTCAAAAAGTTGCCAATATCTTCGCACCATGAAAGTTCAATTTCAGACAATGTGGAATGTCTTCCAATTGATAACTTCCCGCCACTAGAGGATATTTCTCAGCTGGCATCAGACGTCAAGTCTAACGTCCTTGATGACTCGTCCACTTATTACGTTTGGGCTATTTGATAAAGTTTGTGCTTGAACAGACCACCCACAGCAGTGGCTGTTCTCAGTTGCTATGGGATGAGTTCGATAACTTGACCAGGCCTCACCAGTACTTTCTTGTGCTTAAAGCGTACTACGTGCCAGGAAAACTCTTTGGGAACTTAGTAGTACCCCCCATGCTGCCTTCAATTTTATTCAGCAGCTAGAAAATTACTTTGTTCCTATAAAACAGAGTGTGGCACATGTTCGAGGAGTGTATGCCCCAGACAACACTTGGACATCCCCAGGATGTCCTCAGGAAAACCTTTTGAGGACATTATGATGTCCTGAGGATGTCCTCAAATAATTTTGGAAACATCCTTAAAACGTCCTATTGTCCGGCCTCAGGACATCCTCAGAACGTCTCAGGAGGGCAGCCAAGGATGTTTTCTAGTACATTTTTAGGACCATGCACTGCAGGTGCAGCTGTTCACTGAGCTGTTGGGATGCTTTCATTTTTATTATTTCTAGGTTTTTCCAACTATATTTTTAACCTGAACATGCCTGCAAGAGCTGCCTGCAGAAAGAAATTCATCGTTGTGTACTATTTTAAAGTGAAATTCACACGCTAATTCTAGATTACTAGTCGGTGAGAGGCTAAGAGCACAGGGCAAGAGAGAAAGGGTGAAGAAAGCTGACGGAATGCTGAAGAGGAGAGAAGAAATTCTCTCCCCTCCAGCATCCCGTCTGCTTTCTCCTCTGCGTCTTTCCTTGCCCTATGTTCTTAGCCTGTAGCTATGAGCGTGATCATGCCATTCATTATCGCAAACAAGGGTAACTGTTCAAGAAATACTTTATTGGAGAGCAAATGTTATACATGACTTTTTCAATGTTTGCACCATGCAGTCGTGCAGTCTGGCTTCGCATCTTGGCCAGCACTAGTCCGAATAGTCAGCGGTATCTAGAAAAAAATTGATTCCATAAGCACTAATAATAAAAACAGGTGATGTGAGAAACTTACCATCATATCGAACATCTCCGGCTTTTGACTGCAGCTTTTTCAGTTTCTCTCCAGCGTGGCGCAGCCACACTTTGGCGATGGTCTCCACGTCAGCTTTGTTTGCACACTCAACATTTGCTTTCTGTGCCCCTGAAACATTGATTCGTTACGACAGTCACAACAGAAAACTTAGATGGTCTAAAAAACAATCACAATTAGTGTTCGTGCGAGGAAGATGCCCTTGCTACCGAGTCTACTTTCGCTCAATTGATGAGCTCGAAGCATTCGTTTACGCGCGGGCATCTTTCCCGCCGAAATTGCCGTCCACTGCTTTCCGCCATTTCGAAGAAGTACTATATATAAAAAACACTAACCTTTGTCACTGCCTTGCATTGCTGCCATCATCAATTTGGATGGAACAGCGCGGATATAATGGCTACGTTTCCATGAATGCGATCGTAGCGCATCGAATCGAGCAGGGACCAATCACACGCAGCCTGTCTTCTTACTTCTTCCTCTTCTGCCCAACTGCTACCAATCAAAATCGTGAAATCTCGACTCGATGCGCTACGGTCGCATCCATGTAAATGCAGCCATAGACTCGCAGCGCTGACTAACAACTCAGTGATACATTAGAACGCAGCTCTTAGGGGCCCGTTTCCGGCTTGAGCGGCGTAGGCGTCGCCGTCGGCGTTGGCGTCGGCGTAACCGCGAGGTCAATTGACCCCCCCAAGGTGAGGTGACCACCCCCCCCCCCCCGAGGTTACGTGACCCCCCTGAGGTCACGTGATCCCTTGAGGTCACGTAAACCCCTGAGGTCACGTGAACCCCCCCCCCCCCCCTTGAGGTCGCGTGAACCCCCTGATGTCACACGAGCCCCCCCCCCCCCCTCCCCCCCGGGGGAACGTGAACTGAAGGAGTCACCTATCCCTCAGTACGCTTCCGTCCTCTTCTCCTTCGGCGTTAATGTGAACATTTTAAATCTTTAAACACTAGAAAGCATATAGCCAAAAAAATAAGTAAATAACAAATAAATAAAAAATGAACGAAACTAAAAATAAATAAAAACATTAAAAATTTGAAAATAAAATTTAAAAAATTGGTTTTAGAAAAATAAATATATTTTTAAAAAAACTTTAAAAATTTTAATTTCGTAATTTTTTAGGTTTACTTATTTTAGTTGTCATTTATTTATTTATTTATTTATTTATTTATTTATTTATTTATTTATTTATTCATGTTTATTGGCTATTTGGTTTCTCGTGTTTAAAAATTTAAAATGTTGTCATTAACGGCGAAGGAGAAGAAGATGACGATTTGGGGAAGAAGAAATATAGGACTGAGTTGTTTGTCAGCGCTGCTAGTCTGTTTCCTTCTTGTGTGTTTGTGAGTGTGACTGTATCCGCGCTGTTATATCCAAGCATGAATTACCAACTAGCCCAAGCATCCACATTATCAAGCCATCATCTACCTCGACGCTATTTCTGTTTCCGTCCTGCCTTGGCTTAGCTTGCTAGCTTGCTTGAGTCTCTCGGATGGGTGGATAATTGCAATAACGGTACGCCTTGTAGTAGGCGGTAGCATGCGCCACCAAGATTGCCAGTGGAACTGAATTCCGAAATACCGGGCAAATACAAAACTAATAATAATTGTAGTGCGGTTAGGTTTTATTAAGGAATACTTGGATCAAAACCATAGTTAAAAATGTCCTAAACATACACAACTACATGTAATAATTTGTATGTGAAATTTAGTTTAGCAGTAAACATGAACTCTGTATACTACCGCAATTTCATTCATTTTTTTAAACACAATCACATTGGGGACGTATATATTACCTCTACTTTGTATCCTTCGTCCTCAATAAGTCATCGGAAGGACGTTTCTAGGATGATCCAGCGAGTTACGTTCTCAGGATGTCCTGAGGACATCTTGAAAACCGTGAGGACGTTTGTAACTTTTGAGGACGTCCTGAGGATGTCGGGTGTTGTCTGGGGCCGCCTTGTATCGTACACTTTGAGGTCTGGGTGGTTTTAGTCTTTGCTCAGAGGAGTGCAAGAAAAAGGCTTTTCAAAATATTTTGCAGAATACGCTTGTGTTGGCATGTTCGATTACTTAACCGGAACTTGGGCAAAGTTCGGTTGCACTATTCAGTGGCTGGGAAGCAACTATACTCCATTTCACCTAGGGTCCCTTGTTTCACCTTATGTTGTACCGCTGCGGAGGCTAGAAGCGCGAGCTCATAGCGTTGGCAGCTGCCCTTGGAGCACGAGAGCGTGGGCCGCCAAGATGTGCCCTAGAGCAAGGAGCTCGCGCTTGTAGCTTTTCCTGCGATACACCACAAGGTAAAACAGAGTATAGACAGGTTTAACTGTTAATAGTGTATTAACGAAGGCAGTTGTCATACCAAAAACAAAAAGTGCTTATTAATTGGGCGGTGCTGCTTGCACTCCTAACATTTGTTTCCCCCGTTTCCAGCAAATGTGTATCACGGCTCCCTAACAAAAAAAATATATATTTCTTCACTTTCTACGGATTTTTTATAGCAGATAGTGAATAGAGGCTAAAAATATTCGAAATATAATGTATTCACTTTTGTATCCATTATCCATAGTGTTTTAGCCGCTTTTTTCTGAAGCCATACTTCTTTCCTGAAAAATTTAGTGGAATGTTTAGGGACGTTGAATCTTTTCAAATTTCGATTGAGCTCTCATTGTTTCGTAATAGCTTGCCCGCAGTAAGTTTGAGGCTATGAAAATTTGTGTTTTTTTATATTAGCCGGAAATTAGGAATTTGTACTATCCGGTCTGTGCTTCCCACTCTTATTATACCCTTATTAGGGTTTTACAATGTTGAATGTCTTATTTATTTCTGCGCTTACTTCCCGTGCCCGAGTCGGCGTGAAAGTGAATGGATCATTCAGCCTGTTCTCTGTGGAAAGTTTTTGTTAACTTGCTTCCGTTAAGAATCCATTACCAAGTGTACGATATGCCGAACTCCTTCATATTAATGCATTTTTGTTACTGTTTCGTGTAAAACATACAAAACTTCTGAACTAAATCATGTATACATGAATGTGGTTCAATAAAATGTTTTCGAACCACTTACTGTTGTTGACCCCAAAATGCTCCACCAGCCAGGAGTCAATGTGGTGATTGCGTAACTTCAATGTTTTACAATAGAAAAAGAACAAGAAATACACCTCCGTTTCATGAAGTTGAAATATTGTTTGACATATTTGGCAAGAATTCTATCGTAAAAATTAAAATAAAAGTGCGTTAGTATTATAAAAAAGACACCAAAAAAACAGCGGCTTCGGGAGTCGTTGAGCTCAAGAGAGCCGAGCGAGGCGAGGAGGAAAGAAACAGAGAAGGGTACTGGAGAACCAAAGCAGAAACGCCCAAACCGAAACCGAAACTAACTTGACCGGAACCGGAATCAGATTATGCTTAATGCCGCCCGCTAGGAGCTCTACTTTACACGGGTCTATCTGGGCCGCTGGCAAGGAGGTTAGTGTTCAGTAAGCTAGGTTACGCGTGTTACCACGTGCCGGAGGTAAGGGGGCTGCTAGAGGACGACGAAGTAAAGAACACTCTTTGTCTGGGCTCGAGAAGGAAGGGTTGTGTCCTTGTTCCTATGCTAACACAACATGGTGGCAGCGACTGGTTAAGGACGTTAGTCCTGAGAGGACTTCAGTAAGAAGTGTACCAGGACGACGACTCCGAACTGATGCCAACAGAAGTCGACAGTTCTCAAGAACCTGATGTTCGGATCACCATGGCGGCTCCACTCTGCGCATGGCATCCACCGGAAGAGTTCGACTTTTCCAAGTCAGAGGACTGGCCCCAGTGGATTCGGAGGTTCGAGCGCTTTCGAGTGGTGAGTGGACTCCAAGCAAAAAGCGGTTCCGAACAGGTCAGCGCCTTAGTCTACTGCATGGGAGACAAGAGCGAGGATATTATTCTCTCGCTGAAGCTGACAGAGACGCAAATGCAGCAGTACGACGCAGTACGAAATGCGTTCAAAGAGCATTTCATTGTTCGAAGGAACGTAATTTACGACAGGGCCAAGTTTCATTCGCGAGTGCAAGAGTCATCGGAGTCAGTAGAAGACTTCATAACAGCACTTCATGGATTGGCCAAGTACTGCCGGTTCGACAACCTACACGACGAAATGATGAGGGACCGCATCGTAGTGGGCGTCCGAGACAGGAAGTTGTCCGAGCGGATGCAGCTCGACGCGAAGCTGACATTAGAAAAAAAGTGAAAGCCGCTTACAACTCCATGTAACGCCGAATTAGAGCGCAGCTCTAGAGGAGGAGGAGGGAAGGGTACTGGGGGGGGGGGGGGTTAACTAACCAGGGGGGTCACGTGACCCACGTGACACCCCCCAATGCCGAAGATGTCATCACTGACGTCACTGATGACGTCATCAGTGACGATGACGATGCGGATACCGATGACGTCATTAGTGACGTCACTGATGAGTTCACCAGTGATGATGACGATGACGCGAATGTCGGTGACGTCATCAGTGATGATGACGATGACGATGCGGATGCCGGTGACGACATCAGTGATGTCACTGATGACGTCATCAGTGATGATGACGATGCGGATGTCGGTAACGTCATCAGTGATGATGACGATGACGATTCGGATGCCGGTGACGTCATCAGTGATGATGACGCTGACGATGTGGATGCCGGTGACGTCATCAGTGACATCACTATTGACGTCATCAGTGATGATGACGTCATCAGTGATGATGACGACGACGATGTGGATGCCGGTGACGTCATCAGTGACGATGACGTCATCGGGGGTCACGCGACATCGGCGGGGGTCACGTGACCTCGGGGGGTCACGTGACTTAGAGCGCAGCTTTTAGGGGCCCGTTTCCGGCTTGAACGCCGTCGGCGTCGCCGTCGGCGACGGCGATGCCGACGCCGCCCAAGCCGGAAACGGGCCCCTAAGTGCTGCGCTCTAAAAGCAACCACAATGACACGTCAGTCAGAGACTGTGAAGAAGCAGCAAGCTGATCTTCACGTACAAGACAGTCTCAATCGAGTGTCCGCGGCGTCATCGCCGACGCGCAAGGTGAATGCGAGAAGGTCTTCCAAAGAGGCTACTAAGGAAACGTGTCCGTTGTGTGGCCGGAGTTCTCATTCACGAAATAGATGTCCCGCTAAACAAGCAACCTGCAACAAGTGCAAGAAAATAGGACATTTCGCAAAAGTTTGCCGCAGCTCCATGATAGTCAGAGAAGTCAAAGTCGAAGAGCCCGCCTTTCTTGGAGTCATAGAATCAGCCGAGGAAGACGCATGGAGGATTGTACTCACAGTCCAGGCAGCTCCAGTGTCTTTCAAGATAGACACGGGGGCAGACATCACTGCGATTCCAGAAAGAATCTACAGACAGTACCTCAGTGAATTGCCTCTGGCTGAGGCCAAAAGAGTAGTAAAGGGGCCCAGCCGAACAAAGTTGAGCGTACTGGGTGTACTGAGAGCAGATATTCGCCATAGAGAAAAGCGCCTATCCGCTGATGTCTATGTCCTAGAAGAGCTAGACGAACCACTTTTGTCGAGAGGCCACTCTGTGGAGTTGGGACTTGTACAGAGACTGAGTGCGGTAGTCGACACGAAAAACGGGATAGTCGGTCCAAAGGGCCAGTTTCCGGAACTTTTTCAAGGCCTTGGCTGCGTGAAGCAGCCTTACAAGATTAAGTTACGCAAGGATGCAGTTCCTTTGTCTCTGAGCACTCCACGAAGAATCCCAATTCCCTTAATGGAAAAGATCAAGGAAGAGCTCGACAGTATGATCACCCGTGTAATCGAAAGTGTGGACGAGCCCACAGACTGGTGCTCAGCAATGGTAGTCGTGACAAAGTCGAACGGAAGCTACAGAATTTGCGTTGACTTCACAGAGCTGAACAAGTATGTGGAACGAGAAAGACATCCGCTTCCAGTGACAGACCACGCACTGGGACAACTTGAAAATGCGAAGTTCTTCTCAAAAATTGATGCAAATTCTGAATTCTGGCAGTTTGAGCTTGCTCAAGAGTCCCAGATTCTGACCACCTTCATCACACCATTTGGACGCTTTAAGTTTAAGCGACTTCCGTTCGGTATTACATCTGCTCCAGAGTTCTTCCAGAAGAAGATGAGCCAGCTTCTGAGCGGAATCAAAGGACATGTTTGCAACATGGACGACATCCTTGTGTACGGATCCACAAAAGCAGAACGCGACAGAAACCTGCGAGACGTCCTCTCTCGACTCACGCAAGCAGGAATTTCCCTGAACGAAACTAAATGTCGGTTCACAGAAACTCAGGTAAAGTCTCTTGGGCATATCATCGACCAAGGAGGAGTTCGTCCAGATCAAGAGAAGGTAGAAGCCATCGTGAAGATGAAAGCTCCCACTTGTATCACGGAGCTGAAGAGCTTTCTTGGAATGGTTAATTACCTTGGGAAATTTTTTCCCAGTTTGGCCCAAGAGTCACACCCGCTGGTCGCGTTACTGAGTTCCAAAAACCAATGGGCCTGGAACCACGAACAACAGAGGGCTTTTGAAAAGCTAAAGTTGATTTTGACATCAGACCCGATACTCGTTCTGTTTGACCCAAGAAAATCAACCATGTTGTCGACAGACGCCTCTTCTTTTGGAATTGGCGCAGTATTGCGCCAGAAGCAAGAGAATGGGATCTACAGGCAAGTGGCGTACGCGTCGAGAACACTCAGCGAAACAGAAAGGCGATACGCCCAGATCGAAAAGGAAGGACTGGCGGTGGTCTGGGGGTGCGAAAAGTTTCGAGACTTATAACCGGGATGAAAATCCTGATCGAGACGGACCACAAACCGCTGGTTCCTATATTTTCGTCCAAGAGCTTGGAAGACATCACGCCAAGACTACAGCCACGGCCACTCGATTAGGACTCCCCTTGGGAGCGGCCTGCCGTATGCCTCACTCCGCCGATGAGAGCGATAGTTCTACTTTACCCCACAGCGCCAGCCGTGGCGCTCGTTATCGGTGAGAGATAGAGTTCCTTTCGGGGGAGCATATCGAGGAACTCTACACTTCTTAGCCGCGCGTGCTAAAAGCGCGAGATAGTTGCTTCGAAGGAAGCCTCGGCGGCTGCATGAGCGCTCGTGCAGCGAGTGCTCCAGTCAAGGCAGTAAAGGCTAGCCGCTCGCGCTAGCACAGCGTTCGCGGTTAGTCCATGCTAAGGTAAGACGAAATATAGTGAGAGAGGAGCAGTACGCCCGGCCCGGCCCGGTGTGGCTATTCAGATTCTTTTTTTTTTCGTGAAGCCGCAAGTCTCAATTGAAATGAGTGCCAGATTGCATGAATGATTGAATGATGTGACAAATCTGTGTAGAATAAAAGCACATAATTCTTTCTGGGAAAAGCTCACTCAGCTGCAGGCTGCGCGTTAAAGCTGCATTCTGCTGGCAGTATGAGCGAATTGTCGTTTTCTTGTTCCCGTAACTGTTGCCCCGTTTCTATTACCACTGTAATATGGGAGTTATAGTTGGATATAGCTAGGCCGTATGTTTTCCGGTTTTAACCGACGCTCGAACACGCGCGAGCTGTGCCATTTATTCATCTGTGAAGGACATTATAAAATCGGATTCCGCGTGCATAGCTTCGACAAAATAAACTCTATTGTTCACAAAAAACAGACCAAGGGAGTCATATAATTCACAAGCGGAGTACCTTTCGGGAAAGAGGCTTCCGCGAAAGCCTCAATATATTCTCTAGTGGGCTGTTTGGGTCACAAGCCCAGTTTGCCAAAAAAGGTCTGAGGAGTTTTCTGAGAAAGAGCTCGCAGAGCTCTTCGCTGTGGTAGGGTCTCGGCAGTTAACACACCACATCAGCGGGCAGTCCATAAGGTGTGGAAGCAGAGCGCTCGAGAGGACCTTGCAAATCCTTTCACAACCACGAATCTCTGCCGACTGTAGAGCCCTCTCGACAAAGGTGCAGACGAGCTTGCACAGCCAGACAGCTACAGGTTGTGGATAGCTGAGTCCTCCTTGGTCAAGGCTAAACATGGACTGATATGCTCCGTCATGTGATGCATTTCCCTTAAGTTGAGCTTGCATTCAGGACACGTCACCTGCAAAGTTTAGCGGGTTCTACACATTAGCCTTCCTTGATGTCACTGAGAAATTCTTATTGCTTTGCTAGGTTGAATGTGTCAGCTAATTACTTTGAAATTACGACAATTTCTACAAATAAAAATGGTCACCTTTTGTTCGCAAACGAAGGCCAAGTAGCCAGCCATGTAAGTCAGCGGTGCGAGCTCAAATTCGGAAGAGACTTCATTGTACTTCATCGACTGCAGGATTTCCTGTTTCACGAGTGGAGTTGGCACATTTCATCGCCGTCTGGCAATCAGAACTAGAACGCGCATTTACATTTCCGGCAGCTTCCAAAATGCCAACACAAACCACACACGCGAGCGCAGAGTGACACCACGATATTTTCGTCGAGCACAGCGGTGCATAAGTGGAGGGAAAGCGAGGTTTGCTGCCTTCTGCAACCGCGGCAGCGCCTCGGTATCGGCGAACCCAATGACAGGCAGATATTTTTTCTGGGTAGCGGAGCAAAAGCGCGTTGGGCGCCTACTCTATACTCCGTTCGTTTCACCTTATGTTGTACCGCAGCGAAGGCGGGAAGCGCGAGCTCATAGCGTTGACAGCTGCCCTTACTGCACGAGAGCTTGTGCCACCGAGATCTGCCCCAGAGCAAGGAGCTCGCGCTTACAGCCTTTCCTGCGGTACAACATAAGGTGAAACAGAGTATAGCTTTCAGCTCACAAGACCGCTCACCGATGTGCAGCGCCCCCACGGAAAATGGGAGAAGTTCTCCTCTCACGCGCGCTCTTTGGTTTTCGGAAAAACATCGGCAGGCCGCACCAACAGGGGGGATCGAGTGGCCGTGCTACAGCGAATGAAACTCCGGATGATGAGGTTCTCTTATGATATCACACACGTTCCCGGAAAAGACCTAGTGGCGGCTGACTTCCTCTCCAGAAATCCCCTGGAGCATACGCCGGACAAGGAGATGGAGGACGAGATATCAGCATACGTGCAAGGTTTTACTGCAAATCTACCAGCAACGGACGAAAAGTTGAAAGAGATCCAAGCTAACCAGAAAATTGACGCAACATGTCACTTTCTAACGCACTTCAGTAGAGAGGGCTGGCCAGCCAAGAAAGCGTTAGACCAGGAGTGCAGTGCCTATTGGCAGCACAGAAGTGACATTGCAGTGGAAGACGGCCTTCTAATGAGGGGGTCGAGGATAATCATTCCTAAAGCAATGAGAAATCAAGTCTTGAACAGCATTTACCAGGGTCACCAAGGTATCGTTAAATGCAGAGCACGCGCCCGTGAATCGGTGTGGTGGCCAGGCTTGTCTAAGCAGATAGAAGAACGAGTAAAATGGTGCACACGGTGCATTCAGGAAACAATCAACCGCCGAGAGCCTTTGATACCAACTCCGTTTCCTGAACGGCCTTGGCAGCAAGTAGGCGTAGATCTTTTCTACTTAAAAAACAAGTGGTACTTGCTACTGACGGATTATTACTCCAGATACCCCGAAGTTGCTCCCTTGGCCAGCTTGTCAGCTGTTTCTGTCGTCGACCACATGAAGTCTATCTTCGCAAGACATGGGACGCCAGAAACCGTATACAGCGACAACGGACCACAGTTCCAAAGATTACTTGGATCCGAGTTCTCCAAGTTCTCCAAAGAATGGGGTTTTGTTCACAAAACGTCTAGCCCAATGTTTCCACAAAGCAACGGTTTTGTGGAAGCCGGAGTAAAGATCATCAAGAGGAGCTGGAAGAAAACGGATGATGCGTACCGTGTATTACAGTCATACCGTGCTACCCCCCTTGCAAACGGGTTTAGCCCAGCTGAACTTCTAATGGGCCGAAGAATTCGAACATCTGTCCCAATTGTTCCTTCTTTGTTACAACCTGTTACTCCCGACCCTCAGAAGCTACAGAAGTGGGAGGAAGGAAACAAGGAGAAACAGAAACGTAACTTCGACACGAGACATGCCGCACGTCCGTTGAAACCTCTGCAAAGCGGACAACGCGTCTGGATAATTGACCAGAGGACAAGCGGAATGGTGCAGTCTCAAGCAGGTCCACCTCGCTCCTACCAGGTGAAAACGGACCGTGGGATTGTAAGGCGCAATAGATTCCATCTGGTACCGTCGACTCCAACCTCTTCTGGGGTTCCGGCTACCAGTGACAGGGTACAGCCTCTACCAGAGCTACCAGCAGCTCCTAGTGGGCCACAAGGTCTGACTGTCACCAGAAGTGGACGGACAGTGAAGCCGGTGAATAGATTGAACTTGTAACACTATCCACCAATCGACCAAAAGGGGGAGGTGTTCAGTAAGCTAGGTTACGCGTGTTATCGCGTGCCGGAGGTGGGGGGCTGCTAGAGGACGACGAAGTAAAGAACACTCTTTGTCTGGGCTCGAGAAGGAATGGTTGTGTTCTTGTCCCTATGCTAACAGAACAGTTAGAAGTACTAGGAGGGGGCACGTTGCAATATTGGTGAAGCCTAGTCATAAAAAGTTTAAACGATTTTGTGCCCAGCGTGACCGCAGATCTTTCTGGCGATTGGTGCGCGTGACATGTCACGTGTGAGATGGATGGTTGATTGTAGAAGGACTCCTTGCAGGCTTGCGCGCCCTCCGTCCGGTAGGTTTTATCAGATTGAAGGCCACACTGTGGTGTATTCTAGTACCCCATAGCAAGACGAAGCCTAGCTACGGTCACGTGATGTGGTCACGTTGGCATGGTAAGTGAGGAGAGTAAGGAGGAAAATAAGAAAGAGGCGGAGGCGCCAAGGGAGCATGGCTTGTGGAGGCTACGCGGCCGACGTCATGCCCTCTCCTACCCTTCTATCCTCCTGGGCCGCTGGGGCCTGTGGTACAGAGCCGTAAATGTAGAGAGTTTGGCCATTCGTTGGGAAGTATAGGAGACAAATGAGGAGGCGCCATTGGCCGAAAGTGGGCTGGGCGTGTTCCAGGGAGTCTTTAGAAATTCGAATGTGACTAACCAGAAGCCGGAAATAATACCCTGGCGGTGGTCGCGAGAAACAAACCTGATAACTGCATAGGAGTAACTCTCAATGGCTGAAAATATGGTACATGTGATGTTTCAATCACGTTAATCCAAAATGATGGTGGAAGAATGTGACTAGCGGAACGATCGACATGATTCGTACGCCAAGCGCCCAGGGCCGGGAATCTGCCGTCCGAACGGTCCCACTCTGTCAGCGCAAAACAGAGTTACGCGGCGCATTCGTTTCTTACATCTTTCCGCATGATTATGATCAAAACAACACGTGCACCCTATTTTCAACCACAAAGAGTTACTACACTTCACTCTTATGCGCTTATTAAAACCATATACGAGCATAGACTTTTGATCAGAACTGTTTGCCACTACCACCGCTAGGGGATTCTTTTCGGCTTCTGGTTGGTCAAGAGAGCATGCCAAGCCCTCTTTCCGACTCTGCCGCACGCCCCGACTCTGCCCGCGCCTCCCATTGACCGAACTCTCTACATATACGGCTCTGCTATGGTAGTGTCCGCTCTTTACCTTGTGTATATTGCTCTATGCGGCGGCGGCGAAGGAGGGGGGAAATAGCCAGCCGGCAACAGCCAGGCGGCGCCGGCAGTGAGAGCCCACGGTTATACCTTGTCTCGTTATAACTTGGCAAAGGGTGAGCGACAAGTCCCACATTGCGTGCCGACGGCTTCGAAACGCGCGACGTATACGAGCGCAACGTGCACATATTGGACAATGACGCAGCGAAAAGCCTGATACTTTTTCGGAGTTGAGGCGCGCTCCGGTGATAGGCAGTCACGTTCCCATTGGCCTGCCAGGGCCGTAGCTTCTGCTGTACTGGCATGTTAAGCGATCACGGCTAACTAGGGTACGCAGTATTTCTTGCTTCAGACACTATGCTAAGCGGCGCCACCAGAGTAAAAGCTCACGTTTGAACAATGCAGCAGCCACTTCCAGAGATACCCAATATTTCTTGCTTCAGTCGCTAGATAGCGCCGAACCGAACAGCATTGCAGGTTGCCTATATTGCGCGCGGGATGTGCGTCCACGAATCTGAAGGTTGCCGCTGCCGCTTCGTTGCTTAGCTCGCTGCCCGCTAGACTGCGTGCGCTGTACTGCTTGGGCGTCGCTCCCACATTCCAGCTCACATCGCTAGCCACTCTACGTAAAGGCTGTTTCACAGGCTGCGATTCTCGTCCGAAATCGGTGCGATTTTCAGTAAAGGCCGGTTCACACATTCAGCGCAGCGCTCAGTTAGCGCTTCATGAGCGCTGGAAGCAGCGCTCATGTAGCACCGACTTGCGCGTGATGTAGCGCTTGGTTCGCGCTTCAGAAGTGTTCCAGTAGCAGCTCAGTGCTTCAAAAGCGCTTCAGTATTCGCTCGGTTAGCGCTTCAGCAGCGCAGTGTAAGCGCTCTGCTCCTTGTGCCGTGCTTGCTGCTGCGGAACAGCGCGTGCATGGCGATTCCGTTGTTGTTTTTTCTTTGGTGGCGAAAGAAGAGGGAGTAAAAGAGTCGCTCTCTAAGCAAAGGGTCAAGCAGACGATTGGGTACGACGTCGTCGCTTTCTGTTCGATATGCGTGACACTGGTTTCAAAGACACCCAGTTAAAAATAATCGCCTTCGAAAGAGCCCTGTGTCTCGGTCCCTCAGATTGGGAACAAGGTTCGCCGAATACCCGTCGGTATCTCGGTGGCGAAAGACTTCGCGCACCCAGAAGTCCCTTCTGGGCGTTAAGTCGTCCACACACATATGCACTAATTGCGTATGTAAGAGAATTTGTCGCGTTTCTATTTCAACGTTCCACATGTCCGCCATCGTACTGCTGATGAACATCCAACCACAGGAACCCGAACCGCAGTGACGCGTTAATCCGCAGCAATAACCGCCGTACAAGACGCGCTAAGAAAGCGCTACTCAAGCGCTAACAAGGCGTTACTGAAGCGCTAACAAGGCGCTATAAAAGCGCCAACAAGGCGCTACAAAAACGCTTATCCGGCGCTAAATTAGAACTAAGTCACGCGCTAGGAAAGAGCACTCACGTAGCGCTAACTTAGCGCTCCGCTGTATGTGTGACCAGGGGCCCTATGTTGCACGCTTTGTATTCCCACGGCAACTACGGAGAAGGAAGTGACGTCAACAACGCAGCAAATGCAGATTGGATGTTGATTGATGAGAGATCAGTCAACATCCAACCTGCATTTGCTACGTTGTTGACATCACTTTCTTCTCCGTATAGTCGCCGTGGGAGTCCAAAACGTGCAACATAAGGCCGCAGGCCTTAGATGTGAGATTAAAATCGCATTCGCGCTGTCGCAGCGGTTCTGCGACTGGCTTCCACCAAGTTGGTATTTTGTCGCAGAGTCGGTGCGATCGCTTCCTCGCCAACCAGCCCTTCATTAGCCACCTTTCGTCCGCGATAGCTGCGTATTCGAAAATAAATTTAGACACCGAAAGCTTTTGGTTTAATGCTTAATTATTAGAAAGATCTAGTCACATATTGCATTCGTAAAACATTTGTGTTTATTCAGACGTTTCTGTTGTATTTTAGGCAACGCCAAACGCGTCTCGCCCGTGTCCGCTGCAACTAGCCTTGGGTAGAAGAGTCGGCCCCGCCGACAGAAATCGTTTGGTTGATGGAGCATGTGAAACCAAGCATTGCGATCGCACTCACTGCGTCGGCTGTCGCACCCATTTATTTTCGCACAGTCGCTGCATGTGAAACAGGCTGAACAAAAGCTATAACAGAACGCGGATATTTGGCCGGCTGTCGGCATAGTGGCTCGGAAATCAAATTGCTAGGAGCAGTGTTGTGCCCGTTACCGAAAAAAAGTAACGAGTTGGCGTTACTCGTTAGTTTGGTAAAAATTAACGCGTTATTGAGCTACGTTACTTTTTATAAACGTAACGATATACCGTTACCGTTACTTTTCAAAAATAACGAACGTTACTTTTACGTTACGTTTACGTCACTTTTGTGTTCGAGTACATATGTTTGGCAGAGATGTATGATAAGCCTCCTTAGCAGACTTGGATAAAGATAGAAATTTACAGAGTGGTTTTATAGTGTTTAATATTCGCTCCATAACAAGCGTTTCGCATATTCACGTGCCATTGACCTTGAGGAGGAGCTGCTTTTCAAAGTTCTCGTCCGACATCTTCCTCATTTTTTGGCGAAAGCGTCTGTGGCGACGCTGAAGAGCCGCTCTACAGAAGCACTAGACGAGACCGCCGTGTTCATTTTAATGAAAAGCTGCTGCACTCGAGAGAAACTCTTTGATCTTGGCCAGCGGAAAGTCACTCGCAACGGACAGGAACCTTGTTAGCTCTTCTTCGTTGGGCAGCTGAGCTTGGGCTGTGGCACCGCTCCCGAAAGAGAAGAAATCCTCTTCGTCCCCTCTACGTTGTTCTTGGGAACCGAAGACTTCTCCCGTGTCGTCTTCTGCAGGAACGCTGCAGCACATGAGCTCGTCCTTCATATACCCGAGGTCCTCGTTCCGCTTTGTTTCGTCGTGAAGCCAGGCTACTTTGAACTTTGGTATCAATACTGCGGCAACGAGAAGATTGTTGTCATCCATCATGGCCTAACCTCCATTAAAAGACAGTTCTTTCTAATTTATTTGAAGAAAAAACCAACCACCAACACAGAAATGTTTACAGTGGATAAGAAAACTCACCCACCTCTTGTGAATGCCATCCAGTACGGCCTGTGCAATTGGTACACAGTGCTTCGCAGACATAACCTCGCACTCAATTCTCCTCACGAGGACAGAGAGTTTTGTCTTCCTGCAGTACGTCGAATAAGGGTGTTTCTTCTTTTGTTTTTCTTTTTTTTTTTTAACTAGAGAAACGAGCAAATCGCTTCGCCACTAGTTGTCGCACTGTTTTAAGCGGATGTCTCCCCCCCCCCCCCCCCCCCCCCCCCCGCTGTCCACCTCTGCTGCACAAAGCAGAGGGGGAAGAGGAGGGAGGGGAGGGGGCTGTAGCGCAGTCGTTCGTTCAAGCCTTGTAAGTGGTGACAATGGGAGTTTTAGAATAACGTCCGCAATTTTAGCGCACGCTAGCGCTAAATTTAGCGCTTGTATTAGCGCACGCGACGCGCGAGGGGTTTAGGATAGCATTTCTCCGTCGTGGCACAAAAGCCCAAGCACCTCACGCTTGCGAGGCCACGAAGATACAGTCACAATTTTTATTTCACACACGAAATGCTGTAACTTTAGAAAAAAAGAAGTTTTTTTAATCCAGAGTATTATTTTATATTTGTTTAAACATGAGAATACGACGCGAGCGGTTGACCGGTCGTGTCCGCTTGCGTCGCCTCGGCAAGAGGGGTCTCGCACATCGTACCTTCGCCGAGAAATGTTCGCGCGTCACAAGCATCAAGTTGCCGGTGATCGTTGCCAAACCGAGTGCAATGTCGTCTCGTACTGAAAATCGCAGTCGCGAGGATGTCGCCGACGTCGCACTCACGACGCCGCCAAAGCAGTGTTGTATGCGTTACCGAAAAAAAGTAACTAAATACGTTACTCGTTACTTGCAGATAAACGTAGCGCGTTACCGACCTACGTTACCTCAAAATAAAAGGAACGCGTTCCCGTAACCGTTACTGTTGCGTTACTTTTTATTCACGAACTAAAACATTTGCTGTTTCGACGTTTGATATGTGCGTAAGCGCCATACCTAAAATATGTCCACGCGGAAACTTAATTACCCTCTCATTTTTAGGGTTTCACCCGAATACTTACAAGACAAAACGCGGAAGTATATATGAAGCTGATTTATAACATAGAAAACGGGAAAGGGAATGACACGAAAGTGTCATTCTCTCTCCCAGCGGAAAGCGAAACGCAGGCTTGGACGCAGGAATCTCCCCAATCCACCCGAAGCCGGACCTCTTTGGCCTTCCAGCCGAGGTGACGGCGGTAGCGAGGTCAACGAGCCGCGGGAGAAAGCCAGTGGCAGGTGGCGTGTGACGTCAAATCTGACGAGCACCGACGTCAAAGAAAAGTGGAGGACAGCAGCATTTTTTGACTAAGGAATTTATGACTGGGCACTTAAAAACACACACAAAAAAAAAAATTAAAATTTAATTTTCTTAAGTTCTAGGAAGTAAAGTAACGTAACGTAATTTTGTTACACGTTACTCAAAATAAGTAACGTAAGTACGTTACCCGTCACTTCTTTGGAAAAGGAACGAGTACGTTACTACGTTACCAAAAAAAGTAACGCGTTACCGGTAACGCCGTTACTTGTAACGCGTTACCGCCAACACTGCGCCAAAGCAGCCGCCGACATAATCCTGGAAGCCGCCATTTTTTTTAACTCTGCTCGTCTTGGCTTTAGCCAAATTCTCATCACGAATCCTCCTTGAAGAAGCGCAAAAACTCTTTGCGTACGCACGCTATTTCCGAGAAATAGCGCACGCTAAATTGCGCACGCAAAGTGCAAAACCTGGTTTGCGTTCGGAACATGCACAGTGGCGACGACACTATTCTTTGCGTACTTAAAGCTTTAGCGTGCGCTATTCTGAAACTCTCTGCTATGAAGAAAAAAAAAGGACGAACGGAAGTATTTGGTAGCCCAAGGTTTGTTTCGCCTTCGAGAAGCGAGATGGTGTCGCTTTTTAACGGATGTCTCTTTTTGTCAAAAAGATTTTTTTTCTTAACTTTACTGTGACGGATGCTAGTTCCGTCCAGCGATATGCTTATGCAGGATTTTGAGATGGGATGGGTGAATAGATGGGATGATAAGTGGAAAACCCACCGTTTTAGGAAATCGATGCTTCAGAAGTCTTAGCGGCAAGATACGGCCTTGCCTGGGCATTGCGTGCTCGAGCGCAAGTAGTTGCCCCTCAAGCAGAGAAGCTAGATGCTCCACTGAGCTTAGTGACTTAAATTTAGTTCCCCTAACGTCTCCACTTTTATGCGCAAGATTGCTATTCTAAACGTTAGATCAGGCGTCGTGACCTTTTCCCAAATACCTAATGTAGTTCACCAGTTTTGGTCAAAAGTAACGAGCAACGTAATTTGATAGCCGATACCGTAAAAAAGTAACGAAAATACTTTACTCGTTAGTCATTCAGAATACTAACGGGTAGGTTACTGCGTTAGCGAAAAATGTAACGCGTTACCAGTAACGTCGTTACTAGTAACGCGTTACCACATACACTGGCTAGGAGTGCCCCGTCATCAGCTGCTTGCACGCCGGGTGCGTGCAGTGCGTGATTCTGGCGGCCCAAATGTGTGTCTCTGTTCTTTTCGGCAGCCTTTAGTGCTGGTAATTGCGTGCTGTCAGCGTTGTACTTTACCCCGCCTGCACCGTTCTGCGATGGCTTCCGTAGGCGACCGTGTAGAAAGCTCCACGACCGCGAAATCACGCCGAAACGAAGATGTCGCTTTCGACTTGCAAACGCGTTTGTTTTTGTTCCTGTATAAATGGAAATAATTTTTAAAAGAAGTTGGCTGTTCGCAGAATTGATTTAAGTTCGTAGGCACGTATGCCCGCGGGATAGCTTCCGTAGCCTGAACGGAATGCGCATGACCGCCTGCACTGGAAACATCGGACAAATAAAATCCGCAGCGGGAGACCACAGGAACAGCATGGACGGGTGGTGCGGCCAGCCAATCATAGGACACTGCCGGCAATTTGTTTTTTGACCTACTATGCTCGCTTCTAGCAAACTAAACGATTCTCAAAAGAGAGGGAGAGAGAGAAAGGCTTGCAGACGAGAAAATAGTAACGTGTATGCCATAGACAGAGGTCAGACGTTCATCATTAGTCGGGGGAAGAGGGTAGCAGTTGATAAATAAGAGAAAAGAAGCCAAATTCAACATTGGCGCTTTTATAAGGGGTATGCAAAAGTTGTCGGAGAAAGATAATACCGCAGAGCCCAGTTCACCGTCACCCCTCGTCTCCCTTTGGTGCCGTGCCTGAGGCTCGCGCTGAGTGCAAGGAGATCCACAGAGGCTATCTGCCCTGATCCGTCTTTTTGTACGCGCCGTTGTGGCCAGCTTGTAATTCAGATGCCTTTGTAAGGCTGGGCGTATATGCAGCATTGGTAGAAATAGGGGAAGTGTTCTCTGGCATTCTAGATAGGCATCGTATATTTTGCATGACGCGTCATTTTTCTGCTTGCCATTGGCGCATTCGAGAGGGTTCCGTAGAATTTAGGCTTTCATAACACTAGCATTCATGCAGCGATGGTATCCTTGATAAGGACACACTCCTGTCATAGCAGAATTTCCTAATTTGAATGCAGTTGCCAAAGCCCATACAGCAGCTGTGAGTGCTGCCTGTGAAGCTTTGGCAATTAGTCTGATGTCAATCAAGGTGACTGAAATTTCTCCATGTGCTTCACTTTTAGTGCAAGATGGGTATAAAAATTTGACGTCAATCAAACAAAACAAAAATATTCTTAGGCCGTCGTGGCAGTGGAATATTGCCGCAGCCGTCGGGCCAACGCAGCACACCTGAACGAAGGACTCCGCACGCTTGACCCCCAGCGCATAGCTCTTCCGAAAAATCAATATTTTAGGCTATATGCAGCCAACGCTAAAGCCGGTGCCTTCTATTTAGTGGTCTGTAGTCCGGAAGAACGTGGGAAAAAAAGTTAACCTATTGGATTGTGAGAATGTCTGTGGTGATTTTTTTTCCGGTTTTCATGGTACAAAATTTAAAGGGGTGTGCCGAAGCGGTGGCAACGAGTTCATTGAACGACAAAGCGGAGCGAGGGGTGGCCGCGCTGTGTTTTGGAAGCTGTACGTGCAGCCACTCACGACCACGGTGCCGGCCCCTAGCAATGCGGTGTCTATGAAAAGTTGGTGATGAAACGTACCTTCGATTACATGGACCCGCGCCGAAGTGGGATGTTTCGGCCGCTACGCTACCTATACGATACTAACACTTCTTATGAGTAGTGAATGCGAAAGCATGAATATCGTTCTTCAGCTCCCTTAAGCGCGATCCAAACCAACGCTTCTTTTTGCGCCTGTAGGTCGTGCGGCTGCGGATGTGACGTATTTTCGTGACGTCGCGCCGCTTCTTCGCTCCTTCCGGGCGCGCACAAGAAAGTTGGTTGATTTCAACTTCTTTCTCAACGCGCACAAAAACGCGCGGTGACGTAGAAGGGCGCTCCTGTGTCCCGGCCAATCGGTGGAGGGCAAGCTATAGACATTTTCCACAGGGGCGCCGCCATCTTGAAGTGTCGTCACTTCCAGTATGGGCGACGACAAAATAGTAAAACGTTTCAACCTGTAACTAGTAAAAAAATAGAGGGGAGCCAAAACGAGAATGTGTGACGGTTAGGCTTATATCCTAAATGTCTTCTATTGGTGTGGTGACGGCAAAGTAATGTTTTCGCCCATACTGGAAGTGACGACAATTCAAGATGGCGGCGCCCTTGTGGAAAAGGTCTATAGTCGGTTACAAGTCAAGAAGGTAGGAGAAGCTCCTCCCACAAGCGTGATGCGCCCGTTTCAAATCTCTCCGCAGTCGAAAGAAGAGTTCACTGGAAACCCTCCTTGTTCCGCTTCAGTGGATTCCAACTTGTTTCCGATCCCACTTTTTAAGAAGGGGACCTTTGTATTTATTGCAGGGGGAACCGAGCCCCTGAAAGCAGCCTTTGTATTTATCGGAGGGGGAAGCAATCCCCGAAAGTCGTATTTGTTTCCATCGGAGGGGCAAAACTCTAATCTCCCTCTCGTGGCTTCCACAATGCTAAGTCAAAGTCGAAAGATAAAACAAATATGTACAGAAAGGAAAGACCCTCCTCGCGCGTTGGCCGCGACGTCACGGAAACAATGGGACGCTATTGGATGCGAAGGTGGCGGAGGGATATATGATTTCCTTTGAGGGGCATTTGCCGCTACCTTCTTGACTTGTAACTGACTATAGTTCCGGCTCCGCGTTTCTCGCCGTCTAGCTGCCCTCTCCTCCCCCCCTTTTATTCTCTTCCAACATGACAACGCGATCTCTCTCTCTCTCTCTCTCTCTCTTTCTCTCGCCGTCTGGCCGGCCAGTCTGTCGCAGTTGCACCTTGCTTGTGCGCTCGTGCCTGCGTGCGCGCTCGCCCGAAGTTTCGCCCGTCCAAACCAAAGCGCACGGTTCTGACTCAGAAAGCGCGCCCGGAAACAGCAAAAACGCCACGAAATGCGTCACATCCGCAGCCGCACGACCTGCAGGCGCAAAAAGAAGCGTTGGTTTGGATCGCGCTTTACTTCGTCTGCGCTGTAGTGGCGTGGACGGCCCCGTTTCGCTACTGCCGAGGTAAAGAGCTGTTTATACTCCAACGTAACGTCGACGGGCGCGCGCGCCCAACCGCGTTGCCTGACGTTGCTACGAAAGGACAGTTTATACTCTGACGACAGGTGGAACGCCTCGCAACGCGCCCCGGCGCGCGCCAGCGAAGCTCACGTCGAGGCGGGCTGTTTATACTCCAACGTAACGTCGACGGGCGCGCGCTCCCGAGCGCGTTGCGTGACGTAGCTGCGAAAGGAGAGTTTATACTCGGAACACAAGTGGACCGCCTCGTAACGTAACGCGCCTCGGCGCGCGCCGGCGAAGCTCACGTCGAGGTAGGTGCTGCTCGAATCTCGGCGTCGGCCGACGACGGTCGTCACCCAGAATTCCTCGCGCGAGCGTCAGTTGGAAAGAAAAATGGCGAACGGAGGTGCCGCGGAGTGCGAACCGAGCGATCTGACGACGGACGAGGTTGAGCGGCTCATTGAAGCGGTGAGAGAGCGCGAGTGTCTTTATGACGTCGGTTCTCTAGAGCGAAAAAAGAATGCCTGGGAGTCCGTGCGCATTGCCTGCGGCATGAAGTCCGGTAAGTTGACTGGGGTGATTTCATGTCCGCTTTGCTTGGCGTGACGACATCTGGCCATTTTGTTTCGAACGCTTTTTTGTGTGTGTGTGTGTGTGTGTGTGTGTTGAAGCGCGCAAAAGAGCGTGTCCCTGCACGCGCGCGTGGCGCTGACTGTGCTACGGCCACGGTGTAGCTACGGCGACATTTTGCTTCCTGCGATTTCTTTGTATTTTCCCTGTGAGCGCGTGCTGTCGCCATCGGGTACTACAAACGATGGCATCATCCAAACAGAAAGACATTGAGGCGCTCTAGTTATTTAGGACTTCAAACAGAAAAGCAGTGCAAGCGGCTTACCTGACATGGCAACTTGTTCAGCATTTTATTTTTGTATCACATCTGCATTTGGCAGAACTGAATTCGACATATTTATTTCAGGTGACGACGCACAAAAAGCGTGGAAGCGTGTACGCGACAGGTATGTTCGGGAGGTCCGCGCCATTGAAGCTGCCACAAGGAGTGGCAGTGGCTTCGTCCGGAAAAAACAATGGGCCTTCCTGGAAATGATGTCGTTTTACGATAAACATATCCGACCCAGGAAGTATGTAAACAAAACATGAGTCCTTATTTGCTGTCTAACTAAATTTCTCTCCCATATGTTAATCCCACTTGCAGTCATGTCGTATTGCACCTGAGACTGCGGTGGAAGAAATCGGAAGGACTTTCAATAGAAGGAACAGACACAGAGAACGTCTCAATAGACGTTCTCTGTGTCTGTTCCTTCTACTGAAAGTTCTTCCGATTTCTTCCACCGCAGTCTCAGGTGCAATACGACATGATTAGCTACCACCAGCTCGCCTGCACTCTCACCGTCTTCCCACTTGCAGGGCAACCACCAACGTAAAGGCACCACCTGTGGGCGACACAGCACAGTGTCTATTAATGGAAATGGTGGAATCTTCTCCTGACGACTCGACCATTCCCACTGACTTCGAGCCTGCCCAAGAAGAGCTGCAGTGCAGCCCCGAGGCTCCTGTCCCAGCCACGCCGTCCACCTCGGTTGTATCAACATCAAGCCCCTCGAGGAGGTCATCAGGCCAGTCATAAAGGTGCCCAGGACCCCCCCATTCTGCACGTAGAAGGGAGGTTGACACAATGGAGAGAGAACTTCTAAATCATTTAAGGGCTAAAATGACACAGAACGAGGCGTTTGCCTACTCTGTAGCACAATCTCTAGATCGTTGGGACGAGGTCACCAGTGCCCAATTCAGGGCTAGTGTTATGCAGATTGTGTATGAGTATGAATGTAAATTTCAGCAGAAATAAAACGCCCCCGACCTTTGTGCATCTGAAGGCACACGTGTCCACTCATGTTTTGATAATATACACATTCTGTTAATATGAACTACATTTTCGAAGAGTAATCTCTGCTTATGCAATTCTACTACATCGTTAGAAAAAAAAAAAAAACATAATCTGTGAAGCAGTCTATGTTAATCTGAATATTATTAACTCTCTAGTTCAATGCTTCAGAATTTGTTCTTGGAGGCAAGCTGCAGGGATGCCTATCACATAAAATAGCTTGAAAGAACACCTACAGACATTTTTCAAATTTACCCCAAGCGTCAAGGAAGTGGCTTGGAATGTAGGTACACACGAGTGTGGACGATACCTTGCGCAGCGAGTGTACCTACAAACCCGGCATGATCTTTGGTGCTTGTGTAAATTAGCAAAATGTCTAGTGCACATAATAGCATCATCTGCTACTCAGACACACAGCCTGCGCTAATACCGTTAATGAAACATGCTTTCTACCCATTACATTCGCTTCGTGGGTGGCACGCATTGCTCGAAACCTGTTTATATTTCCGAGGAAATGCAAGTAGAAAAGCAGGCTTATCGAAAGTACATATAGAATGTTATTTTACTCCTTTGTTGTGTAAATGAAAAGATTAAACCCGACTTTTGTAATTAATACGCAAGCTGTCCTATTTTCCAAGTGAGCCACTACTACATTCCTGCGGGTTCACTTAATAAGAAGCCAATCATTTGGTATGCGTGCCTGTATCTCAGTGGCAAGCGAAAAACATGGATGGCCAATATTCCTCGCTTGTGCCAATTACCTCGCTCTCCCCTGTACAACGAAATTCACCAAGGTAGGCAGGTAAGCTCTTTGAAGGTGAAAACAACGAGGGATTGCGAAATATATTTTGCCGGTCAACCCTGTTAAGCAAGCAGAGCAGAGAAAATATATAGAATTTATTTGCAAGGAAAGAAAAAAATTGAACAGCATTGATAACAACCTTGTGTCGTCGTCTACTCCCTCGTCACTATGTCGTGTTGCCACGGGATGGCTCCCCTAGGGGAGATGAAGTGGTCTGCCAGCTGGTCCCTGATGCTGATTGCTGCCGGGCTGCTGTTGCCACCTAGGCTCCTGTTTACACCAACATTCAAAATGTCAGCTCGCCACTGACCATCCACACGGGCACCCCTCCTTTCACTGTCAGCATATCCAGGAGGGCGGTAGGCTTCATCCCTTGTTAGGAAGTTGTGGAAGCAGACTCCCGCTTTTATCATATTTTCACAGTGCTCAACAGTGCCATGCATGGGAGCCAGAAACGCCCGCCAGCGAGACACAAGTATTCCGAAGGCGTTTTCTACTGTACACCTGCCCCGGGAGAGCCTGTAGTTGAAGACCTTTTTTCGGTAGTCCAAGCCTCTTCCGGGGAAAGGGCGCATGAGGTACGTTTTCAACGGGAAGGCTTCATCCCCCAGGAGGCACAGAGGTGGTGCAGGCTCTGCGATTACAGGGATCTGTAGGGTGTTGGCAGCTAACGCCTTTCCGAGGTTAGACTCTCTCAACACACCGCCATCGGACTGGTGTCCGGCAGCCCCAATGTCCACCAGTCGAAACCTGTAGTGGGCATCAACAACAGCGAGCAGCACCATCGAGTAGAATTTCTTGTAGTTGTGAAATATTGAGCCAGAGTTTGGTGGGCACCTGATCGCAAAGTGCTTGCCATCTATTGATCCAATGGCGTTAGGAAAGTTCCACTTGACGCAGAACTCCCTCCGGATCTCTTCCCACTGTTGTGATGTGGGTGGCTGCAGCACTAACGGGGAGAGGCAGTCCCAGATGGCTGGCAGCGTTTCCTGGAGGATCCCCGATAATGTTGCTTTATGCATCCGGTAACTTATGGCCATATGACCCAGGGATCCTGGTGATGCAAGGAACCTAGAAATGTGAAAAACAAAATTGTGAGACTTAGTACCTAACTCAGAGCAACTGTTTAGTCAGTCATTTGCACTGTTTGTGACTAAGAACGACCTACGAGAGTGCTCCGTCAGACTTATATTGCTATACACGCAATATGTAAATATGTACTAAATGTGTTTGACTGACGCTCTACGGTGTTTTGAAATAGTTTCTACTCTAAAACCGCCCGCAAAAATCAAGGGATTGGCGCATGAAGTGGAAATTGATCTCGAATATGAGTTTTACTGTGCTGATTTCCTCATTAAAAATTTCAGTCTCAATTTAAAGTGCAAAAAAAAAAATGAATGACGATGTTGTCAAGTGGGTCAGCCTTTCTATTTCGTAAAATATGTGTTTGATGTAGTAAGTGTTACAATGATATGTTGATCCGCTTATTTATGAGTGTCTCAAAATAAAGTTACAAGGTAGTACTAATGGCCCGTCGAACATCAGCAACTGAACCTATCAAGTTGAAACTTACCTCGAATACATACCTCACTAGTCCCCTTTACATATTACAAATTCAAGTCTCTATTTAAAGTACGAAAAACTTAAAAAGAAAACTTTCCCATTTTAAGCTTTTTTTTCGTTCTAGGAGTTCAGACTTAAAATATGAATGCGTGCTGTACATCCAACCAGTAAAGGAAGCATTTGAGGTAAGTTTCTACTTGAAACGTTGCGTCCCTGATTTTTGCTGGCGATTTAAGAGCCCAAACTTTATTTTGAAACGCACTGTCAAGATTGGGCCTCTCAATTAAAATATCGGAGTAGATGAAAGCGCATAAGTTCCCGGTTTGAGGAATTTTAATACGAGTTGGGCGTGTGTACGGCGGTAGTACACCGCCTAGAAGCATAACCTAATCAGTCAAGCATCCGCGAAAATGAAGTGTATATCAAATATGTAGTACATAGAGTGCCTCAATGTACTTCTGTTTTGGGGGATGCCACCGTTTGTAGTGCCCGATGCCGACAGCACGCGCTCACAGGGAAAATACAAAGAAATCGCAAGAAACCAAATGTTGCCTTAGCATAGTCACGCCAGCAGCGCGTGCAGGGACACGCTCTTTCACGCTTTCAGAACAAAAAAAATTAAGCGTTCGAAACAAAATGGTAAAATGCCATCACCCCAAGCAAAGTGCACATGAAGGCACCCTAGTAGTACGTATACCTCAGTGTGATGGCCAGCCGCTCAGCGGGCGAGATGGGAGAGCGATGTGTGGGCGAGTGTACAAGACGGTCGTGGACGAGTCCGAGCAGCTCGTCGAATGAAGCCTTCGTCATCCTGCAGAAAAGGAAACGACAGAATTGATTCACTATGATAAGCGACATGACTATCGACCGTCGCCTTACCTGAAATATTGGAAGTGGTATTCTGGGTCGGACTCGCGCAGCTCCTGTACTAGACGGTAAAATTCTCCAAACACTGTGCGCTTATCAAATATGTCTCGTACGTACATCGTGCGTGTTCTCTGGCGCCGTATTCGGCGCCATAAAAGCACCGCTGCAATTTTTTTCTTTTTTTGCTGATCTAAATACATCGCGAATCGGCTCTCCATGGTTCCTCCCGTCTGAACAAGTCAGGACAGAATGCAAACGGAAACGGAAATAAACCATCAGCTTATGTCGCGGTTGTCATGGCGACGCGCAGGCGCAACGCGAAGTGCGCGTCGGAGCGCGCTGGACCGCGATGGAGTATAAATGCCGTTGACCGCAACCCTTTCAGCGCAGCGCGTCGTGTCGTTGTTGACGACGAACGCCGGCGCACGTCACGTTCGTCGACGTCGGAGTATAAACAGCCCTTAACGGCCGAGCGCGCGCTCTCACGAAGTGGCCGCGCTGAGCTCGGTCGTGTAGCCTCTCCGGAGTTTGCCCGTGCCGGCTCTGCTCCCTCTTACCGGCGGCCGAGCCGCCGCGTGCGCTGTCGCAACTCCAACGCCCTATAGGTGGCGGGGCGGTAGTTCCAAGATGGCGGAAGAGACGGGGATGGATTCTCCAGGATAACCCGTGTGTCTGCTCACTGACGCTGTTCAGCGCGCTAAAAATAATTTATTTGTCTACAAATGCGAAGCGGTTAGGGAGCGATCATATTACAGGTGACAGAGATGCCGATGCACGTTAGGAAAACGAGCATGTTGTTATTCAAAAGTTCCAGAAACCTCAAATTGCGAAGCTTTGTGGTGATGCGAGCGCGTTTTAGGCACCGGCCACGTTACTGTTTGTGGCAGAATATTTTTGAGGGTGATGATATGTTTGCGCTTTGCCTGGCCATTAGTGCTCTAAAAAGAGAGCCGCGAACGGTGACCGTCAAGCTTCGGAAGAGCAGCAATACACAGTATTGGTGTCTTCGCGTCACAGCCTCACAACTCGATGCTGACCGTCTCGGTTTTAGTGTATTGCAACACGTCATCAAACTGCTCTATGGTTATTGATAAAAAGTTTGTTACCGCAGGCTACCGTGCGGTGTAGCACTACAACCGCAAGCTCGCGCTGCGCCTTTGAAGCAAAATTTTCAGTGTGCGCCTGGAGCGTTGCCGTGCTCATCACTCAAAAAAAAAATGTTCTAGCCCTTACACCCCTTCTCACATATACGACACTCCAAAACTTCAGTTCGCCGTGCAGCCCACTGACGTAAAACTGACGGCCCCAACTTTTACGAGAGGCTTGATGACGCCGCAATATGAGATACTAAACAGCTAAAGTACGCATCAAAGAGTACCGAAAAAAAATGCAGAGGTTTTGCAGTAGGATTAAAAAAAAACTATTACTTTTTTGCAGTCATTTACACTTACTTAAGCTATTTTAATAAGTTGCACAACTCGGCTATCAAGCCGCTCATGAAAGTTGGTAGCGTCGGTTGAACGTCAGTGCGCTGTACGTCCAACTAAAGTTTAGGGGTGTCGCACGCCATGCAAAAACTGCCTATTAACATAATCGACGTGTTTAGGGGTTTTATTTATTGCTCTATTAAAATAAATATTTTAATATACCGTACAATTTTGTACCGTGTTATTTGCAACATTGCGGTCCCTCTGCCCAAAATTCCGCGTTCTAAGCTCTCGTCACGAACGGCTGGCTATCACACCCGCTTAAAATGCTTCGAGCATTTCTTTATTTGCTTTGTAATTATGAGAAAGCAAGTGCGGGTACTCTGTCTCTTTGAAGTGCTTGGAATAAATGGTCATGTTCCTTGTAACGGCCTTAAAACGCGAACCCATTCCCGATTTGTATTGGTCGACATACCGTTGCGCGACGAGTTTTCTCCTATTTATGGCAAAGAATAGACATTCCGTAGACCGTACTATACAGTTATTCATTATTAGCGGGACCGCTTTCCGTCACGTCGAGCACAGAGTGAGCTGGTGACTATGCACGAGACCAGAAATTCGCAGCGTATGCGATACACGAACAGTCCCTAATGAAATTAGACCTCCCGGTCCTTCGTGCAAAGCTGTTGCAAGGCGGAGCACGAGAATTCCTATTTTAACGCGCTCACCTTTTCCGTTAAAAGGGCTTCACGCATGAAGGCCGACAGTCCCTGCCACAGTTTCCGCGCCGCCGCCGCCGCTGCCCCGCTCCTCTGGTTCTCCGTTCGTCCGCGGGAGGGCGAGCGCCGCGCTGGAGCTGGGAATAGAGAGGGCTTCTTTGGTGGCGTTCCTTGGAACTATGCCAAGTGAGAGTCACCCAACGAGGTAGAGGGCCTTAGAGTGATAAACTAGTATGCAGTTCATCAGGCAAAAGTGACCCCCGATTGGCCGCCGCCATGTTGTAGAATTTTGACCACTAGACACGTGACCAGGCAAAATCTATGACGTAACCAGACCAAATCTCTGGCGTCAACGATAAGATGGCAGCGCCCAGTGCGTGTCGGAAGCGTTGTGGGCGTTGATCGGAGTGTGTGGATTTCGTGTGCGGAATTCGGTTTTTCAGGGTTTTGTGTGCTCTCCCGTGTACGAATAACGTGAAGTACGAGGGAATGAGGCTTTTCTTTTTTATTTAATTCAGAGTAAGCCAGATTCGGTACACGGGCTCGGATCACTACCTCGGACATCGCTCGGTCGTTCGAGTTCAATTAAAATATCGCAATCGTTAACCACGGGAGCTCCTCGATAATCGCTGTGTCGAAGGATACGTCGAACCCATCCGGAACGCGGAGTCTAAAGGTATGTAGGACGTAACCAGAACGCGGAGTTCTAACGGTACGGCGGACGTGCCCCGGCAATTTTCTTAGCCGACGGTCAAGATTCGCATTTGAGGCAGCGAGAGAAGTGTTGAAATCTCCGAACTGCTCGGTGCTGAGCTAACTACGGACCACGTCACTACGTGATCCGTAGTGACGTGAAAAAGACCGACGGCGGTCACTCCGGGCCGTCTGCCATGTGCCTTCTGTGAAGGGGCGACAGTCGTGTAATCAGTAATGTACCAGCTTTTCTTATAGTTATGTTGTTCTCGAGCAGCTTCCCGATCACTAAACCCCGCAAACGCGTGCCGAACTTTCAAAAGGTGTCTGCCAACCTGGAAAGCCTTGAACTCCCAGGGAATTTCGGATCATCTGGGAAAGTAAGGGAATCATTCAAAAAGTGGGCTAAATAAGGGAAGACGACTAGTGAAAGCGGCATGGCGGTTGCTCGTCGGCACGGCCATGCTGAATGACATTGCCGAAATGTCATCCTTCGACTCAAAAACTCAAGGAATTTGATGAAAATAGTCAGGGAAAAACTTGGAAAAGTCGGGGAATTTGAAATCAGTAGTTTGTTAGACACAATGTTTGATTTTCTTGGCACTCCACGCGTTTTTACACACGACAGGCACACGCCCGTGTATCACACGGCAGCCAGGCCAAGCGGCTGCCAGCCACTTATGCAAGGTCGATAAGACGCAAGCGTGGAACGCTTTCGGACTGCTGTAAATACACCAGCGGGAGCGTCCGGTTGCAGTTCGACTGCGTATACGTCTGACGTATCTTTAGATTTTGCATCCTCGGTACGTCAGACCTATCTTTAGACACAGCACCTGATAATAGTAGTGAATAGGGTCACGTTCAGTGCGCAAGTCACTTTATTACACTCGGACAGCGGAATTCCATTCCCGTTGCGCAGGTAGTTCCCGAGCTAGGCATGCACTTGAAGACTATGTTTCACTCTTTCATAAAGCAAGCTTTGCGGGACCCCTCTGCCCTTGTGCACCCATTCGCAGGTCGTGTCGCCTTTCCTCACGTAACTCCCGCAGGTTCAGTGAGTTGCCGAGCCACTGCAGCCCCGGCGTCGCTCGGTACATACAAGAGGCGGCTCACGTCGGTCGTCCAGCAGCACACTGGAGGGACGCAAAGCTAGCAGCCCCCTTGGTGCACGAAAGACGAGGCTGAGCAGAGCTCCAAGCTCTTCTGACGCACATTTGCACTCCGATGAGACCGGTGTCGCACCCCGATTCCTAGAGATGTGATCGCACTGGCAGTCTTGTTGGTCCTTGGGGGCCGTCGAGGAGTGCCAGAAAGCAAAATTCCATCCTTCTTGCGCAGGTAGTTCCCCAGCTAGTCACTTCCTTGACGACGTCGCACCCTCTCTGGAAGCAAGCTTCGGGATGCTCTTGTGCACCCATTTGCAGGTCGTGTCGCCTTTGCTCAAGTAACTCCCGCAGGTCCAGCGAGTTGCCGAGCCGCTGTAGCCCCGGCGTCGCTGGTCGTGCATCCTGGTCCTGGTCGTGCATCAACCACTGCTGCCCATTTCCGCAGAGTGCTTGGGTGTGGTAGCTTGACGTGCTTTCGCAGAAAGCTGTATGCCTTTGCCGAGTAAAAATGGAGCGTGAGGGCAAACTTGCGCACATCCTCTGTACATGCGTTTTTGTTGCGCCTGACTCTTTTTAAGACGAGGTTTCGCATTGTGTTGGTGAATGCATTGTCAAGTATGTCAACTGCTGGCTTAGGAAGTCGTCTCCTCAGTTCACGGAGCAGCGTGTTCAGCTTCCTAATCCTGGCCGTCTTCCGATTGATCTTCTTCTTTGCCTGTTTCAACAGTTTCCTCGCCTTCTGCAGGTTTTGCCTACTCGTGGCCAGGACCCTGTGCAGTCGTGGTGACACAGCTGCGTACGAGTGGTCACCGAAGGAAGTGTTGCGTCGCATGAACACAGCCTCAGGGGGAGTCTCTGACGTCGTAGCCTGAGAGGGGGAAGTAACCAGCTCCAGTCTTCAGGTACTTCGGGCGACTAGTTGCACAATTTGCAAAGGTGTGTCTCTTGTATCTGAAAGTGGTGGTCAACGAATCACTTGAAAAGTGGCATCTTTGGGATCAAGTTGATAGGTTCGAGTAAAACATTCAGGTTCTTTGCAACACTTTCAACCACCACCATTATAATAATTCCATGGCATGCTGTATGCTTTTTACAATCATTCAATCATAAGTGGGTTACGTGTTTTCAGTATATACTGATATACATAAAAATATGACCTCCAAACGATTTTTCTTGAAATCTGCAAAAACCGAAAGAACCCGAATTGAGCTCGCTTTGAAGAGAAATTGCACTTTCCACGGCAGGGAACCTTGATAAACGTCTGTACTTTTGTTGAACCACAACACCGACCGCACTGAACTGTCTGCGAGGCTGCTCTTTTTCTTTGGAAATTGCTTTTGTGTGCTCCATTTAGCAATGAATAGTGCATATCATGTTGTGTCTCCTAGAAACGCCACAGATATGCATTTGCTTTTACCACATAAGTACCGTGACACTCCGAGTTTTAGTCGATATCAAAAATAGACACCGAAAAACTCAAAATTCGAGAGAACAAATAAGCACCAAAAAATCACCCCCATTTTTAAAAAAATAAAACTACGAGAGCACCTCAGCTTTCTTTCATGATGTGAGAATGCGTGAGCATTACCTCTGGCCGAGTTATATTGACGTCAATGAGCAGGGTTGACGCAACGAATAGCACACTAGTTTTGCAATCATGAGAGCCTAGGTTCGAAACCAGGGCAGGGGATAATTTATTTCTAGGTTTATTTTTTGTTCGATCACGTGATTAATAATTAAGTCACGTGACGAAAATAATAACGTGAGCACAGCTGTTTGTTTTTATTTTATTTTATTTTCCCTTGGATTGCGTCGCATTGGTCACGGCATTTGGACACAACTTTTGGTTACGGCTTTTGGCTGCACCCTTTGATCACGGCTCTTTTTTTGCTCACTGAGCCAGGTAATAATCACAAATTAAAAAACACCCAAAACATGGAACCCTATTCATAAGCCAGAACTCCCAGCACCCCCTTTTTGTGGGTCAGTGCCAGTTCTGGCACACGCATAAAAGGTGTGGTCACATATCACACTGCACAGTATAACCTGCCAAGAATGCATGCCCTGGCACACAGTCTTGTGGAATACAGGCAGTCTTGAATGTCACCGCTCGTTGTTCTGCTGACAGGTCTCACTCTCCAGAGAAGCAGCCTGGATCGACGACTGATCAGCCAACCCCAGGAGAGGCCCAAGCTGCTGCTGGTCCTGGAAGCAGTGTAAAACTGGTTACTTCCCCCTCTCAGGCTACGACGTCAGAGACTCCCCCTGAGGCTGTGTTCATGCGACGCAACACTTCCTTCGGTGACCACTCGTACGCAGCTGTGTCACCACGACTGCACAGGGTCCTGGCCACGAGTTGGCAAAAGCTGCAGAAGGCGAGGAAACTGTTGAAACAGGCAAAGAAGAAGATCAATCGGAAGACGGCCAGGATTAGTAAGTTGAACACGCTGCTCCGTGAACTGAGGACACGACTTCCTAAGCCAGCAGTTGACATACTTGACAATGCATTCACCGACACAATGCGCAACCTCGTCTTAAAAAGAGTCAGGCGCAACAAAAACGCATGTACAGAGGATGTGCGCAAGTTTGCCCTCACGCTCCATTTTTACTCGGCAAAGGCATACAGCTTTCTGCGAAAGCACGTCAAGCTACCACACCCAAGCACTCTGCGGATATGGGCAGCGGTGGTTGATGCACGACCAGGACCAGGATGCACGACCAGCGACGCCGGGGCTACAGCGGCTCGGCAACTCGCTGGACCTGCGGGAGTTACGTGAGCAAAAGCGACACGACCTGCAAATGGGTGCACAAGAGCATCCCGAAGCTTGCTTCCAGAGAGGGTGCGACGTCGTCAAGGAAGTGACTAGCTGGGGAACTACCTGCGCAAGAAGGATGGAATTTTGCATTCTGGCACTCCTCGACGGCCCCCAAGGACCAACAAGACTGCCAGTGCGACCACATCTCTAGGAATTGGGGTGCGACACCGGTCTCATTGGAGTGCACATGTGCGTCAGAAGAGCTTGGAGCTCTGCTCAGCCTCGTCTTGCGTGCACCAAGGAGGCTGCTAGCTTTGCGTCCCTCCAGTGTGCTGCTGGACGACCGACGTGAGCCACCTCTTGTATGTACCGAGCGACGCCGGGGCTGCAGTGGCTCGGCAACTCACTAAACCTGCGGGAGTTACGTGAGGAAAGGCGACACGACCTGCGAATGGGTGCACAAGGGCAGAGGGGGTCCCGCAAAGCTAGCTTGCTTTATGAAAGAGTGAAACATAGTCTTCAAGTGCATGCCTAGCTCGGGAACTACCTGCGCAACGGGAATGGAATTCCGCTCTTCGAGTGTAATAAAGTGACTTGCGCACTGAACGTGACCCTATTCACTACTATTATCAGGCGCTGTGTCTAAAGATAGATCTGACGTACCTAGGATGCAAAATCTAAAGATACGTCAGACGTACCCAGGACGCGGAGTCTGTGTCGTTTGTCCTAGCGTGGGCAGTCGGACTGCGGCCGGACGCTCCCGCTGGTGTATTTACAGCAGTCCGAAAGCGTTCCACGCTTGCGTCTTATCGACCTTGCATAAGTGGCTGGCAGCCGCTTGGCCTGGCTGCCGTGTGATACACGGGCGTGTGCCTGTCGTGTGTAAAAACACGTGGAGTGCCAAGAAAATCAAACATTGTGTCTAACAAACTACTGATTTCAAATTCCCCGATTTTTCCAAGTTTTTCCCTGGCTATTTTGATCAAATTCCTTGAGTTTTTGAGTCGAAGGATGACATTTCGGCAATGTCATTCAGCATGGCCGTGCCGACGAGCAACCGCCATGCCGCTTTCACTAGTCGTCTTCTCTTATTTAGCCCACTTTTTGAACGATTCCCCGACTTTCCCAGATGATCCGAAATTCCCTGGAAGTTAAGGCTTTCCAGGTTGGCAGACACCTTTTGAAATTTCGGCACGCGTTTGCGGGGTTTAGTGATCGGGAAGCTGCTCGAGAACAACATAACTATAAGAGAAGCTGGTACAGTACTGCTTACACGACTGTCGCCCCTTCACAGAAGGCAGGCGGCCGGGAGCCGCCGTCCGCCCGGAGTGACCGCCGTCGGTCTTTTTCACGTCACTACGGATCACATAGTGAAGTGGTCCGTAGTTAGCTCAGCACCGAGCAGTTCGGAGATTTCAACACTTCTCTCGCTGCCTCAAATGCGAATCTTGACCGTCGGCTAAGAAAATTGCCGGGGCACGTCCGCCGTACCGTTAGAACTCCGCGTTCTGGTTACGTCCTACATACCTTTAGACTCCGCGTTCCGGATGGGTTCGACGTATCCTTCGACACAGCGATTATCGAGGAGCTCCCGTGGTTAACGATTGCGATATTTTAATTGAACTCGAACGACCGAGCGATGTCCGAGGTAGTGATCCGAGCCCGTGTACCGAATCTGGCTTACTCTGAATTAAATAAAAAAGAAAAGCCTCATTCCCTCGTACTTCACGTTATTCGTACACGGGAGAGCACACAAAACCCTGAAAAACCGAATTCCGCACACGAAATCCACACACTCCGATCAACGCCCACAACGCTTCCGACACGCACTGGGCGCTGCCATCTTATCGTTGACGCCAGAGATTTGGTCTGGTTACGTCATAGATTTTGCCTGGTCACGTGTCTAGTGGTCAAAATTCTACAACATGGCGGCGGTCAATTGGGGGTCACTTTCAGCTGCCAGTTTATCACTCTAAGGCCCTATACCTCGTTGGAGTCACCACGTCAAACGCGTTTAATAATTTATTTGCAACTGTTGGTACATCAACGTGTGTGTCATTCTTCTGTATAAAAAAAAGCCGTGGAGTTCATGGAATTGTCGTAGACGAATATAATGTTTTTGTTCCCCACTGATGAGGGAGAAGTCTGCTCAACTGTCATGAATCTTAAAAATAGTAAAAGTATTGACGCCGATAACATGCAGAGAAAACTTATAAAATACGTTATTGATTAAAGTGCACCGTATCTGACATTATATATATATATATATACATATATATACTCAACAAAATATTAGCCCTTAAAGGAGTTAGCCGAGGAGGTTGCCAAAAAAGTGAGATTGATGAAACGTTTCGGGCCTGGTAGGCTCTTCGTCAGTCAAGTGAGAACACTTCGTTCTCCTTTTCTTTCAATCAAAGAAAAAGCGGCCGGAAAAAAGAAGTTAATTGGAAAAATGCTTACCGTTTAGCGGGTACCTACTCAACTAAATTCTCGCTTAAAAGTTTAATATATCCCGGTACCAATGCAATAAATACTATGGAAATAATTAAATATAATATTATTACTGCCATTCTTATCATAAAACCAGTTTTTGGGACATGTGGTTGGGTATAACCCAACTATACCTGGTGACATGTGAAGCCAATGAGAGGCCCAATGTTACGCGTTTGCTTCTGTCACATTAAACGATGTTTAATGTGACACAAATGTGACAATGAGACTCCTTATCAAGAGCCTTTATATAAACACAAATCCTATTGGATTCCGCCGTTGAATAAACAAAATTTTAATGTCATAAAATACATAGAGGCGGTCCAGAAAGATGTTTTATCAGCGTATAAAAAAGACAGACCACTTAATAATAATTTAACTTATAACGATAGGCAATGCTTAAAAAACCTGACGGATAACAGAGATATCATAATAGCCCAGGCTGACAAAGGGGGAGGTATATGCATAGTTAACACTGCCGACTATGTATCGGAAGCAATTAAACAACTGAACGACACTAAGTTCTATAAAAAACTAGATTATGATCCAACACTTAAGTTTCGAGAGACAATAAAAACACAATTAAAATACCTAGTAGATAATAAGAAAATAGAGAAAAACATTTCTACGTATCTCATTCAGGAAAATCCGAGACCAGGACAGTTCTATATGCTAATGAAAGTACATAAGCAAAATCACCCAGGTAGACCAATTATTTCGGGAATAGGTACTAATACAGAGAATATTTCCGCCTTTATTGACGAACAAATTAAAAGTACTGCAGCCGGTGCCCCGTCCTACGTAAAAGACTCCTCTCATTTTCTCAATTTGATTAATAATATCCAAATAGATTTTAGGACTAATAGTACGTTGCTTGTCACAATGGACGTAGTGTCTCTTTACACTAATATACCGCATGATGAAGGTATTCAAGCTGTTCTTAATATTGTTAATGAGAACGACCTCACCGTTAGTAAAGGCGTCTTAAATATTTTTATGCACTTAGTTTTAGAGCTTAATAACTTCACATTTATGAATGAGCATTATTTACAAATACATGGCGCAGCAATGGGATCTCGCTTCTCCCCCTCCTATGCAAATATATATATGATGTCTTTAGAAGAGCGGCTACTTAACTCCTTCCCGCATAAACCCCTTTTTTATAAACGTTTCCTAGACGACATATTTATAATTTGGAATAATGGGGAAGATAAGCTCTTTGAATTTATTAATTATGCAAACAATTTTAATCCACATAATAAATTTACGTATAAATACTCTGATACAGAAATAGAGTTTCTAGATATTAAGATAAGACTTACTGAAAATGGTTCGAAAACAACCTTATATCGAAAACCTACAGATAGACGTCGATTTCTACATTATAAAAGCTGTCATCCAATACAAAACAAAAAAGGTATACCATACAGTCAAATGCTACGCTTAAGACGCTTATGTTCAGAAGATAAGGATTTTGATATAAAAGCTAGAGCACTAGGAGAGGATTTCATTAACCGTGGATACCCCTTACTGCTAATAAATAATTCTATATCAAAAAGTCGAGCGATCTCTCGGAACGCGTGTTTAGTAGAGCGGCCGAAAAGAAATAATCATGAATTACGACTAATCTTAACTTACCAGTCAACACTACCAAACATAAACAATATTCTTAGACGACACATGAATATTTTACACATGGACACAGCTTTAAAGGCAGTTATCCCTCGACCCCCTGGTATAGCGTTCAAGGGACCACGTAATTTATTAGATTTATTTAAACAGTCCCGAAACTCCATCGGACGTAGCCTGGTCCCGATTGGTTGCACCAAGTGCAATCATAACCAATGCAGTTTATGTGGGGACGTAATTATAGCTAACTCTATTCGTAGCACAGCGAATAACTTTAATTGGAAAATAAATGGTACCTTTGACTGTAATTCGGAAAATGTTATTTATTTAATTCAATGTAGAAAATGCCAAATTCAATACATAGGAGAAACTAAAACGAGCATAAGAAAACGCATGAATCTACATAAAAGTCATATACGTAAACACGTTGCCGGACCGGTTTCCCGTCACTTAAACTCCGCAGGACATAACGGACTTTCTGATTTTAATTTTATTATACTCCAGGGGGGCTTTCGAACCACCAGAGATCGAAAAAATAAAGAATCTGAATTTATCTATAAATTTAATACTTTAGAACCGAAGAGCCTTAACAGTTCGAAAGGATCATTGCCGTCTTTTTTTATGGACATTTAATTGAGATCTTCTAATCGGTACCGCACTGTTGCTTTTTTTTTTCTCGCTTCATCGTTTATTGTGACACGAGCAAACGCGTAACATTGGGCCTCTCATTGGCTTCACATGACACCAGGTATAGTTGGGTTATACCCAACAACATGTCCCAAAAACTGGTTTTATGATAAGAATGGCAGTAATAATATTATATATAATTATTTCCATAGTATTTATTGCATTGGTATCGAGATATATTAAACTTTTAAGCGAGAATTTAGTTCAGTAGGTACCCGCTAAACGGTAAGCATTTTTCCAATTAACTTCTTTTCTCCGGCCGTTTTTTTTTTTTTTTTTGATTGAAAGAAAAGGAGAACGAAGTGTTCTCACTTGACTGACGAAGAGCCTACCAGGCCCGAAACGTTTCATCAATCTCACTTTTTTGGCAACCTCCTCGGCTAACTCCTTTAAGGGCTAATATTTTGTTGAGCATATTTCTCTCGAGTGCCGTCTTTTGTTCCCAGGTGATGTTCCTATATATATATATAACCTTGCTCTTGAAACCAGATTTTCCCCACTTAAAATGCAGGTATCAAAACTTAGTGTGCTACATAAAGGCAGTGATGTGTCTGACATAGGGAACTATTGGCCCATTTCAATTCTTCCTGTCTTTTCCAAACCACTCAAGAAACTTTTACATCAAAGACTCCTAACACATCTTGATAAACATGCTGTAATATCTGAATCACAATTTGGATTTCGTAAGCATCGATCTACTGAAATAGCATTACTGAATTAAAAAGAACTAGTCTTAAAAGCATTCGACACAAAAAGGTAACATTGGGCGTCTTCCTCGATTACTCAAAAACATTTGATTCAATTAATCATGACATTTTACTTGCAAATTTACCATTTTATGGAATAAGAGGCATAGCGCATGGTATTTTAAAATCCGACTTATTAAATAAAAGTAAGTACGTGTCTTCTCCAAATTTTCATTCAGATATGCTAGCCATAACATCGGGAGTTTCCCATGGCAGCATTTTAGGCCGATCGACATCACAAACGTAGCTCAAAACGTTGATGTAAAACTGGTAATTTACGCGGACGATACCAGCATTTTTTCTTCTCATGACAATATCCGCTCTTCCATTTCCCCAATGCAAGAAGTGTTAAAACAAAGTACTGCCTGGACACTGAACAACAAATTAAAGTTAAACTGTAGTAGGACCAAGGCCATTCTGTTTAAACCTAGAAATAAAAGGGTAAACGATCCACTTCGTCTTAAAATCAATGATGAACCAACTGAATTTGTAAACTGTAATAAAATACTGGGTGTGTTGTTTTCACAAGACATGAGCTGGAATGTTCATATAGATTATGTCCAAGCGAAGCTATACAAGAGCGTTGGCCTAATAACAAAGTTTAAAAGAGTACTTCCTACTCATATTAAATTAACTATCTATAAATCGTTAGTGTGTTCCCATTTAAATTACTGCAACCTTATTTGGGGCACCACAACCAAAACAAACCTGACAAAGTTGCACCTTTTACAAAAAAAGGCTGTATGTGGAATATCTTCTGTACCCCCTCTCCATCCCACTGCATCATTATTTAAGGCCCTAAACGTAAAAACAATTCAGCAAAAATATGCGTTCAAACTTTTAACAACGTATCGTAGGGCTGTTCAGCAAAACAACGTTCATTACATTCACCTAGCTAACCTAAAACATCGCATCATCTTGCGCGACTTTAGGGAAAATCAGCCCTGGATAATCGGACCATCCGCACGAATTACCTCGATCAGACGCTTAATTTTAATTTGTCTACCATACTCTCTACAAAAAAGTACAAATTTAGAGGCACTTTCACATAAAGGGTTAGTAATTTTTTTTTATATGACCTTTTTAATAGTGGCGTTGCTTTTATCCTGTGTGCTTTCTTTATGTACTTGCTGACCGCTCGGGCATTGTGTTGTTGTTGTTTCTGCCTAAAGTGTCCATTGCACCAAACATCTTGTATAAACTGTGTCTACATTTATGTAATAGTGTCTTTGTTTTTTAATTTTTGTTTATCTTTTCGCTGCCCCGAACTACACGGGGGCTAGGACCTTCGTCAAGCTGCTACCCAGCAACTTTTTGTCCTAAGTCCCCTGTTGTCATGTAAGGAGATGTGACAACAAATAAAACTTGATTTGAGAGTCAATGAAAGCCTCGCTCCTTGAAACTATGACGCGCCCCAGCCAATGGGACGCTATGTTTCAGATTTCTGCTACAGACGACAGGCTTCGCTTTATTGGGACACGGGAATGTACCGTTTGGCGCGGCTTCAAAAGCTGATGACTTTGGTTCGCTACATGGGACAGTTAATGCTTTCACATTAATACTCCGCTCGGGGGCGCCGCGATTGATATATCATGCCTCTGGAGAGCGGATACAGCTACATCAGGCATAATTGCAACAGTTCATGACGGGAATGACATGACATTTGTTACAAACCACACATTCATCATCATGAACCAATGAACACGTAACGTGAAAAAGGACACTAATAGGAGGGGCGGGGGAGGGGAGGAAGACGCCATGTTTAGGTTAGACAGTCTTTGTCGAGTGACCCAGCTATACGCAAAGGGGGGGGGGGGGGGGGGGGGGGGTTCTGGGATTTTGACTTTCCGCAACATTCCGTGCACCCCCCCCCCCTTTCCGCACGTGGTCGGAAATATGGCGCTACCCCTCCTTTCCACATCGCACCACTCCCTGCGGAGACTTTCAAACCAAGACGTTTCCTCTAACTAGAAAGTGAGAAAGAGAATGATTGGTTCTTTTGCCGGAACGACCAGGCTCTTGATCAGTTTGAGACCATCACAAGCCTCCGTCTATCTCCCAGCTGGCTCCATATGACACCCGTTTTAGAAATAACTATAAAAAAGATGACGGAAAGAGGACCTTTTCGTGTGTGTGTGTGTGTGTGTGTGTGTGTGTGTGTGTGTGTTGTGTTTGTGTGTGTGTGTTGCGTGTGTGTGTGCGCGTGTGTGTGTGCGTGTGTGTGTGTGTGTGTGTGTGTGTGTGTGTGTGTGTGTGTGTGTGTGTGTGTGTGTGTGTGTGTGTGTGTGTGTGTGTGTGTGTGTGTGTGTGTGTGTGTCCATTCGGCCGCGGCGGTTCTATTCGGCTAGAACTTCTGATTCGGCTGCACGCTTCAATTCGGCTACAATCTCCAATTTAGCTGGCCGCTTCCATTTCGGTTGGATGCTTCACTTTAGCTAGATCCCCCATTCGGCTTGAATCTATATTCGAATGGACGTTACAATCTGTTCTTATTATCAATTCAGTTAGCACCTCCAGTTAATTCGTCCGGAAGGTTGTTCAGTTTAAGCATCTCGAATTGGCCAGAAGGTTATAGTTAGAGGTATGGCTGCCTAAGGTGTCCCTAATTTGCTTGTGTGGCTGAAGTATACCTGCATCATGCGTTAGCACCACAATGCAAATAAAACCTTGCCGCTGAAAGCACCTAGTGGCGCATGGTAGTGACCATTGTGGGTCTCCAATTAAAATTTCTTCGTGCAAAAACTAGGGCTGTTTTTTACTCTAATTCAGATTTCTTCATTAAAATTCCGAGTACACCTAAGCACTTGTAAATTGTAAATCGGAGAGCATGAATGTCGTTCTTCCGGTCCCTTTGTTCGTCTGCGGCGTAACTAACGTTGGACGGCCACGTCTCTGCACTTCCGAGGTTGCGGCCACAGACGATATAGATGCCTCAGACGCCGCCATGTCCCTCGGTGCCGAGAGAAGCAGAAGCGGCCTCAGCGCACCCCCCCCCCCCCCCCCCCCCCCCCTTGGAGGCTATTTTGGAGCCGTTTTCTTCAGCCAATGGGAGAATGGGCATTTTTTGCGCGTTTCTTCGCGGTGACAGACGCCTCCGGCTCTGCTTTATGGTATCGTTAACGCTTTCGCATTAAAAAGTAAACAACAATGCACAAAAATTGTTTCGTCCCGTAGCCACGATTTCTAGTGCCGGGTTTGTGTTGTTTGTCCCTTGAGCTCTTGAGCTCCAGTGGGCACATCGCTCCATGCTCCAAAATAAAATGCTTTATTAACTGGTCCACACGAATAACAACTGACCAATGGTCGGCTCTTCATTCAGCGCTGGCTGCCACCCAATTAAAAATGGCAGGATGTCCTGGCCCTTCCTGTGTCCAACAACTAAAGTAAAAAAAAAGAAGCCAAATGCATCATTCAGACAAAAAAGCAGTGTTGTACGGATTCCTCTGAGGAATTGAGGTTCTGAGGAACCACTGCAATATATGTCTTATTTTTAACCTTAATCGTACGTCTTTATGCCCCCGGTCACGCCATTTGCTGAACAGCTGAAGTCACACGCTGCTTCCACAATTACAAGATTCGGTCGGCATCAAAGTTGCGTTAAATATGATGTCTTTCACATGCACTCCTCGCACGGTTTATTATGTTTAGAGCCCGGCATAACCGGAGATTACCCGCGGATATCCGCAGTAAACTGGCTGATCCGGATAAAAATTAGTCAGATATGGCGGATTGCGGATCGGATGTGGATGTCAGGGGATGCGGATGCGGATATCTCCGGATCTGGATGAAATTTTTGCCCGGTGGCATTCAGTTCGTCGACTGAAGTTTCATCTACATATCGTTTCGTCGACATGTGACGTTTGATCGACAGTTCGTCTGATAGAAGGGCCTTCCGTGTTCGACTCATCGAAAAACCTGCGACGTTCGCTCGAACACAACCCTGCTGTTTGCGTAGCAAACCTTTTGCGCCTCGCCTCCCTTAGCGATAACTAAGACGTTTAAAATATAACATATATAATTTGAGTGTATTTGAAGTACAGTTCATAATTATAAGTACACGAAAAAGACATAGAAAATATACACTTTGTTTTGGCTTAGTACTAATATATTCCTGAAAATCTTTTTAAAATACCTTTTTTGAACTACATTTGAAGTTCCCTCCATGCTTTCTGAAATATGTCAATACTCAATTAGTAGGCACAAAATACCTGTCACATAGATTTCTTCAAATATTTATTTATTTCATGCAAAATATACTCCAACCCTAATAAAAATACAGCGATCAAAATTATGTGCGAAATACTCTTAAAATACCTGGAACTCGTAAATACTGTTGTGTTACACTCTAAGTATCTTTTGACTGCAATACTTTGGTAGTTTGACTTAAACTACCAAAGTATTGAAAAGCTCGCCTGTCAGAAGTTCACCTCAAGCAGATGTGAAGTACAGTGAAGTGCCTAAATACAACATTTGATTAGTTTGTCGATTGAGTTGTGCAGCATATCGCACTCATAAATCAGCCCAGTTTATGTTATTGTTTCCTTTTTTCTTTCAAGAACACACCTGATGAGTTTCTTGCAAACCAATCACAAACGGGGTTCGAGAACTACAACCACAACACTTCCTAATGCTGGAAAGCTTCAGCAAGTGCTGTGAGCAGATATGTTTGGCATGGTTGTGTTGGGATAATGTTACTTCACTAAATGTGTATACTCACCATTGTACGTGATGTGGGTAGTGACTTAAATATAGTGACGTTAATTACCATATTAAATAGTCAACTACTAAAGTAGAAGCAAAATAACTATTTTAAAGTGAAGAAACTTCTTTGACTCGCTTCGTCCTGAGTGGTGCTACGCAGAGAAGCAATAACATTTCTTCTAGGAGCCGTTTTGTGTGGTTGTTGTTTTAGCGACTGAGCCGAATTATTATTAGTTGTACCAATGCATTTTAGTAAGAGATATCGACCACGAACTTCAAAACACTGTTTCTCCTTTGACAGACTCCCGAGGAGAAGATCGAATACTTGGAACTTTAATGAGTGCAGAGGGGATCGCCGGCCAAAATGATTACCTTCAATATGTAGGCTATATAAGGCTCTAGAGCAGTCAACGGGACTGATTCAGGTGGTCAGTGCGTCATGGTGTTTGTGCTTGTGCTCGTTTCTAATGTGCAGTTGTGGGATATATTTAGTAGTGCCTTCAAATACCACAGGAACATAATTTACTCACAAAATCCAAAATGAAAAAATAAAAGATTTGTGTATCCGGTTTTTAATACACAAATGGCATCTTGAAGGAGAAGGAATTGTGTATTTGGTATATCTAAAATCTTTTCTGATTAATTTTTATGATATATTTTGAATACCTTACGCGCGTATTTTGGATGTGGACAAAATAATACACAATGAATAGTCATATTCAATATATTTCAACTTCGTTTCAAGTACGGCCTCTTTTTTTTAAAGGCTGGATGACGAGGGGGAGGGAAGGGGGGGAGCATGGTTTGGTTAAGCACGCCTTGGTGAATCAGTCGCTATCTTCTAGCGGCTTAGTGAAGGCATACGATATGGACGAAACGTCGCAGGGGCATGCGCCCACGAAATTAACTTCCACAAAACGTGCACCGTCGACGAACCATGTGTCCGTGAAAAGTTATTCACGAATTGTGTGGGATTCTAACCGAAGATCGCTTTAGTTGGTGCGTTTTACCTCGTAAAAAGTACTAACCATAGAAAATATAAAGAATAGGGGGCATCAATCGTCGCGGGAAAGCTTGTACTTTCGGGAAAGGGCGGAAAACTTTCTTCGGGCAAAGAAAACTTCAAACATGCAAGTCGCAAGAAAGTAGAAGAAACCTTTCCCTCTCCGCAAAGAGTAGTGTGGTCATGATACCAAAAACAAAAGTGCTTCGACAGCGAGCGCGAACCTGTGGCACCACGGTGTGCAAGGTTTCAGAACCAACAGCGCATGCACATAGGTAGCCCGTAAAACTGCCCTTGTGTTTCGTTTTCGTATGCTTAAAGGTCTAGCCTAGAAAGTCATGGTAGTCCATATTTATCCGGCGACGACGCCAGGATGCCATCAATGCCGGCGCTGCCTCGTGCTACTGCATCGTGCTGCTTCGTGCCGCTTGCTGCCTCCGTGGCTGCCCCAAACAAATGGGAAAACTTTTATTCCGCGTTTTCCATCTTACGAGTCCATATCACATGAGCGAAGAACGTTTCAGCGAACAGCGTCATTTCAGCGAATCGATGTTTTAGCGCGTTCGACCGAGTGCCACCCATCCAGTTCCACTGCTACCTTGACAAGTGAAACGGGGACCGTGGTGCGTTGTGGAGAGTGATCGACTTTCCTCTCTTACTTCTTAATTGTTTGACCGAATTAAGATGTCATAATTTAGTATGCCCTTGGTTAACTTTCATGTTTGGAAAGTACGCGTCTGCTAAAAATAGGTGTTATAAAGCAAAAAGAAAAATTATTTTATTGCACTTCTTCTGGGAAGAATGTCACGGACCTCTAAAACGATTACATAACTGCGTTATTATTTCCTGCGACGCGCAGTGATTCGAGAAGGCTGACCACTCATAACACATATATACGATGAAACAGAAAATGATAAGCTGACATCCACTGCGCATTGACACCCGAATATTTCTTGGTAGAAAGATAAGCAAACAGTTAAAAAGTTCAAGCTAGATTTTATTATATCCGATGGATGCCTGGAGTGTGAGTCGGATGCGGTTCCGAATGTCGCGGATGCGGTTCGGATACGGATACAAAGTATACGGATGCGGATCGGATGTGAATACAATGGTATTAAAAGTTTGCGGATGTGGTTCGGATGCAGGTACAAAGTCTGTGGGTGCGGACAATATTCGAATAATCAAACTGTTATCCGCGCAGGGTTCTAAACCATTTGACTACTCGCACTTCAAATTAGTAAAAATAAGTATGGCTCCTTGCCTACAGGCCGACCTCTAGTAGTCGTGTCATAACGTGGTTAACTATAGTTTTAACCGGCGATTAAAACGGCTAACAGCGGTGGGTTTGCAAACATCGGTTTTATTCAGCGTTACGGAGGCCCTGCTAAGGAATCTAAAGGAAGCACCGCGCCCCCAGAGGGAAAGGCCGAGCAGAAGACAACTTGTCATTCCGTACCTACACAAGACTTCACACAACTTCAAAAAAGGTTGCCATGTGGTACGATGTGTCCCAGGCGTTTTTCCCCCTGGAAGTTGGCGCAACTTTGCTCTAGAGTTGCGAATAAGAGAGGTAATGGCCCCACTTGATCGGTAAGCCACGGAAATCAATATGTTGACTGCAAGGGTTCATAAAATTTCATTTACGTGTAAACAATTTAGAGGAAGATCCATCGATGGATTCCTAGGCAATGCGTTAGCATGATCCTTGAAAAAGGCCCTTTAGGAATCGTTAACCCTAATCCTTTCTGTTCTCAATTTTGGCTTCTTCTTTTTTTTTTTTTGCTTCCTCTATTTCCTGTTGACGTTTTTTGGCTTCCTTACGATGTCAGTGTTAGCGTTTTCCAAGGGGTGACGTGTGTGGCATTTCCCATTAAGGGTCATGCTAACCCATTCCCTAAGGATTCACCAAGAAATAATAAATCGTTTTATTTTTCTCGTGCCCACAAACAACCTCTCGGTTCACAGTGTGGTGCACTAAACATCCATGGAGTAAAACCTAAAAATACAGGAAACAACAAAGTTAAATCAATGAAAGTCATGGAACATTATCATAATGCAAAAATTGATTATTGATTAGTTCACAGACATTCAGTCACGTAAATTTGGCATAAACTCATGAGTGGATGAAAATATGTGGCGGTTAAAATTTTGTGAATCATGAGGAATTCGTATCCTTGTATCACAGCGGACAAGCAAAAGATGGCTAAAAAGTTTAAATGTTTCGGCTCGGGCGAGAGAGAACATGAAACTCAATAGTTTGTAATAAAGCCGCCGAATTCACCCGGCCTTGAACAACTTTGTGGAGGAATACAAAATTTCTGTACTGCCTCCTTACGGCCAATTTATGAAGCGGAAATTTTCAACGCGATGTTTCGTAGTGATAAAAATATCTCCGTCCAATGTAGCCGTCATATAAAATTCTTATCATTCGTTTTTCCACATTTTCAATAACTAGCTCTTCCGACAGATTCAATGAATTCCAAATGACTGAGGTAAATTCCAGTCTCAATCAAAATAGAGACTTAAATAAGAGTAGCAAGCAACAAGGAACTGAAAATTGACGACGAATTCTTGAAATCCTTTCTAACGTCCTGAACGCTGCATTTACTGTAGCGAAGACATGATGGTTGAAAGAAAGTGAGCTGTCAATATACACTCCAAGGTCCCTGATAAAGGAGACTGAAGGAACTAATACGCCATTCAGGTAGTATTTAAAGCAAATAACATCACGCTTGCTGGATAACACCATTGATTTGGATTTCAAGGCGTTAAGTAACAAGCTGTTTTCTAAACACCATCTCAAAACTCGATGTAGATCAGCTTGGAGAAGAGAACAGTGGGATAGTGACTTCACACTTCGAAATAACTTAATATCGTCAGAAAACAGAAAGATGTTAGCATTGTTAATACAATAAGCAATGTCACTGACAAACAACAGGAACAAAAGTGGGCTAAGAATTGAGCCCTGCGGCATAGATCGTCCTGCAATTTTTTCATTCTTTTTCTATACTCTGCCTGTCAGACTACGTCAACGCTCTTGGATATGGTCCTCCATATCACTCGTGGAAAGAACCACAGCCATACCATTCGGGAAAGGAACCGCCCCTATATCACTCGTGGAGGGAACCTCATCCATCGTTTTATTTACACACACACACACCACAGCCCACGGACCGGTGTACTACGGAGACCCAGAGCGAAGAATAACCGGAGATGGCAGAGAGACAACTGAGCACGCCCGCCTTCCACCGAACCGCGGCACGTCATTCTCTCTGGCTCAGCGCCAGCTGGGAGCGTGACTTTGATGAAAGGGCTCGTTTTGACGAAAACTCGGCAGTGTCTGTCAGTTTGTGAGCGCCGGGGAGAGAGGGACAGTTTGACGCGTGTTGGCGTCAGCGCTTCGGACCAATAGGAGTGTCGCACGTGCCACCCTTTTCCCTCCTCTTCTCCCCGGCGCTGTCAAACGAAAGACGCTGCTGTGTTTTGTCAAAACGAGTGTTCTGGTGCTAACGTCTTAAAAGCCTATATTGGTCAGGTGAGCGTCAACCACAGATTGCGGGAGCATGGCCTGTCGTTACAGTCAGAAGTGGGAGCGGTGGTGAGGCACTTAGCTCTTCGCTAGTTGTGGGTGTCAACCAGTGCTCGGCTTAGATACTCTAAAAAGTATTCGGGAATACATACTTAGATACATGTATTTTAAGGCTCAAATTACAGATACAGAGATACAGTTGCCTTTTACGCAACTGGATATTCATAAGGTACTTCTGCAAAAACAGCGAAAGGGTATTCTGGAATATAAATACAGATACTTATAGAAATAAATTTGTTCCCGGGCGGAGCTACGTCGGGAGGGTGTTCGTGACGAACGCAAATAGTAATTTATGCTTGTGCTCCTCTTTTTGTGCCATTTTATGCCCTTCCCCTTAGCTCGAATTTTTTATTTTTCATTAATGCCGCTAAAAATACATGTCACCTCTCCGGTGAACCACGTAGTTACTGAACGGTAAAGACTGCATGCCATGCTTGACAAAAGGTGTCTGCACGAAATGAACCCTGTTTTGCCGTGAGGGCGTATCTCAAACTGCCGTCTTATATGGTTCTGAGTCACCCATAGTGTGAGGAGATTGGACAATAGTGCCGTACCTTTTTTCCACTCAACTCTTTTACAGCGTTCGCTCTGCTAAACTGGAAAGCGTGAAGGATTTTGTGAGAGGAGCTTATTTTGTTATTCTCGCAAATAACCTTCATTAAACAAACAATGTTTTTATCTTTAAAATTTATCGTAAAAATTACGATAAATGTAAGGAGATACCCAAGCCTAGTAGAGTATCGCGACACAAGCGATACATCGCAAATATTACGGGCTTTAGCTGAGCAAGTTGGTTCATTGCTTGTGTTATATTTATTATATTATATGCTGTATGTTATGTCATATGAAATGCTATATTTTTTCTCTGTGTGTTTTTCATGTTCAGCTGGTCCCATTCACAATTGCAAATGTATTTCACTACTAAAATACAAATACATTTTTCAAAAGTTTCTCGACACAGAGATACAGATACTCGAAAAAATCTCTAAGAAGCTAACGCGACATATTTTGTATGGTGATACTGCAAAGCCCTGGTGTCGATCCTTCTTCAAAAAGTCAGAGATTATTGGCAAGGGCAGAAACCCAATTACTAGCGAAGTTTTAGAAGCCTTTTTGATAAGAGGGGACGGTACAAAATGCGTCAGTCAGACGTCACTGAATTTACGCAGCAAAGAGATTGCATTTTTAGGCACGTGTTGATTGACCACCACGTAATGTGTTCGGTGTTGCGGTTCTTGTTTTTTTATCAAAGTTAAGTTAAGTCAGTGCTCATCCTGTTTGCACTTCTACTTTGTCCCTGTTTTTCCGTCGCTGTTTGCCCTTTTATCTTTCAAATTTCGAACCATTTCCAAAAGAGGTCTCACCGCTTATCTCGTCAAGGTTCATTCAGGACAACACCTCATTGTACTCACGGTCATGACAAAAGCCACTCTTTTGGTTCTTAGTATGGGCCATGCTATTTGGGCTTTATGAGGAAGGAGGGGTTGTGTTTTTGTAACAGTGAAAGCTATGGACCATAGAGATTGCACAGAACGGCGAAGAGGGGCAGTTGAAACTTCTTTATTACATCCTTAACCACTCTACCTCGCTCGCCTTCGGGGTAGGTTGATGGCATAGGATGCAATGAGTACGAGCTTCCACGCAACCACCTCTGGGAGCTTGTTGATTTTAATTAAGATATCGACTTTTATCGAAACAACACTTGTGTTGCACTTTTGTCGTGGGACAAATCAGTTTTTTCAACGGCAATAGCGCCAACGCCAAATCCAGCTGAAAAAAAATAATAATTGATACAAGCCCATTTTTGTTTGTTGTTTTTTACCTAGTCTTGTATAGTGTACTCGTATATGTATTTATTTTTAAAAGGAAACACTTCGAAGTTAAATTCCGAATTTCAGAGAATTGGGAATCAAACAGGAATAGCTCCGATAAACTCCGGCAAAATATAAACTCCAAGAAACACCCTCCGAATGGAACGAAAAATAGACTCCGAAAACCCGGAATCCTAGTTATATCTATGTTAAGTTTATTGTGGATGAACAGCTTCGTTTCCAGAAAAAGTGGTACAGCAGCAGATGGGGACACAGTTCTGCGGATTACGAACAGTAAACAAGTGGGGCGACACACCTTTTTTATTCTACGCTGTTTTATGCGGCATAGAGACACGCCACTGGCTCATGGGTGGGTTTTGTGAATAGCACCTAAGTTCAAGAGGGTATCAGTTCAGTTCCCATTTTAGCAGCCAGATAAACATCGGAAATAACCAAATATAGAATAGTTTGTGTATTACGAAATTGCTTCCCCGGATGAAAAAATAGTTTTAAGCGAATGAAACGTTTTCGGTGTGATAACCATTTATACAAAGGCGTGGGCTGCTCTTGACATGTAGGGAAGGTGTATTCAATGTAATGGCGCTAAATGAATTGGCGTTCGATAAAATGAATTTGATGAAAGGGCTATGAAACGGCATTCGATGAAATGTTCGGACTCGGACCGTGACGTATGTAAAATTATTTTAAAAAAGCGCCGATATTGTCTGCTGTAACGTAAAATTAGCAGGAAAAGAACGCGCTCCAGCACATGCTCGTTCCTCCTCGCAACGGTTTGTGGGTGTGCACTATTGTCCCATTGAAGCTAGGAAGCTCGGGCTGGAGCACGTGCTTCCGAATTTGCTAGGTAATCGTAACATTTGTAAGCAACAAAAATGGCTACCTTTCAGCTTTCTGGTCATATCAAGGTCATTTAAATATCGCAAATAGGTCCCACGTCAGAACTCGCCGAACATCATCAAATCGAAATTGTTCAACTTTTCTTTTTATTACTTTAAAGTACACTAATATTTTTTTTTTCAATGCTCTAACCATAATGAAATTTATTCGACTCCACTAGGACTCAGAAGAGTCCTAGTGGAGTAGTTCGTGAAGTGATAAAATAAGGAACGGTTGAACATCTAATTTCCGACAGCTGAAAGAAATGTCAGTTTCGCCTTGGCCGCTTGAATAATCGATTAGATGAAAACAGACAATTCGCCAAGCTTGCCGTTTGTGCCGTCTCATTTCAAGAATGGTCCTAAAACAAAACCACACCAAACGTCTGCCTGAATTCATATGAAAACACATATACGTATAGGCTGACGACGCCGCTATGATATGCAGTAGTGTGGATGCCATGGGTCCCAACGAACGCGACGGAGGCTTTGAAAAGAAAACATTACAACTGGTGACCGCCGGCGATACGGCAGGTTTGCCTATAAAGCTGGCCAAGTCCCAGAGTCATGCTTGGCAGAGGACCGACTTCTCGTAGCCTGGTATAGCAGACAATGTCTCTCACGGCAGGCCACTGCAGTTTCGCAGTTGTCGGCACAGCGCATGCGCAGACGGTTCACACCTCTAGAATTTGGTTTGTGCGCATTCACACTGCCCACTGGGCAAAGCGAGCTTCCTTGTAAAAAGGGGAGCGTTGGTCTAAAGAGCGATCCACACAACTTCCAAAGCATCGATGGTCATGAGATGATGGCGCCGCTCCAGTTTGAAGTCAACATTCATCAATTCCAGTATGCTCTTCATTGTCGCCTTATGTTTTTAACTAGCAAAGAACACTCATATGTAATTACCATAAATTAGTGAGGAAAAAAATGGGAAACATCTCGGCATTTGTTTCTTCCCAAAGGTTCTGACCTATGCGATGAATCCCCGCAGGGGGCACATGTGAAAGCAGGTGTTTGGAGAGTGGCGTCTCCACGTACCCCGAGCCCCGCAGGGGGCGCCTCCACCCTAGGTGCTAGGTGCTTGGTGAGTAGCGTCACCACGGACCCCAGCCACGTGTGCCACCATACCCGCATGCAGGGGGCACCTAATTTAGTAGGTGCTTGGCGAGTGGCGTCACTACGAACCCCGAGCCATGTGGGTTCGCCCACCCACGTCTGGCTGTACGTGGCTTAACCCGTGTCTGGGGAAAAGGGGACCCTGGTGGTTGAGCTGAGCCCGGGGTATGTTTGGACCCTTCGGGGGCCCCCGGGTGAGGCAATACACCGCTTCGGCCCCTGCTTCTCGTAGACGGATGTCCTGGCTTGGCCCGACCAGGATGATTCAGTCAGTCGCCTCTTCTACCCTCTTCTTCCTTCTTTCACTTTTCCTCCCACCTCTTTTTCTTTTTTAGAGCGCAGCTCTTAGGCGCTCGTTTCCGGCCGTCGGCGTAACCAAGGTCACCCCAAGGTCATGTGACCCCCAGGACACGTGACCCCCAAGGTCACATGACCCATTTCAAGGTCACCCAAGGTCACGTGACCCCCGAGGCCACGTGACCCCTCCCAAGGTCACGTGACCCCCAGATCACGTGATTCCTCCCAAGGTCACGTGACCCCCAAGGTCTCGTGACCCCCCCCCCCAGATCACGTGGCCCCCCAGGTGATCTGGGGGGCCACGGGGAGGGGGTGGCCCCCCTCCCCGAGGTCACGTGACCCCCTTCCCCCCGAGGTCACGTGACCCCCTCCCCCCGAGGTCAGGTGACCCTCCCCCCCGGAGCATATTAAAGAATGAGGGGAGCAGGAGGAGGAGGAGGAGGGATCTACCCTCCCTGCAGTACCCTTCCCTCCTCCCCCAATTCAGGGAGTTGTAAACGGCTTTCACTTTTTTCTACACTCTCTTCCTTCTTTTTTCACCTTCTTAGGCGGCAAGGGCCAACCTTGAGTAAAAACAGGACCTGTCCCTGCAACCACACTAGGGTATACTGCCCGGGCAGCACTGGTAGCGTAATTGTGTCAGCCAAGCCCTCTTGCTATGGCACATTACCTACCCCCTTGTTGGGCTCCGTGGTGGGTGGTGCTCCCGGGCACTGAACTTTCCTTCCCATCTGTATGGGTACCAAGCAAAACAAAACCTCTGATCGGTCCCTGAAAAGGGTTCGCAACGAAAAAAATTTCCCTCTTCTGGAGTCACGAAGCAACAACGACTATATCACCAAATTGTTTGTAGTTCATGCTGAAGACGCATCCAAGCCACTGTCTAAGATGTCACCTTTCCTTGTTGCAAAGGTGCTGAAAGGTCTGTTAGGGGAAAAGTTCAACTGCAAAAAGATGTTTACTGGTGACCTCTTAGTAGAAGTTTTCGAAAAAAAAACGGGCAGTGGCTTTGCACTGCCTTAACCATATTCAGGAAACAAAGGTACCGGTTTCTGCTCACCGTACACTAAACACTGTCCGTGGTGTTATTTCGGAGGATGACCTGATGGACTCTCCCGTGGAAGAAATTCTTGAAGTTGTGCATGGGCAGGTCGTTGTCGCTGCCAAACGCATTACCATCTGAAGGGATGGATAGGAAATCCCTACAAAGTACATCATCCTCACTTTTGAACTTAATAGCATGCCATCTTCCGTTAAAGCAGGATATTTAAATTGCAGGGTCGCCCTTATGTGCCAAACCCTATCCGCTGCTTCCGCTGCCAGCGGTTTGGGCACGGCTCGCGTTCCTGCCGTGGTCGGGAGACATGTGCGAAATGTGGACGCAACGAGCAAACCGCTGATGATTGCCACGAAGATCCAAGGTGTGTCACCTGTAAAGGGAATCACCCGGCGTATTCCAGATCTTGCGATCATTTCAAGAAAGAAAAAGAAATTTCAACCCTGAAAGTGACACAGGGTATCTCCTACCCCGAAGCGAAGCGACGCCTCTCTGGGTTTCATAGAGGCTCGTTTGTCGAGACGGTGCGCAGGGGACCTGCACCGCCTACGGCGACTGTGGGAACGCAAGTGTCTTTCTCGGAGCTTGCGCAACCACTAAGTCCCCAGGTCCCAGGTTGAGACTCCAACACCCTGGGCGTTCCAACTCGGCTGCACACGCAGCTGCTGCACCGAGCCATAGTAAAGGCTCTGGTGCACCAACAGAGGAGATGGAGGCCACCCCGTCGCAGACGGGGAGTACCTCCTCAGGGTGGGTCGCAGAACCCACCAAAGAAAGGTGGACATGCACCGAGCCGTACGAAAGGTTCGGAGGCATCAGTAGAGGAATGGAGGTTACCCCGTCACAGACGGAAGGTGCCTCCTCTCAAGAGGGGCCTCAAAACCCACCCAAGAGAGATGATCCAAAAAAGACAATAACCAGAATCACTGGCCCATAATTCACAATCCCCTTGTTTTTGGTTTTTATGACCAGGGGACTTATGCAATGGAATTGCAGGACTTTTTCACAATTTAGATGATGTAAATTTTCTCCCGCAGAAACATGAGCCAGTAGCACTCTGCCTTCAGGAAACAAACTTAAAACCATCAAACACCAATTTTTTTAAGTCATTTAAACTTTTCAGAAAGGACCGTCTGACCTCCTCCTGCTCTTCAGGAGGATTTGCCATTGTTGTGAAGAGTGATGTCGCAGCCTGTGAAGTAACTCTAGCCACCCCTCTAGGGGCTATTGCAGCACGTATTTTACTTGATCGGGTGGTTACTGTTTGCTCATTGTACATACCACCTTCATTTGCTTTATCAGCAGGGGATCTTGAACAGTTGGCTGATCAATTGCCAGAACCCTTTTTTATACTTGGAGATTTTAATGCACATAACCCACTTTGGGGGAGTCAACGGTTTGACAGTCGGCGAAAAGTGATTGAACGTTTCGTTAATAAGGATAGATAACTGGGCGAGTTGGTGAGAGTTCATGTTGAAAAAACAGCGCGACTAAGACGAGGACACAGAGACGAAGAGAGCGCTTTGTCTTGTGTTCTCTTCGTCTCTGTGTCCTCGTCTTAGTCGCGCTGTTTTTTCAACATGAACGTTTCGTCTCATCCAGGGAACTCCGTGTGCTTAACACCGGTGAACCAACATATTTCAGCTCATCTCACCAATCTTTTTCCTGTGTCGATCTTTTCATTTGTTCCCCGGATATATTTACCTTTTTTCAGTGGAATGTGATTGATAACCCATATGGCAGTGATCACTTCCCGGTTCACCTGGCCCCAACGCAACTCCTGCCGAGATTGCAGTCGCGTCCTCCCCGGTGGAGGCTAGAAACCGCAAACTGGGAATTTTTTTCAAAAGACTGCTGTGTTCTCCCATGGCCTTCTTGACATGCTTTCTGTCGATGAAGTAAATTATTACATCACAACAATCTTAATAGAGGCAGCGCGGGTTTCGATCTCCCAAACGACAGGTTATTTACCTAAACATCCTAAGCCTTGGTGGAACGATGAGTGTCTGTAAGCAAAGAAAACAAAATAAATTCAGGGGAATTCTGCGCCGATATCCAACAGCTCTAAATGTCTTTTCTTTTAAGAAGAAGCGTGCTTTCGCACGCTATGTCCGAAAGTGGGCAAAAAAGAAGTCCTGGATTGGCTATACCTCCTCCATCAATAGCTCCACACGTGTCAAGGTTGTCTGGGACAGGGTCAGGAAAATAGACAGGGACTACCGTCAGAAGGGGGTGTCACCGTCTGGTGACGAAATTAAGGGAATTGAAATTCCCTTAATTTCGTCACCAGACGGTGACACCCCCTTCTCACTGCAAGAGCAGGCTAACATTCTGGGCAGGCATTTTCAAAGTATATCAGGATGTGGAAATTACAGCACTAATTTTTTAAGCCACAAGGCAATGGCAGAGAAGGTTAGGCTTGTCACTACTGGCAGCAACAATGAAGAGTACAACCAGCTTTTTACACTTGCTGAGCTGCGTCACGCTCTTGTATCATCAAAGCCTTCAGCCCCAGGTTCCGATAGAGTACATTACAGCATGCTAACCCATCTCGCTGATTCATCGTTTGATTTTCTTCTTAAATTTCTTATTAGTGCACGGAGAGAAGGGCAGCTACCCAATGAGTGGAAAAAAGCCATTATAGTCCCCTTTTTAAAACCAGGAAAAGAAAGATCTAATGCCTTTAGTTACCGCCCTAATGCGTTGTTTAGTTGTCTGGGAAAAACTTTTGAGAGACTTGTGAACAACAGGCTCATTTTTATTTTAGAAAGCAACAGTCTTTTAAGTCGTTTTCAATGTGGTTTTCGCGCTTCGAGGTCTACAACTGATCACCTTGTCCGCGTTGGAACTGGTATCAGAGAAGCTTTTGTTAACAGACAGTTTTACCTTTCTGTGTTTTTTTATCTCGAGAAGGCCTATGATACCACCTGGCGGTATGGCATTTTACTGGATCTTGCACATGTTAGTATACGGGGAAGAATGTTCAACTGCATTGCCAACTTTTTAAAAGATAGAACCTTCCCAGTGCGTTTAGAAACTACACTTTCTGCTTCTTTTGTTCAGGAGAATGATGTCCCTCAAGGCTGTGTTCTCAGTGTGACATTGTTCTTCTTGAAAATCAATTCATTGTCACAGGTGATACCACCAAATGTTATGCACTCGTTATATGTCGACGACGTGCAGATCTCGTATGCGTCTTGTAATCTCTCCATGTGCGAGCGCCAATTGCAGATGACTATCAATAGAATGACGAAGTGGGCCGATCAAAATGGGTTTAAGTTTTCGACAGAAAACACTGTTGTTGTCTGTTTCTCCCAGAGAAGAGGCCTATTTCCGGACCCCTCGCTGCATTTGGCAGGGGCAGTGCTGCCAGTTAGAGCCGAACATAGGTTTCTCGGCGTCACCTTTGATAAAAAGCTTACTTTTGGTTCACATATTAAATTGCTCCGATTGAGATGCCAGAAAAAGCTAAATATTATGAGAGTTCTTTCGCACAAGTCCTGGGTGCAGATCGGGTCTGTCTTTTGCGCATTTACAGAGCAGTTGTACGCTCAACTTTGGACTATGGGTGTATCGTGTATGGGTCAGCCAAAGCAACAACTCTCAAGATGTTGGACGCCGTCCACCACCAGGGTATTCGGCTTGCAACGGGGGCATTTCGTACATCACCGGTGCCTAGTTTATATGCAGAAGCAAATGAATGGTCTCCTGAGAGGCGCAGGCTGTTTCTTAGTGTTCAGTACTCTTTGCGAATTCGCTCTTCGCCAAACAATCCTGTCCACTCCATCATACAAAATATACAATATGAACGCACCTTTCACAATAGACCATATGTCAGAAAACCTTTTGCTTTACGCATAAAAACACTGACTGAGCAGCATAGCCTTGAAGCACCTGGTCCTTTTGTTGAACTCCAGCAACCACTGGCCCCTTGGAAGGACAATGAATAAACTGCAATCTCTCATTGAATATATCAAGAAAGTAGTGTCTGCAGATGTCATATAAGACAAGAATTTCTCGAAATGCATGCCCTTTATGAAAATTACCGTAGTTTGCTTACAGATGAAACAAAGACTGCAGAGTATGTCGGATGTGCTTTTGTTTCGGAGTCCATTCAGAGTGTTCGAAGAATAAATAGAGATGCCACAGTGTTCACAGCTGAGCTCTATGGTTTAATAATGGCAGTTGAGCACATTTTGAAACCTAAATTCCTTAAAACGGTAGTTTTCACCGACTCGCTTAGTGCAATAAGAACCCTTAAATCTGTAGGAAGGAAAAAGAACCCCCTTGTAACAGATTTACACCGACGAGTGCTTAAGGCACTGGAGCGGAAACTAGCCATTGAGTTCTGCGGGGTACCCAGCCACATGGGCATCAGTGTTGCGGAATGGGCACCCCCATTCCATTCCAATTCCATTCCGGGGAATTAGCCCAGACAACACCCGACATCCTCAGGACGTCCTCAAAAGGTACAAACGTCCTCGCGGTTGCCAAGATGTCCTCATGACATCCTGAGAACGTCAGTCGCTGGATCATCCTAGAAACGTCCTTCCGAGGACTTATGGAGGACAAAGGATACAAAAGGTAATATATGCGTCCTCAATTTGATTGTGTTTTTAACAAAATAAATGAATGAAAATGGGCTAGTATACATAGTTCATGTTTACTGCTAAACTAAATTTCACATACAAATTATTACATGTAGTTGTGTAAGCTTAGGACATCTTTTAACTATAGCTTTAATCAAACATATTTTCGAAGAAGATGACGATTTGAGGAAGAAGAAATATATTACTGAATCTATCTTCGGATGAAAGGAAAAGAACGCTTCTGGTACGAAAGATTCTCAACCTTGTTGTATTTCCTAACCTTTGACTTAATAAGAGCGTTCATGCGATCCAAAATATTCTTTTTAGCTGCATCAGTTCACTGGCCTTGGTGGCAGATTCATGGGGTCTGCCACCAGGAACATCTTGGAGGTCCTGCTTAGCCAGAAAGGGGCTGTCAATTTCAGCTGGGTAGGCCAGAAAGGCAAAGGAAAGTTTTGAGATCTCAATGTGGCAGCCATCATTTACAGTAAGACCAGTAAGACAGTTTCGTTTCTCGTGTGCGAGTCATCTAAGTTATTCACTAAACTAGTTATGCAAAATATTGCACAAGGGCCATGACGGGTTCAGAGCTAACGTCAAACGCAGATTGCATTGAATATTCTTGGCCTGACGGTAAAATTAAGTAAGACTGTTTTTACATGAAAACCGACAAACTAACCTGACTCGGGAGTGGGAGAATGATACTATTCTTTTAACATAGTCATGTCTAAATAGGTGAGACTTTTGCTGTGTGGGTCAGATAGCCATGTATAGTTGCGCACTAGCACTAAGGGACATAATTTTCTGGAACATCTATTTTTATTAACATTAATTGTGATTTTTTCTAGACCATCTTAGTTTTCTGCTGTGACTGTCATCACAAATCAATGTTGCAGGGGCAGTGAAAGCAAATGTTGAGTGTGCAAACAAAGCTGACGTGGAGACCATCGTCAAAGTGTGGCTGCACCACGCTGGAGAGAAACTGAAAAAACTGCAGTCAGCCGGAGATGTTCGATATGATGGTAAGTTTCTCACATTACCTGTTTTTATTATTAGTGCTTATGGAATTGATTTCTTTTCTAGATCCCGGTGGCTATTCGGACTAGTGCTGGCCAAGATGCGAAGCCAGACTGCATGTCTGCATGGTGCAAACATTGAAAAAGTCATGTATAACATTTGCTCTCCAATAAAGTATTTCTTGAACCTTACAGTTATGCTCACATATATAGAGTTACAGGCTAAGAACATAGGGCAAGGAAAGACGCAGAGGAGAAAGCAGACGGGATGCTGGAGGGGAGAGGTTTTCTTCTCTCCTCTTCAGCATTCCGTCAGCTTTCTTCCCCCTTTCCCTTGCCCTATGTTTTTAGCCTCTCACTGACTAGTAATCTAGAATTAGTGTGTGAATTTCACTTTAAAATAGTACGCAACAATGAATTTCTTTCTGCAGCTGGCAGCTCTTGCAGGCATGTTCAGGTTCAAAATCCAGTTGGAGAAAACCTAGAAACAATAAAAATAAAAGCATCCTAACAGCTCAGTGAACAGCTGCACCTGCAATGCATTGTCCTAAAAATGTACTAGAAAAATCCTTGGCTGCCCTCCTGAGGACGTTCTGAGGATGTCCTGAGGCCGGAAAATAGGACGTTTTAAGGATGTTTCCAGGATCATTTGAGGACATCCTCAGGACATCATAATGTCCCCAAAAGGTTGTCCTGAGGACATCCTGGGGATGTTCAAGTGTTGTTTGGGAGGGTTTTCTACAATTTCATTCCCTTCAACTCCTAGGAATGGGGACACTGGGCCCATTCACACTCCTGGTATGAGTGAACCGTTCCATTCCCTTCCTCTAATTCCTAAACGTAAACATTGGCACTTGACAGCTACATTATGTTTGCCGGCATAAGCAGCATGAAGCTGACAATATCAAACACGTAGACAATTGCAAAAAAAATGCTGAATGTCTGAAAAAGAACCGATTTTACTAAGCTCACGGTGCTGGATTGCCTGGGGTGACTCGTAGTGTCCGAAGCGGTCCATCGCAAGGTGAAACAAGGTATGCAGAGACTAAAGTCAGAGGAAATGAACAGGCATGATCCCGCTTGCTTGTAGCCCTAACCTGCTTGAATATAAAACATTTAACACAGAAAACAAAGCATCGAAACAATGACCAAGTAGAAGGCGGACATACAGGTAAAAATGCAGTATAAAAAAACAAGCGTCGGAGCAAATCGCAAGGGGAGAAGAGAGAAGTGAATCTCGCTTTGTTTTAATGCCCGATGCAAACCCACCTTTCGCACTTCAAAGAAGTGCGCGCGAATGAACTTGGAAGGCAGCAGGTGTTGGCCAGCTGCTAAACAACGCTCCTCGAACTATAAGAAAACAATAACTGATCATCTTTCGGCGGCGCGCGAGTCAACGAGCTATCAGTGCTCCGCGAGTTGAGTCGCCCCGTTCCCAAATCTCAGTCTTTGCGCGCGCACGCATTCTTCATGCCGTAACAAAAAAAAAAGAAAAAAAAAGAAAAGAAAACAAGACAAGAAGGACGATGAGGAGCCTGAAAAGCCGGGCATGGCGGTTTCTTTGCCGCTCCCTTCGTTTCTTTTGCATGGTGCTTGGTTTCGTGTTTCGCTCTCGTGTAACACAAGTGAAGCCCGTCGTCTGAACATTTGCGACAGTCGCCACCGCCACCCACCCCACTCCCCCCTCTGCTCTTTGCTTTGAAGCCTGTTTTTCGTATTGCATTTTTTTACGTACAGTCTGTTAGGGCTCCACACAGGCTAGCAGTTTCCCGCTGCTCATTTGATTTCTGAGCAACTGACTCGCTGACTTGCTCGGCTTAGCTAAACGTAACGTAACCCCCCCCCCCCCCCCCCAAAAAAAAAAAAAAGAAAGTAAATAAACAAATAAATAAACACGGGCTCATTCTATTCCCATTCCATTCCGGGCAAAAGGCATCTAATTCCATTCCCATTCCATTCCCCTGAACGTTGTCGCCATTCCATTCCCATTCCATTCCGGGGTCGCGAAAATGCGCAATGATTCCGGAATCATTCCAACTCCGGAGAGGCAACTCCGCAACACTGATGGGCATAGCTAGTAATGAAGAGGCTGATCGGACTGCCGCAACTTCGGCTGATCGCAATGTTGACATTTTTGCGATACCAACTGCTGATTATAGAGCAACATTACGAAGGCAGATAACAAAGAACTGGCAAGAGGAATGGGACACTGACACTCACAATAAGCTTCACGTCATCAAAAGAACTCTGAGTGGAAAAGTTGCAGGCATCGTGAGCGTTTTTACGAGGTTATTTAGTGTCTATTGCGGATTAGACATACACATTTCACCCATGGACATCTTCTAAGGGGGGAAGACGCACCCGAGTGTGATTTCTGTTCCGAACCCCTAACTATTCTACATATTCTCTTAGTCTGCCCGAAATTTGAAGGCGAACGTCACAAACATTTTGCATTGTTTCACCATGAGCATGTTCCATTTCACCTGATGCTTTTGCTTGGGGAAGAACCTCTCATACCACATAAACAGGTTTATGAGTTCTTGAAGGATATTGGCCTTATATACCGTCTCTAAATTTCTGTGCTGCTTTACGAGAGCTGACTCTGTTGTCAACATGTCCTTTCTATTCCTTTGTCATAGTTCTGGCGCACTATGGCCTTTGTTGCTGATGCGCCAAAAAACCCAAATTTCATTCATTCATTCTATGCGATGAATGGGAGCATGAGGACGTTGATTTGAATTTTTGTGTCGTTCGCCACGTGGCTTTAACTTGTCAAGCGAACTTTTAGATGAATGACTCTTTGCCCTCCTTTCATCGGTACAGAATATAGCTTAACGGCCACCTGGCTCGGAAGCCATACACCAGTGAAGGATCTCTTTCTGGGTGTTCATTTTTTCCTCGTGGTCGATCGACGTCGATAACGATTGAGATTCCATAGGCGCTCCTAATATTAACGATTTTGACGAATGCAAATTGTCTAGGGAGCTGCAGCATAATTTTTCGTCAACAGAGGCTGTATTTATCTGAGCATCGTTTGCATTGAAGTCAGATCATAAATCGGGGACAATGCTCGGGGCTTGATGATATCCTCGTGACACGCCATGCCGCTGAAAGAATAAACTGAGTAAAGACAAACTAGTCTGTCCCTCTCGCGTTTACAAATTCACCGAACATATCCCCTAAAATCGAACGGGTGAAAGGCACGAAATACAATTTTGTAAAAAAACACGAATCGCAAACACGAGTTAACATTAGAGCTCGAACACTACTCCAACTAAAACCCATCGGAGATGTGGTTAACATGCTGCCCGTCTCCAAGAATTCGAGAAGCCGTCTGTTGATCGCACTTTCGAGTGTGCGCGGATGCAATCGAGGCGAACTAAGGTTTTCCGTGTGCTAATGCAGAGGAGTGACCGGTGCTTGGCGCCAGTCCTCTCGGACATACGGCACCACTGTTGAAAAGCCCCTGAAACAACCTCGGGCCATAGCCTCCTCTATACTCACAAAGCCTGGCAATTCGACGACGGAGCCATAGAGAGCACGGTCGCAGATTTGGAACGTGAGTATCTGGTAGCACAGAGCATTTCTCGGGGAGCCTGTAGTCAGCGCACAACTTTTGCAGCGGCGAGGACCTGAAACATGGTTTGCAAACCCGACGAGAAGAGAAGCGGTAGCGCAGGAACGCAAGGAGCACGAGCAGACATTCCATCGCTCGGGGCAAGTGTGTTTTGGCGTCTCGCCGCAGCGGGGCGCCCGTTACATGCCTCTCCTCTCGTCCGTTGTTTGCCGGTCTACCTTTTTACTTTTGGCGGACGCATCTCGTGGCGATCTGCCAGGCTTTGTCAGTATAGAGGAGACTATGCTCAGGCAGAGCCGTATATGTAGAGAGGTTGGTCGATGGGGAGGCGCGGGCAGAGCCAGGGCGTGCGGCAGACTCGGAAAGAGGGCTTGGCATGCTCTCTTGACCAACCGGAAGCCGAAAAGAATCCCCTAGCGGTGGTAGCCGGAAGCAGTTCTGATCGAATACACAGAAAGAATAAAACACATGAAGGACAATCACAGACGCACACAGTTCTTTCAAAAACTGAAAGAACTGAATGCGTCTGTGATCGTCCTTCATGTGTTTTATTCTTTCTGTGTATTCTGTAGTTTTCAACGCGCTCTCTTACGTGTACAGTTCTGATCATAGGTCTATGTTTGTATATGGTTTTAATAAGCGCGTAAAGGCCTGTTCCCACATGCAGCGGAGCGCTACAAGCATAGCGCTTACCTCGCGCTAAGCGCGTGCTGATGGGAGCGTTCACCAGCTTTGTATCGCACTGTCAAAACTGTTGCTCATGGCAGACGATAAGTAGCTGACGGCACGTGAGGAGAGCTACATCAGCGTTTCGCTGCATGTGAGAACCGGCCTTAAGAGTTAAGAGTTGTAACTCTTTGTGGTTGAAAATAGGGTGCACGTGTTGTTTTGATCCTGATCATGCAGGAAGATGTAAGAAACGAACGCGCCGCTCAACTCTGTTTTGCGCGGACAGTGTGACCGCTCTGACGGCAGATTCCCGGCCCTCGGCGCTTGCCGTACGGATTATGTCGATCGTTCCGCTAGTCGCACTCTTCCACCATCATTTTGGATGAGCGTGATTGAAACATCAGGTGTACCATATTTTCAGCCATGGAGAGTTACTCCAATGCAGTTATCAGGTTTGTTTTTCGCGACCACCACCAGGGTATTATTTCCGGCTTCTGGTTGGTCACATTCAAATTTCTGAAGACGCCCTGGAACACGCCCAGCCCGCTTTCGGCCAATGGCGCCTCCTCATTTGTCTCCTATACTTCCCAACGAATGGCCAAACTCTCTACATATACGGCTCTGGGCAGCACGTGCGAAGATAACACCTCGACAAATAGTGGCGCGATGCCACTCGACCCGGCGCTCGTGTGCCGCTTGCAGTGACTCGGTTCGGCGGTGAAGGCCGCCTAAAGGGATACTGAATCGAAGCTTCTCATGTACAGAAAATTTCTAGAAATAAGTCAAATGGGATCAGATAAACCTGTAACTGATAATCGCATGGTCATAATTTAAGCGGATGGCTATATTTTTCGTTCTAAGTGCCTGGAATTTGGTGAGCGCTTCAAGGTCAGCCTTCGAACAGCGCGATGCATCTCGGGAGATCCGGCCGATCCGGCGCGGTCTTGACGTCGTCATGCCACGGAGGGCCAAGCGCACCGTAGTTATGAGTCCTGCCACTTGGAGGCATCAACGTGTTACAATCTTGCTTAGTCGAAATACCCGAGGGCTGTAGCATACCGCGGAGCCGGCGGAGCTGCCTCGAGTGTACGGTCGCCGACCAACGCGACGACAGCGGTGGGTATGATGCCATTATTAAAGAAGCCGCCACGCCCCTACATCACCAGTGGCCATGATGGCCGAGAAGCGATTCGGCCTACACTCTTAAAAAAAAAGGTGCGCAAAGGCACCAATCGCCATCTTTCATCCCCGCGACCCTAGCGCCCTCTATTCAGAAGCGGTAACTCGAGCAGTTCGTCCCGCGGGCATTTCGTTGCTCCCGCTGGAGTTGATCCCCTAACGAATACTTTAGTCCCCTCGCCCATAATGGCTGCCGCAAGCCTTCGATGAAGTGGACGAAGCATCACTCGAGTAGCTATTTTGGAAAGAAGCCTTGGCAAAACAAGATTTTGGCCCCGGGATTTAGAAATTGTGACTACACGCGCATATTCGGTGAATGTTTCCGGCCGCGAAAAACATGAGAACGGAATCCGAGCGACGCGGAGGCGCCGGAGACGAGGCTACCTACTCTCCGACTGCAGCGCGCGCGCCCGAGTTTGAACTGGAGGTGACGGTTGACCCAGTTGACCTGTGGCGGTGCGGTGGAAGCGTCGTCGGATGCAGTCGGAGTGGCAACCGATTGGACGGTGAGTTTTGATGGCTTTGGCTACTTGTAGAGCAGCAGAAATGTTATAGTCATTTCAGAACGTACTTCATAAAGTCGCAGGGTTACCCTGTACGATAGGCGCTCGCTCTCTGACGCGGTCGGGCTCGTACTCGTCCATGTTAGCGTGCAAACGAGGCCTAGCACTTCAAAACTAGACCCGGCGGCAATCAGTTCATCAAACAAACGATGTAACACCGGCAGATGGTTTCGTCGACGCAGCAGCGTTTCAATGCCACTTTGGTTCATCGAAAAGTACCCGTGTTCGTTTCATCGACCAACCTTGCGACGCTTCATCGGAAGCGTCTCTCCGCACATATCGCCTCGGTCGGCGACCAAGGCGATGCGAGCTTGACGAAACCGTTGCGGGTCGCATGAGGCCTGGTGCGAGTTCGCGCCTCGAGAGTAAAGTTTCGCGCTTACGCTCTTAGGCGAAATGTATGGTCGTATCCGATATGCGTAAATAAACATGTTCTCGATCAATATTAAAGTGTCTCCGAGCGGAGCGAAGGGTTTCAGCGCGTAGTGCGGACGGTTTGAAAGCGGCGATCGCCAATTCATTTGTGGCGTATCAGAGTCGCCTGGGCAAGTCCGCTTTAGTTGAGGTAGGTTTGCGGCGAACAAAATTAAACCAATAATGCAATCCCCGTGGTGAACGAAACAAAACAAAGTCGACGAAACGTTGTAGGAGCGCGTATCGACGAAATTGAGCGGTGCCGCGAAGTCGTGCACGCGCGCGTTTAGTGAAGCATTATTTTATGTTTTTACTTTCTCTGCGGGTTTCCGAGCGTCTTTCGGCCCTCTATGTTTCGGCCGATGCTGGTCGGCTCCGCGGCACAGTTTATAGTTTCAACCATGGTCGGGAATCACCAAATTGGAATTGAACTTGAACGCTGTAACGATACTATTGTTTATAGAGCCCAGCGTAGAGGTGTTTTGTCTTGTAATACTTCTGCTTCTGAGTTCCTCACTTCGAAATTTGCTTTCGCCCTGTGTAACTTGTGCTCGTGGCTTCTAAATGTGTGTTGTATTCTTCAAAGCTGGTCTTGTGATCTTCGTTCAAAAGTTTTTTTTTTTTTTATGCTTGTTATTGATAGCTGTGTTTCCTTTGCGCTCTGAGCATTTTCATTGCTTTGGACTCTGAGCATTTTCAAACAGTCTGGTTAGGACACGCGTGTCGAAAAATAAATTTTACGCGAATAAACAACAAAAAATAATTTAGAGTAATATTTATTTATTTATTTATTCATTTATTCTTTTATTTATTTATTGAAAATACATGCAGCGCCCGAAGGCATTACAGAGGGGGAGAGGCACATACATAAAATAAAGATATTAATATAGTAACAAGTGAACAATATTAAATATGCAACAAACAAAAAAAAATCGACAGGTCATGGGTCACTGTTAAATTAGTAGGTCGAGACGCGATTTAGTCGGTAATCACGTCCTTTCCACTTGTTTTCTTTCGGGTGCGGGGGGAGAGGTGGATTGCCTTGGCTATCGCGTTCAGATGGAGAAATGGTATGCCAATCTTATTGACGGGAAAATTGCGTATTATTATTATGAGACGTCATGAAATTAATAGAAAATTAATCTCGCGCCGTCAATATTGCTAAAAAATGTTTTTGCGCAGAATTTATTTTTTTGGCACTTGTGTCCCTTATAAACTGTTTAAATTTTTTTTTTTTTTCAGGGGTCCTTTAGGGTGCAATTTTCTCGTCTTGACTGTCATTCGATTTCGCATTAATAAATTCTGGTTATGACAGACACTATGCTTTATGACAGTATCTTACATAAATAATAGGGTATTACCACATAGCATCGTCATTTTGGAACAGAAGTAGCTACAATCAAAAATAAAAACAAGTCACGTAAAAATAAATTTGCACATGCCATGAACAGTTATCACGACACAAAATGTTGCTATAGCTTCATTTAAAGGACACTTTAATTTTGAGTTGGCCTAGCACCTCCTAAATACCAATACCTTAGCCCTTAATTTTCTTTCTCGGTTATCATATTTCAGTGCAGGGTATATAGTGGACAGTGCTATGTTAGCATTGGCCTAGAACTCGTGTTCAGTTGGTGAGAATACGTGTTCCAGCTGAATGCAAATGCAGCACTTTTTCCAGTCAGCCTTGCGATGACCTATGAGAGGGGGTAGAATCCAGCAACACGAAAGCCTTGCGATCTAGGAGGCATTGAACTAACTGAGTAATCTTTGATTATTGAGCTCATTAAACTATTGATTTCGCACTTGTAGGCTTTGTCTCTTGAATGTTATTAAAGAAATACTTTTGATGTAGCAAAAAAAAAATTCGACCACTGGTGGAGAACAGACATATGGAAAAGGGTTTATTTATGAGGTTTACGGCGAAAACAAGCTGGTGCTAGTTAATTAAGACTATGCCTGCCTGTCCTTTCTTTTTCGAAATCTCTGAGTGTTTTTACTATGTTCAAGGTTGGTTTACTTCGTTCCTTCTAATTTTCAGAAGCTGCAAGCATCCTCGCCCACGACTGAAGATTGAAATTTTATAGCCGGCCACATGGACGCAATGAGAAGAGAAAGGAAGGGAGCTACTACGTATATGGAGATGGTGAAAGATGCCATGGAGAGGACTTTTTGGGCAAGGAGGGTACATCAGCATACACCCTACAATCTTCAACACCGTAGACGACTATCCAGCCCTAAAGCTCACAGACCAGGTAATATGTTGCTTACTAACGATGTTGCTCATGCTTTTAGAAGCAGTAAGTTCCCTGATAAGACCACGACCACCACCATTATGGTGCATTCGCGCTGCTAGCGAATGGAAGCTCCTGCAGGGAGATCTCGGTGACGCGGTTGGGGAAAATGTTCCTCAACGCACAGATCTGCTTTGCAGTTGCGGCTCCAGTCCTGGCATAAATGCGCCGTTAGTCCTGTCATGGTGAAGTCTGGCACCATGATGGGTCTCCTTTTTTATCCCACTTACATCAATTACGATTTTGTTACAACTGATAAGTGATGATTTTTTTCGCTTTTTCTTTTAAAAAGAGCAGTTTACAAATATCTTCAAGTAGACTGAAAATGTGAAAATAATGTTTCTTGCAGGTCTTTGCAGTGTCTTTTTGTATTAGTACTGGCGCCAAGGCAAAGGAGCGATTTATGAATGTTGCCTCAGAAAACCTGCCAACTGTTCTCATGGTGACTGAGGGAAAACTAAGACCGGCCCTGTTCTGCGAGATCATTGTAAGGCTTCAAGATGCAGAAGATATAAAAAAGGTGCACTTTACCCTTTGTTGTATTACACTTTTCTTTTTCAGCACATTTGCAGTAAATGAAGCCGTTCGTCTTTTGCTATTAATTTCCTTCCAAGGGCTCAGCTTACGGGTTGGCAGAAACTTTGGGCTCTCGGGACAAGTATTTCATTACCTGACCCTGCCCTCATGCACATGAGTATGTGTAGAAAGCATGGTCACCAGTTTTATGATCGACAGCTGGCTGGATCTGAGAGCATACTCAATGCGATAACAAGGTTTAAAATGGCACTGCCCTGCCAACCTGTTGGAAGTTTTCAAGAGAGCAAGCACACTGTCCTTGCCCTGTTGCTCAATTCAGTGGGAATTATTCAAGTTCAACATGCCTTTAAAAAAATTTCTCCTCATAGGCCACTTCTTGCTTGCCTTTTTTATAGCAGCATTAAAAGAAAATACTTGCGTTTTAGTTATATTTGTGGAGGGCTAGAAAACCGAGCAAATAGCTTTATATTTTGGTAGGTTCCTCCTGCTGAGCGAGATTTGGTGCAGCTGAGATGAATCTGATCGTAACTGGCCAACCAAAAACACTGCACATTCTGAAGTAGTTGGCTTATGTGGAAAATTGGGGTACTTCATACTTGTTTTTATTCCTTTGTTTATTTTAAAGTAAGTATTAACAGCACTTCTCAAAGCACGGGCAAAACTAAATGTGATCACAAGCATAATGAGATGTGCTTGGAACGAATTACTTTCAGAAAACTGATAACAACATCATAGTCTTATTAACTGGCACTTCCTCCATGGCAAAAGCAAGCACCACGAGTCTTTTATTATCCCATTGACATCTTTGCAATTACGATTCTGTTTCTCATAATAAATTGGGAATCTTTTTTTTCTTATCTCCTGCTTTTCTACAGGGTAGTTTACAATTTATTGGCTCACTAAAGATCATCTATTTTTATTTCAGATTTTTGCTGAGTTTAATCGCATCACAAGCGTCGATGCCGAGCAACTCTCTTTTTAAATTGCCTCAGAAAACCTGGCGACCGCCCTTGAACTGACAGAGGGCAAGACAAAGCCGGACATTTTCTACCAGACTGCTGAAAGGATGGATGATGTTAAAGAATCGGAGAAACAAGGTATACCTGCTTTACAATTTAGCCTTCATTGACTGTTAGCGGAAGTCCCAATCCAGCTAGCTTTCTATTGCAACCGAATTGGTGCCGACTCAGTTCATGTGATAGGTGGGTGCAAACTATGTAAATTAAATTCGAGATATCTAACAGTTATCTGTACGGCATCTGAAATTCCAAATGCTTCTGTACATTAATTTTAAATTGTGAGTGACCGTCTGGTGATGAGTAACATTAAAAAAATGGGGGAATGGCTGTATTTAAAGAGAAATATAAATTTGCATTACTGATGTGATGCTAAAATAGAGCCTTCATATTTTGTGTTGAATTGCTGTGACACTTGGCACTGAGCACAATTGAAAGGATTAGTTTAAAAAAACAATCTACTAGGATGGGTGATTATTCTGTTATTAACTGTGTGCATATGAGGAAACAAAATCAGGCCCTTATTTCTCACCTGGTAGGATTTGACTGCATGGTATTACTGTTTCACCCTATGTCCGGATGCAGCGGATGCTAAGAGCAATCCCATTTAATCGTGCTCTTTGAACATAGCACATAACACATGTCGCCGCGCCCACTCTCTAAGGACACATGACACCCGCACAGCTTTGGATTTGCTCTGATGGCTCGCAGCCTCCGCTGCGCCCTAAGGTGATACAGAGTATAGTGTAGATGGTGGTTGGACAAAAAAATTCTGAAGTGTCTGTGCTCTGTGGTATGAAAATATTTTAAAGGGATACTTAACGAAATTTGAAATATACCCGTCCTGTTCAGATATGGGCTGAATAGGATCAACAATATCCGTAAATGACAATCTCACGTTTGTATTTTGAGCCTGAAGGCTGAATTTTTCGTTATAAACGAAATACCTTTCTGGCTTTAATGCAAGGCATTAGATGAATCCGTGTTAAGAGCCTTTTCATATACATCAACCGCATCTAGGAGTTTTAGATATCGCAGTGCTCCCGAAACTTACTGTTGACCGGAGATGGTCCATCTTTTGCGTTGTTTGTGCTACTCCTTTGCTCACCAGTCGAACAACGTGGTGAAGTTTGGGTACCCGATGATGACCTAGCCTGGAGAAGATATTCCAGCTGCTCCAATGACCAATTTAGCTTTGATTTGCCAAGAACAATATTAGGGTAACTGGTTTGGGCGTGTTAGGTTTAGGGAGTATGTACTGAACCTGTTTCAGGTAGTCTATCAGTTACCTGTATCTTCTTATCATCAGTTACTTGTATCTGCTCTAAGGGCAGGCCTCTCTTTTTGTCAGAAAGCCTTCGATTTTATGATTTGTTTTAATTCCCAACCTTTGTTCCAGACGTTCCCCGCAGTCTATTCCATCGAAGTGTGTCCCAGGACCCCAACAGAGCGCTGCAGTGTGCTTTTTGTAAATCTGGCTTATGAGACAGAGGGCCCTCTGGAAGCTGTGGCACTTCGTTTCTGCCTGGCAGGGGTTTTGGACCTTCAGTACTTCGTTAAATATTTTTGCACATTTGTTTGTTTAGAGAGACTTGTAGGTCTCAAACATTCAAAGCTGGGCTGCATGGACACAAGGCTGCTGATCAACCTAAATTAAAAAAAAAAAAGTTTTTTTTGCACATGTTGTTAAAAGAATGTTGTTCTGGGCTTGTGTAATGCATTGAAGGAATGCATTCGCATTTAAGTGAACATTATTTTTACTTTCTTGAGCACATGCATTCCTGAAGGTCTAACTAAAACCCATAGCAAATTTTTTGTTCTGTTTTTTTTTTTTTTTTTTTTTTATAACATAGGGTGACCCAAGTCACCGGGCTCGATCAAAAATGGACCGTAAAAATCGTCGCCTTCACGTCGTAGACCGTGGCAAGTTTATTCGCCCTATTATTTACAGAAAAAGAGCTACGCTTTGTAATTAAAAAAACGACCTGTGAAATACACCTATGACGAAAAATTTAGATTGCTACGTACAGGCGTCAATTTTTACGGTCCATTTTAGGTCGAGCCTGGGGACTTGAGTCATCTTATATACTAGTAATTTCCTGAGCAGATATGTTCCTACAGGCCAAAAACCTTCCCCCGGTTTTTTCTTTTTTTTTTAAATTTATAAATATACTAGTAATTTTACTGCCTCACATTTTATGATTGGGAGCTCTTTTACTAAGGTGTTTGATTTTTTATAGTCATTTTCATTAAAAAAGGGAACAAACGACATTAAAAAGAGCTGTCTCTTGCTAGCTTTTTTTTCTCTACAAGTTTTCTTATTTTTGAATGGATATTAGGGTGTCTACAATATGTTTTAGTGCTGTGAAACGAGCCAGAACAATCAGATCCTGCATGTAGAAAGCTCAATTAAGATTTCACCAAATGTGAATTTTTCCTGCAGAAATTTCAAAGCTTAGTTCCCTTCACATGGAAAATAAGACCAACAAACTGGCCAGTGTCAATAGCAGTCATGTCTGCAGATGATAGAGTTAGCGATGGTTGTAACTCCCGGTAGGCACACGAGCAGATGAGATCGCCTTCTGCTTCCCTTGCTTAGAACAAAATGACGTCGCAGTTTACAAGCATTGCTAACGCTGCAAGCATGTCCACCGTAGGCCCTGGCAAGTTCGTCTAATTTTTCACAGGAAGGAGGCGAAATTCCTTACAATTTCAACAGGTAACATGCACATTCAGTGCATGCTTTAACTTTTAATGTGCAGGCACCAATTTTTCGGGCTCGCTCAGCAGCACTAAGAACCATTGTAGATTCCTATATATATGCTAGTCATGTAAAATTTCGGCAAGTTCTTCACTGCCAAGATGACAGTATTTTCTTGTATACTTTCTTGTGATGTGCAATTGTTTTCATTTACGGTGTTGTGTAGTTCTAGAATAAATATATTTCCACAATGAAAGTGCTAGTTTTTTTTTTCTACAGATAGCTGGTGCAATGTTTCGTAAAATGGTGATGTTAGCTGTAAAAAAACATGCCTGAAAGTTCTACGAGTGTTGTCCGCATATCCAGTCTTCGCAGCTTCTTTCACAACGAAGGCTTGCTTTTTCCAAATAAAGGTGTGCGACTTTTCATATGTACTGCAATATTTAGCTGTGAATGGGAGTGAAAGGTCTGAGGTATTGAATACCTCCCTGCTCTGAAAAGACACTTTGTGCAACTTTTCAGAAGATATACCTTTTCAAACAAGTTGCACAATCTGCCTTTTCTGAATAGGAAGCTGTTCAATGCCGCAAACCTTTCACTCCTATTCACAGCTAAAGGGTCTCATTACTAGTAATTTCGGCTCTAAAAGTGTCAAAATTCGTTCACAAAAGGACGAAAATTACCCTCTCAATACTATAAAATTAATCCCTAAAAGGGTCAAAAGTGATCCTCAAAGGGACGAAAGTTACTCCCCCGTCACTATAAATATCATTTCTTTAAGTGGCAAAATTAATCCCCAAAGGGACGAACTTTAGTCCCCAATAAAAAAGAAGTTAGTCCCCCAATCACCACTGTTGATCCCCAAAGGGATCAAAGTTACTCCCCCAATTATAAACACGACGGCGCTCAAGGGACCATAATTAATCCCCTGTAGAGTTAACTTTAGTCCCTGATGCCCTGCTGTAGGGATCAAAAGCACTCCTCTTAACGGTTCAAAACTTTGACCTGAAGGGATCAATGGAAAGGGACTAAAAGAAAAGGGAGGGACTAAACCGGGGTTTTGCCATTTTTGGGGGATCACTCTCAGTGACATCGATTTAGTCCCCAAAAAGGACGAAGTACTACTCCTTTTTTTTTAAGAGTGTAGAGTCGTATTTGTACGACCCGTCTGCCATGTCTTCGCCGTCCACCACAGGTAACAGAGCTTTATCACGAAACGATTTCAAACCTTAGAAGATATCCGTATTCACAAAGCTACATCATCGCAAGTTTTTCGTACGCTGCGATGAAATCCTACGACCAGGCCTACGACAACTACAAACCTTTACGCACTTTTTATGATCAAACCTACATCGCCGGAAACATCACTCGCTTACGTCGTCGCGACGACCAACGTGCATTTCTATGTGCTCTCTGTGCGCGTCCCAACGCGAGAAAAAAAAAAGGTAATCAAAACTGAACGCCGCGGCGGCGACAAAACGCTAGAACCACAAATACCTGAAGAAGCTCGACGCAAAAAATCCCACCAACCAAGCGACCACCAAAGACCATTCATGAACGCTATAGGCTTAGCAAAACACTTCGACGACCCGGGGCAAAACTATCTGCACACGACCGGCTGGCTTGATGTATGGAACACGCCCACGCGACCTTTGTGGACCCTTCTCGTATGAATCGTTGGAACCCTGACCTCTACTTTGGGGCAAGAAGGGCAGTTTTTCCCCTCCTCGTACCTCGCTTATTTTCAGATGCAGCGGTGACAACTGCTCTCGTCGAAAAGGGACACTCTCCTCGATTCAATCTCCTTTTTTATGTAATAGAGCTCAAATAAACGTCACGCGGATTTCCCTCGCAACATGAGTACGTACACGTTTTTGAGATGTCCATTTTATTTCGACATGATGGTACGCCAACACATGCCGAGTTAGAGCAGTTTTTGGGAGCGACTCGATGCCGGTCCAATCTTTCTCCGCCGAGCGTCACGACAGCATTGAGTTGCGATTGTCTAGAGGCCCAGCGGTTCATAAAATCGGTTGTAAATGATCGATCCCGAAGCGGCTACCAAGAACGCGGTGCCAGTGCGGTTCCGCTCCCAGAGCGAACAGGTATTTACGTGGATCTTGCCGACACGATTTTACTTCAAACGTATCTTCCTTAAGGATGGCTCTCTCCCGCATCCCTGAAGCCACGAAAAACGCCGCAGCGATTTGTTTACATGCGCGCCGCTTTGCAGATCCGTACTGGCCGTATCCTTTTAGCAGCGATGGTGTACTGTGTTCTTAGCGATCGAGTTCGTTATCAGTTGCAGTCGACCAAGGCGGCTATCCCGTCATCAGGAAAGGTGGGCATTCGGGCCCTTTTAAATAGAGATTTTGTAGCGTGAATATTAATTACATCGCACGTACACAATCCTCAAACCACGCCAGACAAGCGTTAACGGAAAGACCACCCTATACTAAAACGAACGGGGGCCAACTCTGCGTTACTTTGTGCACCAAAGCGCCTCGGTACTACGTTCAGGCCTCAGTAATATCTGTGAGTGACCATACTTCCCGTTGTGACGCCGCTCTTACAGACATGTTGTCGTCATGACATTACATCGAAGCTTCACAGATATCCACGAAGTGGTTTTTGGTTATCATTTTCTTCAGTTTAAAACGCGTTTTCTAGCGTTATTTTACGGAATATTGGTATGGATGAAGACCTATTTTAGCCCTCTTCATGTTCAAGCAAAGAGATGGGCTCTAAAAATTGGTTCCCGTACCCCTTCGGCCAAGCCTGTAGTCCTCACCGTACATGCGTCACCGTACGGGGTAGGAGCCGTCCTGTCGCACCGGGGTCACGATGGTCAGGAAAGCCCTGTGGCGTTTGCTTCTCGCCGGCTTCAGGCGGCAGAGCAACTCTACAGCCAGCTTGACAAGGAAGGCCTGGAGCTCATGTTCGGGATCGAGCGCTTCCACCAGTACCTGTGGGGCCGGAAATTCGAAGCAATCCCGGACCACAAGCCACTGCTGGGGCTGCTGGGGCCTGACAAGGCAGTTCCAGTGCAAGCCTCACCTCGTGTGGTACGCTGGGCCTTGACGCTGGCGGCCTACAACTACAAGCTGGTCTATCGCCCTGGGAAGGACCTCGGACCTGCCGACGCCCTGAGCTGCCTGCCCCTGCCGGAGGTGCTTGCTTCAGTTCAAGAACCAGCTGAAGTTTTCCTGCTGGAGCGGGCCTACCCGGGGGTACTCGCCGGGACTGAGGTGGCGCAGGAGACCAGCCGGGACCCGGTCCTGTCTCAGGTGGTCAAGGCGGTGTCCCGAGGGGAAGAGCTGCGTCACCAGACAGCCACAGGGCCGCCGAGCTGAGCTTGGAGCAGGGCTGCCTGCTGTGGGGTTCCAGGGTGGTGATTCCACAAAGTCTCCGGGCCAAGGTCCTGCAGTTGCTGCATGGCGTGGAAAAGACCAAGATGGTGGCACGGTCGCACGTTTGGTGGCCTGGCCTGGACCAGGACATCGCGCACCAGGTGCAAGGCTGCCAGGGCTGCCAGGTCTGCCAGGAGAATAGGCGAGCCTCGCGCCACGTGGAGATCACCACCTGGCCATTCCCACAGAGGCCCTGGTCCCGCCTGCACGTGAATTTTGCAGGACCCTGCAAGGGCCACTACTGCCTGGTGGTAGTGGGCGCCTTCTCAAAGTGAGTGGAGGCACTGCCCGTCACCACACCATCAGCAAGCGTGACCATTGCGGCGCTGCGGCAGGTCTTCGCGGCGCAGGGATTGCCGGAAATTATTGTGTCCCACAATGGTCCCGCTTTCACCAGCGCCGAGTACCTGGACTGGCTGCAGAAGAATGGGATCCGCCAGATGCTGGTTCCGACGTACCACCCCGCTTCTAATGGTGCAGCCGAGCGGGTGGTACAGACTATCAAGAACAAGCTCAAGAAGAGCCAGCCCGGGGATTTCCGGACGCGGGTGGCCCGGGTACTGTTCCAGTACCGGACCACACCCCATGAGGTCAATGGCCGTGCCCCCTGCAAGCTTCTGCTGGGCCGGATGGTCAAGACCCCCTTGGACGTCTTGCATCCAGACCTCCGGCCCGCGGCGCTCCTGAAGCAGCTGAAGCAGAAGCTGGCTGCTGATCGAGGGTGCTGTTCCGGGCCTTTGCCGGAGCCGGCAGCGTTGGTCTACGCCAGGAACTTCCGACCTGGCCCACCCTGGTCTGCCGAACATGTGGTTTCCCCAGCGAGCGCCTCGTCGCTACTCGTCCACATGCCCGACGGGACCACCTGGCACCGGCACGCCGACCATGTCAGGCCTCGTCTCGGGACCGGGCCTGTACCCTCGGCCGTCACTTCGGGAGACCAGCCCGCAGGGGGACCAACGACAGTACCAGACTGGGCCAGTGGAGCGCCAATCAAAACGGAGGCGACAAGCATCGCCAGCCCTGTGGCACCAGTTCGACCGGTGCCACTCTCTAATCCAGTCCCTGCGGCTCCACCGAATGGAGCCCGACCGGTTCAGGCAGCGCCCGGCGTTGCCACACCTGGCCCGTCCACACCAGTGACCAGGCGGAGTACACGACAGCGAAGGCCACCTGGCCGTTACTCGCCGGGGTAACCTTCGCCGTCGACCGGCCAGGACTTGGCACACCAGACACAAAACCTGTCGACCGTGTGTACTGTCATTTAATTTTGTGTTTAGAAAAACAAACTGGGGGGGGGGGGGGGGGTGATAAGTATGTAGTGCCCCCTCCAGTTCACCCGTCGATGGCCGCCAGGCTGGGCAGGCAACATTGGTCACTGTTGCCTTTGTCTGTTGCAGCGTTCAGAAAGTCTACGGCATCGGACAAGGATCGGACGCGTATTCCGGAGCTTGAAGCTAAGTGAAAATTTTTTTGTTTTGTATCTAAATTTGGTTTTAAGTGTACTTCTTATGGCTTAGCATAAAGTAGATTCAATGGAGCAGTAGGATCAGGGAAGTGAAGTAGAAATGTAGGGGTAGAGGGAAGCGATTGTACCGGTAGTGTAGGATCATACGTCGGGACACGTGTAGTTCAAATTTTTTGGCGGGAGCTTTGTCTCTCTCGGTCGGTCAATTTGAGGTTATATAGGGACACTGTTCCTTCTCCTCAGTTGGATTTAGAGATATTGGGGAAAACAGGAGCGCGAATGGCAAAAAAACCGGACAAGGTCAAGCCAGATAAGGCCAAACCGGATGTGCCCAACGTGGCATGCGGTAATTGTGAACGATGGTGCTTCCTCATGGAAACCCCGTTCGGGAGCGTGGAGGAAGCAGCGGACAAAGAGTACCAATGCCGGATCTGCATGACTGCTGATGAGATGAAGGGGGTGTTGGAGATGATGAGGGGGGAACTCGGGAAGAAGCGGGAGGCTCGAGAGAGAATAAAGGTGGAGATGAAGGAGGCTAGGGAGGGGCTCAGGGACGAGAAGGGCGAAAAAAAGGGGTGGACGGGGGAGAACTTGGCGGGCAGAGGTAAGGAACACACGCACAATGCGGTGAACACAAAAAGTCAGTGGACATAGATGACACGAGGTTTGATAGCGTAGAGGAGGCAGGGATGACAGAGTTCATGTGTAGAATGTGCGTCCTAAACGCACGACAGCAGCCTGATGGCAAGGATTATGAAGCTAGAGGCAGAAATGGAGAGGGAAATAAGTGAGACAGACAGTAAACGACAAGCTGGCGAGGGCAAACGAGAAGTTGGCAGATCTGGAAGTGGTCCTTTTGTCATCGCACATCACAGCGAACGACACGGTCGTAGAACGGGATGAGGGGAGGACGTACAAAGAAGCACTGAAGCCGGGAGGAGAAGAGACGGGAAAAGGGGAGAGAAAGTCAAAGGGCAGAGCCCCTGCTTTAATGGAGAGTAGGCAGGACATGGAGGGCAACGTGATCATAGCAGGGGACTCCAACGTGGAAAGGTGCAGGGGGGCAATAGCTGAGAGGGTGAAGGGGGACGCCAGGGTCCAGATTGGGGTGTTGGCTGGACAGACAATGAGGGCTGTGATTGAGGGGGTGAATGGTAAACTATGGGAGACAAAAGAAGGCCAAAACCTCGTGATGATAGCCGGGGACTGAACGATGTATTACGAGGGAACGGGGGAGGGGTGGGGAAGCAGTTGCGCAGGGGGGTGAGGGACTTGAGGGTGACATCGGACAATGTACAGATCCATGTCTGCACAGTGCCAGAGGTGAGGGCTATTCTGAAAGGCTACGACACACCCGTACCACATTTACGAGAGCGGCGCGTGCCCCTGGCTCACGTGGAGCAAAGCACGCTCTTGCACCGACCGGCGGCTCCTGCGGGAGCTTTGGAGAACTCGGCTCTCGAGGCAGCCTTTGTACAAGCTGGGTGTCCGTGTCTGTGTGTGCGCGTGGATGACTCTTCAGCGAGCGAGCCACCACGCCGAGAGACCCGCCACGAACTTCTTCGGCATTGGCTGGCCGTTGGCACACGAACTTCTTCCACATTGGCTGCCGAGGACCACGTAGGCCCCTGCGATTGGACAAGCCAGTGGACGGCGAGATGGGAGGCGGATATTTAAAGAAAGGACACCCGTGAAGTTGTTGTGGTACGAACACTGAAAGGATGTTGTAATTAATGTAAATACAGTGTGTTCTATTTTGCTGAGCTCGTCGCCTCCCGGCTCCTCGATCCTGTCTCCTACCCGGCACAAAGTAGTGTCGCCGGGCTGGGAGCCTTCGCCGGAACCCTCAATCACGACAACTGGTTGGCAGCGGTGGGATACGACTACGTGGGACTCGACTTCGTGGAATTCGACTACGCTGGATCGACTTCGCCGGACCATGACTTCTTGTGTGGGTGAGTGCCCGGCCCTTTCTTTCTCAATCTGCCAGACCCATTAGCTCAAAGTTTTGCCTATGGGGGTTGGAGATAATCGTTGTTAGAAGGACTGTGTGACCGTTCTAACGCGAGCATTTTATGAGAAAGGGGGCCAAGACAAGCTAGATCATGAGTCTAGAGGCGTTCCGTTGGCATGAGCTGGTACAGGTCTGTACCGAATTAGGAATCGATTTGGGGCAGACAAAAAGAAAACCGCACATCATCAAACTCCTTCAGGCCGAAGACGTCAGTGTTGAGGAGTTCGCAGAGGCTCTGGAGGAAGTTCGCGAAAGGGAGCGGGAGGAACGCAGAAAGCGGGCCGACGAGGAGGCTCGCGAGAGGGCTAGAAAGGAACTCGAGAGGGCTCTCGAGGCGGCGAGATGGGAGCTCGAGAAGCGCGAGTATAAGCGCGAAATGGAGCGGCTCGACTACGAGTTCGAGCAGCTCGAGCTCGCGAAGAAAGCGCGGGAGTTGGAGGCTCTTTGTCGGGCAACAACAGGCGTTGAAGCGGTAACAGGGAAGGCGTGTCAGGGAAAGGAGAAAGTGGGAGCTGGGGACACTAAGATGACCGGAGACCTGCGTCTTTCTCCCGACACGGCCGTCACCGTTCTTCGCAAGCCCGACCCGAACTCCGAGCGGCGGGACGGTGAGAGTGACGTGAAAGCAGCAACAGAACTGGTGTGTCAGGAAAAGAGGAAAATGGAAGCTGGGGACACCGAGGTGACCGGAAACCAGCATGTTTCCTCCGACACGACCGACGCTGTTCCACGCAAGACCGACGCCGTTCCGTACAAGACCGACCGAACGCCCGAGCGGCGGGAAAAGGATGAGAAGGCTCTTCGGGCGTCCAGCTGCGAATTCCTGGAGGATGAAGGCGACGCCAAGACAGAGACGACGCCGGGGGAGTCCAGCCAGCTCATGAAGAGCAGCGCCGAGATGCCGGGGAGAGCGGCCCAGCAATCAAGCCAGGATCCTGACCGCTCTGATCGGCACGCGTGCGGCTTTGAGGACAAGCCCACGGCGCCATCGCAGGAGTCCAAGCGGCCCACCAGGAGGGAGGTGGTTGAGATTTCCCTCGACGAGATCAACCACACCTCCCTGGTGTGGTCGGGGAACCCGGACTCCAGGTCATTCACGGAGTCCAGGTGCAGGGAGGACGACGAGTGCGCGTCCGGCAGCGAGTCGTCATCAGGGTTGGAGGACGGGAGACCCCAAGCCGGCCATCCCAGGGGACCTGCAACCGGCGGTGGCTGCGCGGGCAAGGGACCCTCCGGAGTCACGATGGAGCCCGGGCGGGACCAAACAGGCCCGACGCAGGTGGCTCTAAGGACGTCGTCGTCCTCGCGGCATGGGGGATCCGCCACCGAGAACTTGGAGGCCGTCATGATCCAGCGACCGAGACGCAAGAGGAAGAGGCGGCGCCGAATCAGCGTTGTACGCTCTAGCAGCAACCCTTCCTGCGAAGAGCGCCAAGGAAAGCGCGACGAGCCCCTCGTCGCGCTTTCCTTGGCGCCTCGTTTCAAGAAGAAAAAGCGGTCCTCGAGGCTGGGAGGGGGAAGACTCCGAGCCCCTCGTCCCAACGAGCCACGGACCCACAGCTCAAGTACGAGCAAGCAGCCTGGAGGAGGCAACAACGAGCCTGGAATGACTCGGCGAGGTTCCAGACGGAGTCACAGCTCATCGCCTGTGGTTCAGCCTGGCGTCACGTGGGACGCGGAGACTAAGGGAGATCTCCGAGACTGCAACTTCGGGCCTGCACGCAAGTCCAAGGAGAAGAACTTGAACAGTCCGAGTGATGCCAAGAACAAACAGGGCGTGGGTTAGATACAAAGAAGGACTTTCGAGGGAAAAGGTGGTTCTTTAAGTGCTATTCAGTCGACTAGGTTATTCGGCAAGTTTATTAGCTTTTCTTTTTTTCGGGAGTCCGAGTTTTGCATTTCGTTGGGCTTTAGCTTGTTGTGTTAGCGTTGTTCCTTTAAAGCGGTCTTCTCCTCAGTAGAGATTGCATTACGGAGGACGTGATCAAATTTAATAGGGATATACCCTATGTGAGTTACGTTCCGGTTTGTAATGTGGTTTTGTTTTCACGGGAGTCCGTTTTATTTTGGGTTGAGCCTTAGAGGGCTTTTATTGGTCTACAAAAGTTTCTTTCGCTAAAGCAACCTGTCGTAGGAAATAAGTTTATGTGTGTCTTTCGTTGATAGAATAGCACGGAACTTTCAAGTGGCATTTTTTATTGTTGTTTGAGAGTGGTTTGGCGGATTGAAGGTATGGAGGGCTGGGCGCTCGGCCGCGCGGAGTCTGGTTCGGTGTTGTGGGTTGCGTTACTGTCACTTCCCAGAGTTGACTCCAGCCTGGACCTCAGTCGCCAGCCTTGCCGTGAGACCGCGTCTTTCAAGGGACCAGTGTGGACTGCTCCCCTTCAAGACACTCTTCCCAGCGGCGGAGGAGCTATTCTGAAAGGCTACGACACACCCGTACCACATTTACGAGAGCGGCGCGTGCCCCTGGCTCACGTGGAGCAAAGCACGCTCTTGCACCGACCGGCGGCTCCTGCGGGAGCTTTGGAGAACTCGGCTCTCGAGGCAGCCTTTGTACAAGCTGGGTGTCCGTGTCTGTGTGTGCGCGTGGATGACTCTTCAGCGAGCGAGCCACCACGCCGAGAGACCCGCCACGAACTTCTTCGGCATTGGCTGGCCGTTGGCACACGAACTTCTTCCACATTGGCTGCCGAGGACCACGTAGGCCCCTGCGATTGGACAAGCCAGTGGACGGCGAGATGGGAGGCGGATATATAAAGAAAGGACACCCGTGAAGTTGTTGTGGTACGAACACTGAAAGGATGTTGTAATTAATGTAAATACAGTGTGTTCTATTTTGCTGAGCTCGTCGCCTCCCGGCTCCTCGATCCTGTCTCCTACCCGGCACAAAGTAGTGTCGCCGGGCTGGGAGCCTTCGCCGGAACCCTCAATCACGACAGGGGGCAGGGTGTTCACATTGAGAGAACCGTGATAGCCACAAACCGGGACATCTGGAGACTGGGAAGGGAGATGGGTTTCGGGGTGATGGAGGTGCGCAATAACAGAGAGAAGGCTTTTGAAGGGAGCGGTATCCATTTCGGCCCCTACGTGGGGAGGGCCGTTGGGTGGCGGATGGCAGGGCGGGCGGTGGCTTTTTTAGGAGGCCCCAAAGCTCTAAGGGCGAAGAATCCTGCCAGGAGCGAGGCGAAAAACCCGTAGGTGAGGGGAAGTGGAGTGGGCACATCAGAGGGACACCGGATGGCAAAGGGATAAAGGAGAGCAGCGATGTGGGTTTGGGGGAGGTGCCCAGGGAGGGTGGGAGGAAGCCACGCAGAAACAGGAGAAAGAAGCTACTTAACATAGCTTTCATAAATATGCAGGGGGACAGGAACATAATAAAGTGGGAGGAGATCGAGGAGCAATTAGAAAGCAAAAACTTTGCAGTGTATGGATTAGCAGAAACACATATGACGGATTTGGAAGAACCACCATACATACCGGGATATTATTGGATGGGATGCAACCGGGCCAACAGAGAACGCAAGGGAGGCGGATTAGGGGTTTTAGCGAAGGGTCAGGAATGGGAAAGGGAGCGAGAGGACTGCAGGTAACGCATGTAGATCAAAGGCAATATTGGAGGTTTAGACACAATCCTGGGTTTTGTGTATCTAAAACCACGGAGTGATGCAGGGGAGGAAAACGCAGAACACTTAACATGTATATCAGGAGACGTAAGGGAAATCGGCACTAACAAGGAAATAATTATCTTGGGGACATGAATGCATATTTGGAAGACTTTGATGGACATACGGATACAATAGACAGGATGTTAGCGGAGTTCTGCGAAGCTCTTGATCTAGTATTGGTTAACGGGACCATGAAATGATTTTAAAATCGAATTTCATCCACCGCACGTCGTAAAAGGTGTGAAGAGAAACACAAAAATGGGGAGCCGAAAAAAATATTTGCTATGGAACTTTTAAAAGAAAACTGGACCCTTTGCGCCTTCTTTCCTTCGCCTTTTCACTACGATGCATCCGCGGAAACGGGGCACGTCAGCCGAATCCACGTCGCCTATTGGGTAAGAGCCTACCTCACCAGCACCGCGATCGTAAACAATAAATAGCCGGCGAATGTTTCCTAAAAGTTTTGTTAAATAATATTCAGATCCACATTTTGTAGCATAATTAGAGATGTGTGGCGAAAATTGCCAAATTTGATAATGCTGAGAGCCAAGCGCCATCTATCGTGTGGTAAACAAAGCAACTACTGCGCGTGCGCAGTAGGGCAGGGCCGAGTTAAGTTACTTGGGTCGCGACGGCCGACGAACGTTTATTTCCCTTGATTTCCTTCCTCTCAAAACTCTGACTGACTGAACGTTTATTTTTCTACGTGTTCTTCTCGCGCGTGCCGACTTCAAGCAGCAAGAAAAAAAGTACTGAAAACAGACCACGACGAACAAGAACGCTGGCCACGAATCCAGCGACTCCGACGAAGCGAGCTGCTCAGAATATAGGCCTAGCAGGCACTCCGACTCGGCGCAGCGTTGCTTCGTCGCAAGACCGTCTGCCAACGACCAGCTGGCGTGCTGAATGGAATATGCCCGCGCTACCCTTGTGGACCCTTCCCGCATTATAGTTTGATCGCTGACCTCAATTTTAGATTAAGAGGTGAGGTCAATCCCTTCCCCTTGTTTTCCGAGGCAGTGTTGACGAACACTTGTCGAAAAGGGACTCTCGTCGATTCTATCTTCTTGTTTTGCGTGATATAGAGCTGAAATAAACGCCGTATGGATTACCTTCGTGACACGGTATGTACACTTTGTTATTGGTATGCCATTTTTATTCTGACAGACTGCACGTCACTGTCGAGCTATAACAGTTCGTGGGAGGTATACGTGCAATGCCGGTCCAACGCCCTTTCTTTGCCGAGTGTCGCGTCAGTATCGAGTTGCAATCGTAAAAGATCGGTCCCGAAGCGCTTACCAACAGCGCGAATACAGCACTTCTATCAAACGCGCGCGTCCGCTCCGAGTGTGAACAGGTATTTACGTGGCTCTTGCTGACACTCGTAGTTCAAACGTATATATTTTAACGTCGGCTCGCTCCTGCATCTCTGAGGCCGCGAAAAACGCCGCGGCAATTTGTTTCCATCTACGTCGCTTTGCAAGCGACTGACACGGGCCGCCTTTTACCAACAATGACAGTTGGGTTGACTTCTGCAGTCTTCACTGAAAGACTCGCTGCACTTAGGCGCCGATTCAGAAAATACGTCGGTGACATCAGCGCAGTAAAACCTACCGGCGCACCCCAACTTGTCGCCGCTAACGCTCCCATTCTCCTACTGCCGAGAGAACTTCCGGTTCCGGAAACAGCGTACGTCACGGCTTGTTTTGCGGTCAGTTGGAGAGAAAGAAAAAGTCGACATTTCATTAATTTTTGTGTAGAAGTTAATAAACCGAGACGAAAACGGATGCCTGTTCGGCATTCAGCGAACATTGACGGTTTAATGTAAAAGTTATTTGGAAAAAGTAAAAAGGTCATTTTATGGTCCCTTTAACGCCTAGGTAAAATGTGAAGGAAAAATAACATGGGAGAGAAGGAACTCGCACTCGACTACTGTTTAATGTCGCGGAAGATATACAACGGACTAGGAGGTATAGAAATAGATAAAAAAAAAGCACAAAAAGTCTGGAGAGTCAAGATCAGATTTGGCACAGTAAATCCAGAAACGCAAAATCAAAAACAAGAGGGTAAAAATAACTTAAATGATAAACAATTACAGGAGGCATCTAAGCGGATCGAGAACATAGTATCCAAGCAACCGGAAAGAGAATGGACATATGAAGACTTAGTTACTGTTTTCAAAAGAGGATTAAAGAAATATCGAACCAGACAAGGAGGAAGAAAACATAAACGCAAGCCCAAAAGCTGGTGGGATAAAGAGGTTAAGGCAGCAATATCGAGACGCCAAGCGGCATCTAGAGAACACAGATGGGCAAAAATAAGGGGGCCACACCAGCCGAAGTGACATCAAAATGGGAGGACTTTCAGGAACGAAAGCGGGAGGCATCAGCATTAATACAGGCCAAAATGGGGAGGGCTGGGGTCCGTGGATGATAGAGATAAACCAAAAGGATAGGAATGGCGGCGAAAAGGTTTTGGGAACACGTCAGTGCACAGGAAAAAAAGACCGAGGGGTACTAGCAGACGCTACTCACACGGGAAGGGACAAAGGTAGAGGAGGAAAAGGCAAGGAAATACATTAGACATACAATCGAAGTAGCATTTTCGGAGTTGGAACCAGATCAGGCCATAGGGAATAATATCATCTACACAAAACAAGCGGAGGATCACAGTGAAGGAGAGGAAATTACCATAGGGTAATGGGAGAAAGCAGAAGGAAGGGTTCCGGCTGGAACTGCGACAGGTCCAGACGGCATACCCATGAGACTGATAAAAGTTATAGGCCAAACAAGCAAATTGAAACTGAGGCAGGTGATTGACCAGATACTTATGGGAGGGGAGGTACCCAGGGACTGGAAATTGAGCAGGATGAGATTATTATATAATGGCAGGGGAGACAAAGACAGTACCAAATCATACCGACCAATCACAGTAACTTGAGTAATATACAGACTAGCTATGCAAATCGTAAAAAGAAGAATGGATGAATGGGCAGAGAGAAAGCAGATTCCGGGAGATCTTCAAAACGGTTTCAGGATGGAAAGACGACTAGATGATAACTTATTCATAATCACTCAGTGCATAGAGATAGCAATGGCAAGTCAAAGGCCATCTTGGGTATCATTTTTGGACATCAAAGGGGCATATGACAATGTGAATCTGGAAAAACTCTGGGACCAACTGAAGGGGCATGGGCTAGGGGGAACCATGGTTAAGTTTCTAGAACGGGGTTATGCGGAGAATAGGGTGATTATAAAATGGGAAGCCGAAATTACAAGACCAGCAGCAATAAAAAGAGGACTTAGGGTTGCCCATTGTCTCCCCTGCTCTTTATGATATACCTCAGTGAGATGGAAAAAAGATTAGAGCAGTGAAACCTAGCTAGGTTTTGACCTGAATTACATGGAGGAAGGACGTAAAGTAAATCAACTATTGCCAGGGTTAATGTATGCAGACGGCATTGTATCCGTATCAGAAAGCCGTAAGGGGGAACCCCTGGAGATACAGGACACAGTGATAGAACAGGTAGAAAAGTACAAATATCTAGGAGTCTGGCTCATTGAGGGGAAGGAAATATCTAGAGGAACACGAGGAGAATACAATTAGAAAAGGGAAAAGAAATTCATCTATTATGAAGCTCAAGGCAGTATGGAACTATAACAGATATGATATGGTATATGCAAACGAGTGATGGTACCAGGACTGTTTTTGGCAATGTAGTACTGTGCATGAAATATGAGGTTCAATCAGGGTTAGAAATTCGACAAAGAAGCGTAGGCAGATTGGCGCTGGGAGCACATGGAAAAACACCAAATGAGGGAGTACAGGGGGACATGGGATGGTCGTCTTTTGAGAGCAGGGACGCAATAAGTAAGTTGAAATTTGAACAAAGGTTGACTAAAATGGATGATACGCGGTGGGCACGGAAGGTATTCGAGTATTTATACATAAAAAGTTTAAACACAAAATGGAAAAACCGAACCCGAAGGCTTACATTCAAATATCTACACACTGGTGATAGGGCTGAACAGACTACTTCAGTGAAAAAGGGGGTGAAAGAGGCAGATAGCAAAATGTGGGAGGGGAGAATGCAGGAGAAATCAGCTTTAACAGTGTACAGGTCACGAAAGCGAGACATAAGAAAGAAAAATATATTTGACAATTCACTGGGAAGTGCTTTGCTGTCCGAGGCAAGAACGGGAGTTTTGAGGACGAGGACGTATAAGGCTAAATTTCAGAAGACAGACACATTATGTGCCGCGTGCCATAATGATAGCGAGACACTAGAGCACTTGGTTTTGAAGTGCACGGGGCTTCGCCCTGCCCTCCCTGAAGGGGTAACGGATTCGGCCGGGGCCCTGGGTTTCACTGGCGACGATGGAAGGACGGTAGAGAAAAGGATTACAGTGACAAAGAGACGATTAGAAGATTGGTGGAAATTATCTAGGGGTAATTAAATGATGGACAACTAACTAGCACAGCTGGGAACAGGCGGGACAGAGGAAAATTGGGACTCCCTCCCGCGTGGCTCCGGCCCAAAGTCTCAACCCTGTCTCCCAGCATGGGTCCGGTGCTGGAGTAACGCCGACAAAGTTTGAACAGAGGAAGATTGGCGACTCCCTCGCCGGGGGGAAGAGGCAGGGGATTAATTATTATGCAATTTAATGCAAAGGTGCAAGCGAGCTGGACAAGAATGACAAAAATAATCCCTGGAGAAGGGGAACAAGAGGGACAAAGGACAAACACAAATCTCCAAACACAGCTAGGTGACTGGTGCGCGACCGAAAAAATCCGCCTGGTCCGGGTATCGAACCCGGGACCTCTCCATTACAGGTGGAGCGCTCTACCAATTGAGCTAACCAGGGGTTAGACATCAGTAGAGCAAACGGGTTTTATCAGCCGCCACCAGTCTAACACCAACAAGGGTGAAGCTTGCAATTTAAGGTAATGATTATTATGCAATTTAATGCAAAGGTGCAAGCGAGCTGGACAAGAATGACGAAAATAATCCCTGGAGAAGGGGAACAAGAGGGACAAAGGACAAACACAAATCTCCAAACACAGCTAGGTGACTGGTGCGCGACCGAAAAAATCCGCCTGGTCCGGGTATCGAACCCGGGACCTCTCCATTACAGGTGGAGCGCTCTACCAATTGAGCTAACCAGGGGTTAGACATCAGTAGAGCAAACGGGTTTTATCAGCCGCCATCAGTCTAACACCAACAAGGGTGAAGCTTGCAATTTAAGGTAATGATTATTATGCAATTTAATGCAAAGGTGCAAGCGAGCTGGACAAGAATGAAGAAAATAATCCCTGGAGAAGGGGAACAAGAGGGACAAAGGACAAACACAAATCTCCAAACACAGCTAGGTGACTGGTGCGCGACCGAAAAAATCCGCCTGGTCCGGGTATCGAACCCGGGACCTCTCCATTACAGGTGGAGCGCTCTACCAATTGAGCTAACCAGGGGTTAGACGTCAGTAGAGCAAACGGGTTTTATCAGCCGCCACCAGTCTAACACCAACAAGGGTGAAGCTTGCAATTTAAGGTAATGATTATTATGCAATTTAATGCAAAGGTGCAAGCGAGCTGGACAAGAATGACGAAAATAATCCCTGGAGAAGGGGAACAAGAGGGACAAAGGACAAACCCAAATCTCCAAACACAGCTAGGTGACTGGTGCGCGACCGAAAAAATCCGCCTGGTCCGGGTATCGAACCCGGGACCTCTCCATTACAGGTGGAGCGCTCTACCAATTGAGCTAACCAGGGGTTAGACATCAGTAGAGCAAACGGGTTTTATCAGCCGCCACCAGTCTAACACCAACAAGGGTGAAGCTAGCAAGGGTGAGCGCTCTACCAATTGAGCTAACCAGGGGTTAGACATCAGTAGAGCTTCACCCTTGTTGGTGTTAGACTGGTGGCGGCTGATAAAACCCGTTTGCTCTACTGATGTCTAACCCCTGGTTAGCTCAATTGGTAGAGCGCTCCACCTGTAATGGAGAGGTCCCGGGTTCGATACCCGGACCAGGCGGATTTTTTCGGTCGCGCACCAGTCACCTAGCTGTGTTTGGAGATTTGTGTTTGTCCTTTGTCCCTCTTGTTCCCCTTCTCCAGGGATTATTTTCGTCATTCTTGTCCAGCTCGCTTGCACCTTTGCATTAAATTGCATAATAATCATTACCTTAAATTGCAAGCTCACCCTTGTTGGTGTTAGACTGGTGGCGGCTGATAAAACCCGTTTGCTCTACTGATGTCTAACCCCTGATTAGCTCAATTGGTAGAGCGCTCCACCTGTAATGGAGAGGTCCCGGGTTCGATACCCGGACCAGGCGGATTTTTTCGGTCGCGCACCAGTCACCTAGCTGTGTTTGGAGATTTGTGTTCGTCCTTTGTCCCTCTTGTTCCCCTTCTCCAGGGATTATTTTCGTCAGGGGATTAATGTTTCTAGTTTTTTCTTTCTTTTTTTGCCCGATTCCACGAAGGTCATCCTGGTGATATCCCACACTGCCTGGTGATAGTTAGGGGGAGAAAAATTGGTCTTAAAAGGAACGGGAGGAATCACGTTTTTTTTTGTTTCTTTTTTTTTAGACTTAGGCTAGGAGGCGCAAGCTACCGCCCGTTATTTATTTTATTTATTTAGTACATACTGCGGACCTTTCGAGGTTCAAGCAGGGTGGGCGTAAAACATAAATAACGCAACAAAAAACAATGGTTTCACAGAAGCAAGAAAACAATGGTGGAAAAACTGCTGCACAGTAATACAAGGTATACAAAATATACATATATCAAAATCTAGTCAAACACAAAGTTATAACAATGACCCATCAAAATATACAATGACAAGGATAAAAGTGAAACTACAAAGCTGAAAGCTCCATCAAAAAATACATTGACAAAAAGACTACAATGAAACTATAAAGCAGCGAGGGTCACTGGGATAGGTTAGAGGATTCCAATGACGATGCAAAATCAGGTGATGAAAACAGTTCCAGGGGCAATGAATTCCACTCGTTTATTGTTCTTGGAAAATATGAAAACTTAAATGGGTGTTTGTACGTGCGAAATAGGGCGTTCAAGAGTAGCGGTGATTGTGTCCTGCTTGCCTCGTTGAAAGTGGACTGACGCAAGAACAGGAATATAGAGAACCCTTAGAATTGACAAGTTGATGTTAGAACTTTAAACGGGCAACCTTACGTCGGTGTGGAGGGTACGTATATTGTTTTTCTGCAGTAGTAATGATGGGGAATCGGTGCGTTGGAATTTCCCATAAACAAAGCGAACAGCGCGTCTTCGAACTTTTTCTAGAATCTCGGGACGTTTTTTTGTAGATGCATCCCATACTATAGAACAATATTCGAGTTTGGGCCGAATAAGAGAAGTGCAGGCTAACAATTTAACGTTTGGGGGGGAGGGGGGGGGGGGCGTTCTTAAGCTTATGCCGTACAAGACCAAGCTTGCGGAAGGCTCCCGAAGAAACATTATTCACGTGATCAGACCAACTCAGGGTTTTATTGATGGTGACGCCAAGGTATTTAAATTGATCAACTTCAGAAATGAGGGAGTCCTTAATGGAATAGGAAAACAAAAGAGGATTTCTTTTATTTGTAACACGTAAAAAAGGTTTTGTCCAGATTTAACCTCATATCTTAAAGGTCACACCAATCATGTATCGCACCAAGACCTGAGTTAAGCAAGCATTGATCAGATGATGAAGCTATAATTTTAAATAACACAGAGTCATCCGCGAGTAACCTTAAACTTAACGAAGGATCAACTGCGTCAACAATATCATTTACATAGATTAAAAACAATAACGGTCCCAATCAACACCACCTAAACAAAAGGCCTCTGCACGCGTCATCCCACTCAGATCGATCGAGGCGTGAGATTGGCCACGAGTGCTGCGTCAGTGTTCGGCCGGAGCTCGTGTCCAACCAGCGCGTCGAAGGTCGGGCTCCGGACCAATAGCCGAGTTAGCGCGATCCGACTCCGATGACGTTTCATAGAGGGAGAGGAGACCATGCGGAGGCCTTCTGTCTAGGTGGCGTTGCCCCAATACGCCGCCCTGTGGTACCCCCGACGTTACATCCAGCGTTTCCGAACAACGACCCCCTACGTCGACGAATTGTTTGCGATGTAATAAGTATGAGCGAACCCAGTTGACGGTTGGCGACGGGAGACCTATACTATCGAGTTTTGATATTAGTTTGCCGTGGGGAACCCTGTCAAAAGCTTTACTGAAGTCTAAAAAGATCAGTGGGCTCGGCGAAAGCGACAAGAGCACGATGTCAACTAAGACAACGCTCTTTTTTATACAGGCCCTGCTCTGTTCTTATCTTGGAGCACCGATCGACTACAGCACGTGTGGAAGCGACAAGCAAGCCGCCAACGATGACCAAGTGTCTCTACAATCGCCAGTCGCAGAAGTGCTGCCCTCTGGGTTCGTGACGTCAAGTGCTTCAACGCCTACAAAAGGACTAACCCAGGAATTCATCTTCAGTGGGCTCGGCGAAAGCGACAAGAGCACGATGTCAACTAAGACAACGCTCTTTTTTATACAGGTTGGTCACAAAACCTCTCTTTTTGCGAGCAATACTCTCATGCTCATTGTTGTGCCATGCCCACAAACTTGTATTGACATTGCGTATGATTGTTTCTATGCATGCAAATTACTTGTTTGCGGTGATGTCGAGACCAATCCTGGCCCTACGACTGAGGAGATGTTTCAACAAATAATGAACGGACAGAGTGCAATCCACAAAGAAATTACAGAGTTAAAAACACAACAAAGTAAAACTGAAGTCATGATAAGCGGAATTAACGCCAGGTTTGTTGAATTTGACCAAATTCTTCACGAGCTCAGGCAGAAAACGGAACGAGTTCAGGCGCTGGAAAGTAGCCTCGTAAATCTTGAAAGGACTGTTCTTTTTCAAACTCAGAAAATTACAGATCTCGAGGATCGGAGCCGTCGATCAAATCTAGTCGTTTACGGGATAGCAGAAACAGAAGATGAAACGGAAGCACAGCTGAAGAGTAAAGTGATCACAGAGGTCCTGAATGGCATACTAGGTGTAACTTGCACTTCCATTTCAAGGATTCACAGGCTCGGTAAACCTAGTGACAAAAGGCCTGTCATCTTGTTCTTTCAGGACTATAACGAAAAACAAGCAATACTTCGCAATGCCAAAAAATTAAAAAATACACGGATATCCATTTGCAACGACTATTCACCAAGCACGTTAGCAAAACGTCGGGCACTTTGGTTGAGCGCTAAGACCGATAAGGACCAAGGGAAAAAAGTGTTTTTGGTACATGACAAGCTTCGTATAAATGATGACTGGTATATCTGGGATGACGTCGCAAACTCCCGCGTTCAGCTGCCACAATTACAACCACGTTCGAATGAATGACGCCCATGTACTCCAGAATCAAAGCAACTCCGCATTTTAAACATAAATGCACGGAGCATTGTGAACAAGGTTAACCAACTGGAACTTCTCTTATTGAATTATGATCCCCATATTACGGTAATAACGGAAACATGGTTGCACGAGGACATTAATAATGATAGTATCATTCCACCATCCTACAGCATATTCCGCAGAGACCGCCCATCGCGCGGTGGGGGGGTTGCTGTAATACTGAAAGATAATATTCATGCCGTGCTTCTAGATCAGATTGAAGAGCATGAAAGCTTATGTTTAAAGCTGAATTGCTGGGGTAACACAATTATCTTGTACGCTGTTTATAGACCTCCCAATTCTCAACCAGACTTCCTAAACCAACTGTACAACCACATATCCTCATACAGGAACAATAAACTTGCAGTTGTTGGGGACTTCAACCTTCCGGGTTTTGATTGGGTCAATTTGTCCGCTAACTCATGTCAGGACAGTGAGATTGTTCTTGACACTATGTTTGCCTATGATCTACAGCAGGTTGTAACCGAAAACACGCGAGAGCAGGGCTCGAGCTGCTCTATCCTTGATCTCGTTTTTGTTAGTAGATGCTTATCTGATTATACGGTCAGTGTCGAGAGGGGTGATCTCGGATCATAAACTTGTTTATTTCTGTTGTACTTTAGCGAAAGAGTCACCTGAACGGAAAAGTGTAGTTAAGAAAATTAAAGACTTCTCGAAGTCCAATGATGAGTGTATTCTGGACTATCTGGATTTGGCACTTGATAGTTTTAACGACTCAGACGTGCAAGTTTTATGGAACAAATTTAAGGTTATTTGCAACTACTGTTTGGATAACTTTGTCCCCAGTAAGAAAAAGCGTGTTAATAGGGCTCACCCCTGGGTGAATCGGAAAATAATTCACTTAAAGCGAAGGATTAAACGCCTTAAAAAAACTAAACGTAGAAACAACGGTCGCCTTCAGGACATGCAGGACGAGCTAGGACGGCACGTTCAGCAGTCTCGTGATTATTATTTTTCTAATACTCTGCCTAATTTTATTAAAAACGACCCTCAGAAGTTTTGGAGCTACCTAAGCAACAAAAGAAAACCCATCGACCAAATATGTGTTGACAGTACAGTGATTGATGACACCATAGTGATCGCTCATCATTTTAATGGATACTTCCAGTCAGTTTTTTCTGACGCTGAAACGTACGAGTGTGAAAATCATGAGCGGTCCTACGTGAATGCTGATTGCATATCGCTTGCAGGCGTATTTTCCATGTTATTGAACTTGAAAACGAAAAAGTCACCTGGGCCTGATAAGATACCCAATGCCTTTCTGCGTCGCTTCGCGGAACCCTTAGCACACTTCTTAACAGTGATATTCCGCGCGTCATTTTTGTCGGGAGTTCTGCCGAATGATTGGCTCTTAGCACGTGTTGTGCCGGTGTTTAAAAAAGGAGACCACTTATCTCTGAGCAACTACAGGCCAATCTCGCTTACGTGTACATCGTGTAAGTTACTAGAACATATAATTTCAAATATGGTAACTGACTTCATTGATAAAAATAACTTAATAACCGAGTTTCAACATGGATTTCGAAAGGGCTATTCAACAGTGACACAGCTAGTCACCACGGTGCACGAATTTGCCTCCACTTTGGATAAATCTGGTCAGATAGATGCCGTATTCATAGACTTCAGCAAGGCATTTGACAGAGTGCCACATGGTAAACTGCTTTTTAAATTGGAAAGTATTGGTCTTGACTCAGCCATCGTTAAATGGATCGGATCCTATCTACATGGTCGTAGACAGTATGTCGAGGTTGGTTCTGGTTGCTCAGAGATGCTTGATGTGACTTCCGGTGTACCCCAGGGAAGTGTCCTTGGGCCACTATTGTTCTTGATATACGTCAATGATATTGTTTCTGTTGTGGACCCAGGAGTGAACATTCGTTTATTTGCGGACGATTGTGTATTGTTCAAAGATGTTTTGTGTACTAATGACCAACTCGCACTTAACTCAAGCTTAAACTCTATACAAGACTGGTGCTACCAATGGAAAATGAAATTGAATCTCGAGAAATAAAAGATTATAACGTCTCTGAGGTAGACCATTACAAGTATCTAGGGCTGACAATTGATAGTCATTTGGGCTGGTCAAGACACATCGACAACATTACATCTGCTGCTTTTAGAAAGCTAGGCCTCATTAGACACAAGTTGAAAAATACACCCCCTAACGTAAAATTGTTAGCGTTCAACACGCTTGTGAGACCTAAACTGGAATACGCCAGCGTTGTATGGGATCCCTTTACCAAAAAAGACATAAATAAATTGGAAAGGGTTCAAAGACGGGCAGTCAGATTCATTTACGATAAGTTCAAGCGATCAGATTCTCCCTCCTCTCTAATGCAGATAAACAAAATTGAATTGTTGCAGGAGCGAAGGCAAATAGCAAGGCTAAAGTTTCTGTTTCTTCTTGCAAATGATAAGCTATCTATTAATCGCCATGCATATCTAAAACCCATTGCTACGAGACAGACCAGACATCACCAACCACATTCACTGACTCCGTACTTTGCTCGCACCAATCTTTTCAAATTTTCCTTTTTTCCAAGAACAATCATTGACTGGAATTCCCTGCCCATTGAGTCACTTCCTTCTTCCTACCTCATGACCGTATAGGTTTTTTACTGGGAATGTGTATCTTGCTCTTGGAGGCTTCTTGTCCTGTATTTTTGCATTTGTTATTTACTGTATATTTTAACCTAGTGGCCTTTTTTGATATCTTTTGTTGAAGACTGTTTTTTGTCGTGTATTTTGCGATCTGTATTCACTCCTGCTTGGACCATTTAGGTCCGCAGTATGTCATAAATAAAAAATAAATAAATAAACATCAACCTGGCCTGCCTTATCCAGTATTTGTGCAAACTCATGAATGGTAGTCAGTAATTGTGTAGTAGTTGAAAGGCATTTTCTAAATCCGTGTTGAAACGGTGTCAGTAAATTATTTTCATATAAATGTTCTCTAATAACGTTACTAATGACGTGCTCTAAGAATTTACAACTTGTGCACGTTAAAGAGATAGGTCGGTAATTACTTCGTGATAACGGGCCCCCTTTCTTGAAAACTGGTATTACACGAGCTGTAAGCCAGTCTTTTGGCAACACACCCGAGAAAAAAGAAGCACGAAAATTATAGTCTCAAACTTTGCCATTATTTCTGCGTACCGGCGCAAAAATGAATTCGGTATGCCATCTGGGCCGCACGACTTTTTTGCTTTTAGGTTTAACAACATTGAAAGTACGCCTTGATAAGATATAAAGTTAGCAGTAAAAGAAGAAGAGGCGTTGTCATGCTCAGGCACGTCAGGGGCAGAAAAGACCGACTTAAAGTACCTATTAAACTGCTCAACAATTTCACCATGATCAAAACGTCATTTACTTTAATCTTACCAATTGACTTTTGTTTGTTGCCAAGGTACCTCCAAAATTTATCTGGATCGTTTTTAATGAAGTCAGAGATCGTGAATGAAAAGTAACGTTGTCTCGCCTGCTGTACGTTCGATCGTAATTAATTTTGAAGTTCAAGAATTTGAGCTTTATTGCGGTTCCCCTTTTTTCTGAACCGCTTGATTCTACGTTTTAAGTGGATTATAGTTCGGTTAATTCATGGGTTGCAACGCTTAACACGTTTACGTACATTGGGAACAAATGTATCAACGCAGTAATTACATGCTCATTTAAACGTATTCCAAAGAATATTAACATCAGAGTCATTAAAGTTGCCTAATATGTTTTCTAAATGAGTGATAACAGGATTATCATCAGAACGAGAAAAATCTTTGATAATCTTAACTTTAGCTTTTTTTGTTGGTTGACTGGATGGGTAATGAGCAACGGAAGTGAACAAGTTTGTGGTCAGAAATACCCTTCTCAACCGAAACAGTATATTCTGTAATACTTCGACTAATAAAAACTAGGTCCAGAATAGAACCACTACATCCGTGTTCATGTGTTACCTCATTGACAACTTGCAGGAAGTCGAAAGCAAACATGGTGTCAAAAATAATATCAGTGTTTTCACAAAAGCCAGGTGACAGTTTCACCCGATCATCATTGGGTAGGTTAAAGTCACCAACAATTATTTTGTTATTGTTGCGGTGAGAAGATTAATGGTTGTAAAATTTATGCAGAAATTCAGGAGGAGAATGAGGAGGTCTGTATACAGCATACAACATAAAAGTCTTACCCCATGTGCTAACTTTCAAACACAAGCTTTCATGTTCATCTATTTGGTCCAAAAGCGCGACATCAATATTTTCTTTGAACACAACAGCTACACCCCTCCACGTGATGGACGGTCTCTCTTAAATAATTTATGAGATGCAGAAATGATGCTATCGTCACCAATGTGGTCAGAAAGCCATGTCTCAGAAATCACAGTAATATGGGGATCGTGGGTTAACAACAGAGACTCAAGCTGTTCAACTTTGTTTACAGTGCATCGAGCATTTAAGTTTAACACGCAAAGTTGGTTAGCATATGGGTTATGTGGTCGTGAATTCGGTAGATTGGGCAGTGACAGCCGGAAGTTTGACACGCGCGTTCTTTATATCGTCCCAAACATACCAGTCATCATTGACTCGCAGTTTGTCGTTAGAGATACCTTTTTTACTGCCGTCTTATCGGCTTTTGCACTTTCCCAGAGAAATCTTCGTATGGACAGATTGTATTGTGAATAGTCATTCCTTATGTAAATAGTCGTTCCCTTCAATTGTTTTGCATTGTGAAGTGCAGCTTGTTTTTCACTATAATCCTGAAAAAACAAAACAACCGATTTTCGGCCACTACTTTTTTCGAGCCGATGTATTCTGGCGATCGAAGCACATTTCACTCCAAGCCTTTGCTCAAAAACTTCAGATATTACTTTGCTCCTTAATTGCAACTCGGTTTCTGCGTCTGTTTCCGGAATTCCATACACAACAAGATTGGAGCGACGGCCTCGATCTTCAAGATCGGCGATTTTACGGTTTTGGGAGCTAAGGGCATCCTCAGGGGTTAAAATGGTTCTTTCAAGCACCTCGATTTTTTTCTGTTTTCACCCTCAGTTCCTGCAGTAACTTGTCAACATCAACATCAACACCAACAACAAAGGGTATAGCCATTAACATCCATCCATCCATCCAAACACCGTGGAGCGCACGCCGCCCCAGTCAGTCGTCGTCCACCCTCACAACCAGGCGAGTCGTCTCTTCTCGGCGGGTGCTTCGGCCCCCTTCGTCCACGATCTAGAAGGATCGTGACACGCCGCTTTGCAGATCCGTACTGGCCGTATCCTTTTAGCAGCGATGGTAGTTGTGTTCACTTCTTAGCGATCAAGTTCGTTATCAGTTGCAGTCGATCAAGGCGGCTATCCCGTCATCAGGAAAGGTGGGCATTCGGACCCTTTTAAATAGACATTTCGTAGCGTGAATATTACATCGCACGCACACAATCCTCAAACCACCCCAAAGAAGCGTTGCCGGAAAGGCCACCCGATACTAAAACGAACGGGGGCCAACTCTGCGTTACTTTGTTCACCAAAGCGCCTCGGTACTACGTTCAGGCCTCAGTAATATCTATGAGTGACCGTACTTCACTCTCAAAAAAAGGGTGTATTCTTACACCCTTTGTCCCATATAATACACCCCAAAACTTCAATTTGACGTACAGCGTTCTACAGTCGAACAGACGGCCCCAAATTTTACGAGGGGCTTGATAGCCGGGTGGCACAACTCATTCAAATAGCTAATGTACGTTTTACTAACTACAAAAAAATAACCGGGGTTTTCTTGGTCCTACAGTAAAAACTCGGTGTTTTCTTTATGTGGTCTTTAATACGTACTTTATTTATTTAAAAAGTTGTATATCGCTCCGTTATCAAGCCCCTCGTAAACGTTGGGGCCGTCTGCTCGACTATAGGGCTCAGTACGTCGAAATGAAGTTTGGGGGTGTATTATATGGGGCGAAGGGTATAACGATACACCCTTTTTTTTTTTTTAGAGTGTTCCCGTTGTGGTGCCGCTCTTACAGACATGTTGTCGTCACGACATTGCGTCGAAGCTTCACAGATATCCACGAGGTGGTTTTTGGTTCTCATTTTATTCAGCTTAAAATACGTTTTCTGGCATTATTCTACGGAATATCGGTATTGATGAGGACCTATTTTAGCCCTCTTCATGTTCAAGTAAAGAGATGGGCTCTAAAATTTGGTTCCCGTACCCCTTTAAAGGCCCTGTCACACCGAGGCAACACGACGGCAACAGCAACACAACGCGCTGTCCAACAGTCGGGCAACTTGTTGCTCGCTCCTCATGTTGTCCGACAAACCTGTCACATCGCAGCAACAGCACGACAACATGGACGACAACTAAAATGTTGCTTCGGAATGACTGCTTTCGGCAACAAAAACAGCAGCAACTTGTGTTGGACAACGTGTGTTGCCCTGATCGCTGGCTGAGCGAATTTCGGGCCGGCAACACGACAACATAGATAGCTTCGATGGTAGAGCTATATAGTTCCCTATCAATAACGTCTCACTCAAATAAAGGATTGGAAAACGTTAGTTAACAATAATTAGGGCAGCGTGCAGCTAAAATATTTTCGATTAATGTTTTTGCTGCGTAGTTACGGAAAGCGATTGCCGGAATGGTCACAGGTATACGGTCGTGAACGTTCAGACTGCTTTCGAAATTAGAATTGCCGAGAGACCAGCTCACATTACTGATATAGTAAAATAAAATGACATGCCTACTCACCCGCTGATGAAGTATGATAACAATAATCCAGAAAACCAAAGATTAAAAAATTGAAGCATTAAAACGATCATTCTGATCATGATTGTTGATGCTTAGAACTTGGAAACAGCCGCTACCAGACACCTGATTCGTTTTCAAAATACCCAGGACGTTTTGGGGGAATGAAGCGATCATGTAGCAGGCGGTAGGCAAGTAGACAGCGTTGAAAAATATTTATACCGCCGATTGTTATGAAGGCCGATCCTGTCAGTGTCACAGTTTTGAAGCGCTGTCAGTTCAGCTCAACACCATGCTACAAAGACGCTTTGGGGTACTGCCGGTTCACACTCGATTTTACAGTACACATATGAATTGCATGAAAAAACCGGACAGAAACACTTCATACGGTGCCGTAAATCCCGAAAATATATCAGTGATGTCACTTTCCTCTGTTAGCACTATCTGCTTTGTCAGCGAATGAAGAACATTTCGATAAAATAAAGAGCGGAAAATACTCCCCGCGTCAAGTTGTCTAATCGCAGTCACTGGTTGATGCCGTACCGAAGTGATTCCCGGACATTCGAACGCTCTAGCACTTTGCAGAGTCAGATTTCTAGCGATTCCGCGCCGCACACGAACGAAGGTAAACAATCAAGATGGCGGAGTGTTCCCCGTGTTGTCCTCGCCGTCAGCGCGGTGTGACGGGGTTGTCGCACAACAAATCGGGCAACACGGTTGCCGGGCGGCAGCAACATGTTGCCCGACTTTTCCCAGAATAGAGAGGCTTTAGTGACGGGTGGGTTAACACGTGCCCCTGCAATACACGCGCGAAGTAGTTATGGGAACTTTTTTTAAAACATCGTTTCATTTCGATAAACGGAGTTTCTCTAAACTAGGGCCCCGCTTTCTCTAAACCGGGTTTCGATAAAACGTGCCCGTTCTCTAAAACGTGTTTCGATGAAATGGGGTTCGATCAACCGCAGTAAACCCAAAATTTAAGAACTTAATTATGGAGGGTGTCCCAAAGTTGAGGATAACATTCTAAAATGAATCGAAAAAAACTACTAAAATACGTTTTTTTATGAAAAGCTCGTTACGTGCAAATTTCGATTTTTCGGGCTAATTTTAGAGCACTATTCTTGACTTGGATACAGCAAATCTGTATTAAATTGTTTACTTTTGTAACTCAAATTTATCGAGAAAATTTATCACGAGCAGAGTGTGTATTCACAAAAACGAGCATAGCACAATTTCTAAGCAGTCAATCAAGCTTTTATGTGATGTACGCTTCGGTGTAATCTTATGCACGCGGACACTTATGGCAAACCAAATCTGGGAAATTGTCATTACAAGCGCTGCGGTCCCATTCTTTTCATTAAGAAAATGTAATAAAAATTGCATAGGACGTAATAAAGCACACTATGGGACAGCCGTCGAAACATTTTCGTTGTCTATGAATACGGCATATCTCTGTCTAAAAGTGATCTCAAAGTTTGGAGCAGTGAAAATTAGCAGAAGTACCTCATCTGCCTCAAATAAACACAACTTGCAAAACATACCGTGTTCAAAATTTTCTGAAGACTCAATTTTTTTTCATCAAAGTTTCATATCATGATATAGAGATGCCACACACTTCTAAAACTCTAAATTTATTTCAGAATCCGTTGATGAGAGCCTGGAGGATTTCAGCTACACGACCAATGGTTCTGTGAGTGGTTCTTTCATTGTTTGAAAAAAATAGTATTTATGACATTTACAAGCTCAACTAAAAGATGTTCAGTCATGACTAGCAAAATTCAGTGGTATTCAATAAAAAGTATCATGCTATAGTTCATGCCTATGTCTGCCATTTATTTTCAGATACTATCGGCTCATAGGTCAATACAGGGAGAAATATTATGCATCGTGCAGTCCACATTTACGAAGCTAGCACTGCCTCACAAAAATGCATACCCATTCAATCTTGCTGTTCAGTTGCATTCATTCTTTGTGGTACGATTATAGTTGCATTTCGACCTCAGAGTAAAAGACGCACATTTTGAACCCTGGATAACCTGTGTCATAAGCAACCTCTGGGGAGTGACCTGGAGTTTTTATTGTTTTTGTGATGTAAAAGATTCACATTTTGTTTGTTGCAGCTACACCTCCAAAAGGAGATAATTATTAATAAGGTTCAAGCGAGAAAAACTATGATGAATAAAAGCGCAACAGTCGTGGCTAAAGACACAGCACAGGCGCTTTGGACACGCTGTGCTAGCTGAACGGAGCGTCAAAGGGGTCCTGGCCCCAAATAAGAAGAAATCAGGAGAAGCCCCAAAACCTGCCTTGACCCCAGAGAAAGTAGAGGTCGTAGAAGGTAAGTTTCTATACACGAGATGTTAACGTCTCATAACATTTTTCTTTTTTATATACAGCAACGGTGTCCCACTGGGGCAAGAAAAATGAAGTCGACGTGGGAGCGGTGCTCCACAACCTGACGCCGATTCTCACAGAAAAGATACCAAGACTGTAGCAAGGCAGAAAGAAGACAGCTCAACGCAAACAACAACAAAGATCCCGGAACTCGTCCTTAGTTTCCAATACTTAATTGTCAAAGAAAAAAAAATCGTTTTTTTTTTTGCAAATGTTTTCAGCACTCATACGTGGAAGCGAATTTTCTTATATTGTATTTTTTTTTCTGGTTGATTTAATAAAGTTTCAAATCTGTCTTTTTACGTTTCTGTTGTTTGTCAATATCACTATCAGGGTTTCGAGCTGCAACTGGGAGCACGCATTTGCAACTGGAACCAACTGCAACGGGGACCAACTGCAACAGGGACCAACTACAACTGGGACCAGTTAGAAATTTTCGCCTGGGTTGCATCTACTGTTTACATCGAGCCTGCTTACCAACTTTCAAATTTAAGTCTTTTGTGGCCTGCACTTACTTCTTATCGCAAAGTACCGGGCCAACATTTGGTCTATGGGCCGGCGTCGTCTAAGAGAGCAGACGACAAGCAGAAACGTTTGAAAGAGCAGACGACAGTTTGAACGATCAGGCGGCCGTTTGAACTTGAAGACGCACTGAACGTAGTCCGCAGGTGGTCCGCACAGCTTGACGGTTTTCTGGCGTCCATGTTGGAACAAAACAAATAAATCTGACGGCCACAAGTATCCGTGAATTCAACTCAAAGTGCTTCCCGCCCAAGCAATCGTCGTCCGACGGCGTCTGCTTTTCCTTTTTCATGGCACATATCCAGATTCTCGGACGAACCGAGCACGTGAAAACTGACCTTCAAACCTTTCTCGACACTTTTGGTACGACCCCAGTCGCAGCGTTTTGACGAAAAAGCAGGTTTTTGTCTGGTTCCTTTCAAAACAACGCAAAAATACACGTCTGGCATTGGGACTTCTGCCCACAGCCCCAGACCGGAAGTGCCACCGACGCGCCACCACCGCGCCGTGACGTCACAGAGTTGAGTTCGTGTATTAGCGCCGCGGCGAGATGTTTCGGTGGCGCCCTCGTTAGGTTACCTTTCGTGACGTCATTACCTTGTGAACAGCAAGTTCGATGGTGTTTGTAATGGGCATGGTGGAAGCCTGAAATCATAGCACGCTCAAACCAACACTACGGTGGGTAGAAGGGGGAGGTGTCAGAATCGCGGTGCGACGGAGAGAGCAGCCGGTCAGGATGCAGCGGTGGCGCTGCTGTCGACACTGAGGTAAAGTTCCTCGATGTTTTTTCACTGCGTTTTACAAGTACCGTCATTCTTTGCCGCGCCGACATCTGTTTCTATTGGAGGAGAGCGATGTCACGTGATTTCCGGAATTGTCGCCACTTCCGTCCGCCATTTGCTTCCAAGGTGCTCGGCTGCTCCGTCCGCTCCCGTGTTTCGTGATACCCGCCGACGACTTTAGCTCGACCTCCTGGTGTTTCTGGACCGTAATGAGGCAAGTGAAGCAGTAAGCGTTTGTGTTAGATGACGGGGTGTTGCGCTTTTGCGTGCAGCCAGAGTTCTGGTAGTGGAAAAAAGTTGTTCGCCTTTCCGCTTCGGAAAGCCGATCTGAAGAGGCAGAAGGCATGGCTCCACATGATTGGGAGGAAAAACTTCGTCCCTACCAGAAGAAGCAAGCTTTGTGAGGTGAGCATTTCTGGGCTAGTTACCTCTTCCACAGACGTTCACATAGGTACACATGCAACGTTTTTCCTGACGCGCCTGACTGCCGAACTCGGTCTCAGCTGAAATGCGGCCTCGGTGCTCTGCCGTTCTAGCCTGTTGTTTTTCACTAGAAAACCCGGTTGTTCGCCGGCAAAGTTTTTCGCGTAGTCTGAGTTTTTAAGGGACACGATATGAATGGATGAAGCTGCCGATTGGCCGCTTCAGCTGTGTCTCGCAGTGAACCTCTAGGAAACACGAAAAGCTACTACCGAGGACAATATGAGCCGAAAACGCCTTTCATGCTTCTTTGGCTTACCATTTGTTTTTGAGAGAGCTGTGGTCCGAACTAAGAATAGAAAGCGAAGTTGAGGAATAATGGAGCTTGTGGGAGTCGCAGAAGAAGGTTGGATCGGGTGTTCCAGCTCGTACTGTTCGCGCCCGGGGAGGGCGTACAATGCGCGACACTGTTGGCGCGAACAGAGCACCGGTGTCTCTACGTATTTTACTTCCATGGAGTGTTGCTTTGCACCAAATTTTACCGCTTAGGTTAGCGTCCCAAATGAGCCCTTCCCACCGCACTAGGAGTTTTGATGACGAATTTTTGATTCCGCTAGAGAAAAAAGCGGCGATCACTCTTCTGTACTAACAGTGTGACGCTCTCTACCTCCAAACAAAGTTGAATTTTTTAGTGTTCTCAGTGCACTGTCCCGTGAATTGCGAGTTAGCCCTGTTGATTCTCGACAGGACCATTTTGCACCGGATCAGTTTGAACCTCGGATCTGGCAGAGCCATGGCATCAAAAAACTTAAACCAGACGCTGTCCCCACCAAGTTTAGCCATAGGCTGCCAAAGCCAGTTCGAAGACCACCGCGAGAAAGGGAAATATCCAAGGTAAGTTGACACAGTCAGAGATATTGAATTTGCAGTCACTTGGTTGTTAGATTTGGTATTAAAGTGCTACCTATTTTAAGCAGGGGAGCCAATGCAGGAGGAAGACAGCATCCAGACGGTTCCATCTCTGAATTCAACTGCTGCTCTCACAGGTGTCGTATTTCCTCCTTCACAGATTATTGAGACTATGCTTGTCCAAGGTGATGAATTAATGCAAGTAGCATTGAACTGCATACTGACAAAGTTTACAATCTCAGCACAAGCCTTGCCCACGCACACAGAGGCACAATCCAGCAAAGTGCAAAACTGCGACCTGGAGTCTGTGCCTCAGGCGGGCCCTCCAGTTGGTGAGTCACACGCAATTCCAGCATTTAGTAGCCGGGCACACGCAGCGACATGCAGTCACAATCATCCTTAACTCGAGCGTGTGCCAGGCATACTCTGGGCTAATTCTTCCGTTCCTTCTTTTTCGGTCTGTACTTGCCCATCTCAAATGTGCTATGTGCTTTCTTGGGCATTCCTGCAACAATTGACTATCCTGCCATGCGTATATGTGCAGTATGTACCCAGGACATCATAAAAAGAGTATTGGAATTTATATCAGCATGCTCTTCTGTGCTTTGGGTAAGTGTTGATATGCATTATACATGCGTCCCTGCCAGGAGCGGGTGCAAACATTTCCTGAAAGGGGGGGGAGTCAGGTGTTGGTCAGCGTACAATACGTTTAGGAACCCCCTCCCCCTCGTTTCACGTCCTAAATTTTACACATGCAAAAATCAAGAGGGGGGTCAGGACATCCGGACCCCCCATCTAAATCCGCCCCTGGTCCCTGCTGTAATGAACAGCGTGAGTGGAATTTAACTGCCTGCTGATAAAATTCCCGGCTTCAGCACGAGCCTTGCCCATACTCACAGCCGCCCACTCCAGCAAGATGCAAAGCTGCGACTGGGAGTTTCTGCCCAATGCGGATGCTGCAGTTGCTGAGTAACATGATGGCCAGACACAAATACTGCATGACATTGTTAGTGCGAGTACAACTGCGGCACTCTTTGCATTTTACTTTGAATTAGTAAATGCTGGCACCAAATAATAGGGTGCAACTTTGTGCCCCATATGAACATTTTTCATCCCTTGTTTGCATTAACAGTGTCGCACTATGTTAGGTCAGAACCATCCTTAACACCAGTGGGGTGAGGCGTACAAAATGCATGCCATAGACCAATCTCACCAGCCAGTTCGACTACGCGCCATCGCTGTCGCAATGCATTGAGGGAACTTCAGTCTTTCTGCACGTGCCCGAAACACTGGAACTCTGCGCGTGAGACAGCACAAGCCGTTTCGGGCACCACCGTCTACCTATTGTGAACTAAAGTTATGGCGGCTTCATGCATGCGCAGAACGCTTGGTGAGGTGGGTCTATTGGTGGCAGGACGACAACAATTTCTTTCTTTTTGTCTCTATTGGTCCCTCTCAAAACAAATGCATTTCTGTGACCACTGACTACTCTGCCATACAAATGTCTGCTGCATGCACCATATTGTGGGGTTTCATTTTGTGCCTTCAAAATTTTCAGGTTCACTGCAAGTCTCGATACAAAAATCGAACATGTTAGGCTCCATCCTAATAAGAACTGTTGGTCAGCGCTCTGTGCTTAAACAAAATAAGTCAATGCCAAAGGGTGCAATATTGCTTTTGCATGAAATTACACACAGAACATATAAGTACTTTACGCCCATTCTCGATTAATGCTGCAGGGAGCAACTCCCTCCACTATTATGAGCATTCCTTATAAAAGTACAAATGACAGCCGTGTGTAGAAGTGAACGACAGGACTGACGCTGGCTGTGCTCTTTGCTCGCTACTCAGGTGCGGTTCCCTCGTCCCTGGCAGCAGGCTCCTTCTTCCAGCCAGGTACACCGCAGGGGGCGAGTGCCTCGAAGGGTAAGGCATTTCCCTGAACGAATGACAGTCGTGTGTAGAAGTGACCGGTAGGGCTGATGCTGGCTGTGCTCTTTGCTTGCTACTCAGGTGCGGTTCCCTCATTCCTGGCAGCAGGCTCCTCCGTCCAGCCATGTACACCGCAGTCATGTACACCTCCCCTGGGTCCAATAGGTCAATTCTTGGTGCTCCCCTTCTTCGTCATCGGTTGCCCAGATTCCTCGCTAGAAAGTAATCACCTAATCAACATCAGTGTTCTCGTCCATCTCCTTCTGGTCTTCATCAAGTTTCCGGTAGAAGGCAGACCGATTGAGCTCGAACAGCTTGTTCGTTTTCCGATACTCAATTTGGTTTGCCGCAGTGACCGGTTTTTTGTGAAAGACTGCCCTTTCCTCTTCGATCTGGTCCTCAAGCTTCTTCAACTGGTCCTTGTTGTTAGAGTGGTACTGGTTGCCTTTGTAAATTCGTTTTAATGCTCTCGAGGGAGCCTTGTTCTGTTTGACTGGTGACAATTTGCAGTTGTTGACTGAGCTCCTTTATCTTTATTTTAATGGCCTCCTTTCAGTTCAACTTCCTTTTGTCACCTCCTCATATAACAGCTGGCAAGCGCAGATCAAATCATTCAGCTCTGCTAGAATATTCACCTTCTTTTCCAGCTCGATCCCGATGACCTGATAGTTTACTTCCTGACTGTATACCTTTCTTGTTGTCTTTCAGTCAGTTCGGTGATTAAGGGACAGCTCAATGTTACTGGCCAGCAGATTCTTTATATTGGTGTACAGTTTGCTGTTTGTTATGGTCGCTGGCAACGGCCATTCTCTTTCTTCGGCCGCCTGACCACTGCCCGATTGAGTAGGCTGTTGTTGATTTTTGCACTGGGTATGCTTGTTTTTCATCGTTGTCGACGTTACATTCTGGTTATGCTTCCGATTATACTTGATTGTTATTTCTGGCCACCAACCATTGGGCATCCGTCCATGTGGTCCTTTACTTCGCTTGATAACCAGGGTCAACCATCTTTCTGGTGTTGTCGTTTCCCTGTCGGCTCGCCTCACAATCGCCGCAAAAGCCACTTCTCTGTCACTGAAAGTTCTCATCATCATCGCCATTCAGGTCGGTTGCTGGTCATCGCCGGTTGAGTTGGCACTTTTGTTATCATCGGCAATGGATGCTGGGGTTCGTGCTGAGTGCGTCAGTGGCCGTTGCACTCGCGAGACGTCGTTGATTTCGGAGGAATTTTCAGTTCCAACGCTCGGAGAATTTTTATTTAGCGTTTCCATCCCTGTTTGGCAGTGACACAGTCGTTGGTCTTCCGATAAACACCAGAAAACCAGTATCTCGGCACTCACAAAATTGGAAACACAACCACCATGGACATCTTTATCTTTTTGAAGTGCTAATAGGAGAAAGGGAGGACACACTTATATGAAGAGAAAGACAAGGACTTGATCACATGCAAGAAAAACATTCATGGCGTCTTCTCTACTGTAAGAGTGCTGGTGAGTGGGCTGGGGGGGTATGGTGTGCTCATTTTCTGCTTTGGCATAGTAGGCTGGAAGTCATGCTGTGGGTGCTCTTCTTCACACTACCATCCTGGATTACTAAAATGGAGCGAAGTAGGCAATGAGCACACATCCCCCTCTAGCTCACCCTAGTAGCTGTTTCTTTTTGTGTTATCCTTTATTTTAAGCATATTCTCCTAATCTCCTGTGGGATGACTTGTTCGACTGCAACATTGATTACTTCCTAAAAAGATCTTGAATAAAAAATCAAAAAAAAATCTGCGTTGTCTTATCCAAGACACTTTCTTATCTTCACTACCATGAATACACAAACTGTATTCATATAACATGTGGCAGTTCAATTAAATTACAACAAAGTTGGGCTCTACCCATATTTACTATTTATGTGCTTTGCATTTGCATGAACTCAATTACATTAATTATATCTTACTGCGCTGCTCATGAGTTTCAACACTTGTCTTTTGAGATATACAGTATATATAATCGCACGACAAGAGCTGAAATAAACAAAAATGTCTGCACAATGCATGTGCTTCGTGTTGTGTTGTCCTTCCTTCCCCCAGTTTCGGGGGTTTTGTCTAAAAAAATATCTACGTGGATGTTACAGTGGAAGCTAGGCAGAAAAAAGTAGACAGAGACATTAAACACGTTCATAACGAATTCCTTGAACGCGATGTAATAAAATTGGTCTTGGATTCACCGTTTAAGGTGGCGAAATAATAAAAGTTGTACGCCACATTTCTTCACTGCACGCTGAAGGTATGCTATCCAGCAATCAAAAACAGCGAAAGTTGCCAGCTAGAATCCTTGATAGAGTTATTTAAGACCAAACACGGCTCCGCAATTGAGGCTCGAGGACGAGATTGCCCGTTATCGCATGTGGGGATAACACGTGCATTGGTGTAACTTCACGCAAAATATTGTTTGGGACTGGTGAGTTAAGTGCTGTAAATTCATCCGCACGGATCTCGCACCGTCCAAACTCGTCAAGGTCACTACTTTGCACGACGTTTGTTTTCCATCAAAACACTGCTACTAGTACTTATAACAAAATGCGTGTTGAAGTCATGTAGATACACTCCAAAATAATGAGTTCCAGACTCGTTTGCGTCTACACCGTGCACACGCTTGCGTAGCATTACCAACGCTCGCCACGAGGGAGAATGGTTGCAAACAAAATAGAGTTCTCAGAATAGCTTAACCATGCGGCTCTATCGACGACGGAATGAAATTTTATATGAAAATATGAAAATGAAAATATAAATAGTTTATTGTAACGCAGGCGCGCACATATCTAGCATCGCCGAGAGCATTGCTCGTGAAAGCTCTCGCTGCGGTATGATAGGGATTGCGGCAAAATATTAATATATTTATGTGCTTTTGCGGAAATAACAGCTTACCTTCGATTGACGTAAGTAACCCGATGATATCCAAATTAATTTCACGCGCTGGAATTTACCAAAACAAGGAAGACTACACTACTGCTAACCATATAACAACACAACGCAACCGCCCTCCCGTCTGACGTTAGGAAGCGAATGGCGGCGCTAGAGAGGGAGATGAGAAAATTTTGGGGGGAAAGAGGAATCGTAGGTGGAAAGGAGGAAAGTTGTCGCTACCTGTAAAAACGAAAAAATATCCAGGGACGTTACACTGAGGTGCACGTCCGCTCGCGCGCCCACTCCGATGCGTGCGCTTTGGTACTTGCTCCGCGCGATCGTGCGGCGCTTTAAATGAATGCCTTTAAGCTGATTTCCACCAAGCTCCACTGCCTTCGAACGTGTGGCTAAAGCAACCCCCTAATAAACCTGCTAATCATTTTATAATGATTTAGTTGCGCGTGGGCACCCAAGGCTCTCGATACGCTGAAGCGTTATCAACAAGAGATACTACTGTAAAACCTTCTTTTTTTTTTTCTCGCAAGGCCCTATTTTTTGCGAATTTCACAAATTAAAAAATTTGCGAAATTTAGGGGCACGCGAAAATACCGGCCTTTAGAAGCCCTGAATTCCGTCCTCCAGAATTCGCGAAATTAATTGGTCACGGATATGTCTCTCTGCACGATTCTCGAAAACATAGGACCGCGAAATGTTTTACACTATTTAGTTCGGCTGGTTGGTTCATGATCATCAAATGAAGGAAGCCCGCGCAGGATGCAGCGAGCACAACATACGCATTTTATGATTTATTTATTTCTGGGCTCGAGTGAACGTGTATACGTCGGCTAGTAGCGTTGGGTTGTCTGGTGCTTGACAAGAAATGGGCATGGTTCGTTGAGATCGTCAATATTCGCACTTGAAAGGGGGGAAGGGGGGGGGGGGAGAACACTCGATTAATCAATGAAGTTTCACACCTGGTAGATATGGGACACAAGGGCCCATATCTGACACCCCTTAACAAATAGAAGGAACAGCTTCATTGGAATATTCAAACCTGTATTCTCACTTATTGACAAAACAACCGATATTAAAAAAAATGTACAGAAAGTAGTTTGGACGGTAACCAGAAACGAAAATTACGTTGTATGCCTCAGCTTGAGATACTTCATCTTGTGCCTCTTGCCTTGTCTGGACGCATTTTTGCTGCAACAAAGAAATGCATTCTAGTCAGCACGAAGAAACGAATAACTTGATTTGTCCCTTCGACAGTGTGCTCTGCACAGCCAACCAACTTCAGTCTGTTTTTGGAGAGGCAGGAGATGGGGGTTAGGTCCCTTACGCTGTTCGCCCTCAACTTATTGAAGGTGAAACAGTACGTGAATCCATATTCTATTGTTTCAACTATCCTTGAGTGCCTGGGACCGGTAAAGAAGGCCTCCCCAGTCCATGTATTTTGTCAGGCACGACTCTGCTGGGAGCGAGGACGAATCCTTGGGCTGAAGAAGCAACCTCGAACACCCTTCGCACTTGGTTTTCTTCAGCATTTTGCGGGCGACATAGCCACTAACATTGTAGGTTATCCGAGAGTCGCTTTTTGATGCAACCATGTCACCGTGCTCTGGCAATGCACTACATGCTTTTATCACCTCATGAGCCTCGTTCAAGTAGCCCGCATCCAAGAGATCGTCCAGCTTGTTTTGCAGTTCTGCCGGGTCAGAGTTTCTGCGAGGATCAAGAAGGCTGTCTAAGATTCCTTGTTAAATATTGCCGCTTGTAGGTGACCGGGCTAAGCTGTAAAAGCTCAGGCAGTTCCCTGAAATCAAGAACTGCGTTGGCGTGGGGTGGTCGTTGCAGCCTGACATCTGTCTCAAGATGCCAAACAGGTTCTCGATAAAGTCCTGACTGAGACGTGCGGTCATCAAATACTTGAATCCCAAGGTCTTTGTCACGTATATCAGGAGCGAGAGTGTGCTTGCAAGAGTCACCCGAAAGCCTTCAGCTGTAGCTTGGCTCAAAAACCCCAGCTTTCCAACAGTGGCTTCCCAGATGTCAAGGTATTGTTGAAACCTCTTGATGTGCTTGACTTGTTCCGTCTCTGGTCTCAAACCAGTTCGGCAGTGCCTTGAAGTCATGGAAGCGATGAGGTCCCTCAGCATAGCGACAAACAATGAAGTGGCCACTGGGCTCCCCGGTCCATAACGGCTCTCTACTTCATGTCTGTATACATAAAGGGCCCTCAGTACCTCGTCACTAAAGAGTCTAAATGCGAGATTCACTCGCATCTCCTCGAATCCATTCGGCTGAAAAACAGCCATTGTTACGAGCGGCATTGCTTTTAGAGGCACAGTACTTGCACTGTCGCACTTTCATGCTTTTTTTACGAACTCGCTGCTCGCTCGTCCATCTGGAATCTGAAGTCCTGTTGAAGATATAGAGTTCCGCTCACATTTTACAAGGTGCGGGAAGTCTGAAATGAAGTGTAGATACCGGCTCGGGTCCACTGGATGTTGAACTTTACAGACTGTCTTCGTGAGCTTCCCGGTGATACCAAACATTTTCCACATACTCCTGTTCCAGGAGGCGCCATCGCATGTGATGAAATCAACAAGAAGTCCAGACTTCTCCGCAGAAATCACAGCATCCACAACGATTCTGGACAGCACATTTGCCTTCACATTACCTCGTGCAACAAAGACGCCAAGGATCTGCTGCCATTTGCCTGTGAACGGCTGAAACAGAACCACAAGCCCGTGGTCGCAAGTGACACCTTCCTGATCCGCAGAGCTGTAGCTGCCGAGGTCAACAAACCTATCGATGAGTCCTTTTTTGTTGAACATCAGGCTTTCTGAAAGCTTCATTTCATCTACAAGAATCCCTTCGTGTCGCCGGTATGAATCGATGTCCTTTGACTTCTCGGCTATTGCTGCAAACACCTTCTCATTGAAGCCAAAGCTGCTTTTGTAGGTTTTGACATATGTCCGTACGCACGAAGGGCTTGGGACTACCATGAGCTTGTGTGTTCGAATATGCTCGTACAGTCGAGGGCTCTTCATGTGCATGACAATGCACTCAAGTATCCATTCTTGATCAGACTTCATACCGTTGATCCCCTTCCTCGTTGAAGCTTTTAAGCATGCCCGTATTTGCAGCTGCTACTTTTTGGACAGGCCTTCTATTTTCCGCTTCAAACTAGCGGTACTGGTGGACTCGTTCTCCGTCTTCATCTTTTCAATGTCTTCCTTCAGGTTTGCGATGTTGCGCTTCTGACGTCAAAGTTGCGCATTTTTTAATCACCTTTCGTGATGCCTCAACACGGGTCTGTTTTGCTCTTGTGCGCTTGTAAGAAGCCTGGTTCAAGAGCAACCTGCGTAGATATTTGCATTGCAGGCATCACTTTTCATTTTGCGAAACTCCACCACATTTCACACTGTGAAACTTGCCAGCATATATCTTGTGCTTTGTTTTTGTTTGCATCATGTCAATGCCCTTCACCATCTCAAACCCTTCACAAGGAACAAGAGTATCCATCTCCGAAAGCAGGTCCTTCACAGCATCAGCGCTGTCGACATCCACAGTTCTCACCACTGCTCCCTGTACGTATCCGGTGCAGTGGATACTTGTCTCGCTAGTAGAGCACAAAAGCAGCTTCTGAAAGCAGAGAGTTTCACCATTTGGTGAACACACTAAAAACGCTACGACGTTCGGTGCTTTCAGGATCGCGTGCTTTGCCCAGTATTTGCTTGGAAGATCTTCTTCTTTCATGCTCTCCACCTTTTCTTTGGTGCTGGGCTGCGTAACTGGTGTGATGTTGGCTACAACGATGCGCTCGTCTTCACGAATGACGTCGTCCCTCTTTTGCTTTCGTGGCGCGCCGCCGTTGTATGTCACCGACTTCTTCTTTGACGGCAGTTTCTTCGACAGGTACGCGGGGATGTTCGGAAACGAAGTTGGGATTGCATCGGCTGTCAGGCAAGGAATTTCCACCGTGTCGCCGTTAATGACGTGCGTGTAGTTGCGAACTATGAATCTCTCGTCAAAATGAGCTTCACAGACTACGGTGTTTTTCTCGAGAGGCTTGTCAGCTCGCGGGATTGAATGCTGCCAAGCCCGACGGCGTTCATCGTCGCCGGGAACGGCGAAGAGGGAGACTTTCTTCCCTTTCTTTTTGGCGGAAACGTACCCTGTGGTGCATCCGGGAGCAGAGCAGTGTGTTTGACGTTTTGACATCGCTGTGGTCTGGACGCATGGGGCGACAATTCTGTAGCCTCCTCCTCCTCCCCCCCCCCCCTCCCCCTCCCCCCCCCCCTTCCCCCCGCCCCCCAATAAAACGAGCACTGGGATTAAACTGCGGAGCGACCATACCGAGCCTTCTCCGCCTCGCGCGGGCGCCTCAGTGTCGACGCGCGCGCCACCTCTCGTCGTCATGAAATATTAGCGCGCCTCCTTGCACGGCGCGGGCTAGGCGATTCTGACACCTCCCCCTTCTAGCCACCGTACCAACACAGCCAACACTGTCAAAATTGAAGTTCTTACATTCTTCTTATTTCCGTCGATGAGAAATCCTTTGATGACGTCAGAGTCAGCATTCGGCAAGGAGGATAGAAAAGTAGGAGAGGGCATGACGTCGGCCACGTAGCCTCTACAAGCCATGCTCCCTTGACGCCTCGCCTCTTTCTCATTTTCCTCCTTACTCTCCTCACTTACCATGCCAACGTGACCACATCACGTGACCGTAGCTAGCCTTCGTCTAGCTATGGGGTACTAGAGTACACCACAGTCTAGCCTTCGATCTGATAAAACCTACCGGACGGAGCGCGCGCAAGCCTGCAAGGAGTCCTTCTACAATCAACCACCCACCTCACACGTGACATGTCACGCGCACCAATCGCCACAGAGATCTGCGGTCACGCTGGGCACAAAATCGTTTAAACTTTTTATGACTAGGCTTCACCAATATTGCAACGTACCCCCTCCTAGTACTTATAAGTTATAACCTCCTTGGCATTCGGCCAATCGTGGCAGGTGGACCACAGCGACGCTTTCGACCGCTCACGTCGCCTATAGACATTTTCCACAGGAGCGCCGCCATCTTGAATCGTCGTCACCTCCAGTATAGGTGACGACAAAATAGTAAAACGTTTCAACCTGGAACCAGTAAAAAAATAGAGGGGAGCCAAAACGAGAATGTGTGACCGTGGTCTCTAAATGTCTTCTATTTGCGTGGTGATGGCAAAGTAATGTTTTCGCCCATACTGGAAGTGACGACAATTCAAGATGGCGGCGCCCTTGTGGAAAAGGTCTATAGACGCTTTGTCCGGAAGTGCTCTTTTTAGCCTCGACCGCAAGGAGCAAAAGCGAACAAAAATCTCGAACCCAGACGCTCACGGGGAGGGGGGGCTGCGTCGGCCTGCCCCGTTGCTTCCCGCCGCGGGCTTCTTCGCTGGTGTGCCGACTGCCGTTTCGCCGGCATCGGTCCTGTTTACCGTGGTATCTAAGTATAGTGCCCGTAATGTGAGAGCCGTTTGTCCATACGCCACTTTGTCGCTCTTGGTTTCCATCTATAAAAAAAAAACATCTTACCTTTGACCTGCTGATTTTGTGTATACTTCTGAATTTTTATTACATTCTTTTTTCGCTAGTGTCAAGGGGTGAAGTCAGATTTAGTTTAAATTTTTAATGCATCTATAAACTGTAACAATAATTTATCTTCTTCTTTTTTAACTTCACATGCCTACTTCTTTGATGTTTTCCTCGGGGAATGCATTAAACTTCCAGTTGGAGTAAGCGCTCTCTTCTGTTTCTCTTCTTTTCCTTGGTGTTTGCGCTTTTGAATTTTTATACAACGTGTAGCCAACTAGCCCAACAGTTAATTTTGAAATGGTTACAGCTACAGGAAACGGCAAAACAGCTTCGATCTCTGGCAGCAGAAACAGCAAGGAACAAAACGTTTTCTTCTTAGAAACACAAACATCAAGGCGCACAGCTCTTGTGAACTTTGCTAGAGAAGGAGCCGCGGCTTTCAAGGGACGCTAACGTGTTGCACTTTTGGGGGGAGATAAGAGAACGCCATACAGAACTCTACCCATTGGCGCAAGTAGCCCTGGGAGTGCCTGGGACCCAGGTCTGCGTGGAGCGAGTCTTTTCTGCACTGAAGTTCCTTTTATTGTCTTAGATGCGCCGTCTTTCCCCTGATATGCTTGACGACGTCCTGCTTCCTTGGTCAGCTGACTGACATTGAACTGCGCTTTCACCCACGTCCCGAGGTGCCCCGGCACTAGCTCGTTCGATCCACACGGTAATGTGAGAGTTTGCTTTTTATATGTAACACTTTTAAAAAATATACATAGTTTTGCTGTCGTCAAATGTTTTTGAAGAATATCAGTACGAACCGGTTTCGAACCGGTTTGAACCTTTATTTTTTTTTCACTCCGGAGCTGAACCGGGGCAGAATCGTTTTCCCTGAACCGGAACGAAAACCGGAACGAAAAACATTTCGGTTCAACACCCTGCTAAGAAGTAAAAATTTTGGTCGCTTTGCTGTTTATTTGGTCTACGTTTCAATATGGCTGACTTCAAGTTCCACAACTGTGGCAGCTAGGGTCAAGTTCATGGTCCAGCTTGTATTTGAAGCGGTTTTATTTAGATATATTGCCGCCCGCAGAGCCGAGAAAGCAACGCTTGGTCACGGTCTTCTGGAAGATTCCCGTTCATTATCGCACCAGTCGTAACTTTCCCTTTGCTTTGTTGATCTCGAAAGTGCCAGTTCATCCTCGCCCCGAGCGCGCGACGCTCGAGCCTTCTTTGCCGAACTTTCGAGAGTGCGACGCACGGTAGATAAGCAGCTACCCGCGACCTTGTCGAGTCAGTCTCGCTCGCGCTTTCTGTTTCACCGCCGATTCGCCGCCTGCTTTTCTGCTCCCTCGACGCTCTTTCGTTACTTATTTTGTTGGCACAAGTTTGCCCATTAAACCTTCATTTTCAGTTCAATTTTCGCCTTCTCGTCGCCTTAATTCGTGACAACATTATCGTTTTTTGTTGTCACAGAAAGTAATACATCAGGCATATATAGCTTTTCTTTTATTTCTGAATTCGTTAAGCGTTTCTCTGCACGCGTTTAAGGTGAAACATTAAACAATAGGTGTAACATTAAACAATTTATTTCGAGGGGTGGGGGGTGGGGGGTGGGGGGGGGGGCATTCGACCTCCCCCCCCCCCCCTCCTCGAAATAAAACCCTGGCTACGAAACTGGCCGCCGTTGACAACGCGCGTTATTCGACATGAAGACTGCTTTCTGATGTATTATCCCGTTGACAACGACGTCGATGTCAAAGTTGACTATGACGGCGATGACGACGACGACGTCACGCGACGTCAAGACGACGGCGTCCCTGTCGTCAAAGCGATGTCATAAAGACGCTTGGCTTCAGGTCGCCGACGTCATTGTCGACATGATGCAACTAGACGTCCCGACAACTTCACGACATCGACGTCATCGTCAAAGACGACAACGTTACACAACAAGACTTGGTTGTGAGGGCGCGTCGACGTTAATGTCAAGGCTTCGGTCGTCGTTGCGACGTCGCGCTGACGACAACGTCACGCGACGTCATGATTACGTTAACGTGACGTCATAGCGGCGTTTTGCGTTGCGTGGGGCGTCGACGACGACGTCGACGTCGTCTCGACGCGGCGCGACATCACGACCGTGTTATACCGGCGACTTGATGTCGCGTAATGGCGTCGTCCTCAACGAGACGCGATGTCACGACCGCGTTACAACGGCGACTTGATGTCGCGTAACGGTGTCGTCCTCAACGCGACGCGACGTCATGACAGCGAACGACGACGACGACGTCACAACGAAAATCCAGGCGAAAAAAGCCACTTTGACTCACAGCGCCACCAAGCAAACTTTCCACATACTGAGCTTCAACTGAAAGCATGAGCGGTGCCTGAAGCTCGCCCCACTGAATCATGTCTAGTTCACTGTAGCCGAGTGGGCTAACGCACACCAGCTTGGAGCACGTGGAGCGAAAGCTCGCGCTGCATAACCCAGGGACACAGTGTAAGATACACTCCTCAGGTGAGGAGACGGCGAGGCTGAATGCGCGGCGTGAGGAATCAGATTGTGTTCGTTCGACGGGCATCCGAAAGGCTGCATCATCGGTGTAAGATAATACTCTTCAGGTGAGGCAGCGTGCTCCTCACGACGTGCCGATAAAGTTCGCTTTTCACTCTCCCTCTTTCACTATACGGCTCTGTTTCACTATGGTTTCTAGCGGCGCCGGCCGATGACTCGTCGACCCGTGGGCACGGCGTAAGACGCAGGAGGCAGGCAGTAGTGCACAAGACGGCTCGTGCCACCTCATGCTCCACACGCGCAGAGCTCCAGCTAGGTTGTCGCACGTGCAGAAAGACCACGGTGTACCGGGGTGTCATGGCAACGAGATAATTTGTTTTTCTCTCACACAGTTTCGCCGTTTGGCCGCCGGCGACACTGTCAGCCGCGGGCACGGTGGCCACGGAATTATGAAGGCTTTCGGATGCCCATCGAACGAACACTATCTGATTCCTCGCGCCGCGCATTCAGCCCCGCCGTGTCCTCACCTAAGGGGTGTACCTTACACCGTGATCATTCCGCGGCCACCCTGCCCGCGGCTGGCAGTGTCGCCGGCGGCCAAACGGCGAAACTGTGTGAGAGCGAAAAAAATTATCTCGTTGTTCTAACACCCCAACACACCGTAGTCTCTTTCACGTGCGACAACCTCGCTGGAGCTGTGCGCATATGGAGCATTTGGCGGCACGAGCCGTCTTGTGCACTGCTGCCTGCCTCCTGCGTTACACCGTGCCCACGGGTCGACCAGTCATCTGCCGGCGCCGCTTGAAACCATAGTGAGAGAGAGAAAGAAAGAGAGAGAGTGAAAAGCGAACCTTATCGGCACGTCGCGAGGAGCGCACTGTCCTAACATGAAGAGTATTATCTTACACCGTGCCCAGGGATCCTGGGTTCAACCCTGCCCGTTTCGATCTGGATGAGCATCGTACCAGCGTGCAGTCGTGTATCACTACTGCGTGGTGCACCCCAGGCTGTACCGCAGCGAAGGCTTGAAGCGCGAGGTCATAACGTTGGCAGTTATACCCTTAAAGGGATACTTCAACGAAATTTGAAATATATCCGTCGTGTTCAAAAATAGGTTGAATATGATCCACAATATCCGTAAATGACAATCGCACGTTTGTATTTTGAGCCTGGTGGCTGTATTTTTTGTTATAAACGGCCCACTCTAGCAAGCGCTCGGAGAAGGCCCAGCTTAGAGCAGGTGACATCCGACGCAATCGTGACGTAGGTCGTCTCGGGACGACCAAAGCTACGGCGAGCCTGACGTCGAGGGGATGGCCTAGTCGTTCCAGCCACCGAAGCGGCTGCTTTTGCATGAATTTTTAGTGACGGGTTAATCTTTTATAATCTTCTAGGGGGACAATAGCGACATATGGAACACACAAAGGGGAACGGGAGTTCCTTCTTCCCCTCTTCTCTCGTCGTGACCGGAGGCGAGACAATCACCGTCACTGGCTGTCAAGGTTCCTAGACTGGCATTACAAACAAGGCGTTAGCGACATCCACCAGGTGCTCTTTGCTAATGGTTTAATTCGTTTTTAAATTCCTTTTCGTGACTTTTTTTAACAAGATATTGGTGTGTTTGATGTGATACTGCTCCTTTGAACACATATGGACCATAAAATAAGCGCCGAAATTTCGTTGTAGTATGCCCTTAATGCACGAGAGCTTGTGACGCCGAGATTTGCCCCAGAGCAAGGGGGTCGCGCTTGTGGCGTTTCCTGCGGTACATCATAAGGTGAAATCAGGGATGGGCAGTATTTCAAAACAAGTATTTGAAATACGTATTTCAAATACTTTGTGTATTTTGCATTTGTATTTATTTACAAATTGGGTAATGTATTTGACGTGTGTATTTAAATACTAAAACGTGGGTATTTCAAATACAATTGTAATTAAATACAATTTCGTGGGCGAAAATTCATCCCTCAAATTTCTTGTCACGACTCATTTTGCTCATCCTAAGACGTGTCCAGAGCAGGAAGAAAACTACGTTCTGCACCAAATGCAGTGTCTCTCAATGAAGCACAAGCGTTTAGTGACTTTGTGATTACGGTGCTAGTCCAGGGCAAGAATAGTGACGAAATCGACGTTCACAGGCAGACTGGCTAAATAAGTGCCAGTGACAACTTGTGATGTTTTTCAGCCTGATTTCCATCCATATTTTTGCCTGGAACATTCTAAATGCGCGGGTCGTCCAGATTTTCGTAACTGGTGCGAGTTGAAACAATAAAAAATTGTCTAGCTAGTGCTGCGCGTCTTGGTCGTCTCGGTTCTTTGTTGGTCTATACCAAAATGCAATTGAAGCTCTGTATTTTTTTTTTCACCTACTACGTCGAAGCTGATTGCATTTTTTTGTGATTATATTTCTAACACGTAACTAGAGCCTCGCACACTAACTCCAGAGTGTGCGATGCAAAATTGAAATGAGATACCCCGAAACCCGTTGCAGGTGCCCTGAAGTCTCTGAGGCAAATTTTGAGGAATGTATTTGAAAAAGTATTGGAGGGGACCAAATACATTTGGTTGTATGTGTATCTTGTACTTAAATGCTTTTTTGGAAATATAATTATATTTGTAATTAAATACACTTTTGACGAAGTATTTTGTATTTGTATATCAATACATATTTACATGTATTTTGCCCATCCCTGGGTGAAATAAAGTAGCGGTTGTACCGCGCTGGCTAAATTGCTCATCTACGGCTGAGAGACAAGTCGCCCGTTGAGGAAGACTAAGTTTAGGCTGTATAAACATACACCTACCAAATTTACTTACGAACATATCAGAAAGACAACCACAGAAAACTACCTTGAAATGCGGGTTTTCTCGCCATATTATTTATGTTGCATTGTCATCACCAGCATTACTATTCGTAGTCGCCTGTTTCATGCTTATGTGTCTGGTAAAATAGTTTTGCCTTCTCTCGTATATTCTGCTGTGTCACAAATTTCATAAATTTTGCTTGTTGTAATCATCAGGTCTATCGTTCAACGGTCTTCTGCCCTGTGTAAATATGCCAAAGTGAATGCACTTTGGTTTATGCCTGGCGACTTTTCTATGTCGCAATTATATTAGAACATCATAATTAGAAACATAATTAATTAAATAAAAATTAACTATATAGTTTTCATCCACCTTACATTTTTGTTTTAAATATTTACTCCGTTTAAGTCTTTGTACTTGGATGTCGACGTTCATTTCTTTAGTATTTTATCGTGTCTATTTACCGGCCCCTTTTCCACAACGTTTGGAGACCCCTGCTTTAGATTCAGTGGGTGGTGCTCGCAGTTCGGGTGGCGCCTAGAGCAGGGGAACGTCGCACCACGCTCTCTTTGTGACTTTGCGCAGGCTTCCCTTCAGCACTAAAGCGCGAAACACATGTACGACGAAACCGTCCGATCCGACGTGCGGACTGCCGGAATGACCTTGGGGGGAAAGGGTTTTCGTAGCATCGGAGGGCGTGGAAAACCCTCGCCTCCGACCGTCGTATTGCGTGGTCGGACGTCGGATCGGACGGTTTCGTCGTACATGTGTTTCGCGCTTTACAGTAGACAAAGCCTTGCGCTGAATTTCTTGAGTCACTAAAAGAGGGGTAGTGCACTTTCCAGTCCTTTACACTCCTTTTCATTCCGCACCCTCTTCCTATACCACCTGTTTCTGCTCCTGTCTTTATTTTCCTTCCCCTGCGTTCTGGGTCAGTAGAGCAGCGCACTTGGCTTCCACACCGGCAACCAAAAATTAATCCCCAATACCGTTTTTTTTTTGTTTTTTTTTTTGTTTTTTTTTAAGATTGTTTAGAGGTAGCGGACTGACCGACCTACATATTTCGTGCTTACACGACTCTCAGGATTGGTTGGCCTTATAAAGTTACCGTTTTAAACCTTACGTACGTAACATCAATTATGGCAATACCTCGAGATTTGTGTGTTTCAAATTTACTGGCGTGATGACATTTTTTTTAGCACTTTTTAGGACGTAAGCTACATTCTTGTGCGCTCGTTAGCGCTTCTTGAACCTTTAAGGACTCATATTCTCATTATGCGGCTTTCTATTCGATTGGGTGGAGTTTTAGTTTCAGATATAATCCTGATTATTCAGAGCATCAGCCGCGGTTATGGCTCAGCATAAGTGCTGTAGCGGTTTTCAAAAGCTCTGGACACGCACAAAAGCGCGATAAACAGTTGTCTAAATGGGCGAGCGGCGCGCCAGTCCGTACGACTGTACATAGATACTGTGGGTGCTATTGGTACAACAAATGTTGAGTAATCCCATGAAGATAAAGGCTTAGGACAGAACAGTATACATAATTCCCATCTCTTGGCGTAAAAGATGCTAGCGCGCTAATAAACACCGAGGCTTATTCCAAGCTTTTGCTGCAGGCTCTCTATGCTCATGGAGTCTGGCCTGATGTCCAAGTGGTACGAAGAAACAATTTCCTTGGCGGGTCATTTTTCCCGCTGTCCCAAACTGGGCACCAAGGAGCTGGACACGGTGGCCTTCAACCACCTACGTCCTGTGTTCCTCTGCTACGTGTTCGGGCTTGCCCTGGCTGCCGCCACTTTCGTCGCAGAAGGGCTCGGGAGTTGTGTCTGGTTGGCTGCTAAGAAGCCGAGAGACATTCAGCAGCGGTTTGACTCCGCATTTATTCGCCAGGAAGGAGGAAGATGGGAAGGGAGCACAAACAAGGTGGCGACAAAAAATGAAAGCCTTTTACAACACCCTGTAACGCCGAATTAGAGCGCAGCCCTTGAGGAGGAGGGAAAGTGTCATCGTCAATCGGGAAAAGAGAGAAACGACGCCCATGAGTGGATCAAACACAGAAATTATATATTTACAAGAAGGAAGATAGGAACGTGTCAGAAGCGATACAATACGAAAAGAATTAGCAATAAGAAAAGCAAAACACTGAAGGCAGATAAAGTCACGTCAACACACTCATAGCCCGTTCCCGCTACAGTCCTTGCCTCAAGTTCAAGTCTTTCCCCGGTGCCTTGCGGAGCGTCGCCGCTTGATGTGATGATGCGGAAGCCGGTGTCTCGTACTCCCCCTGGAGTTGCTCGCAGCAGGCGTCGCCGTCCGTAGCGGCTGGTCCTCCCTCCGAGCTCTGGTCGTCGCCGTGCGTAGCGGCCCGACCCTGGCTTTCACTGCTGCTTCTCCTCTCGCGCCCGCCGTTCTCTTCTCGCGCTCACAGTTCTCTGCTCGCGCTCGCCGTTCTCTTCTCGCGCTCGGCGTTCTCTGCTCGCGCTCGCCGTTCTCTGGAACGCGCTCGTTCCGTTCCGCTTCTTTTCTTCTTCCACCCGTAATAATCGTCACAGGCACGTGACACACCCCCCTCACTTCGAGAACTTCACAACATGAAGTTTCTTCACGAAGGCGGCCTCCTCGATGGCTTGCTGTAGTGACCGCGGCACATTCACAAATACCACCACACTTGGTCCTTAGCACTCACGCACGTATGCCGTTTCCACATCCCAAAAATTAGCATCGCCCAAATCACAAAAAACAAACCGTGGTTACACTCTCGCGTCCCTAATTGCTTGTACAAATCACCTGGGCAACACACTCTTGTCCATACCTAATTCAACAACAAAAACGAAAAAAAATCCTAATGGGTCTCTTAACCCTGTGTCCTGCCTTTTCGAACAAATATCCCCTGACGGCTTAGCTCTCTAGACGACTTAAGAAGTCTGCTCCAACATTGTCTTTCCCCTTAATGTATTCGATGTGAAAGTCCTGTTCCTGCAATGATAAACTCCATCGCATTATGCGACTGTTGGAGTGCTTCGCTTTGTTCAAAAACTCCAAAGCTCGGTGATCTGTTTGTATGCGAAATTTTCTGCCATATAAGAACAACCTAAATCGCTCCACGGCCCAAACAATCGCCAGACACTCTTTCTCTACGGTGGCGTAATTCTTCTCCGATTTTCCCAGTGTTCTGCTTGCATATCCCACTGGATGCAGCAGTCCTTCACTCTCCTGGAGCAATACTGCGCCCAGGCATGCATCAGATGCATCCGTCCTCAAAACGAATTCTTTGTCGGGATCTGGCGCCAACAGGATAGGTGGTCTCGATAAGCAGTCCTTCAGTCTCTCGAACGACTCCTCCTGTGCTGACCCCCATTCAACTTGGTTTCGTTCTCCTTTCTTCGTGAGCTCCAGCAGTGGTGTAGCAAGATCCGCGTAGTTTGGGACGAAATCGCGGTAATAGCCGGTCAGCCCGAGAAACGACTTCACTTGACGTTTTGTCACCGGCCTTGGCGCATCTTGTATCCTTCCAAGGATCTCCGCGTGGGGTGCGACTCGTCCTCCACCCAACTCATGACCGAGGAAGGTCGTCTTTGTAAATGCGATCTCGCATTTCTTCGGCCGAGCCGTGATGTTAGCTTCTTGCAACCGATCAAAAACTGTCTGCAAAGTTTTCATGTGTTGCGTCCACGTATCCGAGGCGATGAGAATGTCATCGATGTAATGATGAGCCTCCGGAATTCCATGAAGCAACTTTCTCATCAGTCTGGTGAAGGTAGCAGGGGCAGTCTTGAGCCCAAAAGGCATGAACTTGAACTGGTAAAGTCCGCTACTCGACGAGAACGCTGTCTTCTCCTTGGCCGAATCCTCCATCGGGATCTGCCAATATCCCTTCGCTAGATCCAGCTTAGAGAAAAACTTCTTGCGGCCCACCTTGGCGAAGGTGACGTCCGCCCTTGGAATCGGCTCTGCGTCATCCTTAAGCACGTCGTTTAACTTCCGGTAATCAACGCAGAACCTGTTAGAACCGTCTTTCTTTTTAACAATTACAACCGGCGCGTTATACGGTGACGTGCACCGTTCAATAACGCCCAGTCGGAGCATTTCCGAAATCTCCTTTTCGACTGTCTCTTGGACGGAAAATGGCAACGCATGTTGCCTTATCCGCACAGGTTCTTCGGTTGTCAATTTCAGGTCGCACGTGATCAAGTTAGTTTGACCTGGAAGATCTGAAAATATGTTCTTATACTGTTCGATCAACCTCCACACCTCATCTTTCTCATCATCATCCAGGTCATCGTTGACCGTGACCTCTTTCCAGTCATGTGCAGTCACGTTATCAGGCGTCGATGCCCTGTTGGCCTCTCCAGCAAGTGTAGCCTCGCCAAGTTCCTGCGTTGCCGCACTGCAGCTTGGCTGGCTCCGGTCGACCTCGACTCTCTCTTGGTATCTCTTGAGCATATTCACGTGGAACACCTTCTTGCGTCCTCCAACATCGAGCTCGTAGTCCACTTCGTTCTTTTTGCAGGATACTACAAATGGTCCTTTCCACTGCATTATTAACTTGTTGTGGTCGCTCGGCAGGAGAATGAGGGCCAAGTCCCCTTCTTTCAGTTGGCGGTTGACGCTCTTTTTGTCATAGTGCTCCTTGTACTTGATCTTGGCCTCTTCCAAGAAGCGGTGAGCCAGCTCACATGTTCTTTGTAGTCTCTCTCTTAGCTCGAGTACGTGACCGTAGGACGTCCTCACGTCGTCTTCGAGCGTCTCGTTGGACCAGATCTCCTTAAGGATGGCCAAAGGTCCCCGAACTCTTCGGCCGTATAGTAGGTCAAATGGTGAAAACTTCAGGCTTGCCTGTGGCACTTCCCTGTAGGCGAACAGTAGTGCCGGGAGGTACCTGTCCCAGTCCTTGGGCCTTTCTTGACACATTCTTCTAATCATCTGTTTGATGGTTCCATTAAATCTTTCCACCAACCCGTTCCCCATCGGATGGTAGGGTGTGGTCATGAGATGCTTCATGGACAGCAGCCGGCTTACCTCTTTCATGAGGTCCGAAGTGAAGCAGGAACCTCTATCGCTAAGAACCTCATTCGGGATTCCATACCTAGAGAACATTTCCACCAAGGCTTCTGCCACTTTCTCCGTGCCGATGCTTCTTAATGGAATAGCATCCGGGTACCTTGTGGCGACGTCCACCATGGTCAGAATATATCGGTTGCCCGAACTCGCCGTTGGGTTGATCGGCCCGATGATGTCGATCGACACCCTCTTGAATGGCGTCTCTATGGCAGGCATTGTCCCAAGAGGCGCTTTGCCTACTCTGCCTTTTGGCACCGTGCGCTGGCATACATCGCAGGAACGCACGTACCTCTTGATGTCACTCTGCATGCCCGGCCAAAAGAACTCTTCAGCCGTTAGCGCGAGCGTGTTCTTCATGCCTTGGTGGCCTGACATGATACCATCGTGTGCCATTGCCATAACAGTTGGTCGAAATCTTGCTGGGAGAGCCAGCTGCTCTATGCTCCTCCCGGTGGAAAATATACAGCTCCGAAAAAGCAGGTTGTTCTTTATCACCATTTCATACTTCGTGCGACACTTGTGTTTCTTTACCACCTTTCCGACCTTGTCGAAACATTTCCTTAAGGACGCATCGTTCCTCTGTTCTGTCGAAAGCTCCTCGACTGTCGTTTCGAGAATCGGTACCTGTCGCACATTCAGTGGAGGTTCCGCTTTGTTCCCGCTCTTATTCTTCCTCGACTCTCCCACTCCCGCGGTACTTGAAAGCGGAGTTATCAGACCCAAGTCCGTGTTTTCCGAGTCGTACGGAGAGGCCTCTTTGTGGTCCTTCCTCTCTGGCACCTCGGCTCTCTTGTCCAGCTGGTGGCCAACTCCCTGGACCGTAGGTGTCTTCATCTCCTCACTTCGTTGTTGATCGGAATCCCAATATGGGTTCGGATCGTTGGGATCTCTCACTTGTGGAACGTTGCCAAGCACTAAGTCGTATAGGGGATCGTCAATGCACTTCGCCACGACTTTTCCTGCCAGAAAGGGTGTGTTGATCACAATTTCCGCCTCAGGTAAGTATTTCACTGTTCGGTCGAGTAAATATACGGGACTACAGTTTCCAGTGTAGCACCCAACGGGCACTAAGTTCTTTCTTACGACTACTGTATTGCAGCCGGTGTCCCGAAGCACCGTAACTTTTCTCTCGCCAATGCGACCTTCGACCACAGGCATATTCTCCACCCTACAGCTGCGTTAACCACTGGTATTTTGTCGCCGTTCTTTAACGTAAGGTAGGTCTCATCTGGTTCGCCTGCCGTTTCGTCGGAGGCTGTCCACAGGCAAGAAGCTTGTGGTTTATCGCCAGCCCTCATAGTGCATTTGTCGGCCTTGTGTCCCATCCGGCCGCAGTGCCAACATGTCGATGGTTTGTATTGTTGATTGCGACCATTGCAGTTCTCGGCTTTGTGTCCTACCTTATTGCATAAAAAGCATCGGAGGATCCTCCGTGTGTCCTCTCTGAGTGCTTTAGGGACTGTACTTGCACTGGTTTTCGGGTCTTGTCCCTCTACCTTCGCTTTTAAAGCGCTCGGCTGAGTCTGTGCTTCCAGAAAGACGTCGGCTTTTTCAGCCAAATCATCTAGGGTCAAGCAGTCTCTTTCTTTGAGAAAGACCATCAACTTACTAGCGCAAGTCGTCATGAACTGCTCCATTAGCATTCTGTCCCGGAGCGCCTCGAAAGTCTTCTCGACACCTGCCACTTCGATCCACCTATCGAAATACCCCGTCAACCTGGCTGCAAACTGTTTTCTTGTTTCCCCATCTCCGGGCTTCGCCTCACGGAATCTTTCGCGATAACCTTCTTTTGTGTACCGGAATCTTTGAAGCAGCGCCAGTTTCATCTTTGTATAATCCATCGCATCCGCAGGGGTCATGCGACCGACCACCGTCAGGGCTTCTCCTGTGAGACAAAGACTTAAAGTGGTTGCCCACTTGTCTTGTGGCCATCCGAGGCCTGTGGCCGTACGCTCAAACCTCTGCAAATACGCGTCAAGGTCGTCGCGTCGCTCATTATACTGCGGTATCAGTTTGTGTGGACTGGCGCTATGACTTGGTCCAGTCGAACCGCGTTCTCCTCTTTCCCCTCGCGCTTCGCGATTTCCTCTTTCCTGGGCCGCGATTCTGAGTTGTAGAACTTCCCGCTCCTTGTCCAGTCGGACACATTCCGCTTGACATGCGCGTTCTTGCGCCGCGTGCTCTTCTCTTGCCGCCTCCCGTGCCTGCAGTCTTTCCTCTCTTTGAATATTTTTCTCCCTCTCAACCCAGACCTTCAGCTCCTCTCCAGTGTATCCTAGTTCCCTCCCAGCCGCCATCAGTTTATCAATCTCTACAACCCCGGACCCAGTCATGGTCGCGAACTCTCTCCTCCGGACCAACGAGATCAGGCTAGTGGATTAATGGAATCCTGGCAGGCTCGCCAAATTGTCATCGTCAATCGGGAAAAGAGAGAAACGACGCCCATGAGTGGATCAAACACAGAAATTATATATTTACAAGAAGGAAGATAGGAACGTGTCAGAAGCGATACAATACGAAAAGAATTAGCAATAAGAAAAGCAAAACACTGAAGGCAGATAAAGTCACGTCAACACACTCATAGCCCGTTCCCGCTACAGTCCTTGCCTCAAGTTCAAGTCTTTCCCCGGTGCCTTGCGGAGCGTCGCCGCTTGATGTGATGATGCGGAAGCCGGTGTCTCGTACTCCCCCTGGAGTTGCTCGCAGCAGGCGTCGCCGTCCGTAGCGGCTGGTCCTCCCTCCGAGCTCTGGTCGTCGCCGTGCGTAGCGGCCCGACCCTGGCTTTCACTGCTGCTTCTCCTCTCGCGCCCGCCGTTCTCTTCTCGCGCTCACAGTTCTCTGCTCGCGCTCGCCGTTCTCTTCTCGCGCTCGGCGTTCTCTGCTCGCGCTCGCCGTTCTCTGGAACGCGCTCGTTCCGTTCCGCTTCTTTTCTTCTTCCACCCGTAATAATCGTCACAGGCACGTGACAGAAAGGTACTGAGGGGAGGGTAGACCCCTCCTCCTTCCTCCTCCTCGTCCTACCTGCTACTCCTCCTCCTTCTTCCTCCTCCCTCCTCCCCCTCTCCTTCCTACTCCTCCCCTCCCCCTCCTCTTCCTCCTCCCCGCGCGGTGCATCATGGGAAATGTCCAATAATGTACTGCGCAGTTACGCCGCCGGCGAAGGCGACGCCGCTCAAGCCGGAAACAGGCGCCTAAGAGCTGCGCTCTAAAAAGACGATGATGACTGGTGGGGCAGAAGAACGCGCCTCAATATTGGTCGCAGTAGATGGGTGCCTTGATGAAAACGGCAGATTCATCCGTAATAGATAGTTTGCTACCCCAGCACCAAAGAACACGAGAACATGGTTTGCACTGACGCCACATCGCATACTTTTGACCACCGTGAAAAAGAGAGAGAGAGGAAAGCTGCTTTTGTAGGAATTTTGAGTGACGGGTTAGTCTTCTATAATCTGAGAGACAAAATAGGGTCCTGGTAAGAGGGGGAGTTGCTGATTCCCCTCATCGTAGCCATTGGAGTGCTCTTTGGATGACGTCATGTTCAAACCCCGCAAAGTTCCGTTTGCCAACGTCACGAGTCACTGGATCATTCGTGCTTTATACTAAGCGTGACAACCAATTCGAGCAGTAGCTTTGCAGGTGACGAAGAAAGCATGGGTGTCCCGGTGTTTTATAAGGTCATACCGAACAAGACATAAGCAAACGCCCATCTGCGAATGTGCTTTTCTCTGTAATCAAGATTCAAACTAAAGTGACAAAATGGTGTGCTAAAGAATGCATTTGCGATGTGTGTCTACTGTTTGATTGAAACCCGTGCCACACGGGCAACTCGAATGCCATTTACAACGAATGACATTCGTGTGATCGACGAATCGGCTCGCGATCTGTCGCGCGTGGAACGCCCCACGCTCGGAGTGTTGCGGGCTGATTGGGCGATCGTTCAAATGTCATTCGTTGTAAATAGTATTCGAGTTGCCCGTGGCACAGGTATTAGAAGTTATACTACGTCAAAATCCAGCACGTACAGCACGTGAAATCAGCATGCTCCTTCGTGTTTGGGTAATTTTACAAAAGGTTTATCGCGGCTTGTTGTAAATAGAGTACTAATTTTCATTATACTGCACTCGGTGAAATAGTTTCTACAGTCGGTGGCAGGTCAAGAACGAAGTGGAAGCTCCTCCCACCCCTTTCCCCTTAAGCGGAGCGAACGGTGGAGAGGAGGTCGCCTCCTCTCCATCGTTCGCACTACTAAAGTGGAAAGAAGTAGGACGAACGTTCACTTCGTTCTTGACCTGTCACCGATTATAGTTACAGAAGATATCCAAGTTCTACAGTAGGAGCTTGCCAAAGTGTACTCTGTAATGTTACTATGATATGGGGCTAGTTATAGATAACTATATTCTAGCCTGATGAAATTGACGGGGTCCTCATCAGCGATGTTTTCGTTCAGCATTCGGTCAGCTCAATGTGCAGACTTCACAAATTTAATGCATCTTATTTAACGTACTACTTTCTTACTGGCATGCATTTGGTTATCAAACCACTTTTAACGTAAGTCAGCAGCTTCTACTAGAAAACACATCGCACACAAAAGACTGCGACTGTTCACAACCAAAAAATTGCGGTGGCTTCGCTCGGTTATGCCAGGATACACGTAGCATGAGCTTATGCGCACAAAATGAGAGGCGCTATCAAGCGGCTCCGGTGCAGCGTCAGACTTAGCTACTGCGCAACGGAGGCGCACAGCTGGGCACGCGGCGGCGCCAGTGCGTCTGCCGCGGCTATGACGTCATTCCTCTGGAATGCGCAGACCGGCGAGGTGGGCGCGGCGGCGGCTTCGGCGCGCCAGCTGTGCGCCGTGTGACGTTACTGCTCCTCGCGCATGCGCAGCACGGAGCACGGCTCATTATGCGAGCCACGCGAAACTGCTCACCCTCGGCCAGTGTAGCTCACGCTACAAAACACCTGTCAAGAAGTGCGATGACAGAAAGAGAGGTGACGTGAGAGAAGTAGGGGAGGTTGTTCTAACGGGAATGCTGAACTGGTTTCCCATGAAAGAAAGTGGAGAGAAAGGAAAGAAAGGGGGATAAAACAAAGAGGGAAGGGAAAGGGAAAGGAGGATAAAGATCACATTACGTAGTTTAGTAGGGTACGTTGTTGGGCTAGTTGGTTCATCTTAGTAAAACATATAAAATAGCGCGAAAAAGACAAGGACAAGAAGTATACAGGACGGGCGCTAACTTTCAACTAGTTTTATTCAGGAAAAGTAAACATATATATACACGCGACAGGCAAAGCAGCACCACGTAAAAGTTTATTGATTTTTTACCTGATCATTCAAAAACTGAAATTCATTACAATGAAGTACAATAGAAGTGTCGCTGACACATGCCGTCCCACTTTTTTTTTCTTTATAAGAAAGCTTCCAATAGCTCTCGAGCGATCGTCTCTCGGCTTCTTCCTAGTATGTGTATCTGCTGAACTCGCGGAACACAGCCACACGTGTTGCAATGTATTGGCAAATGCGAGCCATATTTATTTTTTACTGATAATGCGTGCTCCCGTGCTCGGTCATTGATGCACCGCCCCGTCTGGCCGATGTATACCTTTCCACAACTCAGTGGGATTTCGTAGACCACACCCACTGTGCAACGCCGCTCCATCCACGGAGCCCCGATGACAATTTAGGCCAAGCGACGAGTACGGACGACCGCACACATGGCGACAGCCGCCGAGTACGGCACCGAACGAGTTCACTCGTTTTCCAGTCGCTAGCTTATGGGTATACAAGCGACGAGTACGGCATAGCGCACGCACGGCGGCGGCCGCCGAGTATGGCACCGTACGAGTTCACGGGTTTTCCAGTCGCTAGCTTTTGGGTATACGCACTAACTCTCGCTGCGTATGCTGGATAACTATCACGTAGACAGAATTTAAACAAAATCAGCTTACCTCCTATCTTTAGACGGCTAGCGCAACAGAGGAGGTGCCGCTCGGCCTGCGTACTTGTTGAACGAGAACGATCCTGACGTCACGTTCACGTAGCGGCTGATTTCCAGTGTTGCTGGGGCCTCGAGCGGCTAGTCTAAGTTTTGTTGGCCACTCCCCAAACAAAACTTTCAGGCGCCGATATCTTTAAAACTACGCACAATAACGAGAAAAAAATTACACCTTGCATTTCAGGGACGCTGACAGCACTAAAAACAGTCATAATTTGACACATTCTGTCTCTTAGTCTTACTCCTAAGTGGTGATGTCGAACTAAACCCCGGTCCCTCAATGCAAGAACAGCTCGCTGCAATTCTGGAGAACCAAAAAGGCATTTCCGCTGATATAAGCTCAATGCAAGCAAAGCTTGAGACGCACATGGCCGATTCCAACAGGCGATTGGAGGTGATTGAATCCAGATTGAACGCGTTAACGGCGACTTCCCAAAAGGCACAGCAGTGTGATAAGAACGTAAGGCAACTCCAGGATATTGCAGCGGCATTGACGGAAAAAGTTGACGACCTGGAAAACAGAGGAAGGCGAAATATTATAATCATCCACGGAATTGAAGAGTCTCAAGATGAAAATACAGAATCGCTGAAAGGACTGGTGCTTACCGAAATTTTTGAGAACAAGCTAGGACTTAAGGTTACCAGCGTCGAGCGTATTCACAGGATTGGGAGAGCTGATGGTCGCAGGCCACGGCCTGTGATCTTGCGACTCTATGACTTTAATGAAAAACTAAACCTGCTCCGCAATTCACGTAGGCTGAAGGGTACGAGAATATTCCTATCCGAGGATTTTTCCCGTAGGGTTCAGCTTGTGCGTAGGCAACTCTGGGACAGTATAAAGGGCACACGTACATCAGATGATAAAGTCTTCTTACGGTACGACAAGTTATTTATAAATGGTGAAGCATTTACGTGGGATGAAACAACACAATGCTGAATTAAATTACAAAACTCTGCACCCGCACGACAGGGAAGCGCATAACTAGTTCTGCGGAAAAGGCTAAAGTTAAGAGCTAACCAGTCGAACCTCGATGTACTTCTAATCAACTGTCGGAGCATAAAAAACAAAATCGATGAGTTTGCAGAACTTGTATCAACAACAGAACCGTCCATTGTAATAGGTACCGAATCTTGGTTATCAGAGGCTATAAGTGACGCTGAGATCTTCCCTGAGCAGTATGTTGCCTATCGCAAAGATAGAAATACGCATGGAGGCGGCGTCTTTGTTCTGGTCTCCAGTGCCCTTCAGAGCTCGGAATTAAATGTATCCCGCCCAACTTGTGAATCTGTCTGGTGTAAAATTTATCTGTCCTCTGGAGAGACTCTAGCTGTTGGTTCATATTACCGGCCACCTGGATCAAACAATGAGTCACTAATGTACTTATCCGAAATACTATCCTCTATTGCAAGTGATTACCTAGTATTGGGGGGCGATTTTCACCTCCCTGATGTTACCTGGCGTGATGGCCAAGTTAGTGACTGCAACTCTTCAGTATTGTACTCCAGATTTTCCCATCTTGTTTCAAGCTTTGGACTGATTCAACACGTTACGGAACCGACCCGAGCTGACTCGAGGCGCTCGAGCACGCTTGACCTTCTTTTTTGTAATTCCCAGACAGCTATATCCTCAGTCACCCACCTTCCAGGAATCAGTGATCATGACATAGTAACTGCAAGAGTGAAGTGCAAGCGTGTTATGGCGGTACGACCATGCCCACGGAAAGTACATTTTTATAACCAGGGAAACTATGCTGATCTTGCAGATGACTTGTTCGACTTTTTTGCCGAATTTGAAATGAGCTCCTACGAGATGGATGTTGACAATTTGTGGAAACTCTAGGTTTAAGCTCATAGCTCTAATGGACACTTATATTCCGAACAAAGTAATTAGACCCAAGAAGCGAAACCACAAACCATGGATAGATAAAAATTTGCGCCGTTTATTACATAAGAAGCAACGTGCATATCTAGCGCATCGCAGAACGTCTAATGCAGCATCACTGGCAAGGTTACGTAACCTAGGGAAACTATTTAAAGTCAAACTAAAAATCGCTAGGAGGATTTTTCATAGCACTCTAAGTGACCGCCTAAAGAGAAGTCCCAAGGGATTCTGGAAGTTGGTAAAGAGCAACAAAAAGGACCAAGTTGGTATCCCGCCGATTGATGTATCTGATCAGACCCTGCACGATGGCCAGGAGAAGGCAACTTGTTTCAGTAGTTACTTCCAGTCGGTATTTTCTCCATCTCCTGGCTCAAATGATTGTCCCGCTATGGCCCCTACCGCCACCCCGTTACACGATATGAAGGAACTTGTGCTTAACTCTGATGGTCTAGTTAAACTTCTACAATCACTTAACCCCAATAAATCAACTGGTCCTGATGGCATACCAAATAGGGTTCTCAGAGAATGTTCAGGTGTGATTGCAATGTTTTTATATGTCTTGTTCACTAAATCACTCTCTGATTGTACTTTGCCTAGCGCTTGGAAAGAAGCATATGTAGTGCCCGTACATAAAAATGGTCCCAGAAACAAAGTAGAAAATTATAGGCCTATCTCGCTCCTTAGCACGTCCTCCAAACTGATGGAGCACGTCATTTACACCAGCATTGTACAGCATTTAAACGCTAACAATTTCTTCACCCCTTTCCAACATGGATTTCGCCCGGGATTGTCTTGCACAACCCAGATGGTAGAATTTTTTCACGAATTGGCACAAGCATATGACAAGGGCCTTCAGACAGACTGTATTTTTCTTGACTTTCGGAAGGCCTTTGATCTTGTACCACACAAATTTATTCTCCATAGATTATCAGCCCTCAAAATATCTCCTAACGTTTCTGGATGGCTCGTTGACTATCTTAGATCTAGGACTCAAGCAGCGGTAATTAACGGGAAATTGTCCGATTCTACCCCAGTTACCTCCGGTGTGCCCCAGGGCTCCGTGTTGGGACCGCTTCCATTTTTGATATTTATTAATGACATTGTTGAAAACGTTTCATCTTCTATACGGTTGTATGCAGATGACTGTGTTATTTATCGCGCTGTAAGAGATTCCGATGAATGTGCTGCCCTCCAGGAGGACATCGATCGTATAGCGAGCTGGTGCTTCACTTGGGGAATGGAATTGAATGTGGCGAAATGCCACTTTGTGAGGTTCACGAAGAAACAAAAACCTGTAATTACCACGTACAATATAAACAGCATTGTAATCAACTTGTCACTCAAAGTAAAATACCTGGGCGTCTACTTCTCTCATAATCTTTCGTGGAATCACCACATAGAATATATGACAGCTAAGGCAAACCGGATGTTAGGTTTCATCAGGCGTAACTTTAAAGATTGCCCACGCGAAGTAAAAAATACCCTTTACCTCACGAACATCAGGCCCATTCTTGAATATGCCTCCGAGCTATGGGACCCTTACCAACAGTACCTCATCAACGACATAGAAAGTATTCAGAATAGGTCTGCCAGGTTCGTTCTTAACTCCTATAATTGGCGTCAAAGCGTGACCGCCTTAAAAGAGGAGCTCAAGTGGGAGCTTCTCCAAACTCGCCGTAAATGCCTTCGATTAAAACTACTACACGCGATCCATTACGAACTCTCTGGAATTGATAAAGGAACATACTTACTTGAACCACATTTCATTTCCCGAAGACGCGATCACTCGAGGAAAATTAGACCTTTCTCATCCAAAACTGACATTTTTAAACATTCTTTCTTCCCGAGCACTATTCAGAGTTGGAATCAATTACCGGAGGAATTAGTGTTAGAGAAAAACAACTCAAACATTTTTCAAGCTCTGCTTGGCCTTTAGCACTCAATGTATTCTGTCTTCGTTATGTGTTATTCCTTGTTACGTGTATATTGGTGCAACAATGAGCGCGTTTCTCTGCGTTACATTTTCGCAGGGCTGCTTTCATGTTGTTCTATGCCTTGCTGCAGGCTGCGAGTGCTTTTACTTAATGTTCTGTGACGCCCTTTGTTTTACTTCTTTTTGCCCCTCCCCCACTATAATGCCTTCACGGGCGCTGTGGGGTACATGTAATAAATAAATAAAATAAATAAATCGAAAGTATGGACCGGAGTTGCCCTTTAAGCGAAAAAGGAGTGATATCAGGGTTAGAACGATGGGGACTTTTCGCGAAGAGGTTGAGATGTGTGGGGCTTTATACCAATGGGTTCAAATGGGACGGGCTCAAACGTAAAGGGTATTTCGGGTACAGGTTCAAATAAGACGGTCGTTTCAGGAACGGGTCGAAACGGGAAAGGTTCAAACGTGAAGGTTGTTTCGAGAGTGGGTCGGAACGGGACGGGTTCAAACGGGAAGGTCGTTTCGGGAACGGGTCAAAACGGGATGGGTTCAAACAAGAATAGGTTGTTTCGCGCTAGACCCCCAAGAACATGGCCATCACGTGGTACGAGATGTCACGTGATCCTCTACGCAACGACGGGCGGGGTTGGGGCGGTCGTGCGCGTAAGTGTCGTCTGCGCCGCACTCTTCGCCCCCTTTTGGTGTCTACGACATTCGACGACGTCTGCACAACTACGGCATAAGTCTGCACACGTGGTGTCCGTAGTGTGGACGAAAATCCGAGACAATAATCCTAAACAGTGAGGCGACGACGGCGTTTGTGACACTGACGAGGGAGACGGCGGTAACGGCGGCGCGCCCGGACGGCTCCCAAGAAGTGCGCTGCGCAAACGCGTTACGCCAATCACGTGAACACCGCTGAGCGTCGAGGGGAAATGTTGCTGACGTCATCCGCTACACTTGCCCGGAGAGGTAAAAACAAGCAAAAGGGGGCAGTGGTGATGACGTTTAGCTCAGTGTTCAAATCAAATCAAATCAAAAATGCTTTATTTTTCTCCATTTGGAGAGGAAAGGCAGAGAAAAAAGCAACATAACAGTTGCTTGACAGGTCTCCATCTCCCCTCAGCAGCAGCAGAGACAGCACACAAAACAATTAACAGAAAAAGAAATGTGTTATGTAATTATTCGTTTGATATAAAACAAAAGCAAAACAAAAATAAAAAATCGCCACACGTCATGCACCTACACTGACACTGAAAGCTCAACAAAAAATTAATGCAAATATTTGTTTACCATAGTCAAAGGTTCTATGTTTAATTCCCCCAAACGATTTAAAAGACGAGGAAGGGTATTTCGCAACATCTGAATTCCATAATTTGTTCTGGAGTGCTGCACTAGCCACGTATCGGCGCTGCGTGTAGCATAAATCGTGTCTCTAGTTGTAATCTGTGAAATAGACAGAAATACGTTTTCTTTGTGATGAAAATACTTTTTATAGGTAATACAAAGTTTATAGTTATAGAAATTTGGAATCTTTACAATATTAAGTTTTTTAAACAATTGTATCGTATGGGCATCGTATGCAGCAATGCATATAATACGGACAACTTTTTTTTTGCAGAATTTTTATCTGCTTAAGATTTGGGGAGGTTGTATTCCCCCAAACCAAGAAGTAGTAATTATAATGCACATAAAATAAAGAATGATATATAAGAAGCATATTGCTGACATTGGGAGTATATGACGATGTTTGTATATAACACCTACGACCTTTGAGAGTTTTTGACATGTATAATGTACCATTTCATCCCATAGCATGTATTGACTAATATTACACCCAAAACTCTAAAACTTTCGACTATATCTATTTTATGGTTACCAAGGGAGAGAGCAGACGTATGAAAGCAATTTGTATTTCTTGCTCTAAAAAGAACGGCTTTAGTTTTACTACAATTAATTTGCAATGAATTAGACACTGTCCAAGTATTTAATCTATCTAGAAATTTATTTGCGGTACTTATAATCTGCTCAGTATTCGTACCTGAAAAACATACACTGGTATCACCCGCGTAAATAATAAAACGTACATTGTCATCAATATTTACTATGTCATTGACATACAAGTTAAAGAGGAGTGGTCCCAAAATACTACCTTGTGGCACTCCAGCTGCTAATGGCTGCAATTGAGATCGCTTTTTATCTATTTCAACGCACTGGTAGCGATACTGAAGGTAACTTTTAACTATGCTTAGGGATCTACCACGCACACCGTACATATAAAACTGTTGGAGCAAAGTATCATGATTGAGGCGGTCAAACGCCTTTGAAAAATCTATAAATACTCCAAGTGTTAACAGCTTATTTTCTATATTGCTTAAGACTAACTCCTTTTGCTTTAATAATGCGAGTTCTGTAGATCTACCTTTTCTAAATCCATATTGAGAATCGGTAAGAATAGAATATTTTTCACAAAAACTATACAACCTGTTATGTATAATCTTTTCTAGTCCTTTAGAAAATACTGGTAGAACGGACACTGGCCTAAAATTTCCCAAGTTGTTTTTTCCCCACCTTTGTACAGTACCTTTGCCACCTGCATGCTTTTTGGAAAAGTTCCGTTCTCTAGTGCCAGATTAAAAATATACGTCAGACAGGGAGCAATGCACCGCAATACATGTTTTACAGGTTTAATTTGAAGGTCATATATATCAGTGCTTTTACTATTCTTTAAATTTTGGAAAACTGAGTAAACTTCATCTTCGCCAGTTGGAAAGAAGAAGAGACTAGGAGAAATACTCTGCACAAATCTAGAAGCATCCGCATAGTATACACTTTGAACAAGGTTAACAAAATACTCATTGAAAGTTTCCGCTAAAGCGGGTCCCGTTAAGTTAACACCTCCGATTTCCATTTCTGTGATTCGATGCCCATACGACCCTTGCTTAATTATGCCATTCAACTTTTTCCACGTAACATCTGGTTGCTTAGTATTTAGAAATAAATTGTTAAAATAAGCACGTTTAGCTTGCCTTAAATTCTTTGTTAGTTGATTTCGTTCCTTTTTGAATTTAGACAATATACTTGCGTCTTTAGTGCGCACAAAGTGGTGGTAAAGAGCATTTTTTTGTATTCATCATTCTTAATATTTTTTTCGTAACCGAGGGTTTACGAGATTTTCGGGAAACATTTTGCAATTTGTAAGGAAAACAGCGGTCGTACACAATTCTAAACTGTTCAAGAGAACAGTCAAACGCCTCGTCTGCCGACACGCTGGACAGTATCGCACTCCAATTTACAGAATTCAAATGGTGTTAAAAAAGTTCAAGGTTTTTAGCGCTTATATTTCTGAAGCATACTTCAGGGTCACGAGTTTCTTTTAGGTTATAGCTTACATTAGAAAGTAGATATATCGGAAGGTGATCACTAATTGTTTCTCCAACTACTCCGGCAATCACTTCCGACGTACAAAGGTTCGTTGAAAATAAGTCTAGTAAGGCCTCATGTACAGGTGTTACACGAGTAGGTTTAAGAATAACATTGGACAACCCATACGATTGATATAAAGACATCATTTCTTGTTTATGATAAGAGGGAGCATGCATATCTATGTTAAAGTCGCCGCCAAAGTATAGAGCAAAGCCGTTTTCACCAATAAACCGAAAGAACACTTCGAGGATTTCGAAAAAAGGAGAAATATTGCCACAAGGCGGACGATAAACTGCTGAGTATATAGATTTTTCATGTTAAAAAGTTAAGATTTCGTAGTCATTTGAAATTATAGTGAATTCGGTAATAACAGAACATTTGAAGTGTTTTTCACATACATAGCTATACCCCCGCCTAGCTTATCACTACGATTTAAATTGAATATATTGTAACCCTCCAATCTATCCACCTCATCAGTACTTTTATACCACGTTTCTGTAAGCATGATCACATCGAATCGAAAACTGAAACTGTCCAAAAATATGCTTAGTTTATCAAATTTATTCCGAACTGATTGCACATTTAAGTGAAATAAAGAAAAAGGCACTTTCGTTTGCTGGGTAAAAATGAGCCCAACTTCTTTAGGTAACAAATAATCGTCGTCACTCATGGTATAAAACAAAATAACCAGCCTTTAAATGCGAAGGAAAAAAAAAACTACTCAAACTTTTCCAAATCATCCTTTGACTTCACCACACGTACTTGGGTCCCCTCTTTCTCTCTTGCAAAAACTTTTCCATGTTTGTACCATACATACTGGAATCTTTTCTTTTTTGCCCATTCCTTCACTTCAATTCAATTCAATTCAATTCATTTATTTACTCCCATTTGTACATATGGGTGACGGAGACAGGGAAAAAAGCTGCAAAATGTGCAGCTTGACAAAGCCCCTGCCCCCTATCGGCAGATCGGCAGACAGGAAACGTTAACAGAAACATTTTAAAGGCGAAAAAACAAAACAGGCAGTTCTATGCAGGAGAAAAAAGTTTAAAAGTTACAAGTGAATATTGTGCGTATTGTTTTCTTATTTAGAGCATCAAGACAGACATGGTGGTCTCTTAAAAAGTTCAGTAATGTTGGCAATGTATGCTGTAACATTTGAAGCCCATAATTTGTTCTAGGACGAGGTACTCTGAGGGACCCGGCGCTACGTACTCCGTAGACCGTATTTTTAACACTTAGTCTAGAAAACCGCAGTAATGGGTGGTTAAAATACTTAACGGATGCCGCGTATACTGTCGCAAGCTTATATTTGTTATATTCTTGTATTTTTATTACTTTATGCTTACAGAAATGTGGATCGGTGTGTGCGTAATACGACGCATTGGCTACGACTCGAATTGCTCTCTTCTGCAATAAAAAAAGTTTATTAAGGTTTGTACTGGTCGTGGTTGCCCACACCAGGTTACAGTAGGATATACGAGAATTGAACAATGCATTATAAATTAAGAGTTTAATACTAGATGGTAATGTATGGCGATGCTTATATAGAATTCCTACGATATTTGAAAGCTTAAGTGTAAGATTTTGAATATAGGAGTCCCATAACATATGTTCATAAAAAATTATGCCTAAAGTTTTAACAGTGCTTGCAAATTCAACTTCCGAAGAATTCAACATTAACTTTATATTAGGATTGCACACTCTACCTTTTGATTTAAAGATAACGGCTTTTGTTTTGGTTTCATTTATTTTTAGGGAATTTGAGACAGTCCATGAACTAAGCTTTTGCAGACATGTGTTTGCATCGGCTATCATTATATCAATATTGTACCCTGAAAAAAATATACTAGTATCGTCGGCATACATGACAAATGAGGCGTTTCTTGCAATAGCGACTACATCATTTATAAATAAATTAAAAAGCAGAGGCCCCAAGGCACTACCTTGAGGTACCCCTCTTCGGACTGCTTTTAGCATAGAAGAAAAACCATTAATTTCAACTGTTTGCATCCGACCGCTTAAGTAACTTTCAATTAAAACAAGAGAATGCCCTCGAATGCCATAGAAATTTAATTTTTTAAATAGAATTTTATGATTTATCCGGTCGAAAGCTTTTGAAAAATCGATAAATATCCCCAACGTTAAGAGTTTGTTTTCATATTATTTAGAATAATTTCTTTTTGCTCTAGAAGAGCTAGTTCAGTAGAGCGACCTTTCCGAAAGCCATATTGAAAATCAGTAAATATCGAATTTTTTTTTTCACAAAAGTTGTTAAGTCTAGCGTGTATAATTTTCTCTAAGGCCTTAAAAAAACGGGTAAGACTGAAATTGGACTGTAATTGGACATGTCATTTCTATCTCCACACTTATATAAAACAGACACCTTCGCAATCTGCATACCCTTTAGAAAAACGCCAGTCGAGAGCGACAAATTAAAAATATGTGTGAGGTACGGCGTAATGATGTCAATCACATATTTTACCGGCTGCACCTGTATACCATTAAAGTCAACACATTTACTGTTTTTGAGGTTTAAAAACACCGAACGTACTTCACACTCATCAGTAGGAAATAAGAAGCAGTTTTCTGCTATGCGTTGAGTTAAACAAAGATCACCACTTTGTAACTGAACAGGGGAAAATAGATTCGTAATATAGTCATTAAATTTATTTGCTAACTCTACTCCACTGAAAGTTCTACAATTTATTACAAGTTCTTTGATAGCGTTTGCTTTACCGTTACGATTTAGGATATTATTAACTTTTTTCCAGATAACGTCACTTCTATTTTCATTATAAAACATTTTATAGTAATATGCATTTCTTGCTTTTCTTAACATACTAGTTACTTCATTCCGACACTTTTTAAACATTTTAAGCACATCCAGGTCTTTCGTCCACACGAAACGCTCACAAAGCTTGTTTTTATTTGTTATCATGTTTAGTATATCTCTGGTAATCCACGGTTTTCTAGACTTTTTGTGTGGCGTTATTTTTCGAAGTTTAAAACATTCTTTATATAATAGACAAAATGTATTAATAAACCAATCATACGCTTCATCGGCAAAATATAAATTGGAAAATGATCACTGACATCAGAGCACACAACACCCGCGGTAATCCGGGTCAGAGGTATGTTTGTAGTAAATAAGTCAAGAACCGTTTCACTGCGTGACGTCACTCGAGTAGGATGCGTGATCACATTAGAAAAACCGTAAGATTGAAACAAAGAAGAAAACTCAACTTGACAAGCGGTAGCACAACTCATATCTATATTAAAATCACCACCCAAAATTAAACTGTAACCGTTTTCACCAACTAATTGAAATACTCTTTCAAGAAATCTCCAAAAAGCAGATGAATCACCATTTGGAGGTCTATACAACACTGCAAGTAGAGTGTTTCCGAGTTTCACACATAGGGATTTGTAATTTTGAGTCACAGAAGTAATGTCTGTCATGAGACTGCACTGAGTATCTTTTCTTACATACATGGCTATTCCGCCACCGCGCCTTGAGCAGCGATTTAAATAAAATGTCGAATAATTATCAAAGTTCAAAACATCTTTCTTGCATAAACCACGTCTCGGTCAGCATTAGCACGTCAAAAGAAAATCCGAAGTCATTAAGAAGAATGCCAAGCTCATCGCCTTTATTACGTGCCGAACGTACGTTTAAATGAAAAACAGAAAATGGTTTTACTTTCTTGTTATCAAAAACCCTTCCCAAATCGGAAGGAAAGCAGACGTCTAAGTCGGTCATCTGCACAGAAACAAACAAGAAGAACACATAAACGCCTCAGCCTACTTTATCTACAGTCTGTCAAGGTCATCTCTGTCCGTTATCGGAATGGCACGCATGCCTGCAGACTTTCGAACAAAAACCTTTCCATTCCCGTACCACGCGAAAGCGTAGCTTTTTTCTTTAGCCATGTCTTTTGTGGCCCGAAGAAGTTCTCTGTTTAAACGAGTGAGGTTTTCTTGATTAAATATACTTCCCAGAGGAGCGTCTTATCGTGTTGCGTCAGGCTTTCCGATATGTAGATTTTGCTCCGAGCATGCCTTAGTTCAGAGCGTTTATCAAGTCATTGGTCTCGGGTCGCCTGGTTGGCAAAGCGAACAATAATCCCAGGTATCTTATCGGGACGGGAGCCAAGTCCGTGCGCTATGTTGGCTTCGCCCACGCCGTAGCTTTGACTGCGCTGTTGGTTGCGCCTGAATTCGCCCGCTCGAGTCAGCCGATTTCGGCAACTTGGCGAGTTGCAAGGTTTGCCGGACCGTCCAAGAAACATTTAGACAGAACTGCGTCGTAATATTTGGCGTCTGGTTTTCCTATATGATACTCAAAAGGACTGCATTGTTTTTCTTTTTTTTTTTTTTTCAAAACTAAAATGTAATTAGAAATCTCCAAAAAGCAGATGAATCACCATTTGGAGGTCTATACAACACTGCAAGTAGAGTGTTTCCGAGTTTCACACATAGGGATTTGTAATTTTGAGTCACAGAAGTAATGTCTGTCATGAGACTGCACTGAGTATCTTTTCTTACATACATGGCTATTCCGCCACCGCGCCTTGAGCAGCGATTTAAATAAAATGTCGAATAATTATCAAAGTTCAAAACATCTCATTCTTGCATAAACCACGTCTCGGTCAGCATTAGCACGTCAAAAGAAAATCCGAAGTCATTAAGAAGAATGCCAAGCTCATCGCCTTTATTACGTGCCGAACGTACGTTTAAATGAAAAACAGAAAATGGTTTTACTTTCTTGTTATCAAAAACCCTTCCCAAATCGGAAGGAAAGCAGACGTCTAAGTCGGTCATCTGCACAGAAACAAACAAGAAGAACACATAAACGCCTCAGCCTACTTTATCTACAGTCTGTCAAGGTCATCTCTGTCCGTTATCGGAATGGCACGCATGCCTGCAGACTTTCGAACAAAAACCTTTCCATTCCCGTACCACGCGAAAGCGTAGCTTTTTTCTTTAGCCATGTCTTTTGTGGCCCGAAGAAGTTCTCTGTTGAAACGAGTGAGGTTTTCTTGATTAAATATACTTCCCAGAGGAGCGTCTTATCGTGTTGCGTCAGGCTTTCCGATATGTAGATTTTGCTCCGAGCATGCCTTAGTTCAGAGCGTTTATCAAGTCATTGGTCTCGGGTCGCCTGGTTGGCAAAGCGAACAATAATCCCAGGTATCTTATCGGGACGGGAGCCAAGTCCGTGCGCTATGTTGGCTTCGCCCACGCCGTAGCTTTGACTGCGCTGTTGGTTGCGTTCGAAAATTTGAAGACTCAGCTGGCAGAGCCTCCATTCCTATCAATCTTTGACCCCGAAAAACCTACAAAAATCTCGTCGGACGCATCCTCTACAGGGCTGGGAGCGGTACTTTTGCAGCACGATCGGAATAACTGGCGTCCCATGGCCTCTGCTTTAGAATACTAACAGATGTTTAATCGCGCTATTCCGAAATAGAGAAGGAGGCATTAGGGGATAGTAGTGGGCTGTGAAAAATTTCACCAGTTAGTCTACGGGATGCAAATAACAATTGAAACGGATCATCAGCTGCTTATATCAATCTGTAAGAAATTCATAGGTGACATGCCACCGCGTCTTCAGAGATTTTTCATACGATTGCTAAAATACAATTTCATTATGCGGTTCGTTCCAGGAAAAATACAGTAGTAGATAGGCTCTCAATGGCACCAGTCACTGATGGGTCGCAAGAGGTCACTACCGACGTCGAGATTCACGCAACCGGTGTTCTCTGGGACTGGGTGTCTGCAGCTACCTTGTCACGGTTGACGCCAGAAACCGCAAAAGATTCGGTACCTAAACAGGCAAACAACGCAATTACAAATCACTTGTCTGTAGAAGGGGTCTTCAAATCTTTTGAATTAGATTTAACAGTAATCGAAGGAATTTTACTTAAAGGACACATGCAGAGGAAAAAAACATTTTTTTTTAACATCTTAGTAGGAAAAAGGATGTCATAAAACAATATTACAACGAAGAAAAAAAATTCTTAGAGTTATATTTACGGCGCTATACGAATTTGTAGTTGGCGCCCGCCGGCGCCGCGGAAAAGTGGCCCTTATTTATCACGTGACTGGCCCTTATTTATCACGTGGTGCTTGCGCTCTTTCGGAAGCTTCGTATGGCGTCTAAAAGTAACTTATTCATCTTTGTTCGAAGTATAACAAAAAACTAAGATTAATAGGTAAATTTTAGAGCCCAAAGGAAACTCCTGAAAAAGCGCAAGCAGACGTGATAGACCTGTGCGCCGGTCAGACGACGGCGGCGGCGCCCCGAAGCAGACGAACTTGAGCGGCGGCGGCGACGACGGCGTGGAGAAACGCGTTGAAGGGGTGACCACTTGTTCTGCGACTCGTGGGACTGTCCCGCATTGAGGGCTCGTGTCCTGCGTCCCGCAAGAAATACCAAAATCTTGAAAATGTCCCGCATTTCAGGCTGCTCTAAACTTCACTGTTCAACTCATGACGCTGCTGAACAACGGGGCACGGGGAAGTGCGGAGGTCGCTGGCAATCGTGTGAATCGCGATGGTACACCATTATCGATCCAAGCATTGCGGGAAGCGACCGTCGTTCTCGCATTAGAATTGACATGCATGAGCCGTTGTGCCTCTCTTCCCTTGATGGCAATATATTGGAGACATAATTGCTCGCTAAAAGTTGAAAATAAATTATTGTAATTATTTTCAAATCGCGCTGTGTGAATGCAAAAAAAAAAAGTTGCTCTCAATTTTTTTTTTTTTTTTTTTAGTGTGTGAGGACGGTTTACACAAGACAAAACAACGGCAACTCAAAACGGTCAAAAAAAAAAAAAAGTCTAGAAATTTGTGTTGCAGCACCATAAAAGATTCACTGTTTCTTTTTTTTCCTTCTGATTGAGTTCTGCTCCAGTCGATTTTATGTTTTCAACTTAGGCACATTTGTAAACATATGTGCCATTAAAACTCAAAATTTATAACTGGGAATGGAAATTATTTGGACTTAATTGCCGCAATACAATTTGCAGCTGTATAATATGTTTTGAGACAAGACAAGATGTTAAATGTGCTAGCAGAGCCGCATTTCGTGGCGTCTGTTGATAAATTTTTTCGAATATTTATTTTTTAATCCCTCCTTGCGCCCCAGTCTCATGTAAAAAAAAAACAACCTGAGACTGGGATACAAGGGGGGAAAGTATGCTATGGTAAACTTCCCCCCGCTCGACTGCGCACGAAGTTAATTTTTTGCAGTCGCCACACTCCAAGTAAAATACCGTTCGTCTCCTACCCCCCCCCCCCCCCCCCCTCCGTGGTCAGCGTGTCCCGCATTTCGCTAGCACGAAGGTGGTCACCCTAGTTGAAGCGGCGTTCGCACAACACTCAGCGTGCGGCGGCAGTGAGACTTTGCGGCGGCGGCGACGCAGCGCGGGGGCGCGCAGGCCTACCACGTGGCCAGCAGCGGCTCCCGCAGGCGCCAACTACAAATTCGTATAACGCCGCAAATATACCTCTAATTTTTTTTTCGTTATAAAATCGTTTTATGACATCCTTTTTCCATCTAATCTGTTTAAAAAAAATGTTTTTTTTTTTCCTTTGCATGTGTCCTTTAAAGGAAGCAGAGTTGTAGTGCCTCAAAGTATGCGTAAAGAAATGTTGTTGCGTCTGCATGACAGACATCAAGGGATGATAAAGTGTGAGGCTAAAGCACGCAGACACTTTTTTGGCCAGGTTGAAACGAAGAAATAACTTCGATGATCAACAGCTGCTCCGCCTGCAAGCGCTATGCTTACGCACTAACTTTTGAGCCTCTGATAATGAGAGAAACACCGAACCTTTCCTGGAATCGTGTGGGAACTGACGTATTTGAGTTCACCGGGAAATCATATTTAGTTGTCTTTGATGCGTTCTCCAACTACCCGGAAGTTGAAATACTAGAAGCTAGGACGTTGATTGACAAACTTAAAGCTATATTCGCAAGGCATGGTATACCAATGGTAGTCACTTCGGACAATGGTCCACAGTTTGCGTCCTACAAATTCAACGCGTTTTCGATCTTGTGTGACTTCGAACACATAACCTCAAGTCCCAGATTCCCACGCTCTAACGGACTGGCGGAGAAGCGAGTTCAAATTGCAAAACGAGTCTTTAAGGAGACCAATTCGGTTGGTGAAGACAAGTGGTTGGGACTACTAAAGTATAGATCAACACCTCTTGAACGTGGTCGCTCACCAACCGACCTACTTATGAACAAGAATTTAAGGTGTAGGTTGCCCAATTTCAGAAGTATAGAAAAAAAAAATATGTAAAGAAACACTAACAGCGGTACAGATGGAACTCACCTAGGTGAACTTCACCCTGGCGATATTGTACAAATCAAGACTGCTGGGTCATGGGAACCAAAAGCGAAAGTAGTTTGCAAGGTTGCATCGCGTTCATTTGGGGTACTGACGGAGGACAACCGTACATTTCGCAGGAACAGGCAGCACCTATTAAAGACTCAGGAAAAGTTCCAGGAGGCCGATGGTACTGATAGTGAATCGGACAAATTTCCGGAACCGAATGACGGCGAAGAGCAACCATTATTGTGCCAGCTCGACGCCGCCAGGGCTCCAAAAGCTGCGTCTGGAAAACGCCTCGAAGCAGCCAGAGTTCCAAGTGCAACGTCAGAAAACCACCTCGACGTAGCAAGGGCTCCACAAGGAACAGCTGGGAGTACACCTAGTACAGAGGCGTATATGAAGAGAGTTCGGTCAGTCTATGATCTCGCCGCCGTAACGCTCTCCTCCCAAGTGAGCCAATCAGCACGCGGCGTAGAGCGAGAGGCGCATGCGCGTGAACTCCCGGCTGCTCCCACCTGAGTGGGGAGGGCCGCCATCTTCGATCATTCTCCCGGCGGGATGCGTGGGATCGGCATCTAAATCTCGATTATTGCCTTTTATATCGCTGGCTCTGGCAAGAAAATGCCATTCTGTTATTCCTCCGTGGGTTAAAAAGCTAATAAATGAAGATTTTTCGGCGTATTGAATGTTGAGTGGGTTTGTGGTTTGATTAGAAAATTAACCCGACTGATCGCTATCCCTTTATTAGACCAATCAATAAATCCGTATGTTGATTTTTCGCCGGTCATATTGCGTGAGAAACGTTAAAACTACCCATTTTTTACTGGTTTTACTATGTCATAAGTGGCATATTGCATTCCCATTCTAAGCTTCACGTTGTGAGTCCTACATAAATATGAACACGGGAAGGCCTTTTAAAATGAAGTATTTTTTTAAGTTAGTACTATTAGAACAGTATAATCACCCTCGGTGAAATGACAAGCACGCTGAAGTGGTCTACCGTGCAAGCCAGTGTCACAAAATAAATAAAAACGTCAAAAATATTAAAGCAAACATTTTTTACTCCTTGTTGACTTTCTCCGCCACAAGACTCCAATTAACCGGCCAAAAAAATTTGCAATTAAAGCATTACTTGAATAATCTGAAAGTTAATCGATGAGCTGTCCAGTCTTACGTTAGGTGAGGGCGGAGGGTCATCGGAAAGTATCGTGAAGCCTCGCTAGCCCTTATCAGTAGAAGAGTATCACTGCGGTCGATGCTGTCTGTGTAGTGGTGCGCGTCGTTTGTGGGGTTTGAAGAGTCTACTATGTTTGAATACAAGATTATTTAGCCAGACATTTATAGTATTAGCCTCTTGACAACCGCGGCCCTCACCAAGAAAATTGAAGCGGGTGAACCCGCACTACCGAGAAAAGCATTTTAACAGGAACATTGCTGCGTTGCTCGGTCACACCCGTTTATTACAGTCACGGCACATATCGTTTACACGCAGTCTCGGGGTTTTTTCAACCATGTGCAATATACACCAGCTCGTTTGCGCCCTTACTTTTTGTTTATTACTCCACAAAACTCACCCACACTTTGGCACAGTAAAGGGGCTTAGGAACTCAATAGCATGGTAATTTCCAATACAGCGCTAACTTATCTTCATTCTAAATATTTATATTACTGCAAACGCTAGAAGTTTAAAACAAAGCATAGAAGCTGCGATTTCACAGCCCACAGTACCAGTATTATGTTATCTGGGTTGGAATTTTTGTTTAATTGCCATGTTGATGAGCCAATACATTCATTCAAAAATATTTAACATAAATATTCCAGTTCAGCCGGAGACGGGCATCAGTCGTGGTGATCCATGCTTTCCAACGTCTGCCTAGAGCAGACGACGCACCCACAGAAGTGATTATATAAATTTAGGCCGCACGCCTGCAACACCGATTCGATCTTCACTGAAGCACCGAACAGTACCGCATTCTTTTCCGCTAGAATTGTTTTCGCACCTATAGTATGCGACAAAATAAACGCAAGAATCTACGCCGTCTCGCGCGCGAACGTGCAGAGCCTATGGGGCGGCCGTTCTCCTATCCCCGCTTTGATGACGATGATAGCGCGACCGTAGCGCCACCTCTAGGTCGATCTCGAGGCCAATACGGCTCTGACCCAGTACATCTAGTCAGCAGGGGACCCAGTTAAGAATATCAATGAGGCAGTGCAGACCTCCAGCCGTGCTGACTTATGACGAAAACTTCAACCAAATCTGCCTTTTCATTTTTTTTTTTTTGTTTGCTTTGCATGTTAGTGTTTTCTTTTTCCAATAAATATAGACCTTTCCAGCGGCAGTCTCGAACGAAACAATTTACAGCGCGTGTCCCTGGTTTTGAGAGTGTACGTCAGTCTTGCCCGACTGCGCCGAGCTGTGGAGTTTCTCGTCAGTGGGCTGTGGCAGCCTGCTTAGGCGCAATTCCGGGCGCTGGTGGCGACTGAATTGCCGCGTTTTCTTTTTTATCTTGTGTTCTATGGCGAACATAATTTATAGAGGTCTTTAAGAAAGCAGTGCTCTATTTTTGGGAACAAAAACAAAGAAATGAAAGCTTTTTTGGTGAGTCCTTGCTTGGCAGAACAAATGCAACCGGAATGTTTGTTTCATTTTATGTTCACTGTTTAACGGCACCGTACACACAGACGTGTCAATCTATTAAGGTCAAAATATTTGACCACACAGGATATCCGTACTGCACCGATACTCCCCGCCCACAACATAAAATTCAATGAGTCTCATCAATCGAACAAAAAATATAGGCACTGTTTGCTGCCACCCGGTGGTAGCAACGACTTCCGGGTAGACCCGCTTGCTGCCACGGACCAATCGGATGGCTACACACCACGTGACCGTGCTAACATACTAGGTAATTAGATTTTATATTTATTTTATTTGGTATATACAATATATATTATGTTATAATTGCCTTATAACGATATAACTTATGTTATAATTATTTGTGACGTCACAACTTGCTTTGTTTGTGAATTCTTTCTGGCCGTTCCCGCCGTTTTCCGATTTGCTGTCGGCTGGTACCTGAGCAGGCGTGCGTTTGTGTACGGCACAGGATCTTCGGCAAGCTTCGGATATCGCCCTGAAATAATCGCGAATCGGCATTCTTGATTGTTGATTGGTTTTTTGTAGAGTGTTATTGAGGGTTCCAGATAGTTATTTTCACTTGACATCTCTTGGTTTAGTTGTAATTGGTGCTGGTTGTGTTGGTGTGCGGGTCCCGAACTAGGCATGCCACGTGTGTTGGTAGCCGGTGATTCGATGTTGAAAGACCAAGCGCGGTCTTTCACACTGAATCCTGGCGTGGCTGTCGAGGTCAGGTCCTTTAGTGGTGTCAGGATTGAGCGGTTGTTCTCCATGATCGCTGACAGTCTGCCTGGCTTTGATGCGGTGGTCGTGCATGTTGGCACTAACAACGTCGGGGATAGTGACATCACGCGCGTCGCCAAATTTCGTCAGCTGGTGTCGCGCATCATGGAGAAAAACCCCGAGATCCAGGTCGCGTTCTCGGCCATCCTTCCGAGGGAGGTGAGCCTTCGGAAGAATGATCGGTGGGCGGTCAGTGCCGAAGTGCTGCAAGAACACAATGATGAGGCCAGGAGAACGAATCTCATCTTGCAGGAACTCTGCCGCAAGGAGGGATACGGCTTCATCGACGGAAGCAGGCAGTCGTGGAGTGGGCTGCTCATGCTGGATGGTGTCCACTTCAACAAGAAAGGCAGCAGGGTAGGTTTGATCTGCGTATTTGAGCCATAGCATGAATTTAGAACAATAAATTAGAATCAACATGTATGCAAATAACGCTAAAAGGTTGCTGTGCCTTAGATTTTCGTGGTGTCGCGTTTTCCCCTAAAGTTTCCATATCTTGGCAGGTGTTTGGACGCATCCTTCGAGGCGGCCTTCATGGTGTTGTGGCAGGCCACGGGCAGGAGGCTGAGGACCAGGAGTGGAGTCGCCATGCAGCAGAGGAGGAACACCAGGAGCTGCGTCGTGAGTATGGGGACCAGGCCAAGGAGCTTGCAGAGTTCTGGAACGGTAAGTATAACTTCCCTTCCCTTAGTTCTAGTGTCGGAGGAGGCCCAGCCTGTGTGGGTGAAGAACAGGTGCAGGGCATGTGCACTGTGACAACCACCGACACATGCACCACCAGCTGGGCCGCTGTTGTGCAGAGGCCGCCGAAACGTGTGTCACGTGGCCGTGGCGGCGTTGACGGCGTTGACAACACTGTCAGAAGTAGGGGCTGTGTGCCGCGCACACAGTCTTCACAGAACACCGAGCCCTCTCGGGGTGCCCCAGCCGCCAGCGGTCATGCCACTCGAGAGCAGAGGCTGAGAGGAGTAAAGCCCTCTAGGATGCCAATGATGCTTTCTGATGGCTGTGCTCCTGCGCTTGCCGGGGGAGTGTGGGTGCACCGGAAGGCTGGCAGATCTGTTGCTGCCTGTGGTGCCTCGGTGCGTCCCTCCTCTCCTGTGGCGCAGTGCATCGACCCCCATGAGGGTGTACTGGCCACGGCCTGTCGCACCACTCGAAAGCAGAGGCGGAGAGGAACAAAGTCCTCAGGGATGCCAATGACGCAAACAGGCGGTCGTGCTCCTGCGCTTGTCGGGGGAGTGTGGGTGCACCAGAAGGCTGGCACATCTGTTGCTGCCTGTGGTGCCTCGGTGCGTCCCTCCTCTCCTGTGGCGCAGTGCATCGACCCCCGTGAGGGTGTACCGGCCACGGCCTGTCGCACCACTCGAAAGCAGAGGCGGAGAGGAACAAAGTCCTCAGGGATGCCAATGACGCAAACAGGCGGTCGTGCTCCAGCGCTTGTTGGTAGAGTGTGGGTGCACCAGAAGGCTGGCACATCTGTTGCTGCCTGTGGTGCCTCGGTGCGTCCCTCCTCTCCTGTGGCGCAGTGCATTGACCCTTGTGAGGGTGTACCGGCTACGGCCTGTCGCACCACTCGAAAGCAGAGGCGGAGAGGAACAAAGTCCTCTGGGATGCCGATGACGCAAAGGGGTGGCTGTGCTCCTGCGCTTGTCGGGGGAGCTCGGCACTCTTGGATGGCGCATACATGTGGTGCTGCCTTTGAGTGTTCGTCTCTTTTAGAGGACTCGGTTTCTTCTTCTGGCAGAAATAAAGGGTGTTCTAGTGAGATAGTGGGTCAGATGCCTCTAAGATGCATTTCTTGTAATGTACCAACAGTGCATGGTCAGGCTGGTGCAGATGCTCCTGTCAGTGGTGCAGATAGGGTGCCTTGCACACCCTTTGGGTTAGGCAAATTAGCTGGAGGGGGCACTCTGGGTCTAGGCGTCACATTCAGTGACTATAGCGAGTTTGAATCTAGCTATAAGCAGTGGCTAGCTGCCAAATTCACTCCCATGAGAATTGGTCACTCTGAAAAAAATTTGTCTAGTTGCACAAGCCCTACATCTAAGGACCCCTTCCCTTATAGGCGTATCACTTTTGAGTGCTGCCGTGCTGGGAAGTCTCGATCTAGAGGAAACGGCATCCGAAACAAGCAGAGGTATCTTGCGACAGGATGCCTATGCAAGGTGTCAGTTTCTTTAATTGTGGAACCGATGCCTCATTATAAAGTTCACAGCATGGTAGAGGGCCACAACCATCCCGAAGGGCCAGGGTTCGAAATGTGGTATCCGCAGAACAGGCTTCTAAACAAGGCTGAAAAGAAAGAATTTGAAGACGTCCTTTCATGCAATGTTAAACCAAAGGATTTGAAAGAGTTGGTATTTAAAAAGACTGGAAAGCATATTACATCGCAAGACGTTAGGAATGTAAAGCATGAAAATGTGAGGAAAATCGAGAATAGTCTGCATCATGGTTCTCTCTTGTTAAAGCAAATGGAAGATTTAGTTAAAAAATGTCCTGGTTGGATTGTACACATTGAAAAGGATTCTAGCAATCAGCTTTTGTTTGTATTATTTCAGTCTAACTTAATGAGGCAGTTCACAGAAAATTATTCAGAGGTATTATTTTTCGATGGCACTTACAAGGTTAATATTAAAGGTTATATTCTTCATTCAGTACTCTGCGAGGACAGCACAAGCCATGGGAGACCGATCTGTTACATGTTTGTGCAGCGGGAGACTAAAGAAATTCTTCAAGCAGCTATAGCGAAGTTCCTCGATTTAAATCCTGCTGTGGTGTCGAATTGTAATGTAGCGGTGATGGATAAGGACCTTAATGAAATGAATATTCTTGCACAGCTGCTACCAAATTGTAGAATTTTGCTATGCTCTTGGCATGTGGTAAAGTATCTGCACCAAAGAGTTTCGCAACTTTGTTCTAGCAGAGTCGACAAGCAAGCCGTTAAGTCTCTCATATCAAAGCTAGTTTTCTCTTATGATGACAATACTTACCAGGAACTCTTGGAAGAGCTTGAAAATGAAATGCAAAAGGAGCTTGAAAGTGAAAAACAAAAAAAGTCCAGCTTTCTTGAGTTTTATTATAAAAATTGGCACGACTGTAGGGAGATGTGGGTGCATGCATACCGTCGTAACATCTATACCTTTGGGAATAACACTAACAACAGAATGGAAAGCCACAATCAAAAGATAAAGCAGTTTATGCACCAGCGTATGCATTTAGTTGATGCTGTCAAAGCCTTGGTTCAATATGTAAACCATGATACTTTATCTGTTAGCTTTGCACAATTCCAAGAGACCATGCTGTGCCTTGACACACGAAAAATTGATGCATTTCATATTCAGGTATCTACCAACTGTACAGGATATGCTAGCAACTTAATTTATAAGGAGTATGAATCTTACTTAAATGGAAATCTTGCATATTGTATGAATAATGGACAGCATACAGTCAATAGTAAAAGTAATTGTTACATTGTTTCACAGGATTTAACTGCCTGTACATGCACATTCCAAAATCAGTTCCGGCTTCCTTGTAGACATATCTTTGCTGTTAGATCTAATCTTTCAGTGGATCTTTTCGATGTCAAATGTGTTGCATTTCGGTGGTTAAAGTCTGGCTTTGTTGAAACTGATGTAGATACTGCACAGGCAGTAGCGCAAAAAATTAGTTTGAATGTATCAACTAAAGGAAATCCCAAACTGGACACGACGGAATCAAAGTATAATTACGCTTTAAGTGAGCTCTCGGAATCGTGCAAAAGCATAGCAAACACTTTGGCATGCTGTGGTAAATCTGAGCTGCTGGAAAAGTTATCTGAAATAAAGAGTTTTTTAATAACCTGATAACCTATCCTAGGAATAAGACTTCCAAAACAGTATTCAATCAAGATGAACAGCAGGATTTGAAGCAGGCTCATTGCAAGGATGAAGATGAGCTAAATGAAGAAGGGTCATTTGGTAGTGAGGATGGCATTGTAGAGAGCCCTGCTAGTATTCCAAGCATTAAAAGGGAGGAAATTTGCAATTCGAGCACTGTTGAGCGTACGCAATTAAAGCAGCATTTTGTGGACCACAATTATTGCAAAAGTTTAGACATGAATACAAACTCTTCAGACATAATTACTCTGTCTCCAGAACCGGAATTTCATAATGAAAGAAAACGTGCTGAAGTTTCACATACTGTTGTAGATCTGACCTGTGACGAAGTATTGGATAAAGACGTATTGATTGTTCCATTGAATAAGTCTCCTCGTGGTAGGCCCAGTAAAAGAAAGAGGACATCTAAAGTGCAGGCATTGCCAATCATGAAGTCTGGTAAAAGTAGCACTAATTGTAACATCAGCGACCGCAGCATGCTTCGTTTAGAGCGTGCAGCACGTTATATTACGCAGCATGATTTATTGTGTGTGCAAGGCATTGAATGGTTAAATGATAATGTGATCAATGAGGCACAATCACTTATTCATACACAGTTTAACCATGTTGGGGGGCTACAGGATGTTCTTCTTGGCCCAAGATTGTTGTTTAAAAAGCAAGATAAATTTGTCCAGATCCTTCATATTCCAGATCATGAACATTGGGTGACTATTACAAATTATGGGGCCCCAAACAATTCAGTATTTTTATTTGACTCCCTCTTCGAAGAAATATCAAATAATTTGGTTTCTCAGGTCTTAAATATCATGGGATTAGATTTACATCAGCTCATTGTATATGTTATGCCTACGCAGCGCCAGATGAACACATATGATTGTGGGGTGTATTCTATAGCCAATGCATATTGCATTGCATCTGGACAGGATCCATGTTCTCAAAATTTTGACCAGAGTTCTATGCGAGGCCACTTATTACGATGTCTTTATGATGGTGAAATTTTACACTTCCCTATTACAACTTCACGTGTGCCTAGAATGAAGCGTAGAAAAATTTGTTATGCTGACAGGACATTATTGCTAGATACGAGTGGACATATGTAATAGAAGCTGCATTTTTTTTAAATACCAAGTGTAACAAAAAGGTGTGGCTTTAAATGTTTGATTTACCAGTCACAACCACCTAATGTTTGTTCCTTCAGAAATGAAAATCTTAAGTTAATGCTCATGATAACGATAAATATAAAATAATTTCCCTTTAATATAAAGAATATTTAGCTTTAAATTTAGCCGCAGCCAATGATGAAGGGTTGCCTGAGCCTCTACTTCTGTGTGAGCCATAGGTCCCAATCTGAGGCTTTACCTTTAAATTATTTTATTAATTTGCAAGAACCTGCATGGATTATCTGCAGGTATAGCCTAAATTTATTAAGCACAAAGCTCTGTGAACATATACTAAACTTTTATACATAAAACGGGTAGGTTCTGCTTTTGTTACTGTACTCTTGTTATTAATTGTGCCAGTCGGGTCTTTAGCTTTATTGATACTACAGTGTGAGTCAAAGGGATCAACGGCTGATTGACGGAATTGCGAATATTGGTTTCTGAATGTATTGTGCTAAGGTCCTTCACAGAAATGCTAAGCAATGTGCATTAAAGGTATAGAAGTTCCATTGATCAAACTACCTAAGTAAAAAATTAGGATGGAAAAACTTGAAATCACTACCCACGGCGGCGTCTTAATGGCGAAAAAGCCAAAAGATGTTGGCAGTGCTCTCTGCGTTGACAGGTGGGGATCAGCAGCGAAGACACAACGAATACTATTTCAGCATCAGCTTCGGTGATGACACTGCTGTTGTCAGTGGCTTGTTTTTGAGGTTTCCCTCATTGAGGCGCACCTCACCCAGCGTAGAATTGTAGAGGAGTCTGGAGGTAGCCGCCGAAACTCCACCCAAAAAAGTCAGTGGACCTATTTTGTTCTCTTACACTCTCCAGAACAGAGCAACCTTCACTCACTCGTTGGGAGCTAAGTGCACCCCAAAACAGCACGGATGAAAGTTGTAGACAAGAAAAGTGATGCGGTAACAACCAGAGAGTGCAAAGTAGACAGCGACATGTAGCCGAAAATAATTGCAGAAAGAAAATGAGACAACACAACTGTTTTGTTTGTGTTTTATCTTGAATTTTTTGTTTTATTGGTAGAATAAAACACTTATGCACTGACAATTCGTGCAAAAATAAAAAAAAAAGATTGCATCGCCTTTAGTTTAGAAACGTCATCCGCTATTGCACCCCTCCAGATGCCCATGTGTCAAGTTATTGTCTGCAACCGCAGCACGATTCAAGCGTACCGCCTGTAGGCTCTCTAACCGTCTGTGATTTTACGTGCCTCCATCTGTCGGTTGCACCAGACACCTTTTTTTTATAGCAGACAGCTGTCGAAGGTAGGGATTTCAAGATTTTGGTCTCTAACTCTTTACTCAGGTAAGTTTAATAAGTAAGACTTTTATACCCTTGATCAACGCTCTTCAGCCACCCCTCTAAAACATTTAAGTGCAATACATTCACGAACCAATTTATGCAATCGCTTCAAACGGTCATCGATTCCTTTGACTCGCCCTGTAGATACTAATTGCACTAATCAAAATGTGTTACGCGAATGTTTAACAGCTATCTTCAATTATTTCAATGTATAGAGCTCAGCAAAAGTCCTCCAGCTGGTTAAGCAGAAGGTATAATCGAACTTCAAAAAATATTTCATACGCTCGAAAACAGCCCGTCGAGAATTGGCCGGTTTTAATCATGCTCACTCTCTTTTACATGGTCACATGGCATTCAAACTGTGTACTAAATTCAAAGTCATGGGTCATCATTCAATATTAAAAATAGAAAGTAGCATGAACCCCATTTTTGTGGCCTCCAAATATGTACATTGAAAGAAAAAAAATGTTGCACAGGTCAGAGGAAGCACATGTACACATCATTCTGAACATGGCGACGTACCGCGGGCTAGACAAAACGATGGCGGCGCACGACGAACGTGGGGCCGCTACTTCGCAACTGTTGTTCATAGTACCGGCCAATTGATCTTCAAGCACAGAGCATCGAGCAGAAGAGATATAAGTGTGAAACAACCGCACGGGCAAACAGTGCACCCAACTTAGTTGTTGTCTGCTTCGCTTGCTGAAGAAGAAAAAGAAGTGCAGTTGGGTGTCGCGATGTGGCTTCTGATATCTCTCTCCTCCTCTACCTTGCTTCCTCGTCCTCGGTACAGATTGTCCACATGTCTCGGTCATGAGCTTCTGTGCTCATGTTTTGGTTTCAAGCAGTGGAGTTTTTTTTTGGCCTTGTTAAATATATATGTGACTGTAGCAAAATATTGATTTGGGTAGTCTCCTGACATCATATTAAATCGCCTGGCAAAAAATTAAGAAAAGCCTTTGTGTGTGTGTGGGGGGGGGGGGAGGGGGTTAGTGTTTCTTTAACCACAATTTCTATAAACTTCCCAACGTTATGGGACCGACTTGGCTTCTATTAGTATGTGACTAAAAGAAGCCGAATGGTTGCAGCTTTTCTTTGTTTTTCTTTTGATTTTTTTTTTCTTTTTAACCTAGGCATATCAAACAGACAAGAAAGAGCTTGAAGAGATTTATAAGAATTCTCAAGCAGCTACTTCCATGGGCTATGGTAGTAAAAGGAAAATGAATATAGATGCAACCATTCGGGCTGTTTAGTGACTCGTGACCAAGGAGCAAGTCTATCCTGAAACATTAAGAAGTTCACAGGAATCGTGTTTGCGGTTCCTAATTTGTGTCATATATTTGACTCGGGTCGGTAAACAAGGTTGTGGCATAAACACAGCCAAGCATGATTGATGCTATAAATAGTTAAAAAAATATGATGCAAGAAAAATTGGAGGGCTACAGCAGTTTGACTGGTTGGTATCCGGGCTGGCTGATTGTCACAATAGGATTGTGCGAGTTTTCAGAACTTCTGATTGTGACATCAAATAACATACAATTCGATCTGATTTCGTATCAAACACTGAGTACTTGGAAGTTCTGCAATAATTCACATGTTTGTGTTCTGTTCTCGCTGGTTAGTGTCCTATAGAGCGCTTCTCGCTGTACACTGGTGTACTGTGGTGGAGCAAATGCCACGAAGCAGGCATTGCGATTTTGCGTGTCCTGCTTTGTTGCAGCACACCTGCATGCTAAGGGGAAAGCATTCCTCTAGAGCAAGACGTGACAATTTTCTAATGAAACTTCGGCTTGCATATATGGTAGACGGACTCTGATATTCTGACGATATCTTTTTCCATTCCTAGATTTAGCAAGGATGCTCCAAAATTGCAGAAATATTTATATGGACTTTTTAGGTTCATGTTTTATGCCAACTTTTTTTGTCTAGTTGTCACTTTTATATATGTGCGAGTAAATTGTAACTCAATTAGCTGAAGTAGTGGATGCAAGCTTGGGAGGAACCTTAAAGGAGTTTAAAATGTAATTTACGTTTGTGGGCAACCTAAGGATCCAAGTCATTCGACCAGGTGGCCTGCGTGCCAAATGGTCCACAATCATTTCCACCACAGGGGAGTCAAGTACAATTGGCCACGCGAGCGGCGCTCCGCCGCTAATAAACAGCTGTTGCAGCGGATGTGTGGGAATCTTGGGATCGCAGCGCGGGCGATGACAGTGAATAAATGATTACAGGTTGTTGAACCAGTGCATTGTGTCATTCTCCGAGATAGGTAGTACCAAGTGGATTCCCACGCATTTAGTAATCAAATGACGAATGCTTTTTTTTAATGTAGAACTGCAGTTTTATTACAGCCTCTAAAACTTAGAGGAAACAGATTTAGGTACTCAAAATTATTGTATTTTAACATTATTTCACTGGATGAAAACGAAGTGGGCGCTCATGCCCCAAAAGTTATCTCAGCTGCTTCAAGAGCTGTTCCAAAACGACTCAGACCAATCACATGACTTGTCTTCTGAATGTTTGCTTCTGGCGCATATCAAGACGCATGTCTTAAAGGTAACTACTGAATAGTTTCAGTAAATAAATTTTTAATTTATTAATTAGCTTAACGAGGTGAGTTCTATCCTATAGCAGCAAGCAGATGATGAAACTTTTTCTGCCATTTCATTTGTTCTTGTTTAGGTAAGCAAGAATGCTTCGCGATCCGGAATGTTACATTGCTTCACTCCTGTGCATCGTGTTTTTTGAAACCGACGAATCAGAGTCACTCACTCCTTAACCCTGGAGCCGCTGCTGAATGTGCCTATTGCCTCCTGGGACTTTAACAAGGTAAGCGGGCTTGTCTCATGCACTGCAAATCAGTTTTTACAGGTTGGAGATGGCCAAACAGCAGGATCCCTCAACATTGGCTTTTGTGACCTTCTGTGGTAAAGACACATCACCAAGTGCATCCTGCCAAGAGTGCAGAAGCTGAGTTTCAACTTAAAATTAATTGCAAAGGAAATGAAGGAAAAGGCTAAATATGCAATTAACAAAGTATAAGTCGAGATTTTCTAACAATATTTTTATTTGTAACCATAATTGGAAATTTTGTAAAGCCTAACCTCATTTTTACAACATATAATTTAAATTATTTTACAATTGTTTGATGTGTATTGATGAAGCATATAAATAAAATTGCATTTCAAATTGGTACATGTGTCTTTGTGTCATCAATCTAATTTACTGAAACAATACCAGCTGAAATGCTTTTGACAGTTTCATAACTGTGACCTATGTTTAGTTTCTTCATTGAATACTTTTTACAAGGCAAATTGTTCGATTTTTTATTTGTGCCGTGGTAGGATTATTTTTGCTCTGGGTAGTAAAATGTTATTTAACATTAAACAACCAAGATCTAGCATATGTGTGTGCAAAAGCTCGCAGGTCTTCGTCTGGAAGGCAGGCTTCTCCCACCGTTCACAGGTGTATTGCAGGGAAGTGTTGTTGGAACTTGAAAAATACTATTGGCCTGGCTGCTGGCCATAATTTTTTTTTTGTTTTATTAACAATGTGTTTCTTTTTGGTTCAACATGGACACTAAGCTCTGTTGCAACTTAAAGACAGCGGAGGAGGCCACCCCTGCCAGCCACAATTAATACTTCTCCAGCGTTTGCTTCGCTATGGAAAGAGGAGTGATCTGTAGGAGGGGGTCTTACTAGTCTTGTAAAAGGGTATGTGTGCTGCAATTGCTTTCCTGCAGCATGACACTTCATTGGGGGGAAGAAGGCAAAGCTAACAATTGATGGGCACTGCAAATAGATGTGACGCATTTGATGAGTGCATCTTCCATTGGAACTGGAGAGCTTTCTAAGTGCTGGTTTTCACCGCCATGTGCAGGGCATTGCCAACACTTGACTCCTGAAAACATTAAGAATTTTTCAAGTATTGCCATTTCATCATGCGAACAGCACTTTTATTACAATCTTATTTTAGTTGTAGAATACAACTAAACTGCTGACCCACTTCCTGTAATATAAAGGCCCCATTGCCTTTTGGATGAGTACATGGGTTTTTGTTGCTACTATCCTTACTCCATAGCAGAAGCAGAGATGCCTGCAAGGCACAGTGATGCCCACTCTCCCACAGAGGGTATGGTGCTAGACTCCCTCTGTATGAATAACATCTGATTTTGAATGTGTCTCCATGTGTTTTTGTGCCACCAAGGAAAAGTGGCAAAGTTCAATTTATAGGTGGAGTGTCCACAGTTTTCACAGGAAACGCTTGTGTGAGGTTCATTGGAGCAGCACTGACTTGTTCAACCTGATCCAACCTTGCTTTACAGGTTTCTATTTGTCTCTTGAATTTATTGGAATTTGCATATAAATAATGTGCAGATTATAAATTCGTTGATTGTTTCAAGAGTGTCATGTGAGCTTCTTTTAAACGCTAGTGGGAAAGGCGTACACGGATGCAATCATGTGAAGCTTGTGTGAATATGAAACGTAAATCTTGAGTATGTAGCAATTAAAATTCAAGAACTCCTATTCTCCTAACTTCTAGGTTAAAATTGTAAGTAACCAGAAATATTCCTTTAGATGCATACCTTAAATGCTTAGTGGAGATTCTTCCATATTCTTAATACGGTATGAGCAAGACCTAAAATAAACTCGTGTAATAATTTTTTTTGAAAAGCAAACGAAATATTTGTGAATTGTATCTCAATTATATGCTGACGCAAACCAAGCTTAAAGGAAAAGTGGAGTGCTCTATGCTCATGAAACGAACGACCCCCCCCCCCCCCCTCCATTGTCAGCAAACCTCTTGCTAAATGTCCGTATTTTATTTATTGACGTTCAAAAAAAGTTTGATATGGCAACACGTTAGCCTTTTAGTGGCAATTTCTCTCGCAGTTCCTAAAATGACCGCTCTCAGAAGTGCTTTGTCACATGGCACTCTTTTTTTTTTTACTTTCGATTTTTTTTTTGGAAGGGGGGGGGGGGTTAAAAAGAACCTTGACAAGAATAACATATTAGGAATCATTAGGTTCAATATAAAAAATACTGGCATTATTGGTTTCATGCAAATAAAAAAGCTCTGCCTTTTTTTTTTTTTTTTTAAACGGTTGATTTGTGCTGCGGGAACACTCGGTCTGCCATGGAGTCCCGTTCTCACATCATTTGTTATCTGGAGTCCCTTGACAGACACCAGGAGCTGGGACTCCTGGCGTCTGTTAGGTGACTCCAGAGATGAAATGACTGATATGGGAAGAAAAAGCCAAATGGACGCGCCAAGAAGAGATATTAAGACATGGGGCTTTTTTTTTTTTTTGTTTTTTTTTTCTTTTTTTTTTTATAAGCCATATTAGAGCTGGGCAATTGATCGATTATCCTACCGATTAATGCTTTAATTGCTATTCTTTTTTTAACCGGTTAATCGGTAAAATTTTGACGAATCAAAATAAAATAAAAATTAAGTGCTTTCACCAAGCAGAAATGGACGAGCACACCTATAGGAAAAATTTTAGGTGAAATTTTAACCTATAGTAAACTGTTCAGGGCAAACTTTGTAACCCCAGACGAGTGCGGAAGGTTTCACGTGTCCCAGCCACCTCAACGACGTGCGAGTGTCCGTTCAGAGCAGCAAAGACTGCTGGGAGCAATCAAAGGAGGCCGCTCTTGCCGGAGAATATCAACAAACCTCTTTGCCTTATGCGGCTGAAGTAAGAATTTGGGAGTATGAGTGTCTCTTAACTGTTATCAACTACGTATTAAAATTGATTCATAATTACAATGATTGGGCCGTTTTACATGCACATATTCAGAAAAAAAAGATAGGGGTCATTTTGACTTAAAAAAAATATGCATGGAAATTAACGAAACCGATTAGCCAATTAATTAATTAATCGATTAAAGGGTGGCGATTCATCGGGTTAATATTTTTAATGGACGCCCAGCCCTACACCATATACATATCATAACAATGGCACAGCGTTTCGCCCCCGAACTTCGAGCACGCTTGCTCCTTCATTTTCAAGGGTAGGCTTTTCATTGTGCGCAGGAGCACGGCAGGGAAGGGGGCGGATCAAGTGGAACCGCAAAAATTGGTTGCTCGACATACTGCGCAGCGATGTGCTACAGAGCTACCGAAGGAACACGGGGGAGGGAGGGGTTGTACTTATGATACGCTGACACATCCCCCTTATTTAGAAATACCTGCGTCCGCCCCTGCGCACGCGCCAGTTAGTTTTACAGCGTTATTGGAAGTATTCACTGGCGGCCATAGTTCTGTGCGCGACTGCTGAGCACGTGCTGATGGCGAGCTTGCACGGTTCTTTTGCAGCGTGCATTCCACACCATCAGGATTGCCGGTCTTAGCAGCCTATTAATGTGGGCTCGTTCTGAGCATTCCTTTAATAAATACGTTTTCTCACTCACTCGTGCGCTCTAGACAGCACCCACAAATATGGCGCCCAGTGAATACTCCTTATACGTACGAAGCAAATTACCTCAATACACAACTAAAATAACAAAAAAATAATAGGTGAGTTTATTGTGGCAATGCAGCCAGAGGCAGAGCGCGTGCGGTTGTACCTTGAGCGCCGATTGCAGCTGTGGAAGCGCGCTTTTCAAGGAGCCGCGTGCATATCCTTTAATCGGTGCTAAAGGCGCGCGGTCACACGCGCTTTACATAGGGCTGCATCGCCACAGAAAATTAACTCCTGACATATTTATGCAAGCACGTCTTTTCGCTTATTGTTTTTTCCAGCCGATAAAAAAACGCAATAAAAGTTTTTTTTTTTTTTTTTTGAGATAGAGAATTTTTTTTTTTTTTGTGGCTTCTCCCCCCCACCCCTCCCCCCCCCCCCCCCCCCCCCCCCCCCCCCCCCGGAAAACAAATTTCTTTCTCAATCGGTTGGTCGGTTGACAAAGAACGGTAAAAGCACAAAACGTCCCAATCCAGACGTTTGTGTTTGTCCCCTTCGTCCGTCGTCTCCTATTTTTTTTTTTTTTTCAAATATGCGTAGCGCCATTTATTGTCCAAAAGATACGGCTCAGTCGATAACCTGTGTATAAATACTCTTCCCTAATAAATAAATAAATAAAAAAAACTATCCTAATTTAACCTAAGGAAATCTGAACTCTGGCGATAGTAGTCATGTGGCACTGGAGAGATATCTGGTTATCCAAGGGCAGGCAGTTTGTAAATAAAACCGGTAATATATGGGTAATATATCAATAGGTCTATTACCTAGTGTGCGCTAGCCTAAAGTCCCTCGATGTCGGCGCAGCAAATGGTCGGCCCCGCCCTTCGGAGCGAATGGCGGCGGAGCACCCGCTCGTGACACGTGTCCTGTGCGCTTCAAAAAAAAGAAAAAAATAGTCGGCGGTATTTGTAAAAAAAGAAAACAAAACGCTTTTATTATTACGCTAGCCCTCTCGGCTACTGATCCGCCTACTCTGTTTCATGTTTAGTGTACAACGTTGTCAAGGCTGCGGGCCCGAGCAAGCCTTGACAAGCAATGGCTACGACTAATATTTTATAGTCTCCGGATAGCTCGTATCCTACTTGCTAATGACAAATCCACCACGCGGTAGATGAAGTCACGCGCACCGTCCCATGGGTGCTTGGCACAACGGGATTGAGACCTAAAAGGCGGGACTGCACCGCCGAAGTCGGGACCAACGCCTTGTCGGAACTTCTGGTCACTTGTCCCAACGGTCTCGGCTCTTTTATTCACATAGATCTTTCCAAACTGAGCTTGCACTAAGCTTATATTCTGTTTCATACTTAGTGTGCAACGCTGTCAAAGTTACTGGCGCGAGCATGGGGCTTGATCTCGTTGATATATCATTTGCTCGCGTTCTCGCGCAAGCAAAACCGTAGATGAAGCCACGCGCTCGCGCCAGTCACTTTGACGGCGTTGCACGATAATTACAAAACATAGTATAAGGAGTATTAACTGGGCGTCATATTTGTGGGTGCTGTCTAGAGCGCATGGTCAGAACGAGCTCACATTAATAGGCTGCCAAGACCGGCAATCTTGAGGGTGCGGAATGCACGTTACAAAAGAACTGTGGAAGTTCGCCATCAGCACGCGCTCAGGAGTCGCGCACACAGCTATGGCCGCCAATGGATACTTCCTATAGTTACAAGCAGCCAGTGCTGCAAGCACGAGAGCACGGGGTCTAGACCACTGTGATCTCAACACCTCAGCTTTGAAAAGTTCGTCGGCAAAACGAACGCTCGCGCAAGAAAGGAACGTCTCAAAGCCAGCACCGCGGTCTAGCTCGGGGCTCGGGCTTCTAGGTTTGGCTTTATTCTCACAGGTCTCACTCGCAAGCTTCAAAGACGAAACGTCAGAACAGCAACCAAATGCCCCAAAGGTAGTACACCATAACAAAGGAACCAGCGCCAACCAACTCCCTCCAACAAGGCCAACACAATCGATATCAAAAGCATAATACTGCTGAGATGACAAAATGTTTGGCTAGGTAGCGCAAGCTGCCGCCCGTTACAAAGGGTATTGCCATTACCATCCATCCACCTAACCAGGTGCTGCCGCCTGTCGCTGTCGGGCATAGAGATCATACATACTAACTCTAGAGGAAAAGGTCCGCCATTTTCCCATACATTCTGGCTGCCGCAAGCGGCGGATCATGCAGGCAGACCTTCTGGGTCCCAAACACGGTTACATCATCAGAGCAGTTTCGTGAACTTCAACAATTCACGAACTTACCGGTGGAAAGATATTCACGTTCCTTTCGAAGCTTTCTTTTTGAAAAGCGCGCAGATGTACGGCCTCGCGTTAACGCTAAACTAAACCATATACCCGGCTTCGCTGGTGGGGCGCGGCTGGGCGCGGTTGAGGAATACGAAACTGCGCAACCACCAGATTTCCGAGATTTCGACAGAAGGGAAGTTAATGCAGCGTAATGAGTTTCTTGCTTTTTATAAGCGTTAGAATAGCTCATAATTTAGTTTACAACGTTAAATTATCACTGTTTATATTGCTAAGAGTTTTCACTCTTCGCGTTACCATGGCAACGTTGCTTTCTTTCTCTCGAGTTCTGTCGCTCTCTTTCGCGTTCGTTCACTCGGGACCCAGGATGTCGGCGCACGGGATTTGCCACTCCTCCTCACCCACCTTTACCCCCCTGCTGTCGGGCAGTCGCTCACAGTCGCTAATGTTTTCAAAGAGCATTAATATTGCTGAATATATTATGCGTTGGTTATAAAACAGTTTATAAACCTAAATAAAACTAAAAAAATATAAACTAGGCGCAGTAAAAATACAAAAAGGCGCAGTGCTTCTACCTGGCGTTGTCGGGTAGCAGTGCAGTCGTTCTGATTTTTTTAAAGCAATGCTTTTTCCGGGTAGGTCGCGCATTTGCTATATAAATAGTTTATAAACCTACCAGATATTTGTCATATCACAAATAAAGTCTAGTTATATGCGGCTACATTATACCGGATACGACGTCACGGGTGGCAGCAAGGATTTCGTTCCGGTAGTCGTTGCTACCACCCGGTGGCAGCAACGTCGGCCAAAAATATATTGCCCTACGGTGCCGCGTTATCCGAACAGGATTTGAGAAAGGTCTCAAATAACACAGCATATCCAATATACAGTGTCGACGATAGTCACTTCACGACGATCGGACGGAATCCGGCGTGTTTTGGGAAACATGTAGAAGAGAGCTCCTTTTTTGCACAGCTTCAAAGCAAATGAACGAACGTGCTTATTCCGTCGCCACACCCCGGACCCGACCCTATCAGCTTGGTTTTGCGAAGACCCGGAACACAGCCTGGAAGGCTTTTTGGAGATTACCTTGACGGAAATAATCCTCCAAGCACGTCGAACAGCCTGCGTCGCGGGCTGCTTGACGTTTGCTCTCATCGTTCGTTTCCTGCGAAGGCCGAGCGGGCTACGAGCCCTGGTATCCTTTGGTTCTCACAATGGAAGATAACGTACAAAGGGTAAGCATCCTAAACAGGCGAATAAAGTAAAAACTTCCAAGAAAAGCCGGCGAACTCCGAATGCACAATGCAGGTGGGGAGTCACGCTGACCGGGTTTCCACAGCCCAGGCGGGTGCCAGAAATTTCTGGCTGATAGGGGTCGCTCGATTCGCAAAATGGCGGCGGCCAGAGCGCTCTTTTTGCAAAGGTGTGCATGTATATCGTTTTTGTTTAAAGGGAAGATGTGACATACAGAAGTCTGCATACCTTGGGCATTGGCCAGGCCCAGTGACATGGCACCAATAAAATCAGACGTGCAGCTGCAGTGATACTGAACGGGCATGTTTAGGCTCATCAGATGCACTTACCTATTCAGTGACCCCAGAGCTATCAATGAACAGACTGAGTAACGAGCGCGGTCTGCAGAGTTGTCTTTGAACTACAAATGAAGGGCAGCCCAACTTGGCTCCGCCCGTCAGAATACATTAGCATCGTGCTATTGTATTGATCCTTTGTCGCCTTTCGTGGCATCTGTGCAATACAGTTTTTCCGACATGTTACGCCATGTAGCGGCCAGCTTTTGAAAGGATGGCCAGTCTGTTTCATCGAGGTTCTGCCCTTCGCAAGGCTGCAAAGCTGCGCTCTACCTAAAGTTATGTGTAGTTTTCAGGTAGTATTTTATGGCAACAGTTAAAAAGAAGCCTCCCGACGACAAAAATGACCGACCGAAGAAAAGGAAGACGCACCGGTACTGCTCCGCCAAGGACTGCCATACTAACAGCGACACCCCTACCGTGAGCCCACTGATCTCTATGACAATTGCTGGATCGCGCTTCCCCGCTTGTTCGCTGCAGCGCAAGTGAAGCCACCGGACTTCACTCGCTTGGGATACGATTTGCCGTTTTTGCTAGCCTTCGCTGCGGTTTTCCAGCGTGCTGTGGACACGTTTTCTACTCGTTCGTCGTCATTCGCCGAAGAAGTTTTTTGATGACTCTGTGTATTGTTGAGACTTGCCGTTGTGAACACGTGGAAAATTTTACGAAAGTGCAGTGTCGCAGGAAAAAGGTACAACGCGTCGAAAGGAAGGGCTGGCGGCGTGTTCAAAGCTTCCTTGGCACGCCGAAGTGCCGTGTCTCTGTGCCTTCGCACGCTTGGATACCGACCAAGAACCGACGCCGTGTGTGTGTCTAGCGAGTGCAATGTGCGTGAAGCTGTTCGTGCCTCTGAATCAGCGTCTTTTTCCCTCGCGGTTTAGGAACGAGCTCAATCCAGCGTCCACTAGCGACGGAAGATGGGGGGAAGGTACGTCTTTTTTTCGTCCTTAGACGATTTACACAATACCGTGCACAACAGCTCCTCATCACTGATCAGTGCTGGCTTATTATCAACCTACTTAATTGCACTTACGTTTGAGCGCGGCTCGCCTAATTGTAATTGGTCAGCAGATTGCACACGACCATACCGGCCGCGCTTCAAAGATTTTCATTCTCGCCGTCTTGTACTTTTGCTTTCGAAAACTCCCCTGGCTCCACAACGTTGCCCTATTCGTGCTCCCACGGAATCTATTAGAGTAGATTTGGGACATAGCCATGGATAATATATAGTACATAAGAACACGTACAGATCTCTCCCTTTTATTGATAGCAACTCACCGGAACAGCTGGACGATCCAGAACTCCGTGGCCGATATATATAAATGATCTAAAGGCTTCTACGCGCGACACACGTTCAGAACTTTGGCGCGGCGTCAATTCTTGACCGGTATCCAAGCGAGCGAAGGCACAAAGATGCATCACTCGGCGTGCCAAGGAAGCTTTGATCACGCCGCGACACCGGCGACACTTGTTTTCGACGAGTTGTACCTTTTGATACGGCTTCACGCACATTGCACTCGCAAAACACATCCACACGGCGTGGATTCTTAGTCGGTATCCAAGCGTGCGAAGGCACAGACACGGCACTTCGGCGTGCCAAGGACGTTTTGAACACGCCGCCAGCCCTTCCTTTCGACGCGTTGTGCCTTTTTTCTGCGACACTGCACTTTCGTAAAATTTTCCACGTGTTCACGACGGTAAGTCTCAACAATACACAGTCTTCAAAAAACTTCTTCGGCGAATGACGACGAACGAGTAGAAAACGTGTCCACAGCACGCTGGAAAACCGCAGCAAAGGCTAGCAAAAACGGCAAATCGTATCCCAAGCGAGTGAAGTCCGGTAGCTTCACTTGCGGGAGCGGCAAGCGCGATCCAGCAATTGTCATTGAGATCAGTGCGTGAGCCTGTTCCGGTTTCCTGCCCAACCTTGGGACAAGACTAGGGGTGTCGCGAACTTTTGTCGAACCAGATTTTTAGGTCGAACTTTCGGGGTTCGACTGGGTCGAACCGGTTCGACGAACCTTCGACTTTTCACCAGATTCGACCGGTTCGACTTTGTGGACAGTGTGGCCAGACCTTGATACAAGCATGTCTAGGTTTGGAGAATTCTTTTTTAAGAAAAGGGTTATTTTATTTTATAAACAGTTACAATTAAAAGAAACTAATTTTAATCATTGAAGAAGTTAATAACGTAATTTTTTTTTGTACTGTATTGAGTGAAATAACCGATCAGCGCTGCCCTTAATTTATCCCTTAGCCATTACCATCCAATCCGAAGCCAACTGGCCAGCCTGTCGCGCATGCGCACACGAGTCGAACCTCAATACAAGGTTCGTCGAATTTTCCACTAAAAGTTCGAAAAAGTCGAACCTGGTCGAACTCGAACCTCGGCCGGTTCGCGACACCCCTAGACAAGACTGCAGCAGAGGTTGATTGCGGCAGCGTGCTTGCGGTCGCTGAGGGCGCTGTAGCGAGCCGTTATGTTACGAGCGTTTCGCCGCAGTAAGGTTGCAACGCCTATTGGATGAGAAAAAAAAGCAAAAACAAGCAAAACAACACAAACCGGAAGTGACGAAAATTTTTGTTTTGTTTCTTTTTGCTTCTTCCAATTTTACTTTTTGTTTTTACTTTTTGTTCCCCCAAGTGTTTGTTGGGCGCTTTTCGGAGCGGTCGCGTCGGTTCCAGCGGTCTTTCTTGTATTATACATTGTCGTGTTCTGTGCCGCGGTATCGCCGAGTGGAGTTGGTCGTGATATTCAATGCTTGGGAACGAGCGTCGGCAGTCAAGTCCACAGCACATTCAGCGCATTCATGCAAGCTAGCAGGCCCCGTCTCGCCACATTGAGGCCCTTGGGACGCTTGTTCGGAACGCAAACGGTGAGTGGAATTTACCTACTGGTGGCGTTCGATCGTCGATTCGACACCGCTGTGGTGGAATTTGATAGCGCTTGGCTACCTCACGTAGCGTCGGGGACAAAGAAGAAGATAATAGAGATAATCAACGGGAGTGGCATGTGGCTCCCGGGTGCCTCCTGCGCCGCATTTACATTCGGCAATCGCACGTAAAGCGCGATCCAAACCAACGCTTCTTTTTGCGCCTGTAGGTCGTGCGGCTGCGGATGTGACGCATTTTCGTGACGTCGCGCCGCTTCTTCGCTCCTTCCGGGCGCGCATAAAAAAGTTGGTTGATTTCAACTTCTTCTCAACGCGCACAAAAACGCGCGGTGACGTAGTAGGACGCTCCCGTGTCCCGGCCAATCGGTGGAGGGCAAGCTAGTTCCGGCTCCGCGTTTCTCGCCGTCTGGCTGCCCTCTCCTCCCCCCTTTTGTTCTCTTCCAACATGACAACGCAATCTCTCTCTCTCTCTCTTTCTCTCGCCGTCTGGCCGGCCAGTCTGTCGCAGTTGCACCTTGCTTGTGCGCTCGTGCCTGCGTGCGCGCTCGCCCGAAGTTTCGCCCGTCCAAACCAAAGCGCACGGTTCTGACTCAGAAAGCGCGCCCGGAAACAGCAAAAACGCCACGAAATGCGTCACATCCGCAGCCGCACGACCTACAGGCGCAAAAGAAGCGTTGGTTTGGATCGCGCTTAAAGGGACACTGACAGGGTATTTATGCTCGCTGAGGTTTTTAGTTGTACGTGACATATGACAGCTCAACTACCCAGAACAGAATTTGCGGCTCGAAATTCGGTTTCTTTCCGCCCGAAAACCGCCGATCAAGAACTGGCCGGTTCGAGTCTCGCTCACTCTCTTTTTCGCGGTCACGGGCCGTTTTCTAAGGTATCGATGCGACCACCAAATTTAATCGAAGTCGTGGGTCACTGAAGGCACACACTCAATATTAAAAATAGAAAAAAATATGAAACCCATTTTTTGTGGCTTCTAAAAAGCTGTAAATACGTTGATTGAAAAAAAAAGTGAAAGCCGCTTACAACTCCCTGTAACGCCGAATTAGAGCGCAGCTCTTGAGGAGGAGGAGGGAGGGGGAGGGTTAGACTCTTGAGTTAGAGGAGGAGGGAGGGGAGGGCTAGCTCTTGAGGAGGGGGGGGTTAGACTAACCAGGGGGGGTCACGTGACCTTGGGGATCACGTGACCCCCAATGCCGATGATGTCATCACTGACGTCACTGATGATGTCATCAGTGACGATGACGATGCGGCTACCGATGACGTCATTAGTGACGTCACTGATGACTTCACCAGTGATGATGACGATGCGAATGTCGGTGACGTCATCAGTGACGTCGCTGACGACGTCATCAGTGATGATGACGATGCGGATGCCGGTGACGACATCAGTGACGTCACTGATGACGTCATCAGTGATGATGACAATGACGATGCGAATGTCGGTAACGTCACCGGCATCCACATCGTCATCATCACTGACGTCACCGGCATCCACATCGTCATCATCACTGATGACGTCACCGGCATCCACATCGTCATCATCACTGATGACGTCACCGGCATCCGCATCGTCATCGTCATCATCACTGATGACGTCACCGGCATCCACATCGTCATCGCCATCATCACTGATGACGTCACCGGCATCCACATCGTCATCGTCACTGATGACGTCATCATCATTGATGACGTCATCATCACTGATGACGTTACCGGCATCCACATCGTCATCGTCATCATCACTGATGACGTCACCGGCATCCACATCGTCATCATCACTGATGACGTCACCGGCACCCGCATCGTCATCGTCATCATCACTGATGATGACGATGTGGATGCCGGTGACGTCATCAGTGTCGACGACGTCATCGGGGGGTCACGCGACATCGGCGGGGGTCACGTGACCTCGAGGAGGGGGTCACGTGACCTCAGGGGAGTCACGTGACCTCGAGGAGGGGGTCACGTGACCTCAGGGGAGTCACGTGACTTCGGGGGGTCACGTGACTTCGGGGCGTCACGTGACTTCAGAGGGTCACGTGACCTCGGGGGGTCACGTGCCCCCCCCGCGAAGTCACGTGACCCCGGTGGGGGGCTCGCGCGGTGCATTGTGGGACATTTCCCATGATGCACCGCGCGGTTACGCCGACGCCGACGCCGACGGCGACGCCGACGGCGACGCCAACGGCGACGCCGCTCAAGCCGGAAACGGGCCCCTAAGAGCTGCGCTCTAAAAAAGTTCCACAGACAACCGGAAGCATTCTGTGCGTTCGTCGTTTCGCGTATCGTGGGACTCGCGGGGACGGTGATGGCAGCGGACGACGGGCGTGGGACCTCTATTTCAGAACTGTCGTTCGCGGTACCGGCGAGTTCTGTCTACCGTTAAAAAGAGAAATTTGGGACTGATCAAAAGAATTGATATTCATCCCGTACGACACGCCCGGCCACCAAGCCGATTTGCACGAAGACGTCGCCGAGCCGTCGCTCCCTTCTCGTGGCTGAAGACATCGCTCCCGCAAACGTCAAGCACGACGTGTCTACTTCGAGTTCAATATGCACGCGTACGATTTCTTTACTAGGTGCGAATGTCCCCAAAGCGTGGTGCTTCCCGACTTCGACCCGGGAGCGCTTTTGCTAGAGAAAAATCGACAGCAAACTTTCCAACTTACAGTTTACCGGCTGAATTATTACCAAGGAAAGAGATCCACGAGAAAAGCGGTGCCTCAGTAGCTCAGTCGGAAAGACGTCCGGTTCACACGCGGTAGGACCGGGTTCGATCCCCCGAGAAACTTTTTTTTTTTTTTTTTCAAACATTTTTCGATGTTTGCACACACATATATATATATATATATTTTACAATCATCACTGAAGAAACAAACAAAAAAAATAACGAACTAATGTTGTGGACGGTACTTCGCTGAATTAAATGGTATGGGATTTCCGTTTTGACACCTGCGAGCTCAATGTAATCACTTTCCACAAAATGCAAGGAGCATATAAATCAGGTAGCGTCCGCTTTCCGAGGTGCCCGTATATGTTCTACAGGAATTGCAGCCAGCCGTTGGTCCCGATCCCGTTGATCTTTCGGAAACTCTGTCGCACAATGCCACTTTTTTTCGGATGCAGGAAATGTGAGCCAGCTGTTCACGCAACATCTTGGGAGTATTCTTTTCGGAGCCGATCATGGAAATTCACCACGGGCACTCACTACTCATCTCCAACTCCTCAGTGTACAAAACAACTCATCTTGGAGTACAGAACAACGAGCGGAACAAACATAACTGCAAAAAAATCGCACGGCGAGCAGTTCCCGCACGCCGCATCGCACGCCCTGTCGTCTGCTACCGGAGAGGAGAAAAAAAAAAAAAAAAACGCACGGTCGGGTGTAGCCACGTGACTTCCGCCACTCACTCTCTTCTCTCCACTTCTCCGACCTCCGTCGGGTTTCGGTTTCGGTTTCGAGGAGTTGCGTCTTTTGGCTTTATTAAAAAAATACGCTACTCTGTTGCAAAATATTGATTGGGTAGTCCTCCGACACCATAATGAAGCGCCTGGCAAAAAATAAAAAAATTTTTTTGGGGGGTGTCAGTGTCCCTTTAAGTACCACGGCGGCCATCTTGAACAAAACATTAGTTGAACCACCAGGGCGGCGTTGGCTGTCCGTGTGAGCTAACGTCCCTGAAACATCGAGGAACTTTAGTGTGAGCAAATGCTGCAAGACCTGGGCGCCAGTTTCGAAACCCTTTTTCCCGTCGCTTGCGACCTTGAGTTTCCTTCTCCACTCTTACGCCCCTCCTCTCACGTGTTCACCCTCTGGCGCGTCGCGCCCACGTTCATTGTTGGGAGGACAATGTACCGGATAATCCCCAACTTGAGGCCCCCTGCCAAAATTGTCCGGCTGCCAAGTGATTTGAGCGGTATGGAATAGTGGGACCGTCAATTTTGAACTATGCTTTTTCGATACTGCATAAGTTGTGTACGGGGCTGGCCAAGGCACGGGCGCGAGGACGTAACTGTATACAATGCTTGGGTTGCAGGAGCACTCGCGCGTAGAAATGGTAGGACGCGCTTTCTGAAATCACTCGCCTACATTCCGCAGCGTTGCAATCCTACGAGTAAAAAAGAGTACATCTTCGGACAGTGCGTGAGTTCATGAGCGGGCCCTGGATGCCGGCCGTACGAAAGACACACCTCGCGCTTCCTGTCACCACTGCCTATGCTTGCACGCGCTGCCGATTGGCGGTCCTTTGTTTATTTTGTTTCGTCGCTCTTTTGAAAATACTGAAACTAATATTTTCTCAGACCCTGCTCATCGTACCTCTGCACTACAGTTGTGTAAACACATTGCGATGTAATTTGAGATATGGGACGGAGTGTCTACATTCTTATTTCGTGTGTAATGCCGGCATAATATTCCTTTGCTGCGAGACGGTAAAAATAAAGGTAGGGTCGGCAGCAAAAACTATTTCAATGACCGAGTTAAGATCAAACACCGGTAAGAACATAAAAAGAAATCACATGGGGACGATAAAAAGATTGCTACAAGAGGATGGTGCGCGGGGCACAAACAATATTCGGAGTGACGTTGAGGGAACGCGACAAGCCAGAGGCCAGATTCTCAAAGCGAACTTACGACGAAAAAAATGCGTACGACAAATTTGAGAGAAAATCCGTATTCTCGAAACGAAATTGTCGTAACTTTTGCGCAGGTTACGACAAAATCCTACGACAGCTCCGAAGCTGTCTTACGCACTTTCTACGATCAAATTAACATGGCCGACAACGTCGCTCAGTTACTCGGTCGCGACGACCCAACGGACATTCATTTTTCAACCTGCTCTTCTTGCGCGTCCCGACTTCAAGCAGCAAGAAAAAAATGAAGAAGTACTTGAAACCGACCACGACGAACAGGAACGCTGGATCCAGACACCCGGAAAAGGCAACAAAGGCGACGATCCCACCGACCAAGCGAGCTCGGCAGAATATATAGGCCTAGCAGGCACTCCGACCCGTTTCGGCGCAGCATTGCTCAGACGGTCCTTGGCCAAGACCGTCTGCCCACGACCGGCTGGCTTGCTGAATGGAATATGCCCGCGCGACCCTTGTGGACCCTCCCCGTATGAATAGTTTGATAGCTGAACTAAATTTCAGAGGTCAACCGATTCCCCTTATCATCTGGATCACCTTGTTTTCCGAGGCAGCGGTGACGAACGCTGTCGTCGAAAAGGGACTCCTCGATTCTATCTCCTTGTTTTGTGTGATATAGAGCTCAAATAAACGCCGTATGGATTACCTTCGCAACACGGTATGTACACTTTGTTATTAGTATGCCATTTTTAACTCGAGCTGTATCTGTTTGTGGGAGCTACGCGATGCCGGTCCAACCTTTCTTTGCCGAGTGTCACGTCAGTGTCGAGTTGCAATCGTAGAAGATCGGTCCCGAAGCGCTTACCGAAACGCAGTCTGAATTCAGCACTTCGATCAAACGCACGCGTCCGCTCCGAGTGTGAACAGGTATTTGCGTGACTCTTGCTGACACTCTCGTAGTTCAAACGTATCTTTTTTAACGTCGGCTCACTCCTGCATTTCCGAGCCCGCGAGAAACGCCGCGGCGGTTTGTTTCCTTCTACGTCGCTTTGCAAACGACTGGCACGGGGCTTTTACCAACGATGACAGTTGTGTAGACTTCGTAGCGATCGAGTTTGTAGCAGTCAACGAAGCGTTTAAATCGTGTTAGCGCCGATATACCACTGCACGGACACGAACCCCAGACAAGCGGTGGTGGAAAGGTACGTCGCCCGTGTTTATGAGAATCAGCTTGAACACTACACATTTACACACAGACACGACAGGACATACACGGAGCTGTCTATCAACGAGTGGTTAGCCAGTGTTTGTTATTAAAAATCCACGTGCTCCGAACTATGCCTAGCTCTCTAATTGGTTGTTCGTTTTGCCGAAGACGCCGTTGCCATAGCAACAGCACCGGAAGTCATCGTTTCTCCGTAAGAGGTCGTAACTTTCCTCCTCTCACTCTGCCTCTCACTTAAGAACGCGTTTGTGAATACCGTTCTCGCCTCATCTTACGATGATCGTAACTTTACGAACTTCGTAGCTAAGTTGTCGTAGGTAAGAGGTTTTTTATGAATCTGCCTCTGCAGATCTTTCCTGATGGCAGCCGTAAAAGGAAGCGAGGTAAACGTTGATCTTGTGCCTCGTTTTGATCGGCTTTGCACGGAAACTCGTCGACTACCGACTATCTTGTCAGTGATGAACATAGTGAACATGAACTGGATGATTTTTTTTTTGTTGTTTTTGTTTCTGTAGCTAAATGAGAGTATGGAAATATGAGACGTCCGCTGACGCTTGCGTCGGCTAAAGGAACCTCAACCGCCGATCGCGGCCGATGTCATGGGCGTATACAAATACATCAAGTCGTCTGGGCGGGAGCAGTTGAAGCGCCGCACTTTTTTGGCCGGTCAGTAGAGACTCTGACTCGAGGCTACTCTGTGCGGAGGGAGCCGCTACTGAGCACGACCAATCGGAAACCAAGGATGGCTGAAATTTCCTAATTGCCATGAGATTTGCAAATTCGTTCTTCCCGTCGTAGTAAATTCGTCCGAATCGCTATTCGATTTACTAATCGATTATTTGGATGAAAAGATATATTTCAAGATTCGTACGTGGCCCACCAAATGGCAATAAAATTGGTATAGGATTTCAAACCTATATAGTGTCACCCTAATTTACAAACTTGTTTCACTTGAAATTAGAGTTCACGCGCAAGCGAGCTGGTGGAAGCCTATACTAAAAAGGCCAGAAACGGGAGAAAAAAAAAAAATAAGAGCGGGATAAGCGCAACACAGTCTCAAATCACAGCTGGAAATGGTTACTTGGAAAGTGTAAATGTCCAGACATTGTATTAGTAAAATGTATATATATATATATATATACATAAAGTCAAAAATGCGTACTGTCGCAGTTACTAATTCGAAGTTTATTCCGACGTTTCGAGCGGGGACCGTTCTTCATTAGGTGATGAAGAGTGGTCCCCGCTCGAAACGTCGTAGTAAACTTCGAATTAGTAACTCCGACAGTACGCATTTTTGCCTTTGTATATATATATATAGAGAGAGAGAGAGAGGGAGAGAGAGATAGGTAGATAGATATTTTTCACTATTTGCTGACGGCCGAAACTAACTATGCAACACAATTTTCGCCAAAGGCTACCGTTATTTACAAAATATGACGAGCGTAGTTATTATATCTGCAATAATTTGATAGCAGAAACGTAATTCGATCGAGCTACTTGATGAGTTGGCGTTCAATGAAGCGGTGTTCAATGAAATGTCCACTATTCGATGAAACGCCCATCAATAAAACAGAGCTTCATCGGACGAAGATGCCTAGCTGTTGTGATCCGCAATATTTCGCGCAAAAAAGAAAGACAAAAGAATAAACAACAAGTAAAACCACAGAGCTGCCCCACCTCATATCACCCTGCAGTTGGAGCTCGACCGACACATTGCGCCGATCAAGCATCACCAACAGCTCAACACCTAAACGCCACGGCGTTCACTATTTTTGTTTGGGTGATTCCACCCACTAATATAACAACTCACACAATGCGCCGTGATAAAGTGCTTTTTGTCTTTGTGTATGTGTTTTCGTGACATCTAACCTCTGTTTGCGCTCTGACTAAGAATGAAACCATGTATACTAAAACATCGATAGTGGTCTATATTTTTAGCAACGCTCGCACACGTCTTGTCTTTGACGCAGTGGCATTCTCATCTCCCATACACGGACAATTGACCTTTTTCAGAGATCGCTGGGCGCATGCGCCGATTCTGAGAGAGGAGAGGAAAGTGAAAGGCGCCATTTTTGGTGGCTCTCTCGCCAGCTCGGTCGCTCAAACAGTGCTGGTTATGCTTGACTCTTCCGCTATTCTTGCGGCTTGGCTTCATAGTCGTCATGCCTCACCACCGCGCAGCAGAAGCTTGCACAAATAGAAGAAAACATTGTTAAAATTCCAAATTTTATAAAGTTCTTGTAGCCTTTGGCGGGTGGTGCACGAAAGCACCCGATTTCAAACACCCCGCCGTTTTTGCCCTGCTTCCAAAAGCCTACGATGAGAGTCCCCCGTGTCAAGTGGCTGGAACATCAATGTAACGGCGGGACTTTCTGCTTTTAACTAAAATACAGTAAATGCGAACATGATGATATACCTGAAATCGGGGTAGGAAAAGGAAAACGGAAAAGGAGACAGAAAAAGGACAGGCAACGTCTCCTGAGACGTTGCCCGTTTTTCCTTTGAGTTTTCCTTTTCCTACCTGAGTCTCAGGTTTAATAATTGAAAATGAGCGTGTTGCTGTTTAGATACAAATACATGAAAGGGTAAAATATCAAGGACGGGGACGGATACCGGACTTCTTGAAAGAGGTACTCTTTCCGTCCCTGTCCTCGATGTTCCATCAAGCTTTCATGTATTCAAGTTACACCAGCTCGCCTGCACTCTGACCATTTTTTGTTAATAGTAAACGTGCAAACAAGGTTGTGTGACGTAATCATGCCATACCCGGTACTGAATTAAAAAATAACAGCATAAAGCTTTCCGTTCTTCAGGCGTGCGCTATACACATTCGCGTCTTGCCACGTTAAAAAAAAAAAAAAAAATACTGGCGAAACATTTAAAGCGAGCGCGCGAAACGAATTTAAGCCTTACGGAGGCAAAACCTTTATGAAATTTCTCGGCAACCAACCGTGAACTTGTGGCTGTTTGCTGTTTGCCCTGTTTGCTGCAGGCCCACTTTGTCGAAGGTTCGTAAACGTGCCGAATTCAAAGATGGATTGTTTCTAACATATCGTTCCTTACTTTTTGACGGTGCGGGCAATCCTTCGCGATATCAAGACGGCCTGGATTTCGCACTGTCCGAGTTTGTTTACACATTCCCGAATACGGCAATGTCCCGTGCCCTCGCGCGGTACGTAGGACGGCGAAGTGTCGGACGCGATAAGCTCGATTAAGCGATCTAGGAGAGTAAAATCAGCTGTTTGTAGTGGCCGGGCCTCATAAACGGAGCTCACAAGCTCCGCAGAAGGTGGATGGTTGGGTCGGTATCCAAGCTGGTCACCATTACTTTCCTTACATAACACTCTGCGACTCTGCTTAGAAAGCAGACCCCTTTTTTAGTTGCTTGCAAGTCGCGACACCAAAGTGACGATGAAGTGACTCCGAGCCGATGGTAAGAACCGATGAAGCGTCGGCGGTCTATCAATCCCTGAATGTATAAAAACGAACGAGGTCCTCTGTATCCTAGACATTGACTTTTGTTAATCCTCCAGGTCGTTCTCAGCCATTTCGAAGAAAATATGCACGCGAAGCGACGACAGAAACACACGTTCAGATTGGTGAAGGACGGAACAACGCCACCAGAGAACACACGCAAACACATGGACCGGGAGACAAGCCAGGCCTGGCGCAGACGACGGAGAGACGTTCCCGGAGCCACCAAAAGTGTTTCAAGGGATTTCCGCGAGGGCGCGCCACGATCGTAGCCAAACTCTGAAAAAGGTCAATTGGACAAAATAGGTTGGTCGGCCTTCACTCATTAGCTGCGGAACGTTTTGACCGTGACGTATGTATCATTCAAAGAAGCACCGACAGGCGGGTGCCCCTTTGAAAACAAATCATGCTCGCGTAGAGATATTTAGCGGCTATAGAATAGTCCGTGGGTATTTATTTCTAGGCCAACTCGTCGGCGTCAGTCGGTACAGGCACTGGAGGCGTGATGAAAATGCTGGCAGATGTCGGCTTGACGAGCCCCACACTCTCCCCTTATGGCAGATGGCAAATAAACCAACAACAATATTTGTTGACGGGCAATTGATTGAAGAGGCCAATTGGTAGTAGGATGACTCGACAAAGGGTAATTCATCAAAAATTCCTACTCGTTGACAATTGTCTGTGAGGCCATTCAGTTTCCACATTGCACTCATCTTCTGTGTTAGAACACATACACATGTTAGACATTTTAATATAAGCAAGTTTCGGGCACCGGATATTTTTGTGAAAAGCTGTTTCACCGAATTTCGCATCTCCCGGTTCGTCGAATTTTGATATGAAATCATAATATAATTATTATACTTGTCACTTCTTCAATTAGAAATGGTTAGAGATAATTATAAAATAAAAGTAGGCTTTCGCAAAAATTATGTCGATTATAGGCTATGCCAACGTAGCCGAACAGTAAAAAAAAATGTTATGAGGGTGTTTTTGTTAGGGTTCAGGAAAGACAAAGGCGATTCTTCAAATGAGCACCGGTCACACAGGCCGACTGGTAACATAATTAAAATAAAAGCACCGACTTCACAGAACAGGAAAAAAACAATTTCATTAGACGTTTCGCCTCCCTTGCGGGAGGCATCTTCAGTAGTTACACATCAATGCCTGTGTAAGCTTCGTGGAGAGGGCCGCGTTTTTTGTTACACACGGATGTGTGTGTCCCTGCGAACAAACCACGATTCTAGGAGTTTTCGGGGCCCCCATCTGTCCTCCCTCGCCAAGGTCGTCGCGGCCGGGAAGTCCAAATACTGCCCCATTGTCCACACATAGTGCACCAGTTCAGACTTCAGTCGGGTCGCGTGGGATGCGCACGTGACGTCACGCTTGTGTTTACAAAGCAAATGCAAAGTTCAACCTCAAGTCAACGCTATTTATCAAGAATGTCCGTATAAGCTTCGTGGAGAGGGCCGCGGTTTTTCTTACACACGGATGTGTCTCTGAGAACAAACACGATTTTAGGAGATTTTCGGGACCCCCATCTTTGTCATAGGGTGACTCGTTTATCGGACTGTTCGTCGCAGCGAGAGTACAGGGAAGGATAATAATTCATACCCTATATCGTGCAGAAGAGAAGAATATAAAAAAAAAAAAAGAAAACGAAGCGAAAATTTCGATTTCCCTTCTTGTGGACAGGGCATTGTAGGTGAACGTGGCTTCCTTGTTTGATTCGCCAAAGTAGGAACAAAGCGGCATTTTACGATCGAGCGAGCACCGTCGGAAACACTGCCCAAAATAATTTTATAGGGAGTTTCACGGCTTTCCACGGCGACATAAGCACGTGGATAGAAAAACAAATATTGACAACAATAAATGTCGAATATTTTTGGCACGCTCGCACCTGCTTTTTCTTCATAATTTGATGACTCATATGCTGATTTTGGTTGCGGAACCGTACTTCTGACGGGCAATTTTATTGCGTACACGAAGCTTTTGCGTGCGATCCACTAAAGTTAATTATTTTGGGGTGTCCAAGTTGAAGCGGTGCGTGTTATTTTTCGATCTCTGTCCGAATGATACGAAGTTTCACGTTTTCACCCTGTGAGTGAAGTGAGTTGGTCAGTGCTAGCATCGAAGGCTAACTTCGAACTCTAATTTGGAAATAATGTCTCTGTTGCTGCTTCGCGGACAAAGATATATATGCTCTTATCACTGTAGCAGAATAATGTGGCAAAATTTGTGCTCTTGTTATGATCGTGTACCATTGTAGTCGACGTCATCCCAGCACGGCGTATCGTTTTTGTATTCTGTTCAGCCCTGCAAACCAGACAGAAAAAAAATGAAAGTTTGCACCTTGTTTGTTCAATTTTTTGTTATACTGCAGAAACACATTGCGCCCCGTGTTTTTGAAGGCACGGTAGACGGTGGTGACGGTGAGGTGACCGACCCCCATGTCCGCCGGCGTCTCGCTCGACCTCCTCGGAGGACAGGTCGTTTTTACTGGTGACTGGTGCATACGTGGAGCAACTCCGCGCGCATTGCGTTCTTCATCTCAGAGAACGCAATACATGACTCAGCTCTATCTCGTCGTCGCTCCAAAATTACAAGTGGAATTCGCAACTGTAGTCGGTGACAGGTCAAGAACGAAGTGGGAGCTCCTCCCACCCTGTTCCACTTCAGCGGAGCGAACGGGGGAGAGGAGGTCGCCCCCTCTCCAGCGTTCGCAAATGGCAAATTTTAGTTTATTAGGCCACTAACTGTCAATTTACGCTCGTTCCTTTACGTCCGCCGCAGCCGATAATGTTATCCCCGGGAATACCAAAAGTATAATTTCTTTCAGCAAAAAAAGAAAACAAAAACAAAAAAAAAAAACATAATAATAAAACGCCCGGTATATCACAGCTTTGACAACGCTTCACGTGTGTGAGGTTCGATGACCGACAGAGAACCACCGCTGGCCGTGCTCCCGAAGCGGGGAAGTGCAATTTATGGAGACCGATCATATTATCAGAAAGGTGCAGACTAGGGAGCCCTCATGTGCGCGAAGCGCACATGGAGGCACTCTAATGCAGACAATCCAGGAAAAGTATTCTTGCAACTATGAGGTTGCAGTTGTACTTACACATGCATTATCGTCAAATTTGACGGAGTTCCTTCGAACACTAAAGAGTTGTCAAGAGTGAAGATTATAAAGGAGAATATCAGCAGGAATCTATTGTCTGTTTACTGAAAACAAAACAATCATCAGAAAAACGCATTTGGGCGGCTGGGGCGGCCAGAAGCACGGACTGCGCGGAAGAAGCCAAGTGTACAACCAGTTTCCGAAGCTGGCAACCACAGCTGGAATCAGCGCCATCCTCGGCAGTTTCCTGAACCTCGCGTAGTCACATTTCAGCCACCGCCACACAGAGGGCGCAACCAGACATCCAATTTGTATTTTCTGTATGTTTTATGATTTTTTTAATAAATAGGCTCGATTGGTGACAATGTGGGCTAATAGTGAGGACCTGGGACTGTAAACTCTATTTTGTACTAAAAATATCTGCCTAAATGTCTGCCAAAAGGGGTCAAAATACTCGTTTTTGACTATCAACAAATACGTGATTTCACCTATATTCAAACTTTTTTTATGGAAAATCATAAGTGAAATTTAGAAAAAGGGCCTCGCTTTGCAAAGCAGAATATGTTTTTCTTTGCGGGCCTACAATTTTATTCATGTGTGCCAATCCCTAAGCGCTGTACCACTGTACTACCAAATGAAGTTTGCCAAAATTAACTGTTTTTGTCACTTTTCACGTGAGCATTCCGAAAAAAGTTTAAGCCATTATACAATGAAATTTAGAGTAACTCTTTCGACCATAATTACAAACTGATGTAAAAAGTTTCAAATAAAATGACCAAGTAGGCGCCCAAAACTTCGCGACTGAAGAGCTTCCGCAAAGTCAATTTTTCTAAAGTAAATATCTGTCAAAATAAAATAAAAAACGAAAAAAGGGCCTCCGTTGACAATGAACGCACTCTTCTTCTATAACATTCGAAAATTTGAAAGAAATTGCTCCAATAGTGCACCCTGTACCACTGTACTACGAAACCATGTTTTGCCGAAAAGGTCAATGTTCGCGGGTGCCCTCTGAATTAGCTTTTTTCACTAGGAAAACAAATCCTACATCAGATAAAAGATAATGTTGTACACTACAAGAAGATATATAACACATAATTTTAGCAAGCTTGAACACGCCACGATCGCATTTCGAAAACGTGCGGAAAGCGTCATATGTCATGGCCGCCGTGGGACCGCAGCCTTAAAGAAGGACCACTGATCTCTATAGTGAAGAAGGACCAAGCGCGTTGGGAATGTCAGCTTTTGACGAGCTCGTGCAGTCACAAAAGCGTTCTGTCGAAAGACGGGATTTACAAACAGATCAGGCTTCGCAAATGGCCCTCCCGGCGCGTCGAATTTGTGGCGGGTAAATATGTTGCTGTTCGTCCTGGTAGGCCTGCGATGGTGTTTTCTGCACAAATACTGTATTCTGCCTCGTGGTACATTCACACCTGCAGCAGAACTGCTAAGCGATTCTGCTACAGGTTAATCGCGAAGCGTTGTGCTCTTCCATAATGTGAATGTTAAAGTGACAACAAATAAGTGCCTCTTTGTTTTACTTCTCCTTTGGTATTCAACTGGTTTTATTTTCTACTACTTTTTGTTCAGAAAGCCACTGCGAGACAGGCATTATTGATGTATACTATCCAACATAATGCTTGAGCATGAGACGAGGTAACAGAAATACTTCTATATGTGCCTGCTTTTACTGTTTTTGCAAGACAAGGTAACAGAAATACTTCTTTATGTGCCTGCTTTTTATGTTTTTGCAATTCACCGGCTAGACCACTCTTCTCATGGTTATTGTTTTGTTGGGTGCAAAATTTTCCACCCCAGGTGTCCGATGCTTGCGGCTGATGGCTTCTACCTACGTGCATCAAACAGCGGGCCTGCACCTTCGCCAAGACAGCTGTAAAACAGTTCTGGGTAACTGCAGCGACTGGGTCACCGATGCCGTTCCACATCCTGCACTGCACTCCGCGTGGGTCAAAGGGCCAGTGCATGCCTTTTATGGGTTGTCGCCAGCCATAGTGAGTATGGCTTGGAGTCACGTCATAAGAGTGAAATGCTTGTCACCTGAGTGACGTCAGTTGGGGGGGGGGGGGGGGGGGGGGCGCCGCCGCCGCCGCCGCCGCCGTTAGTGCGGCTATGACCGGTGGTCTGCGATCACAGACTACCAAGCACCATTGCACTGTTCCTGGATGAACTAGCCGCTCTTGAGGAAGAACAGGGTGCTTTGGGAAGAGCGATGGTGTCCGCTTTTTCACTAGCTCCAGCTGTCGCCACAGGCATTTTGTCGAAAGGAGCAACATCTATGAATGAGTAGACGACGCTGAATAGCCGCAAGGGGCCTCGCTTCTGACCGAGGGGGTCAATATAGTCCCGTTTCAACAGAGGTACCTCTTGGGGTATTGTACAACACAGGAAATAAAGGGCCCGAAAGTTTTCTACCTCGACGAGGTGTGGGTTATGGCAGGACCAATTTTCTCAAAGGTGCGAGTAGACACAAATGCGGCTTTGTTCCGTGGACACCTTCATGTGTGGTGACACGGGGCAGTCATTGCTTAACCTTGCTTAAAGATCAACGACTGAACTGGTCAAGGGTGGCGTGCCTGAGAGTGGGACAGTAGACGGCTGTTATATACCAACTTTAGATTTCATTCGCCCCTTAAGGGGATACTACAACGAAATTTCTGCGCTCATTTTTTGGTCTATATGTGTTCAAAAAAGCAGCATCACATCGAACATACCAATATCTTGTTAAAGAAGTCACGAAGAGGAATTTTAAAACAAATTAAACGATTAGCAAAGAGCACCTGGTGGATGTCGCTAACGCCTCGCTTGTAATGCCCGTCTAGGAACATTGACAGCTAGTGACGGAGGTTGTCTCGTCCCCGGCCACGACGAGAGGAGAGGGGCAGGAGGAACTCCCCTCTTCCCGAGAATGCCTTTTGTGTGTCGCAGAAGTCGCTATTGTCCCCCTACAAGATTATAGAAGATTAACCCGTCACTCAAAATTCATACAAAAGCAGCCGCTTCGGTGGCTGGAACGACTAGGCCATCCTTTCGACGTCAGCCTCGCCGTAGCTTTGCTCGTCTTGAGACGACCTACGTCACGATTGCGTTGGATGTCACGTGGTCTCCGCTGGGCCTTCTCCGAGCGCTTGCCAGAGTGGGCCGTTTATAACGAAAAATACAGCCACCAGGCTCAAAATACAAACGTGCGATTGTCATTTACGGATAATGTGGATCATATTCAACCTATTTTTGAACACTACGGGAATATTTCAAATTTCGTTGAAGTATCCCTTTAAAACATTCATCAATGTGCGCTGCTCTTGAGGGCTACGCTTTCGACAGCATATGTGATCGAGGTGTCTGTACGTCATCGAATGCAACCCTTCGCGGGCGCCGCCGGCACTCCGACTGTTCTGAAAAAGTAGCAGGATCGTTTCCAGAGCAAGTGTATCTTTCCGCGCGCCGCGTCTTTTGGTAGAATCCTCTAGAGCCACACGTCAAAACACTGAAGCTCTTAAAAAAATTTGAAAGAAAAAATGAGGCCTGTTTGCGGTGCACACAGCCTTTCTAACGTTGAAAATGGCATAAAATCGGTTTTTAAGCTAATTGGCATCTGGTCTTAGCCGCAAGCAATAAGCTTTGAAGAAGATTGAGCAACGAGCGGTACGCGATGCTCAATCAGATCGAGCGGGCAAGGACGGGATTGAAACCGGGATAAGTGGCGTCACTGGAAGGCGGGGCGGGGTCATCGCGGCGGCACTGCCAGGATTGCTGGGTTCTCCCTAGCTATCCTGACCAGGATTGGAATCATAAACAACCGCATCTCCACGTGGACGCTGAGCCGCAGCATGCCGAACCTTTCGTTCGTTTTCATCTATGTCACGCTGCGGTAAAATGCGTATATAACCACGTTCCATAGCATACATTCTCTTTCTGACATGGATGAAAACAAACGAAAGGTTCGGCATGCTGCGGTTCACCGTCTACGCGGACAAGCACCACCAGAGCTTCGCCCCAATCAACATCATTCACCACGTGGAGATGCGGTTGTTTTTTGCCCTACACGAGCACGTGCTCGCGTGCTCACGTGCTCGTGAGCACGAGCGGTGGCAATCAGTTCGTCGAACGACGTTTCATGGACAAATCGTTTCGCCGACACTGCGATGTTTCATCGACAGATCGTTTCGTGGAAACAAGCATCCGCTCGTTTCATCGACAGATGTTGCGACGTTTCGTCGACAGCACGCTCTGCCAGCTCCTGGTTCCGACAGCTGCACCTCCTCGCGACCTCTGCGCCTGCACTATGGTGCCTGGATCGCGTCTTCGACTGGTGTGTTTAGCGTCCTATCCCGCCCATACATCAAAAGTGGTCCCAACGTGGCAACAAATGACGCGAGTGTCATGCTGTTGCCTGTCGCGATCCTGGCGGTTGGCTGCAGAAATGCTGGCGAAAAGCACGAGCGAACGCGAGTGTCGCTGTCGTCACGGCGTCGCATTAGGCGTCCCAACTTCCGGCTGCTTCGGCTTCCGTGACCTGTCACAGTGGAAAGCGACCTGCAGCAGAACAGGCGTCTGCCACTCATACCACAACTGTTGAGGCGCCGCCAGGGTCGCAACAGGCGACAGCATGACACTTCTATGACGTCATCAGGCGGAAATCGAGGGACCACTTTTTTGAACCCGGTAAACACACCAGTCGGAGACGCGTTCCAGGCACCATACCTGCACGGCGCGCGGCCCTGTGTTGGATGGTTGGATGGATGAAAGATGGCCGACTGGGCCGAGTATGGCAAACCAGTGCGCAGCCATCTTGCCTTACCGACAAACTATTGTAAATTTCTTTTTCTGATTTTTTCTTGGGAGGGGGGGAAGGGGGGGGGGGGGGGGGGCACCGATTGCACTGATTTTGGAACTTGCGATTTGTATGGTTTCACTCGTGTCTTTGCTCAAACCTTTGGGGAAGCGTTGTCAAAGCCGGGATGTTTTGTTCTCGACCACTGTCCTTTCTCAAATTAGATTCTTAAAGGGATACTACAACGAAATTCCGGCGCTCATTTTTTGGTCTATATGTGTTCGAAAAAGCACCATCAAATCGAACATACCAATATCTCGTTAAAAAAGTCACGAAAAGGAATTTTAGAACGAATTAAACGATTAGCAAAGAGCACCTGGTGGATGTCGCTAACGCCTCGCTTGTAATGCCCGTCTAGGAACCTTGGCAGCTAGTGACGGAGGTTGTCTCGAATCCGGCCACGACGAGAGAAGAAGGGCAGGAGGAACTCCCCTCTTCCCGAGAATGCCTTTTGTGTGTCGCAGAAGTCGCTATTGTCCCCCTACAAGATTATAGAAGATTAACCCGTCACTCAAAATTTGTACAAAAGCAGCCGCTTCGGTGGCTGGAGCGACTAGGCCACCCTCTCGACGTCAACCTCGCCGTGGCTTTGCTCGTCTTGAGACGACATACGTCACGATTGCGTTGGATGTCACGTGGTCTCCGCTGGGCCTTCTCCGAGCGCTTGCCAGAGTGGGCCGTTTATAACGAAAAATACAGCCACCAGGCTTAAAATACAAACGTGCGATTGTCATTTACGGATATTGTGGATGATATTCAACGTATTTTTGAACACGACGGGAATATTTCAAATTTCGTTGAAGTATCCCTTTAACTGACAGGGCACTGGAGCCTACATGCTTGGTGAACCAGCCGATTGTCAGTCTTGCATCACTTATCATGCCCCTTTCTCATACAGATGTGCAGGTCGGACATGAGGCAATAAAAGCTTGGCCCACCAACCACATGGCTCCTACCGCCCTGTCAACGTAGGGGTGAACGGAGCGTAGGGGCGGCAGAGTTGCTGGGGTCTGCTGAGTGCTTCTGGCGTAGCAGCTCGGCAGTGGTGAGTTACTAGAGCACAAAATGCAATACCGCACTTTACTCTGAATGCTGCGAGCCATCGGAGCCATTCCAGTGCCGAAGGTGTGTCACGTGGCCTGTCCATTGGGCGCAACGGCACGTTGAGCACAGTGTCATCTGACAGCGAAAAAGTGTCACAGAGCTTTCTGGACAAGCGGCAATAATCAAGAATGAAACGTGCCCTACAGCTAGCTAGCTTCGAGTGTGTTGCACGTCGCAGTGTCAAACGAAACGGCAATATCAGTCAACAAGACCGAGTGCCACTTTACGACGAGAGTGAGCCCGCCTCAGACCCATCCAAAACAGCGTGAAACTGGCAAACAATATTCTAACCCTAAAATTAACTTGGGCTGTTCGTACAGAAGGAGCACACTTCAGAGAAAGAGTCGTGTGGGCATCCTTTCGTTCCGCAAGGCGTGCCTAGCCTTCAAATTTCTTGCGTTTGCTCTGATCAAGCTTTTGCACACAGTTTTTTCCAGTGTGTCATTCAACAAAAAGTTACAGCTGTTTTGTACTGAGCTGGTTACAGGAACTAATGCCATCTGTAAATATCTCTTACAGCCATGCTGTTTGAAGTCGTCACAGATATAAACTACACGTTGCAGCAACTCACAATCGCATTCCTGCCCGTCATTTCGAACAGCGCAGCGCTAATTTCAGTTTGAGGTCTGCACTCTTACTACAATGCAGATGGTGACAGCATCAGGCTGCACTCGGTAAGCCAGTTTGAGACCGGTTCTTTGTGCGGCACTCCGCGAGTGCGGTGCACTCTGGGAGATGACTCGCATAATGCCAGTGCGTTTGAAACGAGCTTGCTATGAGGCCCGCTACTCATGGGATAAGTTACTCATATAGTTTTTGGGCAGCTGATGAGTTATTCCCCTCTCCACAGCGACACGCATTGCTGATTTTGGGTACGACTTGAAACCGACGAGCAGCTCTGACAACTCTAAGGTGTTTGAAGCGGCAGGAGCAGTTCAGGGACACAATATTTCCACGTGACCTCCCTTGCAGTAGTGGTGATGGTGCGTTCAGTAGCGGCTCCCTCAGCTACGAACGGAGTAACTCGACTTTGAGTTCTCGGTGCATTTTAGAACACCTTAAAATATCCCAAAGAAAGCTTCTTTTTTTTTTTTTTTTGTGGATGTCATGTCTGTTGGATTTTTCACTAGTCACTGATGTTAAACTTCCAGAACTCTATGTGCCAAGAAATTGAGGGAGAGGAGGGGTTGGAGAGTGCAGAGATGTCAAAACGCAGAGCTCCGATTGGAACGATTAGTGGGTAGACCTAAAGCTAACTGCCTTTGTCTGTACTGCACATGCAGAACATCGGTGTCCAGCATTTCGCATTTGCATTCGAATGCGTTTGACGAGTGCAGTGGAGATAAAGGCAGCCTTTGTTCCTGCTGCACCCGTTGAACACGTTCGACTGCAGAATGTGGGCGTCCAGTGTTTGGCTCTCGCATTGAAACGTCCTCGACAAGTGCTGTGGAGACAAAGGCACCTAGCTTTAGGTGTACCCACCAATCCTTCTAACAAGTGCTCGGGTGTCCTGACGTCCCCGCGTGCTCTCTTCCACTCTTCTCCCTCATTTTCTTGGCACATGCATCATGGGCACATTTTAAGGATGGGGGGACTAGGGCCCCAAAGTTGACTTTTTTCAGTGAAAAATCTACATATGCCAGCTTTTGTTAGGAAGAAATGATTAGTGGCTTCCATCCATACTCGAGAACCGAACTAAACGCAATAGACTACTTCCATAAATTCCTGCATGCAACACGGCGCTTGTTGCACTCTGGGAACTAGTTAGCCAGGGAGGAGAGTGGCATGGTTTCGGTTTCGATCGACACGTCGACGAGAGATACACAGAGCGTGGACCATAAACGGCCGTTATCTCATATTTTCTGGTATCGAGAGCGTCATTTGTGATCTCTAAACTAACCTAAATGGTCAGACCTCGAATTTTTAGCGCAAGCCCGAGACGTATAGCTTGTCTTAACGCATGCTTGTTGTATTTTTGTACTTGAGCCTTTTTGTTAGCGTTTCAAGGTATGTGGACGAGCCAGTGCTGGGAGTCTCAACGCTGCGAAGCTCGGGGATCTTGCTTGTGTACTAATCAACAAGCTGTAGCAACCAATAAGTATGCATACATCGAGCTCGCGCCTTTACATTAGTGTTGTTGATCAGGAAGTTTTTGTTTTTTCTCGTGCGTCCATCGACGAAATATAACTTTTTGCCATTACTGTTTTTCTTAATACGCCTGAGTATGCTAAGTAAAACTCGGACGCGCCATTGAAAAGCTCCATTCGAACACAATTCTCATCTCTTATCTGTACTGCCCCGCAGCACTGCACAAAGTGAAGTCCCCACCCGCTTGCCTTCCACTAATATTCAACATCACATATGCGCATAAAGTTATCCTGCAATAATATAGGTACATTCGCACATACAAAAAAAGAAAGCAGAAGTCGAGCACTTGTGTGAACAATGTCGCACCGTTCGCTGGAAGTGCACTGGACGGGCATGAATTCTGCGGTGCATGGAACGAACGAAATTATTGAAAGCGCATTTGACGGTTGCTAATGGCCATGATATTTGTTGTGTGTTTGCTTTCTTCCTGACTGACTATGCTGAGATAATTTCAGACACACCGTTCAGGCACAGATCTTGGGCGTCAGTAAAAGCTCATTCAAGAAGGCTGAGTAAGGAGTAGGGGACGCTTGTTAGGGCCTCCGTCGTAGCTAGCAGATCTTAGCATTTGCGAAGACTTCATCTTCTATCAACATAAAATTTGAGTGTGAGATATGTGATGACATGAGGAAGACATCACAGTAACTTTTGTGCAGTAGTGAGGTTGAATTTATTGTGTTTCCTTAAAAGTTAATGCGCCAACGCTGGGCTTAACCTTGATACTCCTGTGAGGATGTGGCTTGCTTTCGCCCAATGAAGTAACAAGAAGCGTACGTTTGGCAAACAAAATACGCGTAGGGCTCAAGGTGACCAAATTTCAGTTGTAGTTCACTGATACTGGACGGGATTACTGAGACTGAGCTCAAAGATGCACTCGTGGGGTGAGGTGACTAAGCCATGTCTCACTACGTTTGCATACGCATGCATAATATCCGGTATTTCTGGAACCAAGGAAAGTGCCCCGGTCTTCGTTTTGTATCGCTCAAGAATGAGTGTATTGTACATTCGTAAAAAAAAAGTCAGATAATCGAAAAGACGAGCAGCGTATTCGGTCGCGGCGTGGCAACATGAGATGAAACTGCTCAGTAGAAACCGAAACTAAGTGGCCAACTAGTTCCCAGAGTGCACTGCGTGGTATTTTGCCGCGATGGGGCGCGTCGGTTTTGGAAGAAGTCTATTGCAACGCTGCCATTTCTCCCACAGCAGCCACTAAGGAAACTACACGGCTACACTTTGTGGTTCCGTCGAGTCGCAGAAGAGTCAGTGGCGCTAAAGTTCCTGTATAGGCTCCCTACGGGAGCCAGAGTTGCGTGTCTTTCCTGCACGGCATAAGGAACCGGTGAATGGCAGCACAGTGCGCTCAAAAGCAGGGGAACGTATGCCAGGGTGCGTGCAATGTGTACTTCCGTGCACGGCATTTGAGTCTGCTCCTCACATGATCGCATCTCGGTGAGTAGCGGTGCGGCGGTACGTGGAAAACAGTCATGCAACTATGGCTCCTGTAAAGAGTCTATACAAGAACTCTACGTGGCGCCATCTCGCAGGGCCATTTTGCAGTAGCTAAATAAAACAACTTGCATGTTGTAATTCGTCGCAAAAGGGTGGCGCTGTTATCGTATTTAGTTTGGTCTCTGTGGACGCCAGCGGTCCAGGTTCCAAGATTGGGTTTTCCAACTGAGAGTTTTAGTAATGTTGGTGTTTAGTGACATAACAAATGTTAGGTTAACACCCATAAATTTGCCCCTGCTCTGCATTGCCCTGCATGTTCAGGTGAGATGTTGGTTCCTGTTGACCTGTGGACTCCTTTGTTCTCTGCATTCATCATAGGTTACCGTCCTGAATCATGGACCAAGGCTGCACTTTAAGGCCTACTCCTTTTTGGTGGATCGGGTCTTGCCACCTTCCCCTTTCGTGGCTTCCTGTCGTAATTAAATAAATTGTCATATTTTTTTCTGATGGTGGTGTATACCTCTTGCCACACTTGACAAAAATAGTGTGGTGAATCCATGACACGGACTACTGTGAAATATGCGAGAAGGTAATTATTGAGAAGATTAAGCTCCGAAAAGTTTGATGGAAAGACGATAGATATACCCCGTTTAATATTAAGTTTCTGCTAAGGTGAATATGTGTCCCTTACATTAATTTAAAACGAAAAAAAAATATATATACAGATTACGTTTGTCCTCGTAGTTTTTACAGAAGACCCATCGCTATCACCATCACTATTTTGATTTTTCCAAGATGGCCGTTTTGCTTCGTGAACGTTCCGCAACTTCGGCGATTTACGCGACTTGCGAACAGCACTGCCTAATTGGTACGTTAATTTTGGTGGCTATTTATCGTGTAATGTCGTGGGTATCTTGTGTTTGTACAGAAAGTAGTATTTCAGGTTCAGATTGTTCTTTGTACAGCGTTAGCTCGGTGGGTCGTCTCTGAACTGCTTGCCTTTGTCCACGTTTCTTTCCCTCCCAAACCCATCACACTTTCTGGTTAATTTTCCTGTTTTCAATACTCTACCTGCACTGTTCTTTTTATGTGGCGCAATTGCAAGCACCGCTGTTTTTTTTTTTTTTTTTTTAATTATTTAACTTGCCGCGTTCTATAATATTGTTAGGCAGCCCAGTTATGTTCGCAAAGAACACGTGGCTAAGCGGTGGCGGATAGCACTTGTGTTGATGAAATGTTTTGCTTCCGCATATCCGGAAAGCATCTGGCAGCTGTCAACTATCTAGTGAAGAGCCGAAGCAAGACGGTAATGTTGGTGGTACGAAACTGAATAGTACCCTTTGTTAAATATTTATTTATTTGCTTGTCTGCTCGGCAGTGCCGCCTGTACCTGGACAATACCTTGGAAGATAATGCAAATACGGAGACAAAGCTGTACAGTGGTTATACTCAGCATCTGCACTCTGAATAACGTGATGTCTCGGTAACCACGCACGCTTTGTTACAGAGATTTGTTTCGCTACCCGCTAGGCATCACTGAGGTGCTTTAGCTGTGTGCCTTTTTTTTAAGCTAATAGAATGTACTGCACCTACAACAAGCAGTTGTAGAGGAGTGCCGTTTAGTGTAGTGACTCCATTCGATCGTCGTCTGAAAGATGCTAAAGGCTACCGCACGATTCAGTGAGGCTTGTTGACCTATGCTTTGAGCACCCGCTCTTCTTTATTAGGCCGTAAACCAGGCAGAACGTAAAATTATTATTGTGAAAACAGCAGGGTTGTGACATGCACGAAAACTTGTCTATACTACTCTGAACATGCTGGCCGCCCAAGCGACCGACTTGCTGACTGACCGGCTCAGCTTTGTCATTGGCAAACGCGGAACAAGCAAATGCTAGAGCATGCAGCCAAGTTCGGTGAATTGCGTATTTCTAAAAACAAATTTGCTAAAAGGTTGTTTGTCGCCATTTTCTCTAAAGGGCAACTCCGGCCAAAACTCAAAATGAAATAAATTACTGGTATCGCTTTAGTGACACAAAGTACGACCCCAGCGAAAATATTACGTCCGTGGGACGCCGCATTCTCAACTAGTGCCGATAATAAAAATGCGACGAGCCGCTGCTCCTTAGCGGGCGGCCAGCGGGTTGCCGATCGCTAAAGCGACATTGGGCCGTGACGTCAGTATCGTTCTCTTTTTGTTTTCTCCGGTCCAGGCGTTGCGCGGAGTGCGCTTCTCTGAGCCGCTACCAACGCTGCTTTGGCTTGTGATTGGCGTGTTTAGCAGTTGCTTTTATCTGTAGCCCATGTAGCTTCGGTATAGCCTTTAGTTTATTTGCTTGCGAGGACTCTAAGACTCGTTTTAGCAAGCATCGGTGCGCCCAAGACTGCCCAGCTGTTCCTCGAAAGATGCCGAGTGCAACTTGTAGCACTGTGGGATGCTCAAACAACCTGCGCAGCATGGAGGTGCTTTTTCACAAGTTTCCAACGTGAAAAAGTGGGTGAACGCTGTTTGGCAAGTGGACTTTGAACTTCGGCTTTTACGCGCCCGAGGAAAAAAAAAAGAATGAAAAAAACAGACGCGTACAGCCCAGCACATGTGTGTTCGGGCGCCACAGCCTACGCCGGAGAGCCTCAAAGCTTTGTGTCTCGAACTGACCCGCCGGAGAGGGCCCCCAGTACTGTACGTCACTGGCAGCGCGGCGTAGACCAACGCCGCTCCATCCACGGAGCCCCGATGACAATTTAGGCTGAGCGACAAGTACGGAAGACCGCACACACGGCGATAGCCGCCAAGTACGGCACCGAACGAGTTCACTTGTTTTGCAGTCGCTAGCTATTGGGTATACAAGCGACGGGTACGGCATAGCGCACGCACGGCGGCGGCAGAGTACGGCACCGTACGAGTTCACGGGTTTTCCAGTCGCTAGCTTTTGGGTATACGCACTAACTCTTGCTACATATGCTGGATAACTACCACGTACACAGAATTAAAACAAAATCAGCTTACTTTCTATCTTTAGATGGCTAGCGGCCTGCGTACTCGTTGAACGAGAACGATCCTGACGTCACATTCACATAGCGGCTGATTTCCAGTGTTGCCCGGGCCTCGAGCGGCTAGTTTCGGTTTTGTTGGCCGCGCCCCAAACAAAACTTTGGGATGTCGATATCTTTTAAACTACACACGATAACGAGAAAAAAATTACGCCTTGCAATTCAGGGACGCTGACTGCACTAAAACAGTCATAATCCCAAACTCGAAAGTATGGACCGGAGTTGCCCTTGAACTGAGTGTCTTCTTGAAAGGATTCAAGAAAAGGAGGGTTTCAAAACCAGTGCTTGGGAAAACAGATGCCTCCGTTCAGGTGGTACACGCCAATGTTCTCAGATCTATCGGTTGACAAGCTCCACGGAAGAGCAGCGTTAAAAAAAATGAGTTTACAATTCTCTGTAATGCGAAAGTAGAATGCAGCACTTGACGAGGAGGGGAGGGTTTACCTCTCCTTTCCCTCCAATTTAGCAGAAAATGTTAGCGAAATTTCCTGCCCAATTTAGCAGGTTAAGTTTCCCCGCTAAATTTGGCGGGGAAATTGACGTCAGGTGACCCAACACATATTTAGCGGAGGAAAATGACGTCAGATGACTAACACCCATGAACAAATTCAGTTTCTCCGCTAGACTTGGCGGGAAAATTGACGTCACGTGACCTCAACACCAATTCAATTTCCCGCTAAATTTAGCGAGGTAGTTACATGGACGGCGACACCGCTAAATGCGGAAACAGGTGCCCAAGAGCTATAAGAACCACAATAAAATCACTTTCCACTGCAGGTAATGTGCATCGAACATTCCACCGGATCTGTCCATAGGGCGGGCTGATAGTGTGGCAGGCGCCACTGAGCGGACGCACCGCAAAAAGGCGTCTGGCGTTTTCAGAAGCTTGTCAACTGACCTAGATGTGAGAATGTTTGTACATGCATTGCTACCATTGCCCAGCGGGACCGGATATTGTTGGAGATCTGTGTTTACTGAAAAATGTTTTTACAATGTTCACACATTGGTCAGTGCAAGCACATCTTTTTTTTTTTCACTAATATTGACTAACAGCATTGTAGCAATCAATCCAGTTGACACCGAAATGTTATAAGCAATAAAGAAATTAAAACCAGGCTGTTCTGTGAGTGCAGATTTTATATCTTGTTTTATTGTTAAGGGCGGCACAGATTTGTTTGTTCCTTTATTCAAGCATGCATTTCATCTCCGAGAAATCATGATCTTCCAATGTGCTGGAAGAAGTCTCGTAGTACAAGTATAGGACGCTGGTGACATGTATAGGGTAGACAGTCATTGCCTCGTTTCCTTACTGTATGCTCGTTTGAAAGTGTCTAAATAGTTATACACAGACATGGGTCTTTTCACTCCAGTTAAAAAGCAGCACTATTTAATGCAATTTTTTTTCGAAGGTTGTTCAGGAAAAACTGTTTTATGTAAATTTGAATACACAGCACCATTTGTTTTTGATGGAAGCAAGTTCATATAATTTATTTTGATTTATAACATGCTTTTGATAAGATCAACCACAATTGGTTTCGTAAAATCCTTTATTGCATGGTGCAGCATTGCCACTTTTAAAAGTCGCTCACGAGGTGAGGACGCTGGGAGAAACCTCAGTTCCCTGCCTCCAGCATGAGCTTCCTACCTTCGGCAATGCATAGAGGCCGGACATTTGTAAGACACATCCAGCCATTCACATTCCGTTAACGACATCTAACGTATCGCCCGAATCGTGTCTGGGTGTTCAGTAGACCATCACATGTTTTTGTACCAACTTGGAGTGTGCCTCGAGGACTAAATGTAAGACGAGAATGGCAGGGAGGAGCTTCCTACATTTGGCAATGCTTTGGCATCTTGCAAGCCTCAACAATCCATGCCGAGCGAGAGCATGAGAAAAGGCGACAAGTGCTTGCTGGAGGTTGGGCATTAAGAGATGCCCTACATTTCTCATACTGTCAGCGACTATTAGCACCGAAATGTTCTGGTGATATCCTTTTTTGTTTGCGACATCACGGGCAGTTTGATACTTCAGCCCCATGTTCCAGGTGAGAAAAAGAAAAGCCTTTCATGCAAGGCTTGCCAAAATATTAGGTGCCAGAAAATATCTGCCATCTACTTTCAGTCTTTATTAAGAATCCTATGTTCTGCGGCCGCATTGAAAAGCACTGCAAAAGAGCCCACATACCTGATCTCACCACAACAGTCTCCCCCTGCACAATAAGTTCTGTCTGCTATGGTCGCCTAATGTCAATAGATGCACATTCCAATGCAGCAACTCAAGCTAGCTACAGCCACACTGTCTTCCAAATGCAGTCTGCTACTAATGCACCAGTAGCTTGGGCTACAAGCTAGGCTTCCAAACAGGCTGCAGGTCACCCCTCGCTTTGGCGAGGGGGTGACCATGTGGTCAGCTGCTGCAGTTACCCAAAAGTTGAAAAATATTTGCTATAAGACAGTGGCATATAACGAAGCCTTAGCAAATAGCTTGAGCATTGAGGAAATATATTTTTCAGCACATTGGTGGTACAAAGTCACTATTTTGATGAAGTAGAGTGCAGCACAATGGGGCAAGCACTTTGGTACAGTGATTGCATCAGAGTGATGGTGAACCCCCGTCACATCCGAGCTAGCAGAGCAGACCCCTGTCAATGGTTTCATGCCATCCATTTTATTTAGTTCTGAAATTCTAGATCTTTTCACCCTCCGTTGCATAGGCGCTGCCATCTTGGAATCACATGACACAGCCGCCATAAAGTGGCTTGCAATTGTCGCTCCTCTCTCCCCCCTCCGCTCCTAGGCAAAGGCATATTGTTTTTTTTTTTTTGTTTTTTTGCTGCATTTTATTGCAATTTTTTGTTTTGCTTTGTGAAGTGTCTCGCACTTATTTTTACTTTTTAACTGCATGCCATCATTATGTGCACAACTTACGCACCTTATTTTATAACAGGTTACGACTATTTGCTCTATCGGCATACCAGTGATCCGAAGAGAGAGTAGGGAAAAAAAGCAGACAATATGCTACGTTTTTTTTCTTTTTGCTTTGCGGCAATGCGATAGAGTTGTTCAAAGGCTTGCCGACTTTAGGCATACTTTAATTCAATGCCAGCTGTTAGTGTTGTTTGCACAAAAACAAAGCTTAAAAGAAGAAAAGAATTCTATGGCAAGTTATAAAGTTTACTGCTATGTATTTCTGAAAGGACAATATATAATTCTCATTTTGATCGAACCAGTCTCATGTAGCTCTAAGTGGCGGATACATGTTCTACGATCGCATCAGGCAGCAAACTATACTGTGCCTCATGAAACTTTGCAAAAGGCGAAAACTTTTTCTCAGTTAAGTACTGCCAAGCAAAGTACCGGCATCCAGCTATGGTCACCACACCACCACCAGCTGGTAGGGCACACTAGTTTCTAGCTCCACACTGTGATAAAGGAGAGTGAAATTAGATGTGTTCTATCTAAAGCACTGCGCAGGCCTACAGTAAACCTTGGTCAAGGTTGAGCTGCTCGATGTGCTATCTGTTCTACTTTCACACATTCTGGCAGACAGATTGGACAAATGTGATTCAATATGCCTCTCAGCCTTCTGAGTGCAGCCTACGTAAGCAACTCATTTTCAAAAAATGCTGCCACAACATGGCAGTCGAGCAGCCCGCTAAAGCTGCAATCTTGTTCAAACAAGTGTAACAGTGGTCTTTGTATGCTGACTAAGTGCACTTTGTTGTCAGGACGAACAGAACGGGTTGCCAGGAGGCCCGGGACTGGCCTTGAAAAGTAAACCCACACAGTGCTCTAATGTGCACCACCATAGGACCAAACACAAGCGAGGCTCGGCAGCTCTGCTGGCATTCAGTCTGTGGCAATGAACTTACGCTTGTCCAGGGCCGGTGCTCAGTCTATACAGTACATATCCAGAAAGAGGAGATCGTAATTGAACTTGGCAGCTTACAGAATAGGTTTGTTTCTATTCCTTTATTTTACCCTCGGAGCCAGGGGCATTACACAGTGCAATTGTAAATGCAACCATAGGAAACAAACATGTTAAGCAATGGTGTGAACTAGTTATACAATAGTGGTTAAAATGCAAGACCAAAATATATGAAACTTAAAGGACACATCGTAGGAAATCGCATACTGCCGCCGATACACCAGCTCCCACGTGGTCCGTCAAACAACCAGAGTGCAGCCTGGTTCTTTCACGGGAGCGGGAATTCCGCTCCCTTTTATTTGTTCCTAAAACACAACGCTCAAAAACACTCAATCTAAACTGCAAAGACATGCGACATTACACCGATATTCGCACGTAAAGCCAAAGCTAAACACAAAGAGGGCCCGCAGGCCTCGTCTCCCACGATTACCTGAGATCCGGTCGCACACACTTGCCTGTTCTCGGCACCGCCCAGTCCCCAGAGGCCCCTCCCCCCAGTCCCCCGTCAATATATCGATGGGCGAGGAGGTTTCTCCTCGCCCGCCCTTGGGCACCAATGATGCGGCCTAAAGGCACTCTAAAAATCAAACTTTTATCTGTTTACTCTGCTCACCTTCTGTGATGCGACACGCCATCACATTTTACTCCGTTTCACCTTGTGTTGTACTGCAGCTGACGATACGAGCCACCGCAGCCAATCCAACTCTTTGTCGCTGCCAGATGACGCCGTGCTCCACGTGCCGTTGCACCCAACGGACAGGCCACGTGACACACCTTCGGCACTGGATTGGCTCCGATGGCTCGCAGCATTCAGAGTAAAGTGCGGTATTGCATTTTGTGCTCTAGTAACTCACCACTGCCGAGCTGCTACGCCAGAAGCACTCGGCAGACCCCACCAACTCTGCCGCCCCTGCACTCCGTTCACCCCTACGTTGACAGGGCGGTAGGAGCCATGTGGTTGGAGGGCCAAGCTTTTATTGCCTCACATCTGTATGAGGAAGGGGCATGATAAGTGATGCAAGACTGACAATCGGCTGGTTCACCGAGCATGTAGCCTCCAGTGCCCTGTCAGTTAAGGGGTGAATAAAGTCTAAAGTTGGTATATAACAGCCGTCTACTGTCCCACTCTCAGGCAAGCCACCCTTGAACAGTTCAGTCGTTGATCCTTAAGCAAGGTTAAGCAATGACTGCCTCGTGCCATCACACATGAAGGTGTCCGCGGAACAAAGCCGCATTTGTGTCTACTCGCACCTTTGAGAAAATTGGTCCTGCCATAACCCACACCTCGTCGGGGTAGAAAACTTTTGGGCCCTTTATTTTCTGTGTTGTACAATGCCCCAAGAGGTAGCTCTGATGAAACGGGACTATCTTGACGCCCTCGGTCAAAAGCGAGGCTCCTTGCGGCCATTCAGCGCCGTCTACTCATTCATAGATGTTGCTCCTTTCGACAAAATGTCTGTGGCGACAGCTGGAGGTAGTGAAAAAGCGGACACCATGGCTCTTCCCAAAGCACCCTGTTCTTCCTCAAGAGCGGCTAGTTCATCCAGGAACAGTGCAATGGTGCTTGGTGGTCTGCGATCGCAGACCACCGGTCATAGCCGCACTAACGGCGGCGGCGGCGGCGCCCCCCCCCCCCCCCCAACTGACGTCACTCAGAGCATTTCACTCTTATGACGCGACTCCAAGCCATATTCACTATGGCTGGCGACAACCCATAAAAGGCATGCACTGGCCCTTTGACCCACACTGAGTGCAGTGCAGGAAGTGGAACGGCATCGGTGACCCCGTCGCTGCAGTTACCCAGAACTGTTTTACAGCTGTCTCGGCGAAGGTGCAGGCCCACTGTTTGGTGCACGTAGGTAGAAGCCATCAGCCGCAAGCATCGGACACCTGGGGTGGAAAATTTTGCACCCAACAAAACAATAACCATGAGAAGAGTGGTCTAGCCGGAGAATTGCAAAAACATAAAAAGCAGGCACATAAAGAAGTATTTCTGTTACCTTGTCTTGCAAAAACAGTAAAAGCAGGCACATATAGAAGTATTTCTGTTACCTCGTCTCATGCTCAAGCATTATGTTGGATAGTATACATCAATAATGCCTGTCTCGCAGTGGCTTTCTGAACAAAATGTAGTAGAAAATAAAACCAGTTGAATACCAAAGGAGAAGTAAAACAAAGAGGCACTTATTTGTTGTCACTTTAACATTCACATTATGGAAGAGCACAACGCTTCGCGATTAACCTGTAGCAGAATCGCTTAGCAGTTCTGCTGCAGGTGTGAATGTACCACGAAGCAGAATACAGTATTTGTGCAGAAAACACCATCGCAGGCCTACCAGGACGAACAGCAACATATTTACCCGCCACAAATTCGACGCGCCGGGAGGGCCATTTGCGAAGCCTGATCTGTTTGTAAATCCCGTCTTTCGACAGAACGCTTTTGTGACTGCACGAGCTCGTCAAAAGCTGACATTCCCAACGCGCTTGGTCCTTCTTTAAAGGGCAACTCCGCTTCATTTTCGATGCTGAAAAAACAACGCAGTTCTCTTTAGTATCACCTAGAAAGACTACACGTCAAGTTTTACGACGTAATTAAGCCTAAAAGTTTGTTAAACTGGTAAACAAAGTTTGAGATGCCTCATGTCTCCGAAATCTGCTAATTCTAGCGGCCGATGTGCGGCGCAGAGAACAGCGCAGTCAATACCGCGTGTTGGCACAGCCAACACTGCGCCGCACGTCATAGTCTGGGACCGCTTTTTTTCTTGTTTTTTACTTTATTGAGGCGCAGCCTACAGGCGGCGCCAGCAGCGTGCATACCGAATATTCTAAGCTTAAATGGTAAAACAAAATGGCTAGGTGGCGTAAGCTACCGCCCGATCCAAAGGGCTCAGCCGTATTCATTCATCCATCCATCCATCCACCGATGTCCACGTGATCCAAAACGCGCATGCGCTGATGAGTGTCTGAGCGAGCACTCCGCGCTCGTCGTCGGGAAGACCGAACCTGCTGCGTCTTGGAGCAACGTTTTGTGCTGCGATGCCTGGCATATTACGAGTGGTTTACTTAACTTCAACTACTAATGGTTCCAAAACATAACTTTAAAACAACTTGCCTTTTTCTGCGTCAAAACACTCTGCGGCCGCGGTAGTGCACACGTCGTTGGATAGCAGAGACCGTGGAGCAGACGACACGGCGCGACGACGCTTGCTCCGCCGATCCGTCCGTCCGCGCGGTCGGCGAGGTCGTGCGGTGACGTTCGTACCACGTGGGTTGTCCCAGACTATGACGACGCGGGGCCAATGTTGCCAGGCGCGGGCGCAGTTTCGGTTTCGGTTTGTGATCAGGAGTAAAGAAGGATTACGAGAATTATATTTCCTTTTTTGAGAAACAAACGACGTCGAGCCGTTTATTAGTATACCTTAGTGTATAATCACCAAAAACCCCGAAATTCCTGGAATTGAGCGGAGTTGTCCTTTAAGTGCGATTACTGGATGCAAATGCGGCGCAGGAGGCACCCGGGAGCCACATGCCACTCCCATTGATTATCTCTATTATCTTCTTTGTCCCCGACGCTACGTGAGGTAGCCAAGCGCTATCAAATTCCACCACAGCGGTGTCGAATCGACGATCGAACGCCACCAGTAGGTAAATTCCACTCACCGTTTGCGTTCCGAACAAGCGTCCCACGGGCCTCAATGTGGCGAGACGGGGCCTGCTAGCTTGCATGAATGCGCTGAATGTGCTGTGGACTTGACTGCCGACGCTCGTTCCCAAGCATTGAACATCACGACCAACTCCACTCGGCGATACCGCGGCACAGAACACGACAATGTATAATACAAGAAAGACCGCTGGAACCGACGCGACCGCTCCAAAAAGCGCCCAACACTTGGAGGAACAAAAAGTAAAAACAAAAAGTAAAATTGGAAGAAGCAAAAACAAACAAAACAAAAATTTTCGTCACTTCCGGTTTGTGTTGTTTTGCTTGTTTTTGCTTTTTTCTCTCAGCCAATAGGCATTGCAACCTTACTGCGGCGAAACGCTCGTGTTATGTTACCACCGTTTACGTTGCGGGTCACTAGGACATCTGTGCTTCGAATGAAGCCATAGAGATCATATACTAAATCTAGAGGAAAAGGTCCGCCATTTTCCCATACATTCTGGCTGCCGCAAGCGGCGGACCATGCAGGCAGACCCTCTGGGTCCCAAACACGGTTTCATCATCAGAGCAGTTTCGTGAACTTCAACAATCCACGAACTTACCGGTGGAAAAATACTCGCGTTCCTTTCGAAGGTTTCTTTTTGCATAGCGCGCAGATGTACGGCCTCGCGTTAACGCTAAACTAAACCATATACCCGGCTTCGCTGGTGGGGCAGGTGGGGCGCGGCTGGGCGCGGTTGAGGAATACGAAACTGCGCAACCATCAGATTTCCGAGATTTCGACAGAAGGGAAGTTAATGCAGCGTAATGACTTTATTGCTTTTTATAAGCGTTAGAATAGCTCAGAATTTAGTTTACAACGTTAAATTATCACTGTTTATATTGCTGGGAGTTTACACTCTTCGCGTTTACCGCGTTTACCATGGCAACGTTGCTTTCTTTCTCTCGTGTTCTGTCGCTCTCTTTCGCGATCGTTCACTCGGGACCCAGGATGTCGGCGCACGGGATTTGCCACTCCTCCTCACCCACCTTTACCCCCCTGAATGAAGCGTAGCAACTAGGGGTGTCGCGAACTTTTGTCGAACCAGATTTTTTGGTCGAACTTTCGGGGTTCGACTGGGTCGAACCGGTTCGACGAACCTCCGAACTTTTAACCAGATTCGACCGGTTCGACTTTGTGGACAGTGTGGCCAGACTTTTATAGAAGCATGTCTAAGTTTGGAGAAATTTTTTTTATGCGAAGGGTTATTTTTAAATTTAAGAACAGTTGCAATTAAAGAAACCAATTCTAATCACTGAAGAAGTTAATAACTTAATTGTTTTGTGCTGTATTAACTGAAATAACCAATCAGCGCTGCACTTAATTCATCTCTTAGCCATTATCATCCAATCCGAAGCCAACTGGCCAGCCTGTCGCGCATGCGCACACGAGTCGAACCTCAATAGAAGGTTCGTCGAAATTTCCACCAAAAGTCGAAAAAGTCGAACCTGGTCGAACTCGAACCGCGGCCGGTTCGCGACACCCCTAGTAGCAACCAGTTCAAGGAGTGACTCTGCATGCGACATACGAAACACAAACGTCCCAGAGACTCCTCTTGTAATGTAAGAAATCGTAAGCAAACACCCATGATTGAACCAATCTTAAAAGGGCACCGACACGTCAAAATATCTTTTTTTTATTATATGAAATTTACTGAAAACGATGCCTGGACATCACCTTCAAAATTCGAAACTTGGGAATTCAGTATTTGTGAAGTAAAAAAACAACTTCCAAGTGCCGAATGTGATGTTTCCGCACGATCTGCGCCAGTGCGGAGACATAAAATATTGAGCCGTCCTGCGAGTCACGCCTCCGCTCTGAACCGCCGTTACCGCCACGTCATGTCGCCAGCGTACCGGAAACCACCGGTTTCCTCCGTGCGTGCCATGCTGCCTATCACTGCAAGCAGACGACGACTGACTTTCGAGTCTGAAGTTCTTTTAGGTCTCTTTCAGCGATCTCAAATTCTTTGAAACGGGGTGATGTTGAAGAGAACAAGTAATGGACTTTTGTGAGCGACGTGGGGGGACCACGTCGTGCTGGTTCTGCGTGAAAGGCTGCCCCATCGGAGACCGAAACTATGATACACAGACACCAAGTTGTTTTGACCACTTGACGATTTCCTTTTCAAAGTCTGAGAGGTCGTCGAGCACCTACAAAAGACCAGTTTGACCAATTCCCCAACTCACTGGTCATCCTCTGCTGCATGCGTCGAGCGCCGCCATGTTTTTTGAGGGAGGAGGATGCGACATCACACCAGACTCCGATTTTCAGTACTTCAAAAAGGGCTGTAGTGCGTTCGCAATTGTGTTAAAGGCCGACGTACAACCTTGGTTTTCTGCAGGGAAGATTATCTTGTTAGCGGTCCCCTCTCCTAAGCTGCGAGAGGAGCCAAGGGGGGGGGGGGGGGGGGGGGGGGCAAGGTAAAAAGTGAAGAGGACATAGGAAAGCAGGGGCCTTGCAAAAGTGGAAAGCGCGAAGTGTACATCGGCCTTTAAAGAACATGTTTTACAATTGCAGCCATTAGATGTTATAGAAATGTTGCCTACAAAGCTTTTAAATTTTATGATATTTGATGTCACAAATCAAAAGAAGTGAGGAGGTGAGGAGCGGAAGAAAAATACACAAAAATAAAAAGGCGCGCGCGCATGTGAACTTTTTTTTGCGTTGCGGTATCTTCTTTAGTGCGACTAAACCTGCATCGTTTTAAACAATAAAGATATGTCCTTTGGGATGTCAGCGATTGGGGAGGAGGACAGACCGTGACGCCCCAAGCGGTTAACTTAACAACTACACGGATGGGAACAACAAATACAATGACGCAGCGCTCGGCCGACATAACCGAACGCGGCGTCAGCGTTCGGCTGGAGTTCGCGCTCTCCGGCGAGGGGGAGGAGGGGCTCTCTTGTTTCCACTAGGGCCTGCATGAACAATGCAGCATGCACGATCCCAGCCCAGCACAAAAGTCGAAGTGGGTCAAGCTCGCATTCTCTGAGGATAGATCCGGCACTTAACGTCGATTCGTCGATTGTTAGTATTTTTTACATTAAACTGTGCCCCGCGCTCTATTGTAGAAGATGACATGTCCATGCCCATAAGGCCTGTCGGCATGTGCACAGGCCTTGTGTTGAGTAAACACCGAGCGTGGGGAAAACAAACGGGTCAGAGCGCCCCCTATAGTTCGATCTCCTGCCCAATACAGTTAGCTGACAGTCAGCTCCCTAATTAACGAAAACCTCCTTTCATTTCTAGTTGGGCCCTGCAAGGACTTTTTTACTGGTTTTTAATTTTCACCGAAACTGACTGCACTGACCTTTTCTTTTCTCGAATTTTGCTTTATTTTAAAAGTTATAGGCAAATTAAAATTACAAAAACAAGCAAAAAATAACCTCCTTCATGACGTCCTTGGTTGCTTGAGCGGCAGTGTAGAAAATATCAGCCGTGCCGACACAGTGGCAGACATGATCGGGAGACCAAATTTCTCGTGTTGTACGGCACGGGTCCATCGTTGTCGCTGTCCCACAAAACATCGGCGAGGTGAAAAACTGTGAAACTTCGTCCCCACGAGATATGACGCATAACTATTGGAGCACTTAACGACGCAGCAGTTCATGCTGCCAACCCAGCGCAACCGCACCGCTCCGACTTCAATGCGTACCAATGTATGCGTTGTGGTTTCGTTTCGCTGCGGCTCTCACTGCCTACCTTCGGTAACGGCCGCGCGGCGGCGCGGCGGTCGCGTCGCACGGAGTGTATAGTTACTCTCTCCGTGCCCGCTGGCTCGCCCAAACCCCGAGGGACGTGGAAACCGCAAAAAAGGTAGACGCTTAAATAGGATTGCAGGGGCCCCTTAATGGTTTTATGGGTCATACTGACATTTCGGATTTGAAGAGACTCAAGTCAGGGCTTTTGTCATTCTGCCTACTTCCTCCATTGTCCCGGTCCTTTTGTGCTGTTGTTCTTAACAAATCACCAACTTGCCAGAGTCTCCATCTTGATAAAAATAACAGAAAAATGTTGATGCAAACAATTAAGTGCCAAAAGAAACCGAGTCCGAGCGTAATTTCGAGGTGGGCGGCCGACGTCTCCAACAGACATTGGCTCCACCATCTCGGCACAACCTTTCTACGGGGGAGTGTGCCGAGGTCTTTAATGAGAGTACACAAGGTGGGGGCATCTCGGGAGTCACTCTGGGGACCGGCTCCTGGACCTGTCGTAGCCTCTGTCCGGGGCCCGGTACGGAGAGCGGTCCCTGCTCCGGGGCCGGTCGTTGCGTCCACCGTGCGACGAGTGGGAGCGTGACCTGGACCTCGACCTGGTGTACGACCTTGACCTGCAATTTAAACATGGCGCATCAGCAAATGTCCCCACACAATTGACAGGACACACACTGCCAAACACGAATCCCTTCCAATGCCTCAGAAAAGCAAAAGATCTTGTGCAAAGCAAAGTCTTTCACTATGAACTCTTAATGAAGTGGCCAAATGTCCGTTTTAACATCTTGTGCAGTGTCTAGATCAGTGGTTCTCAAATGGGGGTCTGCGAAGGCATCCTAGGGGTCCAAAAGCCCTGCCTTACCAGTCTGGCCTGGCAATAAAAGTTGTCTTTTATTCAAATTGAAAAGAAACATTCAAATTTTCGGGCAAGTTTTCTCGTGTGCATGTCAATGAGCAAAGTCTACTTCACACTAGCCCTTAGTTATATCCGTTCCTTAAATCATTACCATAATTAACCTGTACCTTTCTTTTCCCCTCACCACAAACGGGGTCCTCCATCATCTCTGCTGATCCACAAGGGGTCCGCGAAACATTGATGGCTGAGAACCATTGGTCTACATCATGGGCTCTCAAAACTGCGTCCTTAGGAAGGTTTCCCAGAGTACCCACGTGGGTTCCCCAAGGTTGCGAATTTTCTGGACCGCCGCTGCCGATAAATAAGCTGTTTTTACACCTGAAGCGTTATTTAAATGTGTTTATTGCCCCGGGGCATGCAGTCATCTTTGATTTGGATTGAAGTGGTTTCTGGAGGACAGGGCACGGTTCCCGCCCCACTCTTTCATTCTGTTCATTCACTCGCTACGTCCACTTCTTTTGTGTAAGAGCATAGGAGGGAGAGAGTCTTCTCGCACGCTTCCAACAGATCAACTCACTTGCAAAACTCCCACAAAAAAAATTCTTATCACTGCCATTAAAAAAAAAAAAAAATCTTTTAAAAATATTTACATTGTTAGACACAATTTTTTAGAATACTTTGAAGTAATAAGGCAAGTTTTTTAATCTGCTGATTTTCGGGATTGCTCTATTATTTGGACGTTTGCTTCAGTCCCTGGTCCAAAATAAATGGTTCCCGACTGTACAGAGATGAAAGTTTGCACTGCATTCTGCCTAGCTACTCTCAGTATATACTGCAAATCGCATTCATATTAAAGGGATACTTCAACGAAATTTGGAATATTCCCGTCGTGCTCAAAAACAGGTTGAATATGATCCACAATATCCGTAAATGACAATCGCACATTTGTATTTTGAGCCTGGTGGCTGTATTTTTCGTTATAAACGGCCCACTCTGGCAAGCGCTCGAAGAAGGCCCAGCGGAGACCATGTGACATCCAACGCAATCGTGACGTAGGTCGTTTCAGGACGAGCGAAGCTACCGCGAAGCTGTCGTCGAGAGGATGGCCTAGTTGTTTTAGCCACCGAAGCGGCTGCTTTTGTATGAATTTTGAGTGACGGGTTAATCTTCTGTAATCCTGTAGGGGGACAATAGCGACTTCTGCGACACACAAAAGGCATTCTCGGGAAGAGGGGAGTTCCTCCTGCCCCTCTTCTATCGTCGTGGCCGGAGGCGAGAAAACCTCCGTCATTAGCTGCCAAGGTTCCTAGATGGGCATCACAAACGAGGAGTTAGCGACATCCACCAGGTGCTCTTTGCTAATCGTTTAATTCGTTTTAAAATTCCTTTTCGTGACATTTTTAACGAGATATTGGTGTGTTCGATGTGATGCTGCTCCTTTGAACACATATAGACCAAGAAATGAGCGCCGAAATTTCGTTGTAGTATCCCTTTAAGCCAAAGGTTCTAGAGTTGACCCTTTTTTCATAGTGTCCTCCTTAAACGACTAAAGAAGTTGAAAAAGAATAAAGAGAACCGTTCATAAGCAAGCACGATCTACGTGGATGACTGACACCAGCAGGTCAGAGCCGTATATGGGGAGAGTTTGGTCAGTCTATGATCTCGCCACCGCAATGCTCTCCTCCCAAGTGAGCCAATCAGCACGTGGCGTGGAGCGAGAGGCATGGGCGCATGCGCGTGAACTCCCGGCTGCTCCCACCTGAGTGGGGAGGGCCGCCATCTTTGATCATCCTCCCGGCGGAATGCGTGGGATCGGCATCTAAATCTCTATTATTGCCTTTTATATCGCTGGCTCTGGCAAGAAAATGACATTCTGTTATTCCTCTGTGGGTTAAAAAGCTAATAAAAGAATATTTTTCGGCGTATGACCACAAGCTTTTATTCAGGCGAAAAAGAAGTTGGCCCGTAGCAGACGACGCGTAGCCTCAGCAGCGCCCTTCTCCGACTAGTCTCCGACAGCGTTGCTCAAAAATGGCGGTCGTCTCCTCTCTGCTCCCTTCTTTCTCTCTCGCTCCTTCGGCGCTCTCCTCCCTTTCATTTACTTTTCTATTCTCCAGCGCCTTTGTCGCCACACCCACTGGCCAAACTCTCCCAATATTCGGCTGTGCAGCAGGTATGTCACATGCACCATCAGTTGCACACGACATGAAGTAACTAGAGGCCACGTCTGCCACTGTCGCCACCTGGTATAGTTGACTCCAAACTCGAAGCACTCACTTCGGCGCTGCGTCGGTCACGACGTACAGTTCCATAAAAGCTACACTAAGCCTTGAGGTCACCTTAGGAATGGCACCAATACATTTCAAGGCACTCAAACAATATAAATGTAAAATTACCTCTTAAATTTTTTTTGGGGAATGCTTCGTTAATCAGGTTTGATGGTCACTTAATGAAGCTACTTTGAATTCATAAAACCATTGCAGGAGAATCAAAATTTGTTGGTTAGATCAGGAAATTCGTAAAACTTGGTTTTACAAAATTGATTTTTAACTGTATTTTTAGATTTTTTTAGCAATAATAGCATGACTGGTTTTACTTTGGAGCTCTGTCCAAACAGCAATTTTTCATCTAGAAACGACAAAGGTCTTGGTTACGGTGACATGTCTCGGATAAACATGATGCCATTACAGCTGTCGACGCCGAAGACATTCTGTCAATGATGTCTTCGACATTGTGTCAATGATGTCTTCGACATTGTGTGATGACTTTCGTGTATCGTGTGATAACTGTCGAAGACATTGTGATGTCTTCGACAGTCATCAGGCTGCCGAAGACATCAAAAGAGAGGAAACAAAGAAAAACGTATTGTCCAGGCAAAAACAGCTTGAAGCAGGTGCCTAGTAACCATGCCTGACCCTTTGTTTGGACTGAGAGCAACAGTAAGCCAGCTCCGTGGGTGTCTCGGTTTAAGCCTGTTATTTCTTAGAATTCGTCTGTCGGGCTTAACCGCGCATGTACGGAACTCCCGACATGAATGGAGCGCGTGGTTGGAGCAGGCAAGGCCATCCCGTCATGCTCAAGATGCAACATCCGGCGGCGGAACACCTTTGATCGATGCAGCACCGAGCAACGGCGTAAACCTCAAGGACTGACTGCAATGACCTCAACCATGCACACGCCGGGGAACACTGGTGTAGTTTTCGGAGGGGCTGCGTGTGCGGCATCACGTTCCGGCCTTGGCCTGCAGTACTGGGCGCGGCCGACAACACGCCCCGTTGCTTCCTATGGTCGGGACGGCCAAGCTCTCGCCCACGAGCGCCTCATTCGAACGGCAGTGTGGCACGTTCCGGCGACACACGATACTGCTAGCTGCATGCGGACCACGCGGCCTACGTGACGGACGTCTTGTAGTCGCCCTTGGGTGAACGTTATAAAAGCGGGGGATTCTTTTGTTAGGGGGACAGACTTCGAATGTGACTACACATGCTGCTTGCTGTAAATATGCAATAAACCCATCATATCAGTAATAGAGGAGTTGCTTCAAGGTGCCGCAGATTTGAACCGCAGCCCGTCGAGGGACAACCAACCCCATCGACGAACGTGGGGCGGCTTCACGGACAAAGGCGAAGGAAGCGGTTGTAGTAGTCCGTCCCATTTTGCTTGGAGCAGGTGCCTTATCTCACTGAGACTGCCGCTCAGGTGAGACAGTGGCAGTGGCAGTCTTCAGGACCGTTAATGCTTTCGCATTAAAAAAAGTCCCCCCAAGCTTGAGCAGCGCTGGAGCCAGAGTTGAGTCGAAGTTCACTACCCTTTCGATTGACCGCAGCACGGGAACTACTTTGACTACCGTATTTATTCGAGTACAGACCAGCGTTTTTGCCCCATTCTTCGAGCAAGTTTTTAAAATTAGATATTAACCTACAATCAAGAAGGCCCGTAATAATACTGAGCGTAATTTCCGAGCCTATTGCGCAAACCCAGCGCTCCCCCGTGTCAGCCGCTGCTCCTAGCACTCCGGTGCAAAGCTGTGAGGCTGGAACCACGCACCAGTGTTGGGCAGTAAAGGTTTGTGCGAGTGGTGCAAATGCCATGGTACATAGTGGCCACGGCACGGAGGCCTGTGGCAGACACGATAATCGCGCGATTGGACGAAAAGTAAAAGGCCCTGGTTCTGTCTCATTACAGTAGCCGCCATCCCACTATTATGCACATTTTTCTCGCGACTCTTAGCGCCCGACACTGCTGACATAGCCTGAACATTCGGACGATGACGAGGCCAGGGGATGGACTTTCGCTCCTCGCAGTCTCCATACTTTGTTTCATGGTTTCGTCTTAAAGGGACCATGAAATGATTTTAAAATCGAGTTTCATCCACCGCACGTCGTAAAAGGTGTGAAAAGAAACACAAAAACACAAAAATAGGGAGCCAAAAAAAATTATTTGCTATAGAACTTTTAAAAGAAAACTCGACTCTTTTGCGCCTTCCTTCCTTCGCCTGTTCACTACGATGCATCCGCGGAAATGGAGCACGTCAGCCAAATCCAGGTCGCCTATTGGGTAAGAGCCTACCTCACCAGCTCCGCGATCGTAAACAATAAATAGCCGGCAAATGTTTCCTAAAAGTTTTGTTAAATAATATTCAGATCCACATTTTGTAGCATAATTAGAGATGTGTGGCGAAAATTGCCAAATTCGATAATGCTGAGAGCCAAGCGCCATCTATCGTGTGGTAAACGAAGCAACTACTGCGCGTGCGCAGTAGGGCAGGGCCGACAGTTACTTGGGTGGCGGCGGCCGACGAACGTTCATTTTCTTTGTTTTCCTTCCTCTCAAAACTCTGACTGACTGAACGTTTATTTTTCTACGTGTTCTTCCCGCACGTGCCGACTTCAAGCAGCAAGAAAACAGTACTTAAAACAGACCACGACGAACAAGAACGCTGGATCCACCGACTCTGACGAAGCGAGCTCCTCAGAATATAGGCCTAGCAGGCATTCCGACTCGGCGCTGCGTTGCTTCGTCGCAAGACCGTCCGCCTACGACCGACTGGCGTGCTAAATGGAATATGCCCGCGCGACCCTTGTGGACCCTTCCCGTATTATAGTTTGATCACTGACCTCAATTCTAGATTAAGAGGTGAGGTCAATCTCTTCCCCTTGTTTTCCGAGGCAGTGTTGACGAACACTCGTCGAAAAGGGACTCTCGTCGATTCTATCTTCTTGTTTTGTGTGATATAGAGCTGAAATAAACGCCGTATGGATTACCTTCGTAACACGGTATGTACACTTTGTTATTGGTATGCCATTTTTATTCTGACAGACTGCACGTCACTGTCGAGCTATAACAGTTCGTGGGAGGTATACGTACAACCCCGGTCCGACCTTTCTTTGCCGAGTGTCGCGTCAGTATCGAGTTGCAATCGTAAAAGAACGGTCCCGAAGCGCTTACAAACAGCGCGAATACAGCACTTCCATCGAGCGCGCGCGTCCGCTCCGAGTGTAAACAGGTATTTACGTGGCTCTTGCTGACACTCTTAGTTCAAACGTATCTTTTTTAACGTCGGCTCGCTCCTGCATCTCCGAGGCCGCGAAAAACGCCATCTACGTCGCTTTGCAAACGACTGACACGGGCCGGCCCTTCTGCCAACAATGACAGGGTGGTTGACTTCTGGAGTCTTCACCGGAAGACTCGCTGCACTTCCCAACAGGCATACCGGCGTATGGGACTAGTCCCATGCTGTCGCTGTAGCGCAACATATCTCATTGAATTTCGCTCAGCTGCGATGCGGCGATGAGAGGCGCCGATTCAGGAAATACGTCGGTGACATCAGCGCAGTAAAACCTACCGGCGCACCCCAACTCGTTGCCGCTAACACTCCCATTCTCCTATTGCCGAGAGAACTTCCGGTTCCGGAAACGGTTTATGTCACGGCTTGTTTTGCGGTCAGTTGGAGAGAATGAAAAAGTCGATATTTCAATCATTTTTTGTGTAGAAGTTAATAAGCCGAGACGAAAACGGATGCCTGTTCGGCATTCAGTGAACATTGACGGTTTAATGTAAAAGTTATCTGGAAAAAGTAAAAAGGTCATTTCATGGTCCCTTTAAGCCCACACGCAGCCCACGACACCGGCCGATGGAACCAATCAAACAGCGTTGAGAGCACAGCATCGAGGCATTTGTCATCACCCTGGGCAAGTTCTTTTGTCGGCTAAACCAGTGATGCCCGGCGAATGCCTCGCGACTTGAGCTTGTAGTGTGTGTGCGTGTGTTCGAGCCTTTGACCGTGCTCTTACCAAAGATAAAAGAAACTATATGGTGAGTAGAGACGCCATCGAATACATATTCATACCATTTTCCTTTTCTTCTACTTCTCTGAATATTAAAATCTACCAGCAATTACTTTAAGTTTAGCTTGGTGCAGATGCAGTGCAACTCTTTGCAAAAATTGAATTTCGGCGCAAGCGATAGCGGACTTTTGTTCTTGGCACAATTTGGCGCAAATGGTATAGCGCTTCAATCGCTACAACCCCAGCGCGTGGCATAGCATATCATTGACTCAGGATCATGTGGCCGCTCGTTTTGGCTGAGAGTGGAAAGGGTAAGTGCCGCCTTTCTAGAGCGCAGCTCTTAGGTGCCTGTTTCCGGCTTCAGCGGCGTCGCCGTCGGCGTAACCGTGCGGTGCATTATGGGTACATTTTCCCGAAGGAACCCGAGGTCCTCCCGAAGGACCTCGGGTTCTTTCGGGAGGACCTTGGGTACCTTCGGTGACCCCCCCCCCCCGAGGACACGTGACCCCCCCCCCCCCCCCCCCCCCCCCCCCCGACGTCGTGACCCTCCTCCGAGGTCACGTGAAACCTCCCCCAGGTCACGTGACCCCTCTCCCCCCCCCCCCCCCCCGAGAACACGTGACCCTCAGTACCCTTCCCTCCTTCTCCTCAAGAGCTGCACTCTAATTCGGCAATACAGAAAGTTGTAAACGGCTTTCATTTTTTTTTTTTTTCTAAACATTATTGTGCGACTACCATTGCTTGCAGAAAGAAAAAAAATGTCTTTTGTCAGTTACGAGCAAAAAGGAATAATTCAAAGCGGTAATTACTCAAAGTAAAAAAAATAGTTGCATCGCCATTTAAGTTTTTTTTCGTAAGACACAAATTTTTGCGGGCAGCCAACACCATTTCGCTGCCTGGGCAGCTGTTTGACAAATGCTCCGACCTTCGTCGAGATCCGACCAAGATTGTTCACGAGCCTCAGTCGGAGCGAGCTCCAAGTTTCCGACTGTCACCCCGCGCTTCCATCGGGGTCTGGACCTGCGGTCTGCAGTTCGACGAGCGTGTTCCGACTGAGTCACGACTCCACCTCCGCGACGCCAAACACCGAGCGAGATCAACGAAACTGCACGGGAGTGGCTCCCACATCGTGCGGGGGCAGCATTCCACAGTGGCTCGCATTCAGTTTTCCACAACGTGCCACTCATCCCTTACGACGACGGGAATCGTACGACAAAAACAGAGCTCGTGGAAGGGGCGTTTGACTGTGTCCCATACCGCGTGGAAGGGTCTCCGACGAAGAGAAAGTGGTCCTCACCTGCGGCCACGGTCCCTGCGCGAAGGGGAGCGCGACCTCCTGCTGCCCCGGTCGTCGCGGTGGCTGCGGCCCGAGGACGAGCGCCTCCTGTCGCCCTGCTGCCGGCCCCTCATCTCCGTCGGGGCTGGGAGGGGAGGAGAAACTTGTCGGACTCTTCACGCCACACTTTGGCGCCGGTCCTTAGGTGCCGGTCTAGAAACCTACCACCCCCTATGGGAGGGCTTTCCCCGGGGAGAGCGGACGATTACGAAGCCTGAAGGAAGAAACCAACTTTCCTGTGTGACGCTGTTGAGGCTAGTATAGCTTCCACGGAGCAATGCTGTACGAGCACGTGGCTCCGTTTTACATTTCGTTTGCATGTGTCACTTCGCGTCTTGCGTTGTGCAAATGAGATGTCTCCTGCCACTTAGAAAAATAAAAATCAGAGCAGAAGTGTTAATGGCAAAACATTGGACGTCTCCTAGCTTTTTCTTCACACACTCGACATTGTGGCACTCGGTGGCCGTGCCGAGGATGCTGAAAGGCGGCGACGGGGAAGTCGAGGACGGCTCGGACGAGTTGTTTTTTTTTTGGTGCCGGATAACCTCTCACCTTTGAAACATTGCCCCTCACGTCGCTCACCAAGGGCCGATACACGTCGTTCTCTTCCTTACCCTTTTAAAAATTGTTTTAGACCAACTAACACCACTAAAAAAACAAAGGAACTGAAAAGTAACGCATCAGCTGCACGCGAAGAAAAGGCATCGTGAAATACTCTCACAGTTGGCCCAGTGGCACATGAACGATGAGAAGGAAACAGAGAAAGTTGAATGACACTTCCTTTTCGAGGGATTCGAAAAGGCAAGGACTGCACCATTTCGCTAACCACGTCATACATTTGGGCAGACGTTTCAAATGAAGCTTTTTGAAAATATTTTGTTCTCTGCAAATAAGCAGTTCTCAGGCTCAATATTTTCAGGGGGGCAATCTCTAGGTATAATTTTTAGTCGTTTGCAATAATGAAAAAAATAATGATGATGGCGTTGTCAGTGGTCAGACAACTGGCGCCTACTAAAAATGCATCCAAAGCTGCCGACGCTGCATGAGACGTTGCTGCCATACGAAGGTGGCTAAGGTGTAAACAATTCCACAAGAAAACCGCAGAGAGCAAGTATTAGCGAGAATAGAGAACTGCCGTCCCCATCTGCTGCAGCAACCTGCAACTGTTTGCAAGAGGGTTCGACAAACACATGCACTCACACGCTCCTGGACAAGAAATATGTTTGCTTGCAAACCTGGAAAAACCTGACTTATTAACTCTGAAACAGCATGCCCCGGAATTAGATTCCTATTCTCCTTCGTGGTAAACGAGGAAGCCAAAGCCCCAGACGCCAAGAGAGCCAAGTTTTGCGAGTATGTGAAATGGGACGCCGCACAGTTGGCTGGTGACGTCACCAGCCAACTTCAGCCACGGCGGCCTTTTTGAATGGGGTGGATTCGAGGGTCCCACATATAAATTGATTTATCCACAAACTATCCCGCCCTTGTCCAAACAAATTTAGCAGGGTTATAGGAGCATGCAATTGGTCCTAGCAGTATAGTTATCTCATTTTAGTTTTGGCGTCTCCTGACCCCCGAAATCTTCCACTTTGCTGGGAACTCCTCTCCCCCCTAATACAATAAAGAGAGCCTCCAAAATGTTTCATGACTCTTAGTTAAGGATTTTAATACGAATTTTCGCACCCCGGCGAGTCGCACGGAAGACACAAAACCTTACTGAGAGAGAGCTCGGGAATCTTACTTTACGTGCGCCTGAATGAAGGAAACATTTGTCTTGTGTCACTTTGAGCTTGTGGCGGTTTTTTGTATCTTTTATATTTGTGGGTTAATCATTTCAGTTTCTCTGTCCGGCCCGCTGCAGCAAAAGGTTGCCAACCCCTGGTTTACAGTAGGACGCAGAAGGAACATGCATTCTAATTGTTATTTTGCTTTGAAACATCTTCATTTAGCGACCAAAGGAGCTTGCGCCTTTAGTGCATACTTCTTTTAAGAGGAGGAACCTTTCAAGAGAAGTGAAAAGCCTTGCCCTTCAGACTATTTAATTTCTCCGAAATCCTGCCCCCCTTCCCCCCCCCTGAAACTATGACAATCAGTGATACCTGTGGCAGGATAAGTGTAAAAGGACAGAAATTGTCAAAGATTACAGACCAGAAGCAACTAAGGACTGTGCTGCTAAACAAACAGAGCCTGATTCGAAACTATGACGAAGAGACATCGCAATGACCGGAAAAGGGTTTTCTCTCGCCTGCAAATTGCACCCATTTGTGAGCGATGCCTGCACATCTGCTTTTGTACGGAGCACATGGATGTCAACCAATCGCGGCAATTTGCAAAACATACAGTACAGTCCGCCGCGCAATGAGGAATGCCAGGAAGTATATGTAAAGAACAGGTTGTAGCAGACGACAAAGTAAATGAAGCAAATGCGGGTGAGCGGGTGCTGCCCTTTCTCTCTAGCTCTCTTCAGTGCCGCGTGGTAGATAGGGATGTTTAAGAAAAGGTCTATGCGGACCGCAGGTTTGTCTACTTGTTGCGCAGGGCTTGCGGTGACGTCAGAATGCCGAGCTCTGATTGGCTCCGATGGGAAGGATAGAGAGTAGACCTCAAAGCAGCTAGCAGTGAGGTCTACCCACTGTCATTCCAATCGGAGCCAATCACAGCTCGGCGTTACGACATCACTGAACCCCCACAAGAAGCAGGCAGACAGCACTGGATCCATGCTCAGTAGTACCTTTTGCATCGAGGGCGAAACAAACATTTACCTTATGTACACTTAAATTTTCAGAAACTAGCACATGTAAACAAAGAACAGTCTAAAATGAAATAACGAGGGTTAGAGGGGATCTCGGCCTCTGAAGGCAGGTAAAAAAAAAAAAGAAGAAGTGACTTAGTGATTCACAGCACTACCTCTTCACCACTGTCGTTCCAGGTGGCACGACTAAAATTCTATGTACACGACGTGTTAAAACCACGACAGGCTCTATTCCGGCTGAATTGGTTCTACTGGGCTCTAATGATTGTCACATGATTGAGTGTCTTGATAATCAAACTTGCCCTGAAATCGACCATTAAACAAATCAGTGCCTGCACATGCTAATAGCAATGTAAAATTCTTAATGTCTTTGAGTGGAGCATTTCACCTTGCCAAATTTCAAGGTGCAACTCCTTTCCCGCGACAAATGAGGCAAACCCCCTAGCTGCGGTCAACGGCAGAGGGCAACACTGATGACCGAGTTAGCCAGGAATGGGCTCGTGGCACCAGTTCCTGACAGGCACAGCAAGCAGTCAACAGACTCGTCTGCTTTTGACCGAGTGCGTCGTCGGTTCGCCGTGCCTCTCGGGAGATGGCGCCACAAGCACATCCCTCGCTAATTTTGTAGTCTGCATAGCCGTTTGCACTTGACCGTGCCAAGGGTGATGGTCTCATTTATCCCAGGAAAAGAGCCACACATTGAAATTTCCAAGTATAATGTGCCACTAAAATACACCTTCCTTGAAAATTTTAAATGACTATAGACCTTTTCCGTGCACTCTCGTCCCCAGCCACCTAATAGGCGTATCCGGTATGGGCGACAAAAAATAATCCAACATTTCAACCTGCAAATAGTAAAAAAAATAAAGGGGAGGCAAAACGAGAAAGTGTGACGGTTACGCTTATATCCTAAATGCCTTCTATTGGCGTGGCAAAGGCAAAACAATGTTTTCGCCCATACTGGAAGTGACGTCAATTTAAGATGGCGGCGCACTTGCAAAAAAAAGGTCTATATTCAAGCAGTCATTTTCCAGGCCAATTTTCCGGTGTGCCGAAGAGACCGTGTGCACCTCAGATCTGCAAAGGGTCTCCAGGATGTGCAAGGTATGTGTTGGAACTCACTCTTGCGGTCTCCCCGGGCAAACTCGATCTCGATCTCTCGGCCGCAGAACCGTGCCTTGTCCAGGGCGTACTTGGCGTCTTCCGCATCCCTAAGGTCTTCGAATGTGGGCGGCAGTCAAGAAGGCAGACGCTACGCTTGGCAATTGAGTGGCACAAAGAACTGACAAGGGCACAGAGTCCTAAAAGAACCTCAAACTGAAAGTCCACTTTCAGACGAGTAAACTTTCACGGAGTCTCAAAGCTGCAACACGAGCGACATGGGCCTTCCCCATTCTTAAACAGTAACCGGTGAAACACGTGTTGCTAGGTTTCGTCGTCATCATAAACATGGCAATCTTCTTCAAGTATTTAGACGCAAAGTTACGAGTTAATGACATGTTCTACACTCAAATGGCACTGAGAGTACCGAAAGATCTCCCTGAAACTATCAAACTATGAAAGTGATGATGATCTATAGCAAACTGGCACAAAGCCAAAACTTGTCATCAGTTATCACCATCACCTCCATGGGAGGGTTACGTGAAAATATATTGCATCCCCAATTGGCTGCTGCCGATTTATTATAATTCCTCGCCCGACTCAGCCCAAGCCCGATCCCAGCAATTTGTATTGCAGCGCATGATCTTGGGAACAACCCATCAGCAACCCCAAAATTGCGGGGAAAATTTTTCTACCTAAAGCAGCGGTCCCATCACATAAAAGACAGTACGCAGACCTGTTGAAGCATACATGAACCAAACACGCTTCTAACACGGACATGCTTTGCTCTGCTCCAATGCCGCACATCATGCTTTGCGGTACTATTGACAGCAAGATGAGGGAGAGGAAACAAGCCAATTAGAAAGAAGCTCTTGGAACCCACTCACTAAATCTTGACATAATTATAATATGGCAGCGATAGATGTACAATTATCAACCGAGACCCGCCTCACTGCCACAATGCAATATCTCGGGCCTGCCACGCAAATTATTACCGCCAAAGGAAGCGCAGGCACAGCGTGTCTTGTGGATTCCTTGTTGTTATCAAAACAGAAGCAAACGGCGGTGAAGTGTAGGACACATAAAGTCCCTTCAACAGTTCCAAACTGGTTGCAGTTCATTTCTTCTTTCCCGCTGTTCCCAATTCAGAGAGATCCTTTTATAGCCACAAATTCGGTCTACAGTCCCACTCAGTACCTGACCAACATCCTTCAACAATATCTTGGGACCCCCTGGGAAGCGACGCACCGTACCGTCACACTTAAACCCTTAACTTACCCTTCTCCCGAAGATAGCCATGTGCAGCATCGGGTTGACTCCCAACCAAACTTTTTCTAGCAAGTCTTGAAAATGCACACTCATACCCAGTTTGCACGTGTGCGCGCATTACGTTTGGTCGAGTAACTGGCGACTATTAGAAGTTACTGCATCAGCCTTACACGTTTGGCTCTATAAATATAGCTAATAGCTAATTTTGCCCCAAAAGTACAAGCATGACACGGTGAGTTGATCGGCGCCACTTAAGCAAGAATGAGAAGCCCTCGGCTGTCCCGTGGCACCAGCTAATCCCACAAGAGCAGCTCCGGAGGCAAAAAGATACGTGTTGGTACTCACTCAATGTGATTCGTGCAGTTTCCAGGCCCACACACTCCGAAAAGAGGAAACACCGCAGTGCCGTTCACTATACCTGCACGTTATCTTTCTCTCGAGGCTTGTCTCTGAAAGACTTGGAAAACCTTGCCCAGTCCTGCGCAGCACTTGCTTGCCACAGACGGGACCGGCACTCCCGAGCACGAAACGGCGCTTGCATGCGGCCCCGTGCAAGCCTTGCCATCCCTCCTCATCATTAACTCTACACGCCACACTTGGTGCCTTGGTCTGGCAAAAACAACAGTTACACAAAATAACAAACTTAATGGATGCCCCAACACACTGCACACACGCGAGCGGGCGAAAAGGCACATGCAATGCTCACACACAAAGGATATTGCACGTAACCGAAACCGCGTGGCCTACGGGTGTGGTAGTCCATGGGAATATAGACGTCGGTTAACGGTCCGTGTTTGGAAAAGAAACTTCGCAGGTCTTCGGGCCTACGAGAAAGTCGGGGGGGAAAAAAGGTTTCACATCTCACCAGCCTCAAATTAAGGACGAGCCAAATTAATGTGGACCTGCGCACAATCAAACTCTCAACAATCAGCACCCCAAGGCCGTTTCTCATACTTTTTTTTTTTTTTTTTATGAATGCTGTAAACTAGCACTCAGATTAAAAGTTTCAATGTGCGTGCCCTCGGTTCTCAACAAAAATAAAATGTGTTTTTTACGCATGGGGATTCTGCAAACGATATTTCCTGTCCAAAAGACGAAACAACAATGAAGGAGGCTGCAATGCATGATACAGAGGCCTGAGAAGCCCTCATGACCCTCATAATTTCATAAATTGCCACCTCGGCGAAAAACGAGCTCTAAAGATTTCCTCAAACATTCGTAACCCCACAGGAAATGACAGACAGTCACGAAAACCTAGCTATTGCGATTAAAAATACTGAGTGCACATTATGATGGCCTCCACTGTAAGCTGACAGCTGAGGTTTCACTCTAACGTGACAGGCATGGCAGCAGATACTTGAAGGTAAACATGTTCGGCAGATATCTGCCTGGGTGAATTTAAATGTAAAAAATAAAGAAATACGCCAACCAAAAAGTCGAAAAATTGTCCCAACGTTTCGAAACAGTTCGTTTCTTCCTCAGGGGCGACTAAACGGGATAATAGCTTCTTTGTCTTTCTTTGAACTGGCTATCTCTTCTTCTTCATTGTCGATTGCTGGTTGTCTTCGTTTCGCCTGCGCCGTCTTGATTGTATCTCGTAACCCATGAACATATAAACTGGGTAAGGTGCCTAGAGACCTATTGATGTTATTTGCGGTGTTTTGAATATGCCAGGATTCTATCAGCTGTCTTCTGCGTAGGTTCGTCTCAGTACCCAGAATGCTTGCATCTTCAAATCCGATACGGTGGTCATTAACTTCACAGTGCTCCGCCAGAGCACTGCGTTCGCGGTCGAAGTTGCGTACGTCATTTTTGTGTTGACGGAGCCGTTCTTGGAAGTTTTTAGTTTCTCCAATGTAGGAGGCGGGGCACTGGGTGCAGGATATTTGGTAAATTACACCCTGAGCCCTTTCCTTGGGTGGACGACTTTTTGGCCGAGGTAGAAAACGCCCGAGTGTGGTCACAGGTTTATGGGCCACGGTGACGTGTTCTTTTGCAAAAATCCTGGATAGTGTTTCACTTATCCCTTTTGTGTAGGGTATGTGTCACAGAATTCGACTATTTTTTTTTAAATCTTTTGTTAAAGTTTTCACGAGGGAGCGCATCCGGTCGTCGGACGCTCCCTTGCCCCGCGCGTTGAGCGGCAGGGTTCGTGCCTCATCCACTTTTTGTTTTATGGCCCCTGGCCCCCTCGTCGGTTGAGCGGGAGAGTTCGGGTCTCGCCCGCTTTCTGTTTTATGGCCCCTTGGCCCCCCTCGTCTCGAAGACGTTTCTCGCGGGGTTGTTAGTTGGAGGCGATGGGCCGACTCGCTTCCCGGAATGTTGGGGATAGCTTCGAGATGTCCGAGTGGGGTGCGCTTTATGGTTAGCTGGGGTAGGCTCACTGCGGGGCTTGCCAGTGTGACGTGATTTTTTTTTTTGTATTTTTGTTGTTGCCACTGCAGAGAAACAATTATTTTTTGGGCAAGGGAGAGTGGTGTCTGCCGCTGGAATTTGAGAAAGTGAGGACCTCGGCTTGATTCCGAGCCGAGTCAGGGCAGTGTATGCGAAGACTGGACCGGTGGGTGGACGCGTCGCGAAAGTTGGGAGCGACAGCGGGTGCGGCGGAAGGGGGAACGCGGGAAGAGTTCGGAGCGGCTCTGCAGGCCTCCCAAGTGTGTGTGCTCGTGGGTGAGTGTGGTGCCGAGGAGCATCTCACGGAGCATCCAAGCACGCACAGACTTCCCCGTTTCGACCAGCGTCGCAACAGGCCCGCGTCACCCACACCACTCTCCGGACCCAGGTTCGCTCACTCACTTTAGTAGAATTGTATAGCATTTAGAGTCATTATTGTGTTATACATTTTTTTTTGTTTGTTTGTTCTTGTGTACTGTCCAGTGTGGACAAAGCCTTTAGACCGCTGCTCAGCCGGTTATTATTTTTTTGGTTTTGTTTTGTGAGTAGCGCCTTTCGCAATAAGAAAAGCGGTGTGATCTTTGTTTTTTTTTTTCTTGAATTTCACTATGTGTATAAGCGCCGCGCGCGAGAAGGGCAGTGTTAGCGTGTGATTATTATTTTTTTGTTTGCATTTGGTGTGTACGTTGTCTTGAACGTGAGTCAAGTAAATCCATCGTTATTTTAACGCAACGTATCCGTCTCGTTCCTCGCCCCTCACAGTGAGTCCGTCCACCAGGGCGTGGACCTATCGTCCGGTCAGCGGTCCAGACAAAATTATAAATTTTGTTTGCATGGGGATCATTCGGATCTTTTATTGTTAATTTTCACCGAACCTGTGACAAACTGGCGTCCGCGACAGGACCTGCTGACCACGGTGACGGCTCAGTCCGTGAGGAGCGGGGGATGAGATTGAGGTCGCCTGGGCCGTGGGAAGTGCGCTGTGTGGCTGACGCCGTTGCGGGAGCTCACAGCCCCGCTTGCCGACCGAGTATGGAAAAAGTATCCTACGGTAACAGGAACTAGAAGGGGCCACGCGACCAAAATATGAAGCTTAAGGAGCTAGTGGCCTTAGGGCAAGATTTAGGTCTCGATGAAGCTAGCCTCAAGGAGTGGTTACAGACTCAGCTAGGGGATGCTAAGCAGGACTTCGTATCTGTCCAAGACTGGACGAGAGAAATGGTTAAAGGAAAATGGGAATCCCAAGAACGAGCGGATAAGCTTTTCGCGTACAGAACAAAAGCTGAGGCCGAAATTCGTAAGCTGGAAGAAATGTTAGAGCTTTTGCGGGCCCCGCACCGTGAGACAGTAAGCCTCGAGACGTCGAGAGGGAAGGCCCCGCAGGGCATCTCGACCGAAGATGTGGACGTATCCACCACGAAGTGGAACGCGGTCGACGAAGAACAGACACAGGCCGGGGGCTGCTACTTGGGAGAGACGATCCCGCTGTTCGAGTCCGAGGAAGAGGCCCCAGAGAGGGAACAGGTCGTGGCCTACAAGGAGACCTCGACAGAGAGGGATGCTGCCGTGCCAAAGTCCCACAAGTTAAAGGAAGACGGGTTCCACATTGAAGGGGACGGTCCGGAGAACCAGGACCCGGCTGCAAAGCTGCCGCGCAAGTGCGGTTCGTCGCGTGTCGGCAAGACGCGATCGCCCAAGAAAAGGCGCATCGGCTGGTCGAGGTCGTCGAGTAGTGAGGACTTGCCGGAGGCTCCGGGAATCGCTTCGGACAACAAGGACAAGGAGGGAACAATCGGGCCGCCCGAGGGAGAAACGTCCGGGAAAGCAGCACTCGATGGACAGAGGCGCAAAGTTGGAGCCCGCAGCGAGCAAGGAGGCGGCGACAAGGACGGCGTCATCCAGGGAAAGCCGGCAAAGGTCAGAGCTGGCGGCAGCAAGGCAGATTCGCCCGCCAGTCAGCCAGCGACGCACGAGAACGGGGGCAGAGACCCGGAGTCCTGTGATGGTCCGTCGATCGTCCAGCCGCGCGTGCATCTAAAGGCGAGGTCCGAGGAGAGGACGGCAAGGGCCAATTCAAGCGCGCGAGCCAAGCCACCGAGGGAAGGGCCCTCATTACGGAAGAACAACGGCTTCGAGACCCAGAAGACGTTGTCGCCGAGTGTGAGGCCTACAGGGCGCCGGAAGGCGGCGCTTCGGAAGAAGACATCGAAGGCAAAGAACGGCTTCAGCGTTCGAAATCGAGTGATCAAACCCAGCGGGCGCGGAGAGAAAGGGCCCCGAAGAGAAACGGCAATCAAGGGGAACCGGTCGCGCTCACCACGTGCAACCCGCACTCAAAGCCGGAGGGCTTGCGAGCGGGACCTCGGAACAAAAGCCGCAGTGGAAGGAGCGGACTACGCGGAATTTCAAAGAGGCGCAGGGGCGACGGGGCATTCCAAACTAAGCAGTACGGTGCGGAGGCCCCGATTGGGAGGTTAGAGAAAGACCCTTTACTAGGCAGGTAGAAAAAGGCCCTCCTGAATATTTGTAAAGCGGCTGAAAATGTAGCTCAGTGGTGCCTAACATGTTTTTGTAACTGTTAGGTAATTGTTAGGGAGAGTGTAGATAACTGGCATGTGGAGACCCTGCGCACGAAAAGAATGGGCTATGTTCTTGTCTAGGAGCAAGCAGAGGTGTATGTATAGATTAATTGTGTCAGCATGCCCTCCACAAACCCTGTGTGAAATTGGATGGCTTCAAGTTATTTTTCTTGTTTCCTTTTTTTTGTTTTGCGGTAAGCTGTTGGGAGTAACGAGAAGAGACTTCTCTTTCTTCTTTTTTTTTGCGGGGCCTTATCTTACGTGCTGGTCGTTTAGCGACTTTTAGTATGCTGACTTTAATATAATAGAAGTGAGAAACTGGGCTTTGGTCATGCACCCTGGCTTTCGCAAACGAAGTGTCTGTATTGCCTCAGAGGACCCCCCGGGGTCTGTGTGTTTTCTTTTGCTGTGTGAGCACGATTACATTTTTTTTTTAATGCTTCGTGTTTATGCTTGTTCATGACAAATATCTGTTCAGCCGTATGCACATGTGCAGGCTGCCGCCCAGTTTTGTGTCGAATTTTGTGATTGTCTTAATATTCAGTGGTGAATATTTTTGAATTGGGGGTGGTGTCACAGAATTCGACTATTTTTTTTTAAATCTTTTGTTAAAGTTTTCACGAGGGAGCGCATCCGGTCGTCGGACGCTCCCTTGCCCCGCGCGTTGAGCGGCAGGGTTCGGGCCCCATCCACTTTTTGTTTTATGGCCCCTGGCCCCCTCGTCGGTTGAGCGGGAGAGTTCGGGTCTCGCCCGCTTTCTGTTTTATGGCCCCTTGGCCCCCCTCGTCTCGAAGACGTTTCTCGCGGGGTTGTTAGTTGGAGGCGATGGGCCGACTCGCTTCCCGGAATGTTGGGGATAGCTTCGAGATGTCCGAGTGGGGTGCGCTTTATGGTTAGCTGGGGTAGGCTCACTGCGGGGCTTGC